>NC_089683.1:112084505-112743880 GCF_031753505.1 Anomalospiza imberbis
CCCACTCAGCCCCTCTCTGGGGAGAGCAGCATTTATTCTAGCACATATTTTTAGTGGCTTGCAACTCTATAGCCTGTCCAGATGGAAATGTCCATTGATAATATATTGGGATTTGAATGACTAAATTTGTTCAGCAGTGGGGGAAGAAAATCCATGTGGGGACCTGTCACTTCTCTCTCCCTGGGGTGTCTCCATGGCCCATGTCATTTAATCAGAGCAGAGGAAAACTTTGCAGTTTGAACTGAACACCACACCACCCCCAAGGCAAATATTGCCTACTCAGAGCTCTCCTCATGGTCTCAACATCCCCCTTGCAGGTGCTTTAAATACCACCCACAACAAATTTCCTGCCTGTGCAAGAAAGCACTGAACCAAGCAGGAGCAATCTCTCTGAAGGATGATGCTCCCAGGCTCCCAGAGAGGCCAGTATGGTGTATTAAACACTTATGGGGTACTAGAAAAATACTGGAGGGTATAGGACTGATTCTAATAACACCCAGCTGCTGTTTCTGGAGATTTAAAATATTTTAGAGCAAAGATGACTGACAGTGCTGAATGATGCAGTGAATGCATCCCCTCCTGACTCTATGGGGTGCTACTGGTGCTGACTTGAGCATATTAAAATCATCTCTTGCCCTGAGAAATCTTCCTCTCAGCCCTGTGCATCTGTGGGTACCAGCAGTGTCTTGGAATGGTTTTCTTTATGGGGGTTGTTTCTCTTCTGGCAGGTTGTGCGCGCAGATCCTCCATGTCAGCGCTGCATTTTCATCAGAAGTGGGAGATGTGGGAATGGTGCCACTGCTGAGCCAAAGGGCTGATGGGCAGAGAGGAAATGTGCCAGGTAAACAGGATGAGAGGAGATGGTTAGGATGGATATTAGGAAATGATTTTTCATGGAAAAGGTTGTCAGCTATTGGAACAGGCTGTCCAGGGAAGTGGTGGAGTCCCCATCCCTGGAGGTATTTAAAAGTGATGTAGATATGGCACTCAGGGACATGGTTTAGTGTTGGGCTGGGCAGTGCTGGGTTAATGGTTGGGCTCGGTGATCTTACAGGTCTTTCCCAACCGTAATGATTCTGGAATTCTATGATTCTCTGAAAGACCTCCTGTGAGCAGCAGTGTCACCCTGAACGCCAGGCTCCTGCCAAGCCACCAGCCCTCCTCTCCTGTTGGGCAAAGACAATGTCTTTAAAACCCTTTAATAAAATTGTTTTCTTAAAAAAAAAAAAAAAAAAAAAAAAAGCTTTTGAATCTCCTCTGCTGGAGTTACATATTTATTTGCTTGAAAAGCATCCAGGAGCACTTCTTTGGGCATCAGTGCCAAACCATCTGCTTGCAGGTGGGATGGATGCTGGCTGTGCTCTGGATGCTGCCCCGGGCTGACCAGGGAGCTGAGTGTCACGGTGTCTGCACAGCTGCCGTGCCTGGGGCCCTGTGGCACTGCAGCTGATGCAGGTGCCCCAGAGCCACCTTGCTAGGGAGACCTGGGCACTATGGTGGCACCCATTGCCCTGCTCAGAGTTTGGCTCCTGAGGTGTCCTGCAGGTCTGACCAAAGTGAGAGGCAGGAAGGTGAGAAATGGCTAAAACACCCCTGCTGATGTGCTGAGACCCCCATGGCGTCCCCATCCCTCTCAGTTGTGCAGGAATAGCCCTGGGAGAAGGGTCTGCTGAGATGGATGCTGGACAGCCCCCAGATGCAGCTCAAATTCCCCCAGAGCCACCCAGATCTCTCCACATTTGGCTTTAGGGCTCTGGGCACCTGACCCTGCTCATGGCAGTGCACAGGGAGTTTTCCCCACCTGCACTGGCTGCTGCCTCTGCCTGGGTTAAGTTGCATTTTCTGCTGTGGAGATGCTCAGAGGGTGTATGAGCCCTCTCTGATGCTATGAGCTGGCTGTACCCATCTTCACCACCTCTGTGGAAAAGCAAGAGCACCCGTGGCACGAGGCAGGATTTTGCACTGGTTATGTTTCCATTTGCTTTGGAAAAGAAAATGATGTGCTCTACAAAGAAAGTGCTGGGATATTTCTGGGGACTTTCCTGTCTGTGGCTCCAGATTTCTCTGTAGTCTCTGCTCTTTGCAGGTGAAACCAATCAAAAAGAGTCTTGAACAATCCCTCACGATTGTTTTCACGTGAACTTTTGATGTAATTTTTTTACAGCATTGCAGTGTAGATCAAAATGCACTTAGGTCGGGACGTGATACCATAAAAAAACTTATAAAAAGTTATGTCATTGACTTTTTAGTGCCTAGGTACAAAGCAAAAATGAAGTAACTTTTAGGATAGCTTTAAAAATTGCTGAGAGATGCAGCTGTCTTTTCACTAACAGTTTCAAAACCTAGAGCTATGCTTTTTTTAGATTACTTTGATAAATGGATGTTTTGTTAAAATCCCACTGAGCTGAGCTGCTTTCTGATTCCTGCTTCCTAATTCTGATACCCGCACGATGGGAGGAATTGTCCCCACGAGCTTTTTACGTGGCAACCTCTGCTTTCAGCTCTTTCAATTTCCTTTAATAACAATACTCTCAGTGGCCTGGTGTCCACTTTCACCAACTTTGTGTGCACAAGGGATTTGGTCTGGTGAAAAATTCAGAAACTGCTGAATACTCTGTGTTTCTTTTGGAGCCAAGGTGCTCAAGATTTGTAGGGTCAGGACTCTGATCATCTTCAGGAGAAAAATGTGCTGCCTACAGCATTGGTCTGGGGCTCAAGGATTTGCTGTTAATTCCTGCACAGCTCTCCCATGTTGTGGTGGACAAGTTCTTGACTCTCTGGTATCTTTCTATGTATAGACACACAGAATCATTCAGGTTGGAAAAGACTCATGAGACCATCAAATAATGCATATGAAATGAGGATGCCAAAAATGTCTCATTCAGAGGCTTGTGGAGAGGCTTACAGCTGGTCACGAGACGCTTGGAAATCACCAGCAACAGAAGGGAGCCAAGATGGAGTATCTGATTCATCCACAGGCTTCTCATTACTGAAAATGCTCTGAGGGGCTAGAAAAAAGGTAATTGCACTTCAGATGGAAACAATGACTAAAAAATTATCCTTGATGGTTCATTTTTTTTTTCTCTAGAGGGCTGTGGATACAGCCTGTAACTGCCTATAACCATTTTTAATATGAGGTAATTTCTGCTTCAGTGATCTCGCAGCTCTCAAGGATATGCTAACATTTACCATCAGCTATTAGATCTACATAGGAATATTTCACTTCTTCAGTACTAGCACAGATGATGCTCGTGAGAGGTTGCTTAATTATACCTACATTTTGGAAGATGAGAGATTAAAAATAAATATTGGTACAAGTCAACATGATTATACGGGTATGAATAATCTTGTCCATATTGGCTTTTTCCTTTCCCATTGCTGATGGTTTTTACCTGATTTGCAGAGATTTCAGGGATCAGTGTTTCTCTCCCTGCACAATTCAGGTGAATTGGTTTGGTTTTGCATTGCAAATGCAGTTGATGTCATGAGACATGGGCTGTTGCAGCTCCTGGCATGCTCGTGGCTCTGGCCCGGAGTGCAGGAGAAGAATTCCGACCCTGTCTGACCAGCTGGAGTGAGCTGGGGAGAGCCTGAAGCACATGGATAAAGCAAAGGTACCCCTTCATCTTACCCCAGAGAAGTCTTTCTGGTTTGGTCCCTCTATTGATTTCATCACTTATTTTTCCATGTCATTAAGCTGCAGTAGTGTGTCAGGCTGAATAGTTTTTCCCTGGACATCACAGCTTGGCAGAAATCTTTTATTTGAAAGACACTCTCAAATTCCCATGTTTCCTACTAACAGAGCAGAGACTTGGAGTCACTTGTCCCATATAATTTCCCCAGGATTGGGTAGGGATGGCCACAGGTCCACAGCTCAGCAAGGATGGAGGATTTCTCTCATTTGGCAGACAGAGGAACAGCACAGAACTCGTCTGTCAGTATCCACGTACCACTAGTGCATAGGCCTGCCCTTGGTGTAATGTATGGCAGGAGACCAAACCATCCTGAAAGCAGAGAGGTGCCGTGAGAAGGCAGTTCTTAGCACAGCAAACCCAGGCACACCAGTAATGGCTGCACTGGATCCTCCCCACCAAGTATTTTGTTATTCCTTTCTCTGGTTCACCAGGAGCATGAGAAGGTCAGGATAGTTTCCCTGGCCAAGGGAGCCGTACATGCAGGATTTTGCCAACTGATTGACATTTAGGTGGTGATGGACATATGGACATAAAACTTTGCCCCACAGGCATCCACCTGCAGCTGTTGGAGTGAGGGAAGGGGGCTCCTTCTACTCCTTCTGCCAATAGTTCCCAAGGGAAAGTGTCCCCAGTTGTTTGGCACTGCTCCAGGGCTGGGTCACTCAGGATCATCTCTCTTGGTGCCAACACGATGTGTGTGTTAAAGGCACTCAGAAGTTTTCATGCAGAAGACCCGTGACACTCAAACATCAATAAATTCCAAAATGCAGGGTTTGATCATAGCATTATAAACTTCCCACGTGAACCATTTTGAATGACTGGAGGGTGACAATCTAAATATAAATGTAATTTCTTTTTAAAAACTGACTTCAGGCACATATATACAGCTTTGGTTGACTTTCAAGAGGAGTCTGTGGGAACATCTGACAGCAAAATTAAGTTATATGTTTCTTGTGGGAGTTCGTTTCCTCCAAAAACAGCAAACGCCTTGATTCCCTGGCACTCAGATTTTTAAACCTGCAATCCTAGCAGGATATGAACTGTTTTTAATTACCCTCAGTGACAGAATTTTGTCCTTTGAAGGGATCACTCGGGGCGTGAAGGGGAACAAGGACATTTGGTGCAAATGTGAGGGTGTGATTCATTTTTAGGGCTGGTGTGGTGATCAGCTCAGCCATGGAGGTTTTGGCACCGATTTCAGCAGGTCACAGGGTCACACACAGCTCTTGCATTAGTTTGGGAGAATGAAGCAGTGGGAAGGAAACAGAGGACTTGGAAGCAGGCAGAGGAATAAATGGGGTAAGAGACCAATTAAAGTGGATAAAAGCAAAGAGAAAAACGGTGGGCATGGTGAGGGCTTTAACAACTCGTACAGCACATTTCAAGGGTATTTCAGGTGAAATCTTTTTTGGAGCACTCATTCAAATAGCGTCATTTCCACCAAAATAACTGGTTACATGACTAGGGTGAGGTGGATTTTAACCTTTATATAATCTTCCCGTATAAATGCAACGGTTGCACAAAATGTACTTTTTGCAAATGGTGTAGGGAGAATTGCAGAATCAGTTGGGTTGGTAAAGACCCCAGAGATCATCCAGTCCAACCTTGGCCCGAACACCACCACGTCAACTTGGCCGTGGCACTGAGTGCCATGTCCAGCTGTTTCCTGAACACCTCCAGGGATGGTGACTCCACCACCTCCCACAACCCCTTCCATGAGGAAATTCTTCCTGATGTCCAACATGAGCCTCCCCCGGCACAACTTGAGGCTGTGTCCTCTACTCCTGCTACTGGTTGCCTGGGAGAAGAGCCCAACCCACACCTGGCCACAACCTCCCTTCAGGGAGTTGTAGAGTGATAAGGTCACCCCTGAGCTTCCTCTTCTCCAGGCCAAACACCCCCAGTCACTCCTGATGGGATTTACCCTCTAGACCCCTCACCAGCTTCATCCTCTGGATTCACTCCAGCACCTTGAAGGTGTCAGTGTGTTTCTGGGTGTGTGCGACCAGGTGCCCACTGGAGATGGAAGGACAATGAAGCCCAGTCCCAGGAAAAACCAGCAGCAGTCACATCACCCCGATGAAGTTTGCAGCTCGGCGTCTGGAACCACCGAAACCCCCAATATACGATAAAACCCCAAATCTCAGTGCACGAGGTCTAATGAATCACCTGTAATTGCCTCATCCCTCAAACCCCAGCCCCGTGCAGGGCTCTGTCCCAGTGTGGCACAGCAGTGACATGCCAGCAGGCAGCCTGGACACCGAGCTGGTAACTGGTATGAGCATGGGATAAAATCCCAGCGACACATTTGGGAACTCGAGGCAGCCTCATCATCCTGGTGATGTAAATATAACTGCAGCCCTTGTGTGAGGGCTGGATCCTGCTGTAAGAAATTGGATTAAGGGCTGTTTATACATTCCTGCCTCTGGAGAGGGTTTTGGGGGCCTGGAGATAGATGCATGTCATGGCTGGGTACTGGCAGCCCTATGTCCACTCCTAGAGGGGTCACCAAGTGTCTGAGCAAGCCAGCCCAGGCTTACCTGAGGGCAGCATGGATGAGCTTCCCACCAGCAGCAGAAACAAGGGAAATAATCTCCCTTGAAATCATCTCCCACTGAACTTGCTGCCTTCTTCCACCTCCTGACAGCACCAAGACTGGATGCTTTCACAGAGGCCTTCTGCCCACACCAGGACAAGCCACCCGAGAGACCTCAGGAGCAGCTGTGGGAGCTGCTGGTGCTGCTCTTCCACTCATTTGCTTTTTTGCCTTCTTGGAGAGCAGAGCTCAGTGAATTTTTTATTTTTCCCATTAGGAAATGAGCTGAAGTAACTGGTGACTCCTCAGGGATATATTTGCAAATCAGGAAGGCACTTGAACAGAAACATCAAAACATAGTAGTGTAAAAAGAGTAATTGTTAAAAACAAAAGAAGGGATTTTCTAATTTTCTGTAATTAGGAATATCTACCAGATCAGTAGGGTTTTCCCACCACACTCTATGGTAGAGAACTTTATGGCTGGAATTGTGAAGAATTTGAAGCACTCTGCAAAATCTTTACTTCTTTGAAGCATAGAAGACCCTGAATAAATCCTAGGGGAATTAGACTCCCAGCACAGCAATTCTGGGAACACCCAACAGTGGTGAAATGAGTGCTAAACAGCCAAAAACTTCACTCTCCCCTCCACTGCTGGGCCCAGCATAACTTTTGGTGGCTGCAACTCCTTCACCCTTATCCTTTCTGCTGGTAAAATAAGCTGTGTGTGTTTTGGCAGGCAGGGGCTGTCACACCAGCCCTTGCAGGTTTTGTGTCTGGCTGGACACTGCAGCAGCAGGTGCCATCCACAGCCTATGCCCAGCACCAGCTCTTACTGGGGCTTGTTTTATTTAGCTGAGGAGATGGGGAGAGCAATAGGGCTTTGCCTGGGTTTATAAACCAGAAAGGTTTGCCCTCTGGGTTCGTGTTATCTGGCAAGATTAGCAAGCCTCCGTGTTTGGTGCAGTGACATTTCTCTGTTCGCAGCGTGATTGATCTTTTAAGTGCCTTTCTAGTCAATATCAAAATTCCCAAGATTTATCTTAATCCCTTGGACAGATGGCTTCTATTGATTAGAATGGAAGTTGTGGAGAGGGGATATATTGGGAGTTCCTTGTAACTGTTTACAGAGCAAACAGTTCCCATCTGCTCTCTATTTTATTGCAAAGCAACGGATCACTCAGCTGCAGAATTTAGCAGATGACCATCGGGTACATCGGAAGCACATCCCACCAGTTGTTATCCCACCTTCCTCTGCTCAGCCACACAGAGTTTACACAGCACCTGGGGACTTGTGGGGTCTCCACATACGGCTCTGAGGTCTCCATACATTTCCAAGGGGGGGGGGTCTCTCACCCACAGGTGCTTCTGCCTCGCCTCCCACCCTCCATGTTCGGAAGAAAAGACAAGAGTACTCGCATGCACATCCCAGGCAACATTTTTTCTCCTGTTTATTTCAAAAGTCTTTGTAGTAGCTTAAATGCAACAATCCGAACGTCACCTGGAATTTGACATCCTCCCAGATGTTGAGAATTCATACTCGATCATGTTTCACGGCATTAAAAACACACAGGAATGTTCCCTGGACACCACCAGTGGGTTCTTCCACAGTCTCCTTAACCACCAGCTCTACACATCCTCTGCCAATGCCTCTGCACCGCCCTGCAATGCAGCTGCACCTCAGCTGCCTCTGCCTCCTGGATCCACAACCATGTTTCTGTGAATGAAGGGGTGCCAAGCCCAAAACACCCATTTTGGTTCACAAACTGTATATAGCAAACCAGCAGAAACGTGATCCGCGTTTGATTGGCTTCGTGTATGGCTTTGAGTCCTCTTCATTCAAAGATCTTACAGTGGAAAAACCCTGAGCTGACATCAAAAGTGGGACTGACTCGTTAAGAGCACTCACAATTATGGTATGAGTTGGAGGCTAAGTTCCTGTCAACCCGGATTAAAGCATTTTTAAAACTGACACTTGTTTGAACAGATTTTCAATCTTGAAATTTGTTCCAGTTCAATGTTTTGCAAGGAGAGTAAATGTTCTGAAGGAGAGTAAAAATCTGTGTTTTCCAATCAACAATTTACAGGAACTTATGCTTCTTCATTTCACCTCTTAGCTTGGTAAACACAATCAAAATTGTGATGGAAAAATACATGCATCTCCTTTTGACTTCTAGCAGGCATTTAAGTCAATACATCTATTTAATTAGGCTGTTTACTACCTGCAATTCAACCAAATTACTCCAGATTCAAGCCACAGGAACACTTGCTTCTTAGACCCTACCATCTCTTTTGGTTCATTTAGGTAATCTCTTGTGTGGTTTGGTTCTTTGGGGGTGTGTTGTGTGATGTCAGGCACTGGGACCTTCTGCAGCTGTTTCTGGATGGCAAAATGTCCTTTTTTTCTGACCAACACTCAGCTGAAATGTCTCTTGGTTGTTAAAAATGTCCCTGGCTAATACCCATATGCACAGGATGTGACAGTAAACTGCTTGTGTAACACTTGCTGCCATCCTCTGATTTCAGTAGCAGGGATGTGAAATGCCCCTAACTGTAGAAACAGATGCAGAAATTTGTTCCAAAAGTGCCATTTTGGTGCTGAAGCCTGCTTGTAGGGCAATGTTCAGAACCCCAACCAACCAGCTTTGATGCTCTCCTGAACCCAAACTTCTCCCACTGCCATGAAAACATCTAGCTGCTGCAAACAGAGGCGGCTCTGCTCACAGCTTTTGCATGTGAGATCCTTACCACCTCATCCGCGATTATTTTGCTTGTCTGAAATGCTGATAATGGGTGTTTGGGTTTTCTGTTTGGGGTTTTTTTTTCCTCCTTTTTTGAAAAACCACCACCACTTGAAGGTCAGCTGCCAAATGGACTGAACGATCAGTGCAGGAAAATTGAAAATCATAACATCTTGTGTGTAGGCTGTGAATAATGGGCAACACCCTTTTGATCATTAAAATAGAAAATGATCTCTCTGTTTTCCACTGTTTTTAGCCCATTAAGAAGGCAGGGATAAGAGCACATTGCTGATGATTTGCACCACTCTCCTGGCAGTACAATCCCTGGCTGCAGACCAGGGGCTGGCAGTGGGATGGATCCCACCCTGGCGGGGGCTTGGCTGGAGGAGGCAGCTGTGGTTTGCCATGACCTTCAGCTGCTCTCCAAAAACCACAGACACCCCAAAGCAGGGACATTTTGTCCACTTTCTGCTGGGGGCTGGACCAATATTCATGGTCCACGGGCATGCTTAAATTTGGGAATGGAGGCAAGCCCACCCCTGAGCGCTGTGCAGACCAAGGAATCTTCTCAGATACATTTTGCTTTCTTACAGACAAAGAAAATGTAAGCCTTGCATGCCCTGGTGCAGGCAGAAACCAAGGCTTTTTCCCAAAACACACAGGTGCATTGAGCATTGGAAAAGAATGATAATTTTGTGACACATGCCTGCGCTTTGGGGTCCAATTGTATATTTTAGCACCTTACTTTCTGTTCAGAACACCACTTACTCTTGCTGATTCACTGTACTGGTAAGACAATTTTTCTTGTTTTTACTGATAAAGATCTCCTAGCAAATATAGCCAGACTCGGTAATTCATTCATCTTGTAATATTTATATATGCTGTCATCATATGGAAAGTCTAAACAAATCTCTCTATCCATTTTGTGAGGACAGAAGGATCACAGTAGGATCACTGCTTTGCCAGTGCAGAGACACTGAAAAGAGCAAACTGGAGTGTCCCAACCACTCCAGTTTCAGGAACAACCAAGGGTTCCAAGGTGGCCAGAACCAGGAACAGCCTAGCACAGGCTACAGCACTTTGCTGTGCTTCTCAGGAGAGGATCAACGCTACATCCACTATCTCTTTTACTCTTTTGGTACTGGCAAACATCTCCTGAGGCTCAGCAAAGGGAACTGCCTGGATCCACCCAGCCAAGCTGCTTTAACCACCCCAGTGGCAACTCCCAGCCACCAAACCAACCTCCAAAATAACACTGTTGTGTGTCACGAGTCCATCCATCACCCTTGGCCCTGTAGCTGTGTGGCCTGTTTGATAAAAGCGGTTAGCAGCCAGTTGAGCCCTGTGATTTTTGTTTCTTTGCTTGAATTGGAATCACATTAGCATGCCCTTGGTTTGCAATGGCCAAACAAATACAAATATTCAGATTTTTGAAGGCTTATACATGGAATTCTGTTTGCAGCAATCAGACAGGCTTGGTTTCCACCCCTCTAAAAGCTCTATTCACAGGAGCAAATGTACTGCCTAGAGCATTTTCTAAATGGGACTTATATACTTCTGACTTTAAGAATTTGAAACAAATTAGATAGAATGGGCAAATGAAATAGGCAAGACTTTCTACACAAATCTGAATCATTAGCATCCTTCACAGAATTCATGTCAAGCAATTCTGTTGGTAGAAAAAACATTCAGTTTGCTAATTCCAGCCATGATGTAATTTACAATCAGATTCTAGATTTTACAAAACAATTTAGAAAAGAAAAACGTTCAGAAAAGTGACTAATTTTGGTGTGTCTGGGAATATTTGCTGGTGTTCATATTTCAGCTATTTGCAATCAATGCAAAAAGGAAAGTCATACCAACCAGAAAACAGCACAGAACTGCTCGTTCTTTCTAGAATTCAATGCAGAAATCAGCAAATACCAAAACCAGGGGAATTAGCTCCAGACGTAAAATTTTGAGTTTTGTAGTAGGAGACAGCAATGCCAGCTCAGCTAAAGATATATACCAAGCTGTGCCCTTTCAAAAAGAAACAAAATAAACAGGAATACTTTTCAACAGGTTATCTCGAAACTCGAGTAATTTAAATTGGCTGGAAATCTGGAAGGAATATTTTTGCTGAGAGTATCCAACACAGTAGTATTCTAGTGAGCTAAAAATGGGTTAGTATATGTAGAATTGTAGCGTTTTTATTTTTGTAAATAAACAGTGTTTACACACACATAAACCCCACCACAAACAATCCCCAAACCATTTTTTAGATGTTGTGCTTTCAGATACTGAGGTTTTACAATAAAACTGGGACTGAATTCTTGCACTGCCTGTGCAGCCCATGGATGATGCTACGAGCAAAAATTTCCTGGACATAATTTTACTTGCATGGAATAAGAAATTATACCCATTGAGAAAACCTGGCGTTTGATTTGCACATTGTCAGAAATAGTAGTAATTTTTTCATGTTGTTTATGTATGTTGTTACAAAAGCATTAATCTTGCATTGACTCACTGGCTTTAAAAAGTACTCTTACAGTCTGCAAAGTACAAAAGGAATATGGAGATTTTTTGTATTCCTTAGGTTTGAAAAAGCATCACCCACTGAAGGTCTGATCCTGAAAACACTTGGGATGTTGGGATGTTATACACTTTCAAACCCAGCTACATCCTCATGCCTAATCTGGGCTTGGGAGCTGGCTGGGACACACCTGGGTGTGGCATGGCCCTGGGACTAGGAGGACTCGGAGGCATGGCAATCTGCACCTCTGATACACCCAAAATACTGATCATCACTGTAAGGGACCGGCATGGCTGCTTTCCCAGTAAAAGCTGGGCAACTGACCTCCTAAAATCAGCTGAATGAAGATGCTGACTGCCTGTGGTCCCTTCTCCCACAGGAAAAGGTATTTCTCACAAAATACGTCTCTCCACCACGTTCCAGACGAGGTAGCTGAGCCCACGATGCCACAGGAGCTCCTTGGGGGGTGACAGTGTCACAGCGTCGTGTGACGAGGAATAAACGCACGAAGGGATGCCAAGCAAGTCTTTGGTTTTCTACTGGATTTGCTGGAGAACACTTCCAAGCTTCCCCCTTTCCCCACGCTTTTCACTCCTCAATAACAGCACACTTGCTGTGTTTTTTTCCCCCCATGCTAAATTGCCAGACTTTTTTGGGTAATCTGCAATGAACTGGATCTGTATTAACTCCCTTTTTTTCCCCAGGGAAGGATGGAACACAATACATTTGAAGGCTGCACATCTGCAGCCCCACTTCAAAGCTGAACCACACCACTCTGGATCCTTAGAGTTGAAAGTTAGGATTTGATCTTAGACCCCTTTATAGCCTATGCAAAATGTAGGGCAATTGCATTTTCTTTTTGAGGGTTTAAAGAGATAATTTAATTAAAGGGTGGACGTTACCCATTTAGCAATCAAGGGGAGAAAGAAAAAGGGTATGTGTATTTATTGGTAGCTGCATTCAGACTGTGGCCATGTAAGCTAAAGTAGTTTCTTTCCTTCAGTGCCATTGCTACAGGACACATTTATAATTCTTAATGAACCCCTTACTGTGTGTGTGCTAACATGCACAGCCTTTGTGTCAAAACTCAGTGGAACTGTCCATACTTTCCCTTATTTTCCACAATTTAGTGCTTCTCTCTTCCTAGCATTCATGAAAGCATAATTTGAGCTCAAATACGGACATGTTCACAAAAAAAAAAAAAATTAAAAATTGCATACTGGTTGTACAGTGTGCAATGCACCCTTCATTAGTTATTTTGTGTGAGTCAAGTAGTAATTTTTCCTAATTGGATTTGTTATGTAACACAGCATTTATTGTATTATTTAAATGTAACACTGCAGACGTGTGTTGGTTTGCAAAGGCACATTAGTAGTCCAATTAGAGCAGCAGCCATACCCGCAGATTTGCTAGGCTAGCAGTCAGCAAAGCATGATTTTGTTGAGATTAGCTCTGAACATTCACTGCAATGATTTGCCACTGAATATTTTTCAAGTTAAAGGCTAGAAAAATAGTAAAATGTGAGAATGGTTTCATTGCTACAGCTAATTTCTATATAGTCATAAATTCATCCCACACAGGCAATCAGGTTTATACTGAGCCCACATGCCTGGCTATATGACCTCCACTGCTGCTAAAGTCTTTCAGCAGCAAGGCATCACTGAAATATGGGTAAATGGTCACAGTAGACTCAAATTTTCACCCACATAAAGCTGGGGAGGAGAAAAGACTGAGGGCCAGGGCTGAAGCTGTGCTGGGACAGCAGCACTTCACCAACAGGGGCATTGCTGGGTAACCTGAGCATGGCACGGGGCACCCCCAGAGGGCTCTAGAGGGATTCCTGCCTTCCACCAGTAATTCTGGTTGCAATCGGAGCTGGTAACTGCCTAAAGAACCTTTGTATGCATCGCTGTGCAATGCTGCTTCTGCAGGGGGGCAAAGCGCAGCCTCGTCCCTCAGACACTGCCCTCCGCGGCTGGGACTGCTCTGAACATCTGCATGGTCTGAAGGATGTCCTCTGCACTGCAAGGAAATAAAAGAGCCATTTGAATTTTTTCAAAACGAGAACTGTGTTTGTGGATGGGAAGAAACCAATGAGAACCAGATGACATCTTGGTGTGACTCCAAACTTTGTCCAAGACACACACAGGGAAAAGAGACCCCGAGAGGTCAGTGTAGTGACTCGCCAAATGCTATAGGTTTCTCAAGAAATTATTCCTTGTGACTGCTCTGTGCTGACCTCCGGGGTTAAGAGAAGATGTCACTTGAATTTGGTCATTGTTGCTCATCAATTTTCACCTGAGTTTTAATTTTCATCTGCAAGGTATTGGTGCAGGTGCCAGGTGAACGGGTTTTCTCCTTTGTCCAAGCAGCTCACACCTGTGCCATTGCTGTTCTCACTAGGGGCCAGCTCACAGAGAAATCCTAATTCCTGCAGCCCAGAATGCTCTTCCCTGGGCTCAGGCAGAAGACCAGTCTGGGGGACAGGGTCTGAGCTCAGGTCTGTGCTGCCTGTAGGCTCATCAGGCAGCTGGGATGTCTTGGCCTGTGTCAGTGAAAAGTTACTACTGCTGTTCTACAGGGTGGTGCAGAGGGGGTTGTACCAGGGAAGATGAACTTTTAAAATCTAAGTCAACTGTATTCTTTCAAGGCTACCCATAATTAAAATAATAATAATAAAAAAATCAACCCATTTCAAGAATGTAATACAGCTCCCAAGTTACCTGAAAAGAAAGTGCAATCTAGTGCAGTGTGCTTTCAACTTTCCCACTCTGTTCCTCCCATTTCCTTCTGATTTCTTGTGCTTCAGTCTGTATCCAGGTATTGCTGGTATCTGCTTTGTCTGTGAAAATGAAATACCAGAAGGAATTGCACTTGGTGCAACTGGTGCGCGTTTGGGGGTTAATTCACCAATGGAGCAGGCTGCCCTGGGGAATCCGAGCTGGACCACGCACCATGAAAGAGGAGTTAGGTGCCCAAGCCTGGCAAGTTCAAAGAGGAGCTGTCATTAAAAAAAAAGCTGAAGGAAGAGCACAAGGGACTAGGAAGGACTGATCTCCAACCTCCTTTGTCCTCTTGGCTCATGTTCTCATGCACAAGGGTGATGGGTGCCCAGGTAGGGCTGGCTGGCTGAAGAGTAGAGATTTGGAGCTCGGTTTCCATGCATCCTTGAAAAATGCTTCTGCTACTGAATATGAGGGAACTGCAAGGCCACCCTTCAGCAGATGCTTCCCAGTGATACCCAGGTCAGTAACTGTGCTCTGACCCTCTTATAAACTGAGCTTTGCTGAGCCAGATGGGTTTGGGGATTTTTACAGGACTTAGATACGACCTGGCGGTCCCTGTGGTTGACTTATGTCAGCATCTGGGAACATGAGACCTGCAAGCAACAGGGCCACTGGGAAATAACTGGGCCTGCACCTCCTCTTGAGGCTAGAGACAAGCAGAATGGAGATTATCAAGGACCTTGGGTGAAAGTAAACATTAGATCTAAGTGAACAGAGAAGCAATCTGATGCCCAAATTCCTTGAGACGCACAGCTCTAGGAGCTGGTCCAACTTCCTCTGGAGCTAACAGGAACTGCAAAGGGTCCTGCAAAGGCACCCTTGTGACTGATGGTACCAGAAACACTTGGAAACATTTCAATCATGTTACGGCAGACTGCGTCTGCCTTTGCCTGGACTCAGAAAAAGTACAGAGGAGGTATGTACAATTTCATATTACTTCACTGTATTTGCCAGGCTGGAATAAGTAGTTTGAAAACAATTCACAAATTTACAGTTTAAAAAGGATCCTAATCATGGTTATAATATTTATCCTTTAAAACAACTCACTGAAGAAAAACCCCTTAATTTGCAAACTTGTTACCATAAAAATTAGAGTTCTTGAGCTCACAGAATGTTGATGCATTTGAGCATGTTTTTAAGAACAAAATAATATACAGGCAATTCTGCTGTGGCTTGGGGCCCTATCAGTTCAAATTCCTAAGTCCTCTGGGACAGAGCCTGTCTGCCCTGATTTATGTAATAGTTCTAATGAGTAACAGTCCCCATGATGACAAATGCACCAAGATAAAACCCTAAGAGAGGCTGGGCTGCAAAAAAAGAGCAGGGTCCCATTCACACTTTTAATAAACAAACACATAAATCATCCCAGTAAGAGATTTACGTGTGGGGCGTAATCCCAAAGGGAAATAACAAACTTTCATTCTTTTGGTTCCCTGCCTGTGCTGTTTCCCTTGCATCTCTGGAGGGCATCTGCCAGAACTCGGTCTTCCAGCAGTCAGAGCTTTTTCCAGACCGTGACCTGTCTCTGTACATCCTGCCTGAATTTATCCTTCAGTGGCCTTCAGAAGGAGCACCAAACACCCCCTCCTGCCTCCTTAAAGAGGAGGAGTGCACAGACAGGAAGGCACTTGGAGATATGGACCTTGAGGAGTCTCTCTACCACCAAGAAAGCTCCTGCCTCTTGAATGCAGCCCCTACCATACCACAGAATCTGAAGTGTGTCTGTGCCAGCTGGAAACACATTACAATCATCACTGCTTGTTTCTGGCCAAACGCATCTTGATAAAAGCTGTGACATTTACAGTGTGATACAGACCCATGTGTGATGGTTTATCTGCAGCTCTGATTCCTTTTCCTTAGGAAAAAAGATACATTCACCGCCTTAATTCAGCTGGCAGGCTCAGGTGTGCAAAACCTCAAATGTAAAGTTGGTTTTCCAAGGCTAAATTCCAAAACGTTTTGCACTGCCACAAATTTAAAAGAAAGCAAAAAGGATGGCTACTCCAAACCTATGCAAAACAAAGTAAATATAGTAAAATATCTATATAAAACTTCATGGAAATATTTTCAAACATTTCTAACATTCCTAGTTTTTGTTCATCAGCTTGTTCAGTTTATTCAGTGACCAGCCTACTACTCACGGTCTTGCCTACAATTTTCCAGTAAGTTTCCAAGAGAAGGCTTCTCAGAATACAAGCTTAAGTTTTGTTTCTTGCTTGGAATCAGCAGAAGCCTTTTTATTATCTTCACAGTGTAGCAGAGAGAATTTAGAGAACAGATCCAGAGCAGTGCATGTATTTTTGAAAGAGGTTTGCAGCAAATCCTCTGCATCCACTTATCATGCTAAACTACACAGTCTACACCAGGTTTGCTTTTGGCTCTTCAGTGGCTTGGGCTAGCACAAGTTAAATATGGCTTAAGATGGAAGCAGCAACAGCCAAAGGCAATTTATGACTTGGCATCAACATTTTGGGGGAAGCCAGCTTCTGGGGGAACTCCAAAGCAATGCTCTTCTGTACTCTTCTGTACAACCTGCACAGTCAGATTTGTGGGAAACAAGTACAGGGTTGGGGCCCTCAAAGAATTGCAAGGAGATGATCTGCATGAATCTCTGCAACAATACTGCAGAAGTAAAAGATGCAAATTTAGGACAACAGAGAGCCTACATTCATTTTAGTGACTTATTTCAATGAGAAAATAAGGAAGTAAGCATTTTTTGTGGTGATGCAAACATTTGACATCAGAGGTGCATACCAGCTTCTCTTGCATTTAATGTAGTCAGTTCTGAAGATGACAATTGCCTGTTTTCTGTTACTCAATAGGTAGGAACAGTTCTGCACACTTTAACACGGTCCTTGATAATCCCCTGACTTTTAAGAGTTAGGTGGCAGGTGGTCTTTCAGACAAGCCTGGCTAAACCCCATCATTTGTAGGAGGGGAGTTCAGCCCATTCCATCCTCTGCCACTGAAGTCAGTGGGATTATTGAAGTGAAGCACAGTCACCCTAAAGGTGGTGTGACAACAGTCACCTACGTGTATGTCATGCAGAGGCCTGCTACGAGGAATCGCCGAAGAGCATTGAGTACAAGGCTCAGGACCAGATCCAGACTTCAGCAAACTGGGAGATACTGGTTAGCCAAAACTTACCAACCCCGTGTGTGAATCTGGAGTGCAACTTGCCTGCTTTATGCCTTTAACATAGAGTTTGGGTTCAGGCACTGTTCTGAAGAAGAGTATGTTGGTTTTGACACCATCCAAGCCATGCACATCATCCCTCTGTAATTGCACCAGATTCTGCATCAAAGACATCCAAGTCTCATTTAAAACCCCCTTAGGGGAAAATGGTAACATAACGGTAAAGATCTCACTGCGTATTAGAGAAAACTTATAAAACCCCCAGAAAGTAAAATGCTGAACACCCAATGAATACCAAGGCTGTCTCTGAAATGTAAAACTTTCCAGTAGCTTACAGTGGTAATTCCACCCTAACCGCCATTTTATTTTTATTTAAGAAACAAAGGAATTCCAAAAACTCTACCTAGAATCACTTGTTTCTGCCAAGCGGTTGTTCATGATGGCCAGAGACCCCACCCCCGCAGAGAAACCGTTCTGTCTCGTATTGATACAGACATTCCTCGGGTAGCCGTTGGCCGTCTCGGACAACTGCTTCTGCAAAATGGCCAGCGAGACTTTACTGGACGCTGTGAGCTCCCTCATGGAGATCATCTCTCCAGAGAGCCTCCTGCCCTCGGTGTCGCTGTCGTACTGTCCGTCAGCGTCCATGGCGACGTTGTGGCGGCGCAAGCGGGCTCCTGGGGTGATGGCGTTGCGACGGCTGAGGCGGGTACTGGATTTATGGCACTTTGGGCAACATCTGCATTCGAATTTTTTCAACACCCAGTTCAAAATTTGTTTGATTACGATTGAGATGACATTAAAAAGGGAGTATATGCAACATACTCCCATTAATATAAACATGAAGTTCCCGAATCTGTATAATCCCTGATGTTGGTACACAGCGTTTTGGTTGCTTACCAAATCTCCAAAGCCGATGGTGCTGAAGGTGACAAAGCAATAATACAAGGAGTCAACGTAGTTCCATCCTTCCACTGCCGTGTACATGGCGGAGGCGCAGCAGGAAAGGGCAATAGCAAAAATTCCCAGGATCAGCATCACGTGGTAAACGGACGGCTTCCAGCCCACGAGGCTGCCCACCCCGGACACAGCTGGCCCCCTTCGGAAGTTGGGAGGTAGGAGACCACTTCTTCGCAGCTGTCTCTCGTAGCATGCCTTCATGATAAATGCCAGGAGGGAGATGATGCGCTCCAAGAAGAGGTTGAAGAAGAGGATAGTCCCGGCACACCCGAAAAGGCCATAAACGATGAGGAACACTTTTCCAGCCACGGTTGCTGGCGTGGTCATCCCAAAACCTACAGTGTGGAGATAATGGGCAACGTTAGTAACACAGGCTTTCGTGAGTAAGCTCATGATACATGTACCTTAACAAGGCTCCCATCTCACTGGACAAAAGCAGTGCTATCTCTAAGTCAGCTCAGGCCAACACGAAACCGAGTTTGGTAAAGAAGGAAGAAGGCACCAAAAGTTCAACAAGATGACTAAAACTCAAAAGTGAGAAAAGAAATCCTTGCAAGATGAAAGGATTATTATCTGTATTAACAGAGCAACACCACTCAAAATGCAGGTGGAAGACTCACTGAGCCCAAACCTTTTCAAGGTGGGATGAGGTGAAGAAGCCATTTCCCTGCTCCCACATGTGTCAGCCATCACGACCTGATGGAAAATTTGAGTTCTCTGTTCACAAGCTGTAACCCAGTGTAACATTTTTGTTATAGGGGTCTCATTATACTATTCCCACTGAGATGTAAGTTTTCAGGTTGTATAACAGGAGAAAAAAAACAAACCACCTTCCAAATATCAAATACTGTTTTAAAAATAACAGCACTTTTAAGTCTCTTCCAAATCCCAGCTGTGACTAGCCCACCTGGTATCATCACAGAGGGAAGGCGAAGCCATCAGGCCACAGAGCTGCCTGGCAGACTGGGGGCACTGGGAACTTGCAGATGGATAATTACAGCAGGGAATAACACTGCTGCACAGTTGAGCAGAAAAATCAGAGTATACAAACTCTGTGAAGATCCAGCAACAATATTAATTCAGCTCTTCTTCATATGAATTACTTATTGTAATATTACTTATTATTACGACATTACTCAATCACAAAGTTTTATAAGGAAACAGTAATGCCTTGTAGCTAACAGATGGTTAAATGTCAGCAAAAGTTAACTTAAATTTGCATGCAAATAAATACAGTAATTTTACTCCATGTTATTTGCTGATACCAGTTATCTTATGAAAAAGGTTACATACATTTCACATCCTATCTCAAGAAGATTCTTCTGAAACTCAGTTCTGCAGGTATTGTCTTTTTTCTGCTATTCTTCCCTGTAAAAACACTTGATGGCTCAGGCAAAAAACATATTGACAGGATTGAGGTGACTGCTTATGTCCCATGAATAAATAACCAGATCTAATCTAAATTAAAGCTATGTGAAAAAACCACATTCCAAAATTTTATTGCTGTATTGTTCCACCAAAATATCGAGCAAGTAACGTATTCAAGGAGGTAAATATCAACACCAGACTATATAAACAGAAGTTTGTGAAGGAAAAGCACAGAGCATAATGAAATCATTACACAGCATAATGAAATAATTAAATCCAGTTTATTACCTTGACACACCTTTATAAACAGCATCAGGATAATATTGTCTATATACAATGAGTTGAGATTGCTGCTTGAAATCTGTTGATCTACTTTTGCAATGGCTGAATTTTTCTGGCTAGTTTATCTATGCTCCCTTCCTACTTTGTTGATAGAGAATTTCCCATTGGTTGACAGAAGAATGTAAATGCTCATGACAAGTAAACTCACACGTATCTTTTCAGTGACATAAAGATGAATGAGGGAAGCAGTGGTCCTACTTTCACAACAGATTTGGCAGGCTCAGAAACAGCTGTGTGCCAGCAAGTCAGCCTACACTTCATAATCTGAGTAACCCGATCTAGTGAAGTGTCCCTGCCCACGTGAATAGATGACCTTTCAAGTCCCTTTCAACCCAAACCATTCTACGATTTTATGATCAAAAGCATCATTGTAAAAAGAGTATTTTCTGTAAAAGTCAGTGAAAAACTTGCACAGTATTGCCAGAAAATATTACCACAGAAGTCATTACATTTTGCTTTCTGGACATACTGTCTTCTCTCCATTTTGCAGTATTAACAAGACCACCTTTGAGCAGACCTCACAAAGCCTGCCATGGGCGCTGGGAAGTTCTCAGTTCCTTATCTGTGGGGTGGACCTGTTCTCTGGATTGGGCTGGCTGGTAGCAGGAATCCTCTCATTTAATGATGCACATCCAGAAGTGCCTGGTCCACTGAAGGAGCCAGGGAGCCTGTTGTGGTTGCCAGCTAGGGATACACAGCCAACTTGTTATGGAGAAGGCATCTGTTTGCCCGTGCCTTGTCAGCAAAGCACTTAAACATGTGCTTCACAGCAAGCATGTGAACATCACCATCAAAATAAATGGGTTTATTGTCACACATACGGCTAGACACATTTATTAATCAGGGAAAAAAAAAAGAGATAGCGACAGTTTGGATCGAGCTGTAAACGCGCTGAAGCCTTTTACTATTTTCTGGTCATCATTCAAGAGAGGTGATGAAGTTTTATATTTTTGATACTGTTTGTTTCATCAAGATTTTCTGAAGCAAAATGCTTCCAAAATTCCGTATGTAGTTAGGCAAGGTGAAAGGGCCCATCACAGCAATGAGAATGCTAAGGAATACATAAAACAGGCAAGAAATGAGGCTAGGCAAACACTGAATCATTTAGGTTGGAAAAGACCTTTAAGACCATTGAGTCCAACTGCTAGCCCAGCACTGCTAAGCCACCACTAAAACACATCCCTTAGGTCATCAGCTGGCTGAGGGACATCATGGGCTCTCCGTGCAGGGTCTTCCTCTGCCAGCGGTGTTTGTCCCTTGCTGTCACCCCAAGCACGAGGAGTTGCTCCTGGTATGTTCTGTACCTCACCTCTGAGCTCAGCCCCTGCCCAAGGGTAAGAACACAGTGATGCCTGGATGAAGCCAACTCATCCAGAACTGCCTATGCTTCCAACACAGTACAGGGAAAAAGCACAACAGGGCTTTGTGCTTTTCATGGCCCTGAGACATATTTTACAGGTGCCATGGGGTTGACTTTGTGTGGCTCAGATGCAATAGCTGAACCTCCCTCATGCCAATTCTGCCCCACCACCTCAGATACAAGCTCTAGGGCAGCATTAATTTCAGCTGGTTGATATTTCTTCTTTCCAAAGAGAGTTAGTAGAAATGAGCTGATAAAAACTCTCTTCAGCAGCCTCTCATGGTTAAGTGCTGGCATTTAATGAGACCCTCATCCTGACTTGCATAACAGGTTTGTGGTTACAATTCTGCTCATCTGGAGCTTTAAATTACTTAAGCTAGGGATGGATTCAAGAGGTAGAACAGATGGACAAACTTGTGACATATGCTTCCTGTTGCTCTTGCTTTCTTTTCTTTTACCCACTTTCTTATGAGTAAGAGATGGTTGATGCCAGAAGACAGAAAGGAATAGCAGCTTTAGTGCTTGTGAGCTCTTCTCTCAGTCAAATTACTTTGGCAGTTACCTTGTCTTACTACATTTTGAGATTAAAGGGGGTGACAGTTTTGCAGTAAAAAAAGTATTTACTCAGAGGTGCAATGACGTTTTGGTCACTTCAAAAACCGAACACAAGGAAGTCACAGGAAACAACACAAGAAAGGGCATAATGTGCCCCTGCCTCTTTCAGCCACCCCAGTTCTTCTTATAAGCCATAGGACTTCACTCACTGAGCAGGTCAGCACACTGCAGCAGTCATTTCAAATCCCAGAGTGAAAACTCTACTTAGATCATCAGAGTAGCATCACCTCTGTACCACTATACAACCATCATGTAGTTATATTTAAGGAAATCAAAAGAAACTAAAATGGTTGAAAGTAACTTTTTAAACAAATGGCTCCTTAGAGATAAACAACAACAAAGACAATTCTAACCAGAATGCCGCTTCCAGAAGGAAAGAAGTTCTTGCAACATAAAGGCTAAAAGACGGGAGTTACAGAACACAAACAGAGAAAAAAAGAGCTACCAATTTTCATGTTTTCCTGCTTCCTGTCTTTTTTGCACTTGCTTTACTTCATAGCTCTCCAAAAGTCCTGGCTGGTTTTGACTGACACATAAACCATACTATACACATATACATCCTAGTCTGAATCCCATGTTTGGGTTCTGGTGCTTCCTTCCACCCTTTCCCACCTGTTAGCATTTCATCATTATTTCCTCTGAGAATCATACCTGTACCTTTTACAACTGCCTCTCATTTATTCTCTAGCTCCTTACCACCTAACATCCAGAAACAGTTGCCTTGGATACAGGGTCACAGCTTGGAGCTGACAAAACTGCTGCACCCAGAGCTTTTACCCAAGGAGTGGGAATACGAGTCAGTTCTTCCAACTGGCTCTGTTTTTCCAGACTACAAATGAAAGACTTACTTTCCCTTTAACATCTTTCTCAACCTGCTTTACTAAAATACCCCACTCTGGGCTCAAACAGTAAATTATTTTAGAGCTTTTCTACTGCAAAGCCTTTAATTTAAAAGTTGCTGTAAAATCCCATTTGATCTTATTTAGATTACTATCTGCAAACACCTCCTGAACAGCAGTGGTCTGTCCAGCACTGTGTGAATTAAGAGCCCTTAAGCTGGACCATTAAGCTGCTATTTCTGAATAAATGAGATACAACTGCAGTTTTTAGGGCTGGCCTAACCTGTATCATACACAAGCTTGCAGTCCTTGGTGACTCATGTACCGGGGCAGATATTACATGGAGAAAAAACGGAGTGACCCCACAAATAAGGACCAATTTCCATAATCATTCTCTCTATCCATTCATCAAAGAAAGAGCACCATGACAAGCCTAATGAATGTAGTTAAAAACCACCCATGTCTCTGCTGGTGCTCCTTGTTTCATTTCCACCTGCGAAACACCAGTCAGGTGTTTGAGACAACTGCTACTCAAAAGGAGCCATGCTGGCAGAACAGAGCCAGGAGATGATTAATTGGACTTCAAGGACTTTCAAAGAGTTGCAGGTGACTATTACGGGCTTTCTACAGTACCAATTTTATTCTATTTACATACAACGGTGATCGGGTTATTGGCTATCCAAAGTGCTGTGATGCCTTAGAGATCAGTGAACACCAGAACCAATCACCCTTGGCATTTCTCCGCTGGCCATGCTTTAAACCACAGGCTAAAAGGTCATGGACACATATTCATTCCTCTTTGATGTATGCTGGTTTTAAAAAGAGTTAATAGAATTGTAAGAGGGGTGAGGAGGGTACCCCACAACCTAAGGAGAGGTTGCCATGTGTGAAACAGCCAGAGCAATGTATTTAGGGTGAAGGACATGCTGGACTGAGAGGAGGAAGGGTGAGGTTTCATCTCAGAAACCTCAACTGTTACCACCTTGATGGTGTCCAAGGCACTGGGGGTGATCCCAAGGAAACCTCAGGGAAGGAGAGAGGAACAACCTCCTCAAAACCTGGCTGCTCTTGAATGTTTAACTTCTCCTCGCAGCAGGTTTCCTAAGTGTGTTTTTCTAAGCTGAAACCTTCTAGTTGAGCTTTCCAAGAAAGATCTTCAATCTCTAGTGGGTACTCAGCAGGCACATTTGTCAGCTTAAGTGGCCTAACTTTTTTAAGTGTGAGTGATACATGGCCCTTAAAAAGATAAACACTGGGGCTTCAGCTTCACCACCAGCAGCAGTATTCCTGCCCTTTTCACTCAGCAGAAGCAGGCAAGCTGTTTTTCTCAGCTGTACTGCAAGTTGCCCTTTCTGTGTACAGCCTGCAAAGGAAGTGCACATCAAAGACCAACCGAACAAGTCCACCCTTGCTCACTACCACATGCCCTTATCCTGAAGACAAAACCCAATAAATACAGAAGGAGGTCTGCTGATGTTGCTTTGGCACAGAACCAAGCCAAGGAAGAAGCAGAAGTGTCTCTAAAGCAGTTTTATGGTTCCCTGGCTGGGGCCAGCTGCTCTTTACACGCTTTGTACAAGCAAATGGGGACTGACTTGTGCCAAGCCATCAGCGTTGCCAGCTGAGCAGCAGCTCTGGCCCAAGGTCTCGCTAAGCAGGCCCCCCTGAAGAGGGAATACATGGGGAGAGTCACAGGCTTGAGGCTCAAAATCTTTGGCAAGCTTATGTTCAGTTTTCTGGCTAATCCTACTGTGACAGAACATGGTTTTGAATGAGGGAGAGGGAGCCTCTCCTAAAAGGAGATGGTGGAGAATAAAGCTCAGAGAAGGATGAAAATCTGGAGCAGGAATCAAACTACACAGAGAAAAAGAAAGTCAAGACCTACAAACTGGCACTATTCTTGCTGAATTGACTGTAAAGGGATGGATGTGTCCTGTGGTGTGACAATCTCCCTTCTCTCCCATCATTAACATGATGTTCACAAACTTTCTTTCAATACTTAAGGTTTTATTGTTCTTATAAATAATATAATCTTCTTGTCTGCTAAACTCTTGGGGCCAGTCTATGGTTTACAGTTATAAAAATCAAGACTGAAATTATTTTCTTCATTTTATGCTGCCTTTCTTGGACAAATCTTCAGTGAGATGCTACTAAATGTCCTCCTGTTTTGTCAGTTTTCCTGGCCCCTTGGCACAGCCAAAGCACTCTAATGGCTTGTTAAAACAGAAAGAATACGGGCTAGTGTTGCCTAAATTAGTCCTAAACCACCTCACAAAGGAGGACTTCCAGAAAAAGGAGATGAGAGCAGGATGTTCCTTCCTTTGGTGGCAGCCTGTCTCCTTGTACATTGATCTAAAACTAGCCCAGAGCTGCTTCCTGTGGCTGCCTCCACACCTGATGATTGCAGGGTCCTGTCCCTGGCTTGTTTTCTTTTCTTATCCTAACAGCTGGGGAAAACCATTTTGCTATAATCTTCTCTGAAATGGTGGTGGTGTTAATAATGGAAAAATATATCCCACACGCTCCACAGTTGTTTGACCAAGTTCTATTACTGTGAAAAAAACCTCCCCTTTGCACTACTGTCCCATTAACAGCTGTCAGGGGGGGTACCAAACCCCTGCTCATAATCTGGGCTGTGTGAAGAAGCATCTGCCTTGGCTTACTGCACTGCCCAGAATCACCTAAACCACAGGGGATGCTGAAACCCCACCAGACACAGGAAACACCCCTGCATTTACAGTACCTGCTTCGAAAAATACACAGAAAACAAAAGCATGGTAACCAGGAAATACATGAAGCGTGGCTCTGTAACCATGGATATACATGACAGTGGAGTTCATGGACCCCAAGAATCACCAATTCCTTCTTACTCTTAAGATGTGTCCAGTATCTGAAGCCATACTCTGCCACCTCCCCTGACCTTCCTACAGTCTTCATGCAGCTGATGATTCTAGATGAATACTGTTCCAAAAGAAGGTTTCTGTTGCAATCATAATTTTTCATCCTCTAAAGCTGCTTCCATTCTTATTTCCCTATGTGTTTTTAAGAATGTTTTTTGTGCGGATGATTGTGTATCCAAGCAACACACTAACAGATAAAAGCTTATGTCCTATCATTTCAAGCATTAGGATTCACACATGCTTTTGCTGTTTATTGAAACGTGCAGTTGCATTTCAGATGTTTATGTACACCCAAGGTTGAGACTTTTTCTTTTTCTTCTGAACTCCAAGTGAAAAAGAATAATGGCATCCAAATTCTGTTATATTCTTGAGATGTTATTGGCTTCTAAAGAATACTTGCACATGTACTGTCACTTCGTTGCCAGTACATCTCACAATACTTCTCCTTTCAGGCTAAGAAACAGCATTATCTAGATTTCACAAGCGATCTTGGGTCTATGTCATATTTCCCTGCATAAGGAGTCTGATAGAGGAAGATGTCACTCGTGGGCTTTCTGAGCCTTACAGATGGCAAAGGCTGTTCAATGGTTATATTGTTGGCTTATCTTTTGACTGGATTAAACAACAGACTTGTGGCATATTTTTCTTCTGCCACTGGTGTTTGTGGAGGTAGGTGTTCACAGAACATCTGTTTCTTCATAGTTGTCTCAGCTATTCTGCTTTACAAAGAGTTTGGCTATAAAGATGTACCCAAGAGATAAAAAGGCCCTAAACATGAAAACATCCCTTCCACTGTTAGGCCTTTTTCTTGACTTTTTTTTTTTTAAATCTCTGTACAAACTTCCACAGCTAGAATTTAATGAAAAAAAAACTCTGATAAACCTACCTGGGCTTCTTAATGGTTTAAATATACCTTCATGGGTCTCTTACTTTAAAAAGTTTCAGCTGAAAGCAAAGAAGCAAATTCTCTCTCTTTTTGCTCAGGCAGCTCTTCCAATCCATTCATGAAAGCACAAAGATGTGATTTTAAGTTACTGTAACAGAAATCGAGGGTGACAGGACTGCTGAGTAACCAGTTATTTCCCATTTTCTACTTCTTCATTTAATTCCCCCTTCCTTAATATGCATTTCCCTTGACTATTTTTAAATTTAATGATACTGAACAACTCTGCCACACTACCAAGACAATTCTGAGCTTTTGATTTCATCTGAGATTTTCCTGGTCCTCGCAGCTCTGCCAGTAGCAGCTTTTGTAAACTAACAAGTCACCATATCAAACAGCTTGTTTCTGCCTCTCTCATGAAAACCACAACTTGGGTTTAAGACCTTTACACTGCCATCACTCCCTCCTATCTCCACTGGGCTTAAAGCAGACCTGACTGCATGCACATTGAGCACGAGTGACACTACGTTTTTTGTTTGACCTCAGGAGAGAAATATATTGCTTGCACAATCCCCAGACTGAGCAACAAGATGACAGAATATATAATGATGAATAATCAAAGGCATTTTATCTGGCTTTAACTGAAATTTACTGAATTAACCCCTCACTCAGCTCTTGCATGGACAAATTTCTTCAAGCTGCAGCTTCTGCCGAGATTAAATTTGCCTGTGTGAGATTTGAGAATGATTGGGAAACGTTTGGCCAATAATTTCTAAAGGGCAAGAAGCTCCAGCGGAACAAGCTCAGAAGGGTTAAAATCCAGTGTGGACTTGCTGTGGGGATACAACTGTTTTCAAGGTATTACTGCTTCTTTCGTGCACTTATTATGGAATTTTAAACACGAGCAATGGCAGTTCCTCACCCACAATAAGTAATCCCGTATGTTAACATCAAACAATTCAATTTCTTATCTTATTCCACTCCAAAGCTTTAATTACTTGTAAAGGCTGCTAATGCTTTGCCTTGTCTAATGCAATTAGAATTAATTTTCATTCTGCTTCTCATTTGATTCAAGAAAGATGGCACTGAAACCTTCCCATGTCTAGGTGTACCAGCCAGTGCCATCAACAGCCCCACTGCGCTCAGGGGGATGTATTTTATTCAGTAAGAACAAGTGCATTTGTTTTATAAACCTGGTGTGCCAATAAAGTACCTAAGGCAGGATTTCCTAAAGCTCTGCAGACTGGTCTGCTATTGACTTCAGCAGAAACAGGCTATTGAGGAGGTATTTTATTTGTTTGGACTGCTATGCAATTGCCCCTTAGATTATAATTCTGTTTGTTACTAGAGTGTTTCTATTCACAAAAGGTTTTTATTGTCACTTCAAACATTTATTGTGCTCAGGAGGACTTTCACATTTCAGATGTTCACCAACATGAACCCTAATTTTTGTCCTTAAACATCTTTTCCCAAAATGCCCTGAGATATGCACTTGGTGCTGACACACTACAAAAACTGTCTCTTTTGATATAGATAAGCAAGATCATGGCCAAAGGCTATGTTTCCAATAATATCAAGCTGTTTCAGTCTAAAAAAAAATGCATATGAAATGTTTTGAGCTGTTTTTCTGTTGCTCTAACCCTGATGCTACTATGGCAAGAGGCAAAATTCTCTTTGACTTAACAGCTTCAGAGATAAGGTAATCCTGCATTCATTAAAATGAAGAAGTGACATCTTATTTTCCAGCACACCACCAGCAGTAGGTAAAGTTACATGAAGTTAATTGTCAACAGAACCACCCTGTAATTGTTTTCCTCTTCTCTCCACAATGAAGAGCAATTAAAGCCTGCATAAAAACAAGACAGTGTGCTGGCAAAGACGACCCCGTGGTACAAGTGAGAAAAAATTATGACGTGCCTATGATCTGTGTCAAACTGAAGACAATCAGAGAAGGAGGAAACGAACTGAAAAAGAAATGAGGGTCAATAGCAGGATTAACACTAGGGAAAGGGGGTGAGGGTGATGAGGAACAGAGAGAAACTGTAAAGCGTTACTCCTGACTTCTTTGGTAGTCCTTAACATGAAAGGCTGTAAAGACAGTAAACAAATATTTGAAAGTTAATCAGGCAGACAAATCACCAGTAGAGAAGGGCATACTAACTGGAGGAAGGCAGGAGAAGCTGGAGAAGTTCAGGCTGGGAAAGGCAGGTGAGCAGGCAGCAGCAGATAAGCACCATGAGAAGGAAAGGGGGAATATCCCCTGGAGAACAACGTGGGGGGAAGGCTCCAGGGACTGGCAGGGCTCCATGGGAACACAGGCCATAGCGTTTCAAGCAGGATTTGGCTTTATGAGCCTGCGGCAAACAGAGCCGCTGATAAGCCCAGTAATTATGATCCCTCACAGCTATCACAGGCACCATCCCTGGTTCACAGGGAGGTTGCTTGGTAATACAGACGGACTGGCTGGAGCCACACGTGGAGGAGAGCTGTCCAAGGGGTGCTTTGGCACACCAGGGTCTGGTCTGCAACCACATCTACCAGCTCTTGTGAATGCACAGGGAACTAAAGTAGAGGAATGAGCAGGACTGTCACCAAAGACCAGATGGAATGCTCTGCTAAGCAGGAGGTACATGCTCACTAGGCAGACATTGCTCCTTCAATGACCCAAGCTAGAGGGACCTTGAAGGCTGCAAAAAGGGAGAATCCATGATTACAAACTCCAGCTGGTCTTTGTTTAGAACCAGAACCAGCACCTCGTAACAGAGTATAAAATCTCCCCTAACTTCTGAGATGCTGGACCATATCTCACATAAAGCTGGGCAAAATTTGGTTTTTGGATGACTGCTCCACAAAGCTGTGGTGCTTGACATTTAATTTGGAGACCCCACATTTTAGTGCTCCAGCATCTCAAACTCCACAGCCATGGCAAAAACAAGTGCAATTTGTTTGACTTCTCCATCACTTACTGATGTTAATGTTTTGAAACATTTAGCTAGGGGTTAATATTAAAGAAACATCTGAAACGTTGAGATAACTAATCTGAACTGAAACACTCTAGTGCATCAAATGCTCAGTTCAGATGACCAAAGCACAGTGAAAGCTTAATTTTCTGTGGCTGGCATAACCCTACAGGGGCAGGCAAATCCTAAGAAGCACTGAAATTAAAATAATATTTTTCTTTTTTTTTTTTTTTTAATTTTAGAGAAGGTTTTATTTCAAGTATTTGGGTTCCTCCCTCCTGCCTTCTGGAATAAAATCCCAACAAATTTAGGATCAAAATTATTTAATCATGACCCTTCAGTGGGGACTCCTCAAGTCACCTGTGTAATTACATGGACGTATTCCAAGTAAAGCTTTATGTTGTTGCTCTCAACTACAAGAAAGCAAGCTGTGATTTAGATTACTTTTCTGCTTGGAGCACCCAACCTATGCCCACACACTTGGGAAATTCCTATCAGTGGTACCCAAAGAAGTTAATACTCCCATGCAGCTTCGGCAAGCAGAAAACATTGCTATGGTGACAGTACTTCATCTGAGGAAAATCAGTGTAGGATCAGAACTCTCCACAGAAATATGCTGACCATTGACCTGCTGCCCTCTGAGCCTCCCGCTCTCTGCTCTTTATCGAGATTATCCAAGTGAGAAAATAACTCTCAGAAATCCACCGGCACACTGATCAATCAGATCTGCCTGAAACACCCTCTCATTCTGCCTGCAGCTTGTGTATAGGATGGCAAAGACAAATAACCTGACACTGCAGCTTAGTAACACTGCTGGCTCCTCCAGCTGCTTTCTCATTCAGTTTTGTTTGATTATTTCTTAACTTTAAGAAGGTCAAATCTGGAGGCTATGCCCCCCCCTAATCTGAAACCTCTGCCAAAACTGCCTGTACAAGCCCCAGAGAACTGCAGAGCCCTGAGGAGGTAACACTGCTGCTCATCAGGTGCATACCCTGGGTTGGCTGTGGCCTTTGGGTTGGGTTGGCCCCATAGACAGCGAGGTTGCATTCAGGGAGAGCAGAGAGCCAGAACCTCCTGTGGCTGCAGCTCTAATTCGCATCCTGGAATACAACAATGAAGAAGATGGGACAAATATACTTGCCCCTTGAACCTCCAGACCATCTTGGTTATTTGTGGGATTTCTCACCAAATTATCCTCTGCAGTGCCTGCTCTCACAGGCTCACGCCCTGGCTCCTGGCTGTCCAACATCTCACCTGTGCTTACTGAGCTGTCCAAATGTGCTTTGCACATCAGTTCCACGAGGTGATCACCTCCAGAACATATGGACCGACAGATATTCTCACAAGACCATGATACAGAGCCAGAGGGTATTTTAGAAGTGAGTGGTTATGGTGCTTAGGTTGTGGAGCACAAGCAGAAATGCTGTGCTGGGTATGCTGGTCCCTACAGAGGAGCCAGAGAGAAGAAGGTCTGACCCAGCCGACATCCTAAGCAAGGAGAAAACAGCTGCCAGAGCCAGTGAGATGGCAGAAAACACAGAATGCTGTGTCTCTTACTTAAAAGCAGAGGATGCCCCCATCCCTTTGGGTGGAGTTGTCAGACCACAGGAATATTGAGTCATTTAACAGGTTACCTCAGGGATAAGGCAAGTATGAATAGTCCTGCTCACTCCTACACTCCTGTTGTTGTGTCCCCAACACCTGTAACCCCTGCACAGCTGTACAGAGAGACGATCCCTGCTTCTTTTCTTCCCGGGGCACTTCTCAAGCACACATAACCCAGACATGTTCCATCCCAAAATCATCTGCCCACAGTAAAGGTGCTATAGAAATATTTTATTAAAAAAAAAAACCCTTTTATATGTTGGAGTACTTCACTTGACCTCATTTTTTAATGCCTGGTATGGATTTCTATAAATCAGTTCTATCACTTGATTTTTGAAACATGTACTTACACATAAGAAGCTTAGAATCCAATTTAAATGGGTCTGTGTTTCAAAATGTTTTACTATACAGGCACCTAAGATATATTCTAACCCTTAAGAGAGGAAAATAATCTGGGTACAAAGTCTAGACTCATGTACTGAGTCAGAAATCCAGATCTTCAGGCATTCCAGAGTTGCCTGGTGTGCCTGGCAGAATAGACCTCTGCTACCAGAATATGGGGAAAGATAGGACTGATTATGCCTGCATCTGTAACATTTTGCCAGGAAGAAATCTGGTCTGAGTTATACTTTTGCTTTCAGTCTTTAACAAAGTGTTGGGTACTATAGGTGGTTTGCATTCGGGGAGGGAAGGAAAAAATCTCAACTGAAAACCAAAGTTTACAGTCAGTTAGACCAAAGAATCAAGAGTGAATTTCACCAAGCTGCTCCTTAAAGAAATCAGAATAATAATAATTGCCTAGAAACCCAGTTCCTTTTGGAGTGCAAAATGATGACTGAATAATAGATGGTGTAGTCTGACAGCAAGGAATCAGAAATCAGACTGAAGGATTTTCTTACGTAGCTCTGAAAATCCTGAAAAGTCTAATGAAAACAGACTGAAAACTTCATTATTTAAGCACAAACAATACAGTAATAAAAACTGAATGCCCAGAGTGCTATCAAGAGGGTGTTTTATGGACTGTAAGCCACACACTTTGTGGGCTATTCAGGAAAATGCTTTAAAATTAGAATTTCAACTCTCACTTCTTAAAGACCCCATTAACATATTTCTCACCCAGACTGTTTGATTGTGTCCCTGAGGATTTAGGGAAGTGCAGAACTGCAGCCAAGGAGACACCTAAGGGAGCTTGGCTCTGCAAAGGGCCTGCTCAAGGAGCATGGATGGAACAGTCCTCTCCCAGCCTGGCTACTCCAAACCCTTGTGCTCACAGAAGGATGAAGAACTGGAGTCTTTCTCAGCTCAGCTCACACAAACTCCAGGAGGACTTGCAGCCCTGTCCCTGGATGACTGTATTCCAATGCCTACATGTGAAAGATTTAGTAGTTTTATTAAAACTGTTGAGAACAGAGCGAGGGCTTGAAAAGACATAGCGAGATTCCTGCGAGCTGGAATCCTCTACAGATGAGAAGCTGAGTAACCTGTGGGTGATTTACCCTTGAGAGACACTGAGTATACTTGCTGTTTGTTAAGCAGTGAGTAAGGAAGCTTTCCACCACCTCGCTAGGAGAGTGGTGTGTTTAGCTGGAGCAATAAAGTTGCTTTGACACAAGCAACTGATGAAGCTGTTGAGGAAGGAAAGCTGTTTTGACTCTGCATGTCTGGTAGTTCCTGGCAAGGCTGGGAAGAAACAGCATTCTTGTCAATTAAGCATGACATGAAAGCAAATCAAATTGCTCAGAGCCAGGGTAACATGGTGTGTGAGCTGACAGAGCAATCAAAGGAAGTCCAGGTGGGCAGGTACATAAATGAGCTGGCTGGGAGGGAAAAAAATTGGACCTTGAAAGAACGGCTTTGGAACTGCTCACCCAGGTGACACCTTGCTGCCCTGCCATTTGGTTTCTCCTGTGCTGGGACCACGAGCCAGACAGCTTTGTGCACGTTTAACTAAGAGCACAGCGTTGTGTTTTAGTGGAACAACTAGTTAATTCATTGGGGTTTTTTTGCTTTGGCTGGGCGGAACTGCCAAAAATAACCAAATACAAGTGTGGGGTGGAAGAAACCCTGCTGCAGCTGAGCTCTTCGTGGGCTTTGCCTCTACAAGCTGCAGCAGTTCCTCTTCATCCGCAGGAGCTGTACATGTAGCTGGTGAAAGCCATGCCCGGATGGAGCACAGCAGCCTCGGGATGCTGGGATTCCAGCAGACACCGCTCCTGCCAGGCTGAGCAGTTTGGCACCCCCAGCACAGCAGCTCTGCCACGGCCTTTGCTGTGCCCGCAGGCACAACTCAGCCTGCATCTCCTCACTCAGAGCAAAGCCTTGCTCTACGCTCTCTGAACTCACACCAAGTACTCTAAGCAATCCAGGAGTAAGCGCTGGCAGGGAGCATTCCAAGAGAAGGTGGGACTTGGGGAACACATGTCAGAATCCAGCCTTTGCTGCACATCACAAAAAAACCCTTCAGCCTCCACCTCGCATGTGAGATGTGACATTACTGACTCTAAGGAGAAAGCACTGCCCTTGGTTGGTGCTACAGGAGTAGGAGAAACACAACTCATGGCTCTGCCATTTACACCTCTCAGGACCCAGCAAAACCCCCTGCTCAGTTCCTCAGTCCCTCTGCCCAGGTACAAATGACTGCAGGTGGGGCAATGAACTGGAGATGGAAACAAATGCAAAGTAAGAGGAAACATTTTACATTTCAATAACCTCAGAGAGGAGAAGCCAGAGTTGGCAGGGAAGCAATGCGTTTACACATCACCTGAAGATTTCTGTTTCTCACAGCAGGTGTAATGAAAGAGTGGGTTAGTTAAAACATTGGCTTCTTTTGTTCACTCATTCTGATCAGTCAAAATTATCTCTTTAAAATATACGTTCCTGTGATGAAGAAAGCTTAATGCTTAATTAAAACGGTGTTTTAATGACTGGGCTACCAAATGTAATTGCAAAGCAAAAGTTAAGTGGATTCTTCAATACAAAAAGTAACAATACCTGACAACACTGCCGTACTCACCATCACGACTCCATTATACGGATTAGTCATTATTGATAAAACATTTTCCATACCTAATGAATGTAAATGCAATAATGAGCTGTGAGTTTCTTCCTCTACAATAAAGGGAAAACACGACATTTCTGCTCAGAAGACACCTGGCTTCTTACAGAACTTATAAACTGGCAGAGTTAAGACCGCTAAGATCTTGTATTCGGGGACAGGGTTTCTCAAGCACTAGTCCAAGAGCAGCAGATAGCCACAGAGTTAAAAAAAAAAAATCCTCCCACCAAAACTCATCGTTTGCTCTACAAAGTGCTGCTCTTCCTAAACATCTATGGGACAGGAAAAACTGCAGCCGGCTGCAGCGATACGCTGAGAACATTGTATTGTGCTACTGCTGGAAGACGCGACTTCGTGTGCCTCGCGTCTTTCAACACGCACACATCCTAACTTTGCCAGCAGTTAAAGCCGGTACCAAGTTGAGCGGCCAGGCGCGGCGAAAGCCTGGCTCTCGTTCAGCATCTCCATCAGCCCGCTACTGCCGGCCCCCGCGCCGCCTCTCCCGGTACCGAGCCGTTCTCCCGGCGGGCGCATCCCGGCGCAGGCAGCGCTACACGGGCAGCCGCCAGCCCCGTTCGCTCCTCCGGGCCGGCAGAATGAAGAAGCCCAGCCGCCGGCAGCAGAAGTTTGCTGGGGAGGGACGGGGCTCCCGCTCCCGCAGCCGCGACGGCCGGCGCTCCTGCGAACCCGGGGAAGCCGGAGCGCCGCGGGGCGGGAGCAGCGCCGGTCCCCGGCTCCGTGCAGCGGGAGCGGAGGGGTTGGGGCGGCGGTGGGACCGCGACTCCCGGGACGGGAGGTCAGCGGGGACAGAGCGACCCGGACGCGCTGCGAAGCCCCCGTTGCCACAGCAACGCGGCGGCGCCTCTCCCCAAACTTTGGTCGCTATAACGACGGGGCCGGGGCCGCGGCATCCCTCGGACGGGCGGGTCCGCTCCGCGGGGCCGTCGGGGCGGCGCTCACCTATGGTGGAGACGACGGTGCCCACGAAGTAGAAGGCGCCGGGGAAGTCCCAGCGGGGCCGCAGGGCGTCGACCCGGATGCCCGCGGCCATGGCCGCCTCGTAGCTCCGCAGGAAGGCGCGCAGCTCCGGCAGGCTGATGTTGAAGATGCGGCTGAAGTTGTGGAGGGTCCGGTTCCAGCGCAGCTGCGCCGCCGCCTCCGACGGGCTCTCGAGGGCCGAGAAGACGGTGGCGCCGGCGCTCAGGTACGCCGCGATGAGGGCGGCCAGCAGCAGGAACCGCCCGTTGTCCTCGTTGAGGGGCGCCAGGCGCCGCCGGCGGCAGGAGCCCACCGCCCCCCGCGGGGGCATCATCCGGTGCGCGGCGCGGCGGGCGCGGCGGGCGGCGGGCGGCCCCCGGCGGGGGGCGCGGGCATGGGGCGGCGCTGCGCGGAGCCCGGCGCGGCGGCGGCGGCGGCGGCGGCTTCGCTGCAGGGGCCGCGGCTCTGAGTCATCCCCCGGCGGGGCTGCCCGCCCGCCTGGCGACGGCGGCGCCCCGGGGCCGTTGGCTTCGCCCGCCCGCCCTCGGCCCCGGGGCCGCGGGCTGCTGCGGCGCGGGCTGGGCGGCGCGCACCGGCCGGCTCGCTCTGGCCATGCGGGGCGGCGGCGGCGGCGGCGGCCCCGCCGCGGGGGAGACGCCGCGGGGAGGCGGAGGCGGAGGCTCCGCGCGGCGCCCGGTCGACGGCGGGCGGAGGGCGGGAGCGTGCGGCGCGTCCCCCGGGGAGCCGCATCCCCGGCGGGGAGGCTCCCGCAGCCCCGCCGCCGCCGCCCGCCCCGGCCGGGCCGCTGGAGCCGCCGCTGCCGCGCCCCCGGGGGGCCGCAGCGCCCGGCCCGGGGGAGGATGGGCGGGACGGGGCCGCCTTGCCCTGCCCTGCCCTGCCCAGCCCAGCCCAGCCCAGCCCAGCCCTGCCCTGCCCAGCCCAGCCCTGCCCTGCCCTGCCCTGCCCAGCCCTGCCCAGCCCAGCCCAGCCCAGCCCAGCCCTGCCCAGCCCAGCCCAGCCCAGCCCAGCCCTGCCCAGCCCTGCCCTGCCCTGCCCTGCCCAGCCCAGCCCTGCCCGGCGCTCCCCTCCGCTCCCCGCCGCTCCCCACTTCTCCGCTCCCACCGCGGCACCGGCCGGGCGCGGGGGACGCGGAGAAGGCGCTGGTCCCTCGCCGTGTGTGGGATGCGCCCTGGCCGCTGCGGGGGTGGTTTGGCTTCTAAAGCTTTCCTCTACGCCCGCTGCCAAGAGGGTGTTTTTGAGGGAGTTGGTGGTGGCCGGTGGACTGGTAATTACTTAATTTCAGCCATTTCTAGATGAGCGATTCGTTGTTTCTGATCTGACTCCACAGAGATAGACCCAAGAAAATGATACATTTTGGGTTGGGTGCCAAATGCTCATTTAATCTTAGCTAGTGTTTGAAAAGTGATTTTTTTCCCCCTAAGATCTTGGATTCTGTCTTTGCTGTTTGCCTTGGAACAAACACTATAGCCTTTCTTATCTGTTATGCTGCAGTAAGAACTGCAGTTCTTTTCTGGGAGATTTGAAGTAAATAATTACATTCATATTTTTAAAATAAAAAGAGAATTCTCACTGATAAAGTATTGCAAAGAGAATGGGAGTGATGCCAGTTCTGCAAACGTATGTGTAGGGGTTGATAACACGTGTAGGAAAGATCTGAGCTCGGAGGAGGAAATTCTCCCCACAATTTACAGTTGCCAGTGTTAGTCTCTCTGGGATGGGAGTTTGTCCCCTGGTTTATGTTTTTTTTTTTAGCCTAGGTTCTATTGGTTCTACTTTTTCTGCCTTTTTTCTTTTCTTTTTTTTTCTTTTTTTTTTTTTTTTTTTGTCCACAGGAAAATATTTCCTGCCTCTTGATTACTACATGATGTCTTTTAGCAAAGGGCTATTTGCCATCACTAGAACCTCTCCATAGCTTCACACATCTATTTCTCATTTTGGATCGGAGAGATTTTGCTTTGCCATGGGATTTCACATTATTGGCAGTTATCTCTTGGCCACATCCGTAGCAGGAGAACTTCCTCCCTTTCTAACAGACTGTTCGTACTTGCCAGGTGAAGAAAATGGCTTGGGTTTATACCTCTGCTTCCTAGGAACAGAGTACTCTAATCAAAGTATCATGTTTCGATAGCCACTGACATGTCTAAATTTTGGGGTTTTGCCATTACTGCTTTTGTGCTAAAGCATTTTGCTCAGTAGAGGTGAAAGTGTCTAGAAGTATCAAAGAAGATTTCCAATTGTGCTCAGAGCGACCAATACTGCATGCAACCCTTAAGAAAAAAAAGTGGCTCCTATTTCAAAGTGTCAGTTGTGTCCCATTATAAATACTAAAACTGAATAAAATGAAAAAAAAAATTAAACCAATAAATCACAAACCCAATAGCTGGGGAAAGCAATAGCAGATCTCAAGGACACAAGAAGCAGAAAAACACAGGGAAAGTATATCAGACCTAATCAAAAGACCATTGAAATGAGTGGAAAGTCTCCCATGGATGGTCAAGGGATTAATAGGTCAGAAATGAGCCATTTAGTGCCAATGACTATAGCTGGAAATAATTTCCACTGTGGTAATCCAGGAATGATTACACTGTGTCAGATGATGTAAAACTAAGCTCATTTACCTGAATTTGCAGGGATTTTGTTGCTGCAGATGGGTATCACTAGATTCCTGGTGCTGTTGTGTTTGCAGGGGAAGTTTTGTTTGTTCTGGTTTTTTTTTTTTTTTTTTTCGTTTGGTTTGTTTTTTTTTTTGTTTAGATTTTGGTTTTTCTTTTGGTTTTGTTTTGTTTGTTTGATTGTTTTTGTTGCTGTTTTTCACTTTCCTTTTGGGAACATTATAAAATGAGGGTTCTGTTCTCTGGAGTCCTCAGCAATTTCACCTACTGTGAGAGGCCCCTGGTGATTTTAGTGAGAAGCCAGTTAGCAAAGTTTGTGTAACTCGTACCTCACCATTCCATGCATTGTCCCCTCTCGGGGGATGGTTTCTCCTAGGTGGGGAGTGGAAAGTTGGCCATTTCCTTGGGTGACAGGACAGTTTCCAAGCAGTAGAAGCTGACTGGCTCTGGAGTCTGTGTTGGCCTCTCTGGAGATGTCCTGCCTGGGAAGGGATGATGCTGGTGGGATGCTGATTAGCCTGAGGAATCACCTCATAGATATGAAAGCCTACCAGTAACTTTCCATGAAGAAAAAAGCTCAGCTGAAGCAGCAAGGGACGTGGCTTAGCTGCTTCAGCATGGACAAGATTGTATTTCCAGCATCACCCAATCATGGTTTCTAAGAATTTGAGCTGTTGACAGATTTTCAAAATGTTTTGACAACTCATCTCGCTAAGATTTTTTTACTTGGAGTCTTGAAAATTTGTCACCATTTTGCAGAAATACTTAAAGTCTTTTTGGTTATAAAGCTAGGGGGGAATTTTTTTTTTTTTTCAATAAAGTTCCACTGAAAATGTTTGGTCCTTTCCAAAGTATCTGGCTCCTGGAAAAACTCCATTAGCTAGATAAAAACGTCTTCCAGAGCTGTGGCTTAAAGGAGGGTCATGGTTTTGGTTGCTCTGATCCAGATATGAGAGGCTGAGGAAACGTCCTGAAGCTGCTGCTGCGTCCCTGCTTGGTTAACAATCTTAAAGGCTGTTGTATGGTTAAATGAAGGATGTTTTTCTAAATTTTCTTGAATATTTGAATGAAATCTTGGGGGATTTGGTGAAAACATCCCTGTCTTTAAAACTGTTTGCCTAGATTTTTTTTTAAAAGCTGATGGTCAGCTGTAAATTTGGCTTTATGCTAAAATTAGATCCCTGAGCTGTGGGAGTATTGTATGCATGGCACCAGCCATTTGGTTTGTCAGGAGGTCAGTGTTAGTGAAAGCAATTATTTTAATAACCAAAATGTGGAGTTCACATTATTATCTTGGCTGTGTGAAGTTAAGCTCGTGCAAAGAAACGAGATGCGCTCATTAAATGTGTAATTAAACCATTGTCTGCAAATAGGTTGTACTGCTAAACATCACATCCCTTTATCAAAGAATAAAGTTTAAAATGGTATTTTAAACCTGAAAAAGATCAGCTACTGTTATTCCTTTCAAGGGAATAGTTTTTGGTTTTGTTTTGGGTTTTCTTGTTTGTTTTTTTTTTGGTGACTGTTTTTTTGTGTTTTTTTTTTTTTTTTTGTGGGTAAAATCCTCTAAATTCTCATCTATGGTTTGACTGTGTGACTCACAAGCAAATTAGCAAGACTACTTCTTTCAACTTCAGGAATACCAAGACTTCCACATGTGTGTTCTCAGTTTCAGTACCAGCTTCACTCATACACATCCCCACTGACTTTGTAGCAAATATTTGCCAAAAAAAAATACCAAGTACATAATTCAGGAGCTTTTTACCACTTTATTGCCATGGAAATGTCTCAAGTAGTTATCTGGAAGTGTCTCATACAATCTGAAGGTAAACATGCCATATAGTCCCTGACCTGAAATGTGCACCTTGTTTGCAGTAGCTGGACATATTTTCTACCCTGACAGTGACCAAAGGCAAATAGATTTGTAACTGCTCCTGCAGCTGGAGTTAATGTGCAGATGTTTTTGTGTTGATCACAATACAGCCCAATATGGGCTGTATAAATTAGTTTTTGTCTGTAACATGTACCAAGGAAATTATTTTTCAGTGAGTGGCCTTATGGTGAGCCTGGGTTCTTGGCAAGCTGCACAGTGCTCTTCTTCACTTTTACCTCCTATCAGGAACAGTCTCTTGGGTATTACCTTGTAATTAAAAAAAAAAATGGATGAGGCAATTGGTAGTCTATGCAATCCGAGCCTTGGTAGCATTGTGAGCAAGGGTTTCAGTCACAATGCATAACAGAAATTAATATGCCCAATTTTTAAATTAGAAATCTGGATACTTCAGGATAGAGGGCTTTTCCCAGCACCTGACTTAGTGTGATGACAGATTGAGACAGAAAAGTGTACTAAGTACAAAGTATTTGGGGATGAGTGTGTGTTTCCATGGAACCTCAGATGTTACTAGGGTCTCCTCACCCTCCCCAGGCACTTTTTAGGTTTTGAAGCAGAAGACCAGCCCCATGACCCAAATAGCCTATTGTGTTCTCATGTCTTCTCTCTGTATCAGGGTGAACTTTTGGGGAGGGGAGGGAGAAAACAGGTAGGCTTCTTATTCATCTTGAAGCCGTGAGTTGCCTGTTGCAGACAATTTGGTTGAGAAACAAGACTTTTTATGTGTTGATTAGCAGGTGGTCTGTGTGGAGTCTTGGCATGAACCTGTTTCCAGGTTGCTGGGCTCTGTAAGCCCCCACTGCTCTGCCAGTAGCACTCAGGCTTTCATGGGAGCAAAGCCAAAAAAGCTGATGAGATAAACTTGAGGATCCTTTGGGAACCATTTCTTGTCCTCCCAAACTCAAAACCAAGTCAGGGTGAAAGGTAGGAGTCAGCCAGTGCAGGTTTTGGTTTGCTAGGTCGAACTGCTAGGGGATACTAAGCTGTAGGGAAACACATTTGTTAGCCAAAGACATGGTTTTACTGGGAGAATATTTCCACAGGTTTAAGAGAAACAGGCAGCAATCACTGCCTAAACCAGAGATTCCTTCATTCTTCCTGCTAATTTATGAATATTCAATGGCCTTTTGTTTTGATTTTTCCTGAGGCTCAGTGATCTAACTACTACTTTCTTGCTATCACTGCTCTCACCGAGAATGATCTAATTAGTGCTGCCAATTACGTTCAGTTTAAATATGATGAATAGCCAATTTCAGAAGGTCTGATTCTGTCTAGTGCTCTGAGCATCCTGAACACATTAATTAATTAATTAATGTGTTCTCACTTGCCTGTGCTGCCAATGGAAGCCACAGGCACCCTGCATCTTGTGCAGGTAGCTCTGTGTTCACATGATTTACTTTCCTCACAATTTTTGGTATGAAATCTCCCATTTTCTGGGAAAACCTTCCACTCTGGTGGCTTATGCTCTTCCTGCATTAGTGTTGGTAATTTGTTTTCTGTTATTGCTTTGTGCAGGGAAATCTCAGTCAGTGGCTTGGCATGCAAGGGATTTTTAATACATTTTAATAATGGAAAGCTGCTCAGGAAGATGCAGCTCTGTAATATTTCTGAGACTCTGCAAAGGGTAATTTCTGAATGCACAACCCAGTGTTGAATTCATGTAGACTATTAGGCAACAAACCAGTTACCAGATTTTCCTTGGATCTCACCTTGTTCAGCCTAAACAGGGCCTGGCCTTTCAGGAGAGGTCAGCATCCTTCAGCCCTGAGTGAGCAGCTCAGTATTTGAAAGGGCTGAAAGGCCAGTTAGGCAGTTCTGTCACCTGCCATTTCCCTTGACAAGAATTTGGAGGAAAGAGGAAGAGCTCTTTGTAAATCTCTGTTAAGGTTAGAGATGTGGCCCCTGTATTCTGTGGCTGAGCTTCACAGTGCAGGGGGGAGGGATGGACAGACAGATGCATGGATGGATGGATGCAGAAACCTGCAGAAGGGGATTGGTGCAGCTCCTGAGAAATCTGCATCCTCCAGGTCCATGCTTGCCTGTGTACCAATGAGCTGCAGGGAGCTTGCCAGGAAGGGAAGTAATTTTAGAGTGTGATTTGGAAAATGATTCAGTTTAAAAATTGCTATTTTTGAAGGGCTACTTTCAGCTGGGATCCAGTCTCCAGCCTGTTCCCAGAAGCACTTGCCTTGCTGCAGCAGAGCGTGGTGAAAAGTGGAGGAGGAATGTCTGTCTGGGAGCTGGCAGCCCTGAATCTCGTGATGCCACTGAGGAAACAATCCCTGGGGATGGGACCTCCTCGCATTTCACATCCCTGCCTGCACTGGACAGGTGAGTGTTTAACCCAGCTAGGCTGGTGAACATGGCAGAGGTCACTCTGCCCACTTCCCTCAAAGCACAGGAATGTGGGTCTGCAAATGGGGCCCCTGGGCAGGCAGAGTTTCAAGAGAGGAAAGCCTACTTTGTCCTGTTGACATAAAAGCCAAGGACAGCATGATGAATTTATGAATCAAAGCTGTGAGATGGCAAACACCTTTTTCATGCCATTTGAAGATGTTCTGTATGTATTTGACAGAGCCTGTGGCTCCTGCAAATCTCTCCAGCCAGTGGCACCAAAGTGGAATCAGCTAAGCTGACACTCACTCCACCAGGCTGAGGCTTTACAGAATTTCAGGACAGACAGCATTTGATCACAGCTCTGAAGAAAATATTGGCAACCCCTGTGGCCTGTTAAATTTGCTTTCTAGGGCGAGAAGTTTCAGAGAGCAATTGTGTGCTGATGACACCTGTCACTTACCACCAACCAGGTTAAAATGTCCCTCCTGCCCTGGACCTGTCCTTGTTTCTTTCAGGTAGGTGCTGGCTGATGTTCCTCTAAGGTCATTTACCCTGGTAAGCTTTTCATAAACAGCTTCCACTTGTGACTAAACAACTTCACACAACTTGGTTTGCTCTTGAGGATGTGTGGAGTGGAAGTGTGTGGCTGAAGACTTTGCTTTGGTTCCTGTGCAGGTATCAGGCACATAAAAGGAAAACAACATAGCATCTTTAGAAAAAATTCTAAACTCCTGCCAGGAAGCAGAAGGTGAAGAGTTTATCATGGTGAGGAAGGCTCCCTTTTACAGCTGTCCGTTATTGCGTCAAATGCAATAATCAAACGGGGAAATGCATCAAGCTTTAAAAAAAAAACAACATAAAATTCCAGTTTGCTATGTAGAGGGTTTTAAAGGACCCTTTCAGGTTAAGATTTCCTGTTATTTATGGCCACATAAACATATTTAAAGTGTTTCATATGTAATACCAAAACGTTCTTTGTGCATCTTATGAAAGGAAGACAATTGCTGTGCCACTGATCTTGCAAAAACATGCCAGGGAAAACATTCAGGATCGGAGTAATTTTCATCTCTGGTCTCCTTAGCCTGGAACTGAACTTCAGCCTCCCATTTTCCTATTTTTAGAGATGGCTGCTGCCCATATTCACCTGCGCACTAGGGGAAAGTGAAATGAAGCTGTTTGGCAGGGTTTTGCAGTCATTTCACAAAGGAGCAGTTAAAGTGATGCAAAGTGATTAAACCTGTTACAGTGGCTTTAATGCATTGTAGGTGTAGTGTGGCCACTGCTCTCACTTTGGTTTTAGAGCACTGGGGTATTGATTTAGCATTTAACAAGCACTTATCTAGTGAAAATGCATCGGTGGAAACATAAAAAATAAAAATGCACAGTGAAGAACATATGATATTGAAACCAAACTGCACGGCGTGCTTCAGGTCAGGAATTGCTTGGGTAAGGAATGAGGTGGACCCAAAGGAATAGTGGGGATGACAGGTGCCTGAGAGTGGACACTTCAGAAGTGGAGTAAATAGTGGTAACTCTGGGGGCACTCTGTGCCTGAGAGATCCCCTCTGTAGCTCTGCATCTGGGAGAAGTGCAGGAGGCAGGGGGGGAGAATAGAAAGGAGCACAGATTTTAGAAGCTTTCTGGAGCTCAGGCTTAGAGTCCTCTCCGAGGATTTCCTTCTGGCTGCACAGTGCCCTTGCTGGCCCTTCAGCTGTGTTGCCTTGGAGTCGAGCATGGTCTAGTGCAGAAAGTTTTCAAGCAGCACTTGCCAGAGTGTATTTTAATTTTCTTAACCAGAAGTTCAGTGGGCTGACAGAGGTTTGGGAGATAGAGGATTTGTCCCACATGGAAAAGAGCTGCCTCTGGTGGCCCAGTGTCGTGTCCCACCAGCACGCAGGGGCTGCTGGCTTCCCTGGGACTCTTGGCTGGGTCTCAGGATGGAGCCATTCCCATTTTACAGTGACTCTGGGTCAGGTGCATCCACAGCTCCTGACTCCTGGTCTAACAGCCAGGCCACCTGAGTCAGGCTTGGAAAACATGGATTTCTCACCAGTTAAAAGCTGATACGTTGCATCACATTGATCCAACAATTTCTCTTCCAGTTGCCTTACTTACCCTTTGGACCTTGCTCCTGTTTCTCTCCCTAGGTTGAGAAATATTCCAGAATAGAACAGCTTTTATTTTGATGCATTGTCATAGCTCCATTGGAGATGCAAAGAAATCATGGCCAGCTTCCCACCATCCCTGAAGGAAATAAAAGAGAATCCTGCTGGTGTGAGAACCGTGGTACTGGGGAGACCTTGTCATGCTGATAATGATATAAGGGGAAAATGCTGTGAAAAAAAATGTGCTCTAGCAAGCAGGCTTCATTTCTGTCCAAATGCCAGTGTGGCTTACTATTTTCTAATGAAGTGAAATATATTTCTGCTCTCTGAAGTTGGCTGTGTTGATTTAATTTGTGTTTTATGATCAAGATTCTAGATTTCATATCTTTTATGCTTTATAAGTAGTGAGCAGGGATTTAGCTGCATAAGACACATTAATATCCATACAATATACAATATACAGTATAACTCCCCAGGCACTTCTTCAAAGACTATTTTATACATAACAACATGGAATTTCACCTCTATATTTCTCTCATTCTCGGCAGAAAAAAACAATGGTAGCTAGCATGCATTTTATTATTGCTCTCAAAGCAGTAAGCATTTTTAATACTCTGAATTTTTCCTGCTGACAAACAACAGGCAATGTATAACACAGAAATCAAATCGCTGCTTTTTTGTGGGCTGGGCTGGGGAAAGCAGCAGAACAATCTCGGGCAAGAAACCACAGGTTATTATTTATCACAGGTTATTATTTATTTTATGTGATTTCAGTGCGCTGCTTTCAGAGTTTTGTTGCTTTGGAGAACTGGTATGCACTAAGTGAGGGAGATCCTTCTCCAGTACGAAATATTATTAGAAAAGGAATGTTCACTTTTCCAGAGGAAATTTCCTGGGTCTGCTTCATTCCTCATGAGTAAAAACTTTCCAAATGCTGTTGGGAATTTAAATAGGGAGGGAAAAAATTACATGTTTTCCAAGCAAAATATGTTAATTTTAGTTTTACTTTGTCCTTACAAACCATGTTGCTGACTTTCATCCCAACAACTAAACTTACCTGTCTGTACTAAAAGACAGTTGTCGCATCTTAGACACTTGTTCATCCGGGAGAATGGAACAATCTAGGGAGGATCCTAGGTTTTTTTTTTTTTTTTTGAGTATTTTCCAGCAGAAGGAAAGATATCTCAGTATCACCTGAGGACTTTTGCTGGGTCTTGGACGTACTGAGATGTCCTGTTTGAGCTGGTGAGAACTCTTGCCAGAACAGGGTTTGTGCTGTGGGATGAAGCAGCTGGCTGGACTTTGCAGGGTGTACCTGTGGGATCACACCTGTATCATGCTTACCCTCAAGTAAGGAAACATTACATTTGTCAGAGTTTAGTCGTCCTAAAATTTGGCTTGCCTGATTTAGCTCATGATTCAGATAAAGAGAATTCTGGTTATTCTGATGACAGTTTAGAAGGGTTGGACTCATGGTGGCCCAGGCGCAATTTGCTCTGGTTTGGGATTGCAGAACATTCCTTTTGCTCTGGGCTGAGTGAGTGCCTTTGGCAGGTATGGAGTGTCTCTGGAGCAATGCAGTTCTGGTCCTGAAGAAGACTGTGCACTACACTGGCCAGTGGCACTGTTGTGTATCAATCCCATGGAGAAAATTCTCCCATCTGTGGTCAGGTGCTGAAGTTTAAAGGGGCTGTTGCAATACAAGAGAATAGAAATCATCACCTTAACGGCAGCCTGTGGTAACCTGTGTCACGAGATTCAGCCTAACAACAAAGTAAATCTATGAATCAGCTGGAAATGATCGAGGAGATGAGTGCCTGGACATTATCAGTTGGGTGTTGAATAATTATGAGCTCACATTGTGTATGCCCAGGTCTCACACACACACACACACACACACACACACAAAAGAAGTGTATAGCTGATAGAGATTTAGCCCAGAAGTTCCTTATTTGGCAGTTGTAGGAGTTATGAATCCCAGGGACTGCCTGACCTTAGGATTCTTCTTCTAGGCTACATCACATTTCAATAACACTGGATTCCGTAGGACTGAGGAATATGTGAATCAGAGGGATGAAGGTCAGGGAAAGAAAAGATATGTTTAAGCTAAAGAATAACATTGGCCCAAAAGCAAATGAGTATGTATTGCCTGTGAATGCACTGAGAGAATATTTGAGAATGTTCCCAGCTATTTAAAAGAATAAAATTTCTAAACAGTCTTCCAATGGGAAGAATGAGGGCGAAAAGCGGGACTGCCTGTAAAGTGGAGTCTGAAGTGTTTTATATAAAGTGATGTCTGCAATACCAGTAAACTGAATTTAATGGCCAAAGTGCTCCAAAACATCATCAGGCGTTTTAAGCTGGATAACATACAGACCTCAGTCGCACACGGTATTTCTTTCTGATCACCACTAAAAGGGGTGTTACATTTCCATGCTCTTTTTATAGCAGCATTGACTTTTGGAACTCAAGTAACTTTTGTAAGCTGGCTGAGGAATGCATTTAGGAAGAAAGGCTAGGGGTGATTTTGCGAGAACATCCTTATCAGTGGGGGGAAAAAAAAGGGGGGAAAAGTTACGTCTGTTATAATTTACCAACATGAAAGCCCCTCAAGGTCTCCGCTGTTCAGAACCCAGCAGGAATTTTCCATCTGAGGAGGAGAAAGAGAAATGTTTACTAAAAGACAGATTGCAAACATCAAGCTGCCTGTTCTGCAATTGATCTTTTACACTGAGACTATCCAGAAGATCTATACTTATGGTTAGGCTGTTATTTGAAAAGGCAGTAAAAGCCATTCTGCTGAGAACTGCTTCATATTAAGCCTGCGACTTGGGGAGCTTTTAAAATACAGCAATTGCCTTGGATGTTCATTTCAAGGCAGACCTTACTCTGTAAATTTAAAATAATGATTTGTCTTTCGGATCCACTGGAAGTATGTTGGTTTTTATTTTTTTTTCCTTGCTTGATTAAGAAGCATAAAAATATCACAGAGGAGAAAAAAAAAAGCCTATTAGATAGGGTTTTGTTAAATGCCACACTCTAGCCCGTTCATGAACAAAAAGAGAAAAAGAATTTTTTTGAAAAATAGGCACCTCTATGCTTAGAAGTCTGGAAGGTAGGTGCAAATGTTCTTGAGTAGGGAAGCTGTAAAATTCAGTCCATGGGGCTGTGCTAGCTCAGCGAAACACCATGGGAAAGCCCAGAAATGGGGGAATGATGTTGGCTGAACGATCATATTGTTATTTTTAGGAGAGGCATATCACACTTTGTCATATTGACCTTTAGTTTCTTACCAATGCAGATTGATCTCCTCTTTTGTGCTCTTTTCCCAACCTCTTTAATCAGTATTTTCTTGATGAGAAGACAACTCAGAAGAATTAGAAGATTAATTTCTACTAGGAAGAAACTTGAGTCTTTATCAAGTACCCCTTCAATTGCTGCTGCTGCTGGAAGATTGAGACATGGAGAAGAGATTTATTGTTTACTGCCATGCTTCCTGCCTGGTAACATGAAACTACATCCACTTCCCCATGGCTCCTATCTGGTACTTATGCACAAAATTGTCTTCTATGCAGCAGCAAAGCTTTGCCAGAAGCTGCATTTACCTCTTCCACTGCCTCTGTAAGTCTCAAATCCTCTGCAATAAAGCTCCTTTCAGTATCATTTCCCAGCAGAGATGTGATAGCTATAGGCTAGCTCCTTGACTCTGATATTAAATTCCCTGGTATTAATGAGTTATGGCCTTCAGCATTGTCAATATTATTGAGAACAATATTGTGACACTGGAAACTCAATCAAACCTCACCTTTTACATTAATTGTTACACAGTTTTTACCTTAGCACTCTGAAAGGAAGCAATTATCCTGGATCCATGAAAACATCTCAAGTGTAAAAGACAGCAAATAATGACTGTTGTCCCTTCACCCTCAAAGAAAGCAGATAACTGCAAAAAATAAATAAAGACACTGGTGAAAGAAAAAGGGATATAAATGGGGCCGTAGGTCATAGGAAATTTTGCCTGCTTTCATCTACAGTGCACTAACAGTTCAGCAATTTCTCAAAGGCAAGTGGGTTGCTTTCACAGCAGTTTTTGATGCATCATTTGGGAGACCTGGGGCTAAAGATTGCCCAGGTGTGATTTGTAATTCTACTTCCTGCCTGTTCCTACATGCAGTGAAAAGTTCTGTACCCTCTTCTTTTTGAGCATGGCAGGCTAAAGGCAAGGATCCCCAGGGAAATCTGCAGCAACTGTGTTCATGCTTTATGATGACAGTTAACTTGGAAATTAAAAACTAATAAATTTCTAACTGAGCCCAAAATGGTACTGGCTTTTTGGACTGAAATTTCAGGGTTGAATAACTGGAATTTCAATATCATCCCATATGGATTTGTGAAGCAGTATTGTCCCAAATGGCTAGTGATGCAGTGCTTTCTCAGTCCTGCTGAATAAATCTATTTTAAGTCAATTCCCAGCAAAAGAGTTTGAAAGCCTCCTCTTGCTGTTGGCATTGTTTATTTGCAACAGTAAAAATCTGGCAAATTTCAGGCTTCATCCTGAAAACACCAGGAGCTCAGTCCCTTATCCAGCAAAGCCTTTCATCACAGGCTTAATTCCAAAACACATGAATAGTTCCCAGAGACATCTGCAGAGTAAGTCAACTTCAGCAGCTCAGGTTAAGCACCCCCATCCCCTGGATCTGAGGGTTTTCTTTGTATGTTCAGAGCACCAGCACTGTAGGAAAATGCTCACCAGCAGAAGGTACCTGAGGAGTTGGTGATGGGTGTTCCACAGAGCTGAGCAGGGCAGAGGAGAGGGGACCAATTATAGCGAGTGGTGGCATTTGGGAAGGACAGGAGCCTTGTCTTCATGCCTTAAAATTTATATTCCACTTCATCCCAAAGACTGGAAGTTTATCTTGGTCTGGGAGTGTGCTCAGGCCAAACACAATGTCAGGTTTCTGCAGTCGTTGGAGATTTCTGTTTGGTTTCAGGGGTTGTTTCAGGGGTTTCAGTTGCCCTGCACCTCTGCCCAGTGGTGCAGAGGATGGAATGGCACAGCGTTGCTCAGCCCTCCGAGATGTAAATGGGTGCTGGTGAGGGAGGGTCTTCTGCTACAGCCTAAAACCTGGCACAGACATCACTGCACTGAGTGATGCTAATCTGATGGAGCCCTCTTCATTCAAATCTCATCACTCTTGACTGACATCAGGAGTAAAAATCTTCAATAGAAATGTTTCTGTCTGTAATTATAATTGGATTTTACAAACCTCCCCTCTCCACTCCATTGACCATGCAATGATTTCTTTCAGTTCTGTGCTTGTTTGGGAAGGAAGCCTGGTATATCATCGGCATGAATTGCTCTGTAGAGAGTTTACAAGGGCAGGTGCACAGGAGAGAAATGGATAGTATGGCCTTGTGTTGACAGCAACTGTTACTGGCATGGAAAAAAGTTTATTTTCCATCTCACTATAAAACATGAAGCCAATAAATTTGTGGGTAGTGAAACTCACACCAAGCACACTCATCCAAGCCTTACAAACAGGAAGGGGGCTCTGACTCAGATGAGTTGAAGGCAGGTCAAGGTGAAACCACCTTGCTCACAGGAAATGAAGAAGTGACTGATGGTGTTGGGTAGGAGGATGGCTTTATTTCAGTCCAGTGAACGTGGTGCCGTGCACAAGGTGTCCCCTGGCTGTAGGATTACCATAAGGGGCTCTGGGGTGGAAATTGCCTTGTGCAGCAGAAGCCGTAATGTTCAGGAGCTCAGAGTGTGCCTCACCAGGAATGGTCTGTAATAATGTAAAATATGGTGGGGCCTTGTGTTGTGTTTTGTTTTATGAGAGCTGATTCCAGCTTTTAGTGGCCTTCCCGAGATGAGCTCTCAGCTAATGTGGAGTGCATTTACAGCACTGGCTGCATCAAGTGCACTCTCATGGAACAGTCTGGCTGCACTTCCAGTTTCTGCATTTGTCTTCCTTTGAACAAACGGGAAAGAAATAGTTAATCATTTAAACTTAGCAGATAAATACTGTTTACAGCTGCTGAATGCATTAAAAATGGTTTTCTGTCCTCGGCAGCTTTCTGCTTTTGTACAGAAAAAAAGTCATTTTGCTCTGCTACAGGCAGCAGAACGGGAGTCCTGTGTTGGTTCAAATTATTGCTCTGAAATCCTACTTCTGTTCTTTCTCAGCATTGCTTGTTCCAACCCAGGGTCATTCAGACTGAAAAAACATCCTTAACCTGAGTGCATGGAAAGCATGAAAAGCGCAGCTCAAGGTCTGTCAGTTAAATAAACTGGTATAATAAACTGAATCATGCCGGGGGAGAAGCAGGCACGGAACCTTACATGGAATTTTTGTGCTGCTTTTGCCATTCAGACAGTTGGCCACCTCAGCCCTGGATATGTGAAATACCACCTTTGGCTCTGGTATTTTTAATGCAGGGTTTTTGCTCCTGCATGCTGTGGGCTGCTCATGAACTGCCAGAACAGGCAAAAGCCTGTGAAATGCTCCTTCAGACTAAGCAAAGGGATTGCTTTGAAACACACATTGCAAAAGGGTGGTTGTTCTAAGACATCAGGTACCCTCTTAGAAAGTGTTGGGCATCTCTGTGCTCATTATCATCAGAAGGACAGGAAGAGCTTGATGGGATGTAGGGCCAGGCATGGGGCTGGTTGTGGATTTTGCAGTTCCCATCCCTTTCAGACTTTTGACATGAACCAGAGAAGTGAGCCTTTGTTTTAAAAATGACTGTGGTGACCATCTGAATCATCATCCTCATGGACACTGAGGTGGGTTATTTGCTCTCCTGGACCTTGTGTTGACAACCTCTTTGCAAATCTATGGAAAATAGTATTACTGCCTTTTCTTTTTACCTCCTTTTTTTTTTTTTGTCTTTTTTTTTTATTTTATTTTTTTTTTTAGGGAAAGGTTTGCTCCCAACATAGAAGGATAGGAAGATCATGTCATTGAGTTTTATTGTTCTTTGCCAGTACGTGGCAATCTCAGCTCCTGAATTTTTAGTTTGTAATGAAATGCAAACTAGAGTGTCATGGTCAAAGAATTTTGCCCCTTAATACGTCTTTAAATTGAGGTTTTAATGCATATAAATTACAACAGTTTTAATCAGCACACTGTATATTTTTATTATTATGAGTGAGCTCTAGAGACATTATTTATGAAGAATCAAGTGAGATTTTATGGGGGGAACCTTAAAAGGGCTCCTTTCACTTAATTAATTAAAAGCAGCTCCACCAAAATCAGCAAAATGATGTGACAGTAGGAGGGATCAGAGATTTCTCCTCCATCTTTATTGAGCACGTCTGAATTCCCTTACAATCTGGTAATTAGCAGAAGACTAATGACTGCTGAGTGTCTGCCTCCTGCATCAAGCCTTAAAACATGGTCAGGTTTTAGAGGATTTTAAGCTCAATGGAAAACCAAAAGTGTCTCAGTATCTGAGAACACAACATGGAATCTTACATTGCTATTTTGTTTTTTTTTCAGAAATAGTAACAGAGCTTCTTATCCACTGGGAGATATCTGGTAATCTAAGAATCCCCCTTCCTTTGGGGAATATTTTAAGGAAAAAAGACATGTGTTGACCTCTCAAAAACAGATTAAACGTGTCCCTAATAAATGTGGACTGCTTTAGGGAAAATATTTTCTTGCCAAACACTGAAAGTGGAACAAAGCAACTAGATTTGCTTCAGCCATGTTGAAAACTGTCCTGCTTGTACAGAACATGGGAAATAAAACTGGAATTTTATTTGATGTAGTTGTTGAAGGGACCAAGAAAATAGCCATTACTGACTGAAAACTGCCTCCTGGGCACTGTAGAGAGAAGTAAGTCCCAGTGTAACAGGACCAATAAAATGTCATGAAATATAAAGAAATGTCTCTGTCAGTGATTTTGCAAAATTGTTTCGAGCAGCTACACAATTTTGCTGGAGATTGCTTGCAGAATGAACTGGAAACACTTTTCCTAATGATCAGTGTGCAATATAAAAGTCACATGGTTTTCCTTCATGCCGTAGGGCTGGAAGTTCGGAATCTTAATCAAAACTTTTTTCCTCTGACTTGGAGCAGTACTCATAGCCCTAAGGACAGCTACACAATCTGGACAGCTTTGTGAAAGAAGATAAACTGCCTGCCCTAAGAACCTAGATCTTAAAAAAGTCAACATGCAGATGGCAGAAAAGGCAAGTAAACACCCCAATGGTTTAATGTAACAATGAAATGTTGAAGTTGTCTTGGTGAAAGCTCTGTTCTGACTCAACTAATGCAGACATTGTCACTTAGGACCAGAGGGGATAATCTGGTCATCAGGTGAATGTAGAATTTAATCCAATTATTTTTCTGGGGAGCCCAAGACATTGAGTCTAACTCAAGCCTGTCTTTTGGAAAGGCTTCAGTAAGTTGTAGTGATTAATCACACTTGAAGTTTAAAAATGTACATGCAGTTTCTAATTCAGATTTGCCTGGTTCTAGTTTCCAGACATTAGCTCTTGTTTCATGTTTGCTGTTCAAGTTCCTGTTTAGTGCTTACGGTTTGTTCTTTGTGAAAGTGTTTATAATACAGACACTTTTTTTTAAAATTTTTGAATATGACAGAATATTTAGAGCTTCCTAGATCTAAATCTCATGCTGGACTCCTCCATATTGTGGCTGTACTTTTGTAGAGCGGAGCTCTTCCCAATTTCAGTCTAGACCTGTGTCTAAGAAATAGAGAAAACAAGGCAAAATAAAGAGAGGAAATATGATGCTCAGGGAGAGATATCAAAACCACAAAATCCTTGGTTCTGGCTGATGTCATGCCCAAACACTTGCCAGGGTGTCCATGGTAAGGCTGGGTCACAGACATGGCTTCACACCACAAACTAGAAAAGAGTTTTTGGGAAGAAGCAGAGGGGCCACCAGGAATTACAAGGGAGGCATGGAAAATCTTTAGAAAATCCCCTGGGCAGCCCTGTTTTCCAGGTGCAAAATTATTCCTGTGTTTTTCTCTCTGCTTCCTCTTCAAGAAAGGGAGTAAAGGATGAATTACCTGAGGGAATGGCATGAACCTGTGTCAGGGAAGGTTTTAGTTGGGTATCAGGATATGGTTTTTCATCCAGAGGGTAGTTGGGCACTGGAACAGGATCCTCAGGGCAGTGCTCACAGCACCAAGTCTGGCAGAGTGGAAGAAGCATTTGGACAACACTCTCAGGCACATGGTGTGACCCTTGGGCTGTTCTGTGCAGTTCCAAGAGCTGGACTTTCATGATCCCCATGGATCCCTTCCAACTCAGAATATTCTGTGATTCTATGAAATTCAGTATTGCAGCATCTGTTTGCCAGTAATTTGCATCTTGTTTAAACAATATTGGAAGTTTAAAAAAAAGAGATATATAAATCACATTGCAACCATGGAAAGGCCATTGTATAAATAAGGAAACAGTGGAGAAAAGGGGAAACTGTTAGATGCTTTGCTGGCCAATATATAAATTGCTCCGTGTAGGACACTTAAACTGCAAGAAGGAATAAAAGACACTGAAAAATAAGGGAGAAAGCCAAGAGACAACAGACTAAGGACACAGAGTGGCAAACTCGTCTCAGCTTACAAGGGTGACTGGAGCTATTCAGAAGTGGAAAATAAAATTGTTGTTGAAGATACAGCACCTGCTGGGAGGTGCAGCAGCAAAGGTGGCTGTGGAGCTGCCCTTGCAGCAGTTTCCTGGAGGGGATTGTGAGTGATCTTCTTCCAAATGCACCTATTGATTTTTTAAAGAAATATGGATATTGATCTAGCACCGATATCCAGCTGTGACGGACAAAAGCTCTCAAACAGTTTAAAGTCAGAAAGCATATGTTTATTGCAACGCCGGGCAGCGTGCGGGATCGCTCCCAAATACACACCGCGCCTTTCAGGTGATTACAGAGTCCTTCTATCCATGCAAGTATTGAATACCCAAAATACAAATGCATAGTCATCATTTTGGTACACCCCATCCTCGCTTCGTATGCTAATCATTTCAAAAGCTATTAAGCATGCGTAGTTTGTTCCTTGAAATGGGTCGGTGGTCCCTTTCATGGGGAGGGGGTCCCAAAATGAGGAAGTAAATGAAGTCTTCCTCATTCTGACCTTTCTACCTTTTCAATGCAAAAATGACAAATGAACTCTTGGTAGAACTCCCATTCCCTGTCTTCAATTGGTTTCAGAACAGAGAAGGCCCACAATTGTCTTATGTTCCTAAAAGCTATTTGTCAGTTTCTATATTCTTCATTACAAGCCCAGCTAACTGAACATTGTGTTGACAAGCAATCAATTATTAGTTAACTACTAACTCAACTTCATCAAGGCCTACTCATTTATTTTAATTAACTCCAGTAAGGCTTATCTCTAACTCAAATCTTAGCTCCTCTAAACTCTCTAAATCCCTTAAAGTTTATGTTTCACTATGACCATGGCACACAGGCCAGCAGAAGCTCTGTGCACTTGGAGACTTTCTCTGTCAAGGTCAGCTGTAGCTCTGTTTAAGCAGAGTGCCTGATTGGAGCTCCAAGGTGGCTGCACAAACCTTGAAGGGACCTCCAGATGAAACACATGTTGGCTTTTAGTTGTAGTATTTTAGGTGCTAATAACCCATCTAAACCTGTCTGGTTTCCACCAAGATCACAGCAGGAGCCTTTTCTCACCAGTGCCACCCTGTGCCCTGGTTCCATATTTCTCCTGTACAGCACTGGAGCGGGAGAAAGGAGAGCTGTTCACAAGAAAACCTCTGAAATTTAAAAACAGTAACAAAGTGGTTTTCCCGGTCTTTTATTCTTAGAAATACTAGAGTGATGTGACAATAGAGGGGTGTAAGGCTGTTCTGGCAGGTTTCTTTAGGTGCTCTAGCCTCATACCCAGCTCTGTGCCTGCAGTGGCAGCCCAAGGTGGTGGTGGTGGGCTCGGTGTGGCAGCACAGGGGCAGCTCTGGGGTGCCCATGTCCCAGCTGGACAGGCTCCCCTTGTGTGCCATTTTTTGGCACAGGTGCCCATGTCCCATCTGGACAGGCTCCCCTTGTGTGCCATTTTTTGGCACAGGTGCCCATGTCCCAGCTGGACAGGCTCCCCTTGTGTGCCATTTTTTGGGTCAGGTGCCCATGTCCCAGCTGGACAGGCTCCCCTTGTGTGCCATTTTTTGGGTCAGGTGCCCATGTCCCAGCTGGACAGGCTCCCCTTGTGTGCCATTTTTTGGCACAGGTGCCCTTGTCCCATCTGGACTGACTCCCCTTGTGTGCCATTTTTTGGCACAGGTGCCCATGTCCCAGCTGGACAGGCTCCCCTTGTGTGCCATTTTTTGGGTCAGGTGCCCATGTCCCAGCTGGACAGGCTCCCCTTGTGTGCCATTTTTGGCACAGGTGTCCATGTCCCAGCTGGACATAATCCCCTTGTGTCCCATTTTTTGGGTCAGGTGCCCATGTCCCAGCTGGACAGGCTCCCCTTGTGTGCCATTTTTTGGGTCAGGGTGGCTACAAGCCCTCAGGCCTCTCCCTGTGCCACTTTGCAGGGCTGCACTGTGCAGGGGCATGGAGCAGGTTGGGTCATGGCTTTGGGGACACCTCTGCAGTGCAGTCCCTGGTGTGGGACATGTCCCTTGTCCACAACCCCAAACTACTGTTGGGAGGAGCTGCTTTGGTCTCTTTGTCAGATTTATTGTGTCCACAGGGCTTTTAATGATTCAGGGAAATGTCCCAGTAAGGGGAGCAGAACAGAAATTCACTGATAGCACCTTCTCAATCCTTTTTTGTCAAGGTTAACAAAAATTTTTGGAAATTAAACCTGGAATCTATTACACTCTCTCCTCCTTTCTCCTTTCTTCCTCTTCTTCCTTCTGTTCCATCTTCCCTGCAGAAAAAGAATCACCACTCAACTCAAGGGGGACTGTCCTCCAGCAGGAGCTGGTAATTAATCTTGTTGCTGAATTGAAGAATAGAAAAGTTCTTCAAAACTTTATAATTTATTTATAAAATACAAGACTTATGATTTATTTGTCCTCCCTTTTTCATTAATCATTGTCCTCTTCAGGCATTCAGGAAATGTATGTCAGCCCCCCCCAGATTCATTAAAAGAAATAAAAAGGTTTCCTTTATCTGCCTTCTTTTGCTGAGCATTGTAGGACTGGACTTTACAGATGGTTTTGGGGAACATTAAAAAAAAAATGAAATGTACTTTGAAAATTAAATAGAGCCTTAAGAAGAATATCAGTACATTTCTCTTAGTACATTTGTGGTAAAACTGTATGATTTGGATTCCAGGTATAGTGTAAGAAAAAGGAAGCACAAATATCTTTGTTTAATGGATGTGCCCTTCAGGACTCCGGAGACTTTGGTAACTCTTGCTTTGAACCTGATGCCAGAAGAATTCTTGTCCTGCCAACATACACCTGCATCTAATGGCCATGGCAGGACACAGGCTCTCGTGGCTTTGCAGTGGCACTGTGTAACTCCAGGATTTGTTGAAGTGCTCTTGACACCTCAAGTTACTGACTGCAAGTCTCTCCAGCATCACCCAATGAATGACAGAAAGAGGGAAAGGTGACACACTAGGGAAAAGTGGCTTCCCTGCCATTAATTGGCGGTGAAAACCTACTTATCTCGTCTCCTCCAGCACCAATAAAGGTGAAAAATCTTGTTTCTGCTCAACAAGGCTATGGCTAAGACAGGCAGAGCTTTGATTAAAATGTGCTGGGAGAGTCAGGTGTGTGTTTTGGAGCCCAAAACACACACCCAAGAGAATTGTTTGTCAGAAGTTGTACTGAGAGAGGGAAAGCTTCCCAGGCTCCCAGTGGCATGCCAGGATTGTAGAGAGCAGGGTATAAATTTCTTTTTGAGCATCCACTCTAAAATAAAATTTCTAGAGCTTTATTAAATGGCTCTGACCATGAAAGTGGGTGCTCCATATGTCTATATTACAAGAAATACTAACGTAGATGTGTTACAGTACATTTCCAATACATTTTCCTTTCTTCCTCTTCTTTCCCCTCATCTCCATTCTAACATATTTTTGAGGTGGAGCTGCTGAATCACATTTAGAGGGGAGGAGGGACTGTTTGTTCTCTCAGGTGTGCTTTCCTTCAAGGCAGCACTGTGGTGGTGAAGATGGGCCACTGAGCTCTTGCCAAGGACCTGTGGAGAGCTGAGCTTGTGCTTGTCTCGGGAGCCTCCTGTGCTTGAGAAAAGACTCGGTGCTCTCCGGGGTCTGGATGAAAGCTAGTGTTTGCATTTTTTGTAGTGAGAGACTGTATCTCCCCCTGCAGAGGAAATCAACATTCAAAAAGTTAATTTAAGACAGTAAAAATGTAGCATTTCGTGCAACTAAAGGTGTGCATACACAGAGAGCAGGGGTCAGCTGTGATCCCCCTCTGGAGTCCCAGAGATGTGACCCTCTGCAGCTGCGTTCCCAGTGCATACAGTGGCATTGCTCCACCTGCAAATGTGTTGGATGCTCTAGGTCTGCTCATTTCCATACATATGAACCTGACTAAAGCCGCAGACCTGGCTACTTCAGTATCAAGAAATCTTCTCAATAGTCAAACATTTCCTTCCTAAATTTGATCAATTTCTCTTTGGTTTTTACCTTCTCTCCTTTCTCACCCAAAGCTACCCCGGATAATAGTGCATGTTTAAAATTGACATCTAAGGCTATTTGGAATTATTTGAGTAGTTCCCATGTACTCTCTTACACTGCTATTAACTTGCCCAGCTGATGTGTGTGTGGTCTTGTGAGGACAATTTGTGGGCAGGGTTGCTTCTCCCCTATACGCTAAGCAGGTTTTGGTAGAAAACTTGGCTTTCTGTAATTTACATCTCTCTGCTTCAATGAATTTAGGACACCCCTGCCTCACCAGAATATTTCAGCCTTTACTGATTTTTGGAATTGTCCTGCCAAACTTTATGTTGCTGGTGGAGATGATGGAAGTAGGACATAGGACCTCTTAAATCCCACTGTTACAAATCTGTGTGCTGTAGGTAACTCAGACCATTTATATATCAGCCTCAAGGTGAAGGTAATAAATCTTGCTCATCCTTGGTACACTTTGCCAAGTGACTGATTAAAAGCAATGTTCACAGGAATTGTTCTCTCTGCAACTGGCCCATAAAAATCCCAAGCCAATCCCTCTTTTCTTAGTTACTCCAGCACCTGTAGTAGAAGAAAGCTGTTGGTTCTCTGAGAAGATCTGAATATTCTTATTTTAAACTTCTAGCACTACTCTTCACCGCTGGTCACTGTACCCTGCAGGTATTCAGTTCTGCTGAACACCAGAGCTACGCAAGAAAAAGAATTAATGTTTTTTTTTCTTCTCAATGCCCTTAGGCTGCAGGTGTCAGTCTGCAGACAGAGTTTCTGGAGAAGGCATGTCCTGCCCCAGGAGAAAAAGCTGGAGCAAGCAGCAAGGCTGCCAGCAAAAGTGCTTTTTGGAGGTAGACAAGTGGCTGATTGGCAGTGTTGGGGAGGCAGGGGAGTATTTGGGTGGGGAAAGAAGGTATTGAAACAGAGAAGAGGTTTTAACTGCAAATGTATGGTGGGCATAAGGGAGACAAAACACTGCTTAAGAAATTGTGTGATTTTAAAAATGCATTATTTGGCTGTCAAGTGAATTACAGAGGAGAAAGGGAGATTATTCATTAGATGCATCATAGTGATAGGACATAAAGGATTAGACATGCTGCGTGAGCCATAAAGCTATCAACCAAGCAGGGAAAGAGAAATGATCTTGGTTTTATTGTGCTGTTTTCAGGCTGACAAAGTTCTAATTTTGTTCCAAAAATAAAGTTATGAACCAAATAGAGAGGGCTCTTAAATTGTGTATGTTCCCTTCTGTGCTGGTGTTGACTGTGCACAGACAGTTTGATCACTATCTGTCAGAGGTGCAGAGAAACCTCTGCTTCATGGGAGCCCAAATCATTCTCAAAGCAGATAAAATTTCTTGTTATCGATTGCTGGCTGCTTTTATTTGCTTCTGCAGCACCCTCTGTTAGTGCAGGATGAACACCTGGTGACTTGCAGGAGCTGGCAGGCTGACCTCAGCCTCTCACGGGAGCAGGGCTGTGTTTGATGTGCCTGTGCTGGCTCTGGCTTCCTCAGCCCAGAGCCAGGAGATGCTGCTCCAAAAAGTGCCTCTCCTGCCTCTCACCCTCACTCTCCTGAGTCACACAGGTAGAAAATCATCCATCAGCCACGGGGAAAGTGCTGCTGCCACCTCTTGTGGCTGTGCTACTGCAGCAGCACTGACCCCAGGCAGCCAGCAACATCCAGCCTGCCTTTCACACAAACATCAAACCCAGTAAAAACAGGTGAAGGACCCGAGTCAAGCTGGAGATTTGACCTAACAAAGGAATACCAGTGGCCTGGCTTCAGCTGGGACAGAGTTAATTATTCTTAGCAGCTGGTACACAGCTGGTTTGGATTTAGGATGAGAATAATGTTGATAACACACTGATGTTTTAATTGTTGCTCGACTGCTGCTCAGGGACCAGCTAGGCACTGGTCAGCAGGTGGTGAGCAATTTTATTGTGCATCACTTGGTTTACTTGGGGCTTATTCCTCTCTTTCTTTTTGTTATCTCCCTTTCCATCATCATTCTTAATGTTGTAGTTCTAAGAATTGCCTTTATTTCAATTATTAAGCTGTTTTAATCTCAACACACTGGTTTTACCTTTTTTTTTTTTGATTCTCCTCTCCACCACACCAGGCTGGGGGGGATGGAGTGAGCAGGCAGCTGCCTGGTACTTAGTTGCCATCTGGGGTTAAACCATGATAGCCAGGTGCTTCAATTCTATTGCTTCATATTTATTATGACCTGGACAGCCCCTTGATTGGCTGTGGGGGAACATTTAAAATTAAATTCTAGAGCATTTTGTTTACTAGAACAGCAGGTTCTGCTCTTCTACAACACTCAGAAGGACGTAGTTGGTGAGGAATGTAAAAAACACACTTAAATCCCTTCTGTAAGCAAAATTCAAAACTCAGAGAAGCAATTCAACCTCCAGAGCTCACAAGAAGACAATATAAGTGTGGCCACCTGCACTTTTTTGAGTCATTCACTCTTTTGAATCACTCTTATGTGATTCACACAGGCTGAGTGAAAATGCAGATCTGACCTGCTAGGTGCTGTCTTTACTTCTTTTTTTTTTTCTTCAAGCTTTTCCCATGTTTCTTAATTCCCTCCCTTCAGTTGCTTAACAGTAAATTGATCTGAATTTCCAAACTGAAGTTAACAAGGAGAAGGATGTATTAACTACACAGTCAACATATAAAGGCTGTGACACATGAATGAAGCACCAGAAAGATAATGAGATATTAAAAAGAAGTTATTCTGATTTATAAGCACTGGAGAGTTGCATTTTCATAGCCTCTAAGCAATTTGAAGGTTAGAAATGTACTTGAAAGAAACTTCACAAAGGTTTCTTACACTTGCTCATTGGTACTTTCATAATGTTTGTGCTTTTCCCTTTCTCATGAGTTCCCACGGATGATAACCTTAATTAAATCAGAAAATTTTGTTAGCAGTTCCTAAGTGTATTATCTTCCTCTTTGGGTTGCCTTGTACAATTAAACTAATTTCTTAGACTGTATTTCTCCAAATTATCTGTTTCTTCCTGTAGCATATTCCCATTCTTGTCAGCAAGTCCTGTCAGCAACCGAAGCAAGTTCTTTCTCACCAGCTCTTTTTTTTCCCTTCTTTTTGGAGAGACAGTATTGCATAAAAACAAAATATGAAATAAATATTTCTAAGCTTGAGCCACAATAAATCTCAGCAGATCCTTTCTTCATTCCAAAAGGTTCTCTTTACCTGAATGCTATAACATTTACTCTTTAAGTGGGTCCCCTCTCTCATGCTGAGCCTCTTCTTCTCCCCCTTAACTAATATTTCTTTATGAAGCTCTTCATCAAACACACAAAAATGAGGTGTTGTGCATCATGGTTTGGAAAAAAAAAACCCAAACCATCAATCTCTTCTCTAGAAAAGAGATCATATTTATCTTTAGCCATTTTATTCTATACTTCATCCCTCTTTCTTTTAGGTCTGGGTTTGCACTTACTCTTGCATTCCAGCTTTGTTCTCAATCCTCCATAAAGACCTATTAATGAAATGCCTTTCTCAGTCACTTCTTCCCACTATTTTAAATATGGATAGGCCTGGGAAAGGTCATCATATTCAACTGCTCTTCTAATACAGAATGGAGCCAGCTATAAAACAAAGCCCAGATAAAATCAAATCAAACCTGGAAGGACTGAGCTGAAAAGCAATAATTGCTTGGCTGTCCTCAACGGAACTACAAAAGTGCTTCCTTTAACCCTGAAAGCAAAACGAAGAGGATTATTGGCAAGGAGATGATGAAAGAAAACCCAGTTGATAATATTGATCGTAGATGGCAATTTTTTTCCTCCAGAAAGTGCTTTACAAACACTAATTAACCATGGCATTGCACAAGCTGTGGATCTCTTCTAGTAGGCTTTCTAAGCTTTGGTTCTTCTGTGATATCTGGCCAAAGATTAAGCGAAGTATAGCAAAGCTTCTTCTAGTGGAGAAATGAACCCATTTTAACCTAGTGACCAGTCTTGGTGTGTGCCAATGTACTCTGCTTTGTCAAGCAGCAGTCAGCACTTCTTAATGGAGGTGCATTTGTTCTTGTCTAATTGGGCATGAAATAGGGGTAAACCATCATATTTACTCCCAGCCCTTGGGTGGAAGGGTTAGGAAGGAGAACGTGAAGTGCTGGCAGTGGGCCAGGCAGTTCATGTTGCTGGCTTTGCTTGGGTTTGTGTTTGTTTTTTTTTTTTTTTTAAATTAAAGTTCCTTGGGGCTCCGTCTGTTTCTGCATATTCACAGAGGAGTCTGGAGGTCCCATCTAAGGTCCAACCACTGCTGAAAAGCACAGGAGTGTTGCTGTCTCTGCAGTCCTCACTCTTCCATCAAGTGAGTCCCTACGGTGGTGATAATGAGATAGAAGAGTTAAACACAGTTCCAGTTACCAAGGGTGAATAAAAGTAATTAAATAACTATTTCCTCTGCCTACAGTCAAATCTGTCATGCATCACTGATATGGAGCCCCTCAAGATTTGAACCCCTCAAGATCTGAACCAAACTTGACAACATTTTTTTTTCTTTTTAGTTATTAATCAGTAGCAATAGCTGGAGAGTTTTGATTAAGCAATTGCATTGTGAACCTTGTGCTCTTGGCTAATCTTTTGTTTTAAGGGAAAGGGAAGACAATCCCAAGATGAATGAGCTGTCTGGACCAGAGCCACCAGGAGTGAAGTCAGCAGAACTGAGCAGTAACTGGGGGAAAGGTAATTCTGGCAGTGGGAGAACACCAACCCATTGACCACCTTCTCAAAATGGACCCCAGGCTCAAATGGAGGGAAGAACTGTGCAGGGAAGACTAATTAGCATGAGAAATGAGAGGTAGGAACCAGCAAATAGGGGGTTGAGTGCTGATTAATAAAAAAATTATGTAATCTGTAACCAGTGGATGCTGATGCCTTTGTTAAAATGTTTATTTATTGTAAAGTTTGGATGGTCAGGTAGCCAGCCTTTTATGAGTTACCACCCAGCTCCCTACTTTGCACAAACTGGAAAAAAATGTTAGAAATGCCTTGCCTTGGTGTGTGAATTGATGTTGAGCACCAGGTAATGAGCCAGCACTGGGGACAACAGAACTAAGAGCAGAGGAAGCCTCAGTTTTAGTTTCTGTCTCCATCTCTCATACTCACTGTGCACTGAATGTTGTAATATTTACTCTTTAAGTGGGTCCCCTCTCTCGTGCTGAGCCTCTTCTTCTCTGCCTTAACCCAAAAAACTCAGTGGCCAGGTCTTTATGATGGGTAAATCACCAAGCCTCCCAGGTTTCAAAACACATGGTAGCACACAGACTGTCCTTATCATACTCTCGTGCATTACGTGCAACTGTTTATTTTCACTTTGACCACCAGTGTCTATCTTCCATCTCCATCTTTGCCATTCCCAGAGATCTGAAATGAAAAGAGGGATATATTTTGAAGTGACAGCATCAGTTTTCTTTGCACTGATAAGTAAAATCGACCTGTCATTTTAGGTGGAATGAAACTGCCCTGCAGCCACACCACACAGCATGGTCTTGCCCTGCTGTTGTGCAAGGAGCAGCCTCAGCTGTGGCACTGCCCTGGTGCCATAGCAGGCATAACAACCTCATTGTTCTTCAAGCACTGAACACCTCAGAAACCCCTAAAGTCTTGTGATTTTTGATGAAGAGTTTGAGAAGAAGAGGGAGATCAAGAGTTTTATCTGGTACGAGTCTTGTCCATAGGAATTGCAATTGCTTCCTGTTTATTGCATCACAGCCTCTGCCTCATTGCTGCAAAGAAAAAAAAAAAAGCATGAGTGAGGTGTGGGACCTCAAAACAGCTTGGTTGTGCCTCAGCCTGTGCTGGGTGGAGCAGTGTCACTGAGGGAAGGGGGAAGAAAGCAATCCCATTTTGGGTAGAAATCTGCGCAAGTGCTAGCTGCAGTCCCAGTTAGTGTGTTTGTTTTCCAGGCTCTAATAAAACCCATCTGTATGTAATCACTGCTGGACTAAATGGAGAGAGATTTGGTGAACACATGTGTGTTCACACCAGGATTTTGGGTGGAGAGGGAGCCTGCAGGAATTGTAGCTCATAGCTCCTGCCTCTGCCAGTGTGAAGGCAATGTGGGAAGCCAAGCACAAGACATCAGGCCCAGCTGACATTGATACTGTGCTTTCATTGTCACAATCCATTCGTTTTCAAGCAATTTTTTTTATTTAGCACAGCTTATTAGAAGCAGAAGGTGCTCAACGCCAGATGCTGTTACCTGGTTTTAAATGTCCTTTCAAGGGGAAGGGCTGCTTCCCAAGGGCTGCGTGGTTTTCCAGGTTCCACTACAAGTGAAGTAAAACTAGAAAGGTTTGGAGAAGGGTTGCCTAATGAATGGCATCCCAGCCAGGAGTAATTAAACAGGCTATGGCTTCTCAGCATCAGTAGGGTCAGTAAGATGAAGAAGGTACATTTGCTGATCCTCACAGGTCAGTGTCATGAGACACCCCACGAAGCTGCTGGGTGGCAGGTTTAAAATTAAAATAATGAAGTATTACTTCACGTGGTTCATAATTCAGTTGCAGAACTCATTGCCACCAGCCACTGGGGGCATATCACTCAAACGGCTTCCAGGAGAAATTCAGGGAAGAGAGGTCTGCCAGAACCTGTTAACGGCAGAGACGCTCATCACAGCCGTGGCCAGGAGCCACAGAGCCTCTGTTTTCATGGAAGTATTGCTGTACATGCTCCTGCTTCTTCTTCCATCCCCTAAAACATCCCGCCAGCTACCAGCAGGGGAACCTGGGTCTGATCCAGTGCTGCTATTAGGGTGCAAGGATTCCTCAGCCCTAATCAGGAAGGGAATATTAAGCACTACAAGTCCCCGTGCAAATAAGCGCTCTACAGCACATGTGCAGAGTAGAGCTGGGTGTTGCAAGAATGTGGGGACACAGTGAGATAAATACAGAGATATCTTTGAGCCTGCCCAAAACTATGTATCAGCATAAAAGGGGATTAAGGGCTTCCATGGTCTCAGTCTTGTGGTGGTGTGGTTCCTCAGTGTTGGTGCAAAGGAGCTGTATGATGTTAGAACTGGAAAATGAGTTTTATAATAATTACCAATCACAGAGGAGAAAAACCCAACTATCTTCTAATGCAGGATAATAGAAATACATTCAGTACTTATAATGATCCCTCTAATCTGAACAGGATCTGAGTTTTATATTTTGGAAGAGAGGGAGTGCTCAGACATAATTCCAGCGCAGCTGCAGACAATGCTCTTTTGTGGCTGATTATCCATCCATAAGTCAGGATGGTGAATTCAGCCTTTTCAGTCTTGCACAGCCCATTTGTTTCCAGGCTACTTAGCTTTTCCCCAGTATTTTAAGTGGTAGAAATCATGCCAGAAGGTAACAACAGTTCTGCAGTCCTACCCAGGTGTATGTTAGCTACCATCAGTGTGTGCCCCCAGGTAGCAGAGCAGTGGTGAGAGCTCCAGCCTGGAAGCTGGGAAATCAGGATACAGCTTGCTGTCAAGGTGCACTTCATTCCTGTTGTTGCAACCTCTCTTTTGTGCAGGAAAAGCAATCCCCATTTATTATGCTGTAGGGAGAATACCAGCTGGAGAGTCTGTGTAGCCTCGTGGTTTTGAGGTGTTTGCTTGGGTTGCTTTGAGAATACTGCAGTCTTTGGCTTTAAAAAAATAATTTGGTGGCCCCACTGCATTTTTTTTTTGAGGTGGCAGACCCCTGGCTATGTGATTTATAGATGATTTGCAAATCACGGCATGCTGAACTACTCTGTTTCTTTTCCATGTCCTGGGTGTAGTTGGCAAGTAGACCAGCACTAGACATAGTCAGGATGACCTGCAGCTGCTCTTACTTTACCACTGCAGAAAAAGTTTTCTAATGATGCCCAAGTCCTGCTGACGCAGCACCTGATTTTTACACACTTTTTTTTCAGGAAAAATAGCAGCATTTTTCAACCAGTTGGCCTCATCCTCCCTCCTGGCCTCAAAAATCTATGAATCTGAAACACAGAAGATGAAGAAGGATTTCTGCTTGTGTCAAGAAAACCCTTTTATTCCTCAATGTTAATATTCCTAATTTACATTTACTGCTTGGGGGTTTAGAGATGATTTGGAACGGCAACTATGAACCCTCCTTCCACATATGTTGGGACAAGCAGCTATTTATAGCTTTTGATTTGCAGTTGGAGGAAGAACCATAAATATTCCCTACTTCAGCAGGAAAACAGTTCCAGCAATATAAAAAAGAGCCTCAGTAGATAGGAATGGCATAGGATTTGGGCTGCACTGATTTATCTGTTTAGATTAATCTGCTAAGATTTATCTGTTTGAAGTTGCTGAGACTGGTAGAGTCTTGTGTCCATTTAAAGATAGCAGAGCCCCATGGGGAGCCCTATGGAGCCCTGTGTTGAGCTTTGCATCACTGGCAGAATGGTGTGCAAAAAATGCTCTGTGAAAACAGCCCAGCTCCTTGGCTTTATGCTCCTGCAAATTCTAGGAGGAGACCTAAAAATCACTGATGTGAAAATTTGCGATGTGTTATTATGCCCTTGGGGACATGATAATAATCTGTGAGACCTCACCTTTTAACTAGTCATCTGTGATGAGGAGAAGGGAAAAGGGCTGCAATTGTTCTGCATGCTTGTTAAAGGATTATTTCATATGTGTTTGATAGCAATCCCTCATGATCATGTATAACTTTACAGTGTTAAAAATAAATATCACAAAAGCTTTTTACAATTTTTTAAAATTTTATTTTAACATAGCTGGGTAGGTGTTTCATATGCAGTTTATTGATGTTGTATTTTTGATGTCTCCAAGGGGGATATGGAATTGCTCTTCCCTGGTCAGAATTTCTCAATACATTTTCTCACACAGTGCACCTATTTCTGTTGCATGCAGTTCCAGGGGAAATGAATGTTCTTAATCCCAGCCAGCTGAGATGCAAACATTTAAAATTAAATATAGTTACTCATTTTGAAAGGTCACTCTTGTCTTTTTATTAGTGCTATTTATTTCCTCGAACCTGTTTCACATTCTGATCACTAAAATGAAGAGCAGTGTAACCCAAAAACAGTCAGAGCTGTGGCTGACAGTGGAAGGGAGAATTCTGGCACATGTGGATCCTTGGTCTTAAGTGTTGCCACTTATCCCTTGGGCTGTGCATAGTCTGCAGAGACATGCCCAGTCCTCTGTGGATCTTCTCATCCTCTCAGAATATTTTCTGCACTTCTGCATGGCTTGTTTTCTGCAGTGATGTGCACAGGCTCTACTGCTCATTATGGATTGCAAAATGCTTTGAGATTCCAAAGCAAATGGAGATTCACACTGTCTGATTCTCCTGAGCCTTGTACCCCAGGGTGTAGTTAACTCCTGGGAAATGCCAGCAGCTCCAAATAAGAATGGGAAGTCTCTGAAGGCTGAAATAAGGCTCAAGGCAGCTGGTCGATTTTTTTTTTAAATAGTCATAGCAATTAAATATTAAAATCAGTGTCATGAGCTGTCACTTGGACTGCATTAGCTCTGCTCTGCCATGAACTTGCCCTTTTTCACCACAGAAACCTTCTGAAACTGCAAGGGAACAGAACATTTCTCAGGGAGCCTAAGCACCCTCTGCTCTTAATCTGAATATGTTTGGATTTCTCACTGAATCTGCCAACATCCATTAGAGTCACCATTAACGGGCCATGGTGGGATTTGAACTAATCAGTACAATTTACAAAATCGTTTGGAGCACAAAAACTTTTAGGGGCAGCTGAGTGGTGAAACCATGCTCAGGGGACAGGAGTTTTTCTAGCAAATGGTGGAGCAGGAAGGCAGCTTGGAAGAGGAGCAATCACTCTGGCTCCCACCCAGATTAATGAAAACCAACATTTGAGTCTGTGATAAACAAAGGAGCAGCCCGAGGTGTTTTAAACCTTCTCAACAGGCAAGAGAGGCAGAGGAAGGCATCAGGGAAGACAGTCAGTCATCGGTCTATCACTAAGAATTGTTTTAATTACTAAGGGGACATAAGAACAGGGGAAATTGATCTCTGGTGCCAAGTCAGAGCATGTCAGATTTACCATTCTTTCCATTTCCCTCTCCAAATACTGCCTCACACTGAGTGATGCTTTTGAACCCCCACATACCCACTGATCATTTAGAATCCATATTTGCATGAAGGGATTATAATTAAGCTCCTCTGTGGCTTCACACACAAATTCACCACTCCCTTACAGACAGTACCCATCAGCTTTGTGTCTTCTGGCTGCTGTGGGATCATTTATACCCAGATCAGCTGTAGTGTGCAGTTTTAATTTGATACTTTAGCGACAGCCAGGATCCCTGTTTTAGCTGTCTGTGCCTCACATGATTCTGTTCATACTCTCCAAGCTGGGACAGCCAACCCTTGAGACAGGAGGCCACAGCAGAGCTGCTTGGCCAGCCAGCCCAGCTGAGAGCAGGGCTGTCGGAGGGGCTTCTGGAGATGGTGCATCTCCAGGTAGATCTCCTGCCAAAGCCTAAACCCAGGTGCCAAGAACACACCAGTTACCCATTGTGAAAAACACCAATCCCTTGGTTTTTAAAATTTAAAAAAGTTTATTAGTAATAAAATAGTTATAAAAATAGTAATAAAATCAGAGTAATAAAAATCTGGACAATGAGGATTAGGACACTACAAGACACGAAAAAGCAAAGAATTTCGGACGTCCGGATGTTTTTGGGCACTGAGCTGCCAAAAACCATGCCTTGTGAGCAAAGGAATAACCCTCAAAAGCAACAGCCTGTTGCATATTCATATATCTCATACATGATGCATAAATTCCTTGCAAATTAAGACTTCTTCTGGTTTTTGGCAACTTCTTCCCCTTAACCCTGGTGGTTCCATAAAGATGGAGAGAAGGTGGAAGAATGTTTGTCTTTTCTGATAAGGAGGCTTTAACTCTTTAGGTTTCCTGTTGCTGTTATCTCTGTGTGAAGAGTTTCTTGATTATCTTATCCCTTTCTTGAGCTAGTAAAAAATATCTTAAATTGCAGTTTCTATTTTAACATATTATAACCTAAAACTATATTTAACACACTTAAAATGGATTAATACAGTATTACAAAATAATCCTCCACAATACATATAGTATTCAATTTAATATGTGCGAAGAGCCAATTGTAAAATACACATTTTTCACACCCATCTCTCTCAGTTTTCCATTCATTTGGTTTTGAATCACAAAACAGTATCTAATTGTGGCCAAGTCTGACTTCTGCTTTTTAAAATTCCCTTTCTAGATAAGTGCAGAACTGAGTCTGATCTCGAATTGAGAACAAGTTGCAGTGCCACTTGGTATTTGCTGCAGAGGTGTCATGGTGCCACTAGCAATGGGCTTTCCCAGGAGATGGGCTGGGCCATGTGCTTGTGCATCACTCTGGCTGTGGAAGCAGCAGAAAAAAAAAAAAAAAGTTCTTTATCTAAGTCCATCCAGCTGAAGCAGTTCCTTATTTGAAGCTGCCAGCCATGATATGAGCTCAGGAAGCATGTCAGCCTGAAGTGGAGGGGCCACAAAGGGATTGAGGAGAGAAGGGCACAAGGCAGGTGGTCGCTTGGTTCCACCCCCTGTTAGAGAGAGCAGGATTTGTGTGAGGTGAAGCTAGTTCATGGTGGCTGAGGGGGCTCACAGGGGTGGTGGTGTGGCACAGAGCTGCTCCTGAGTACCACAGAGTTGTGCAGAGAGAGCCAGAGAAGCTTCTGCTTGTAATTCGCTGTCACAGACCCTGAGCCAGGCAGGAGGACACAGCTGCCAGGGGATGAACATCCTGTGCTCAGCTGTCGATTTCTCGGGGTTCTGAAGGTCAGGGTGACCCCGAGATCATAAAGAATCCTTTCCCTAGCCCGAGGCACCTGAAGAAGGAGCCTGGAATGTGTCCGATTGCGCTTTTAAGGTTGTTTATTTCTTCTTATCTAAACATTCTTTCTCTGACCTGCCGAGCTCTGCCCAGCAAGGGGGCCAAGGCATTGTGTTCTCGAGCCTCGAGCGGCTCCCACTTTATATACTCAAAAGTACATGTGTATGTTTACAATTTCTTTACCAGTTCTGATCATCTATGTTAGACTGTGAATCTCTGCCTTAAACCAATAGAAAAGTGTCACTATCACACCAAGATGTGGAGGACAAGATGAAGGAGAAGGAGGTCAGGACACGCCCAAATTCCTCCATCTTGTACCCCTGAATCACATTCTAAAAACCCCGAAATTCTACTTTTCCACCCTGTGTTAGTTCAAATATCACAGTACTCAAACCCTTGTGGCTTGTAATGCCTCATACAGAGTTGGCAGCTTTTTCCACAGGCTGAAATCGAAGCCACAGGTGTTTTTGACTTCATGCCAGGGTCTCTGAGCCCCCCTGCCAGGGTCTGGAGACAGCCAGGGCAGCCAGAGGGATGTCCTGGCCTCCGACACTCAGCCACCTGTACTTTTGCCCTTCAAATGAATTGCCAGTCTCCTGTGCTGCCTTGGTGCAGGACATGCAGACCTACAGGCTTTGTCTGCATCAATAATCCTCTCTCAGGGAGAGCCAGGCTTGGAGGATGGCCCTGGCTGCAGCCAGAGCCCCTCAGGGCTTGGGTGCTCCTCAAGCAAGGGTGGAAAAGCAGGGACACAGCTCTTGGGGACACAGTCCTACCAAGGGTTCTCTTTGCTTCTCTGCTTCCAATCATAAAAGGATAAACATATTGGCTTCCTGAGCCCGAGCCTCAGCAGTGTTGTCTATTTAAAGAGTAAGGGTGGAACTGAGTTATTTTTTCCCATATTTTGAGGCTCTTCCTGTGATGTGTTAAAAAATAAGAGAAACAGTCAGGGAAAGGTAAACAACAGGTGGTTATTCATAAAAGAAAGTAGCTAAATGTAAGGCACAGAAATATTCTTTATTAAAAGAAATTAATTAATTCCTTGATCACCTAATATGATCCTGTCTACAAGCTCTCATTCAATGTGTGTTTTAAGGCGAGAAGAGTTTCTATTTTTGATAATCATTGTTTGCCAAGACTCAGAGCTGTACAGACGAGACTGTTTCTCTTCACCTCCCCAGGATTGATAACTGCAGTCAGCCTTTTAGGGGAACAGACATCAAAGCCTTCAGCAGGTGTGCAGTGACCAGGAAACAATGCAGCACAAACTCCAGAGAGGAGGTGACAGGATATTTCCCCTGGCATCCTTGTAAAAATGACATGGAAAAGACAGGAGCGTTTGCAGATTGCATTGTGAGCCCTGCAGAAAATGTATCAGCCAAACCAGGGAATAATCTTGGAAATGACAAGCCTCATTGAAGGTTAGTGCTCCCAGAGCTGTGGGAACTGCTCCCAGTGGCACGTAATTAACCAGCCTGGAATAAAGGTGTTTTCCATGAGCTTATGTGCCAAAGGCTAGCCATCAGTGTGGCACTTCTGAATTGCAGGTATGCAGTGTCCTGAGCCGTGCTGAAGCTGAAAGCACCTCATGGAGCTGTAGATAACTGATGGAAGAGCTGCTCCATAGCTCAAGAAGCAGGAGAAGGAAGAACGACGCCATTTAAAAACGCTTGTCCCGTGGTGGACAAGCACTTCCAGCACAAACAAAACAAAATAGACACAACAAATAAAAGCTGTCCATCTGTCAGGACTGGATGTACATGTTGGGATGTACATGTCCATCTGTCAGGACTGGATGTACATGGTTTCCTAATGTGCCATTGGCGTTTGCCAGAAGCATCAATTTTTTGAGCTACATGTCTGAATTGCATGTTGCAAATAAGTAGTTTAGTGCTTGTGTTGCACAAATACATATTTTCTCTATGAAAATGTCTTCTTGACTGCTTGGACACCAAATAAAAGTGGTCTAGAAATGCATGCACACCTGAGCCAGCTGATAGTCTGGGAGGTTTCTCTGAGCTGGATGCTGTAGGTGGCACTAGTGGCGTAGCTGATGTTAAATTATGCAGCGTTTACTCCCTTTTGGCTGAAGCGGTAGTGTTTTGGTTGAGGTAGAAGAGTTTGCAATTATCTGTGGGGCTGTCACGTGTTCAATAGTTCTAGTTTTATTTGTTTTAACTTCATGAATACTCTACTGCCACTGGAATGACCTCAAAAAGCCCTTCTCAGAAAGCTGTGATTGACACATCTCTTATATCCATGCAAAATGCAAAGGTGTATTTGATATATTGGAGCCATCATCTGCAGTCTGTGTTGAGTGAATAGAGCCAAACATATTTGCTTGAGCTGCAAAAATGTCTCACTTAAATAATTCGTTTCAACATGAACAGGAGTTGAAGATTATTTTGTAATCTGCTGCAAGCATCAGTCAGTAGTGTCTCAATTAAAAGGGTTTGCTGAGATGAATAACGTTTTGAATTTATTGTTGTGGTGTTACCTACCTGACTGCTTGGCTGCTGTAAATCAAGTGGCACTACTGGAAGCATGTGGATGAATGCCAGCTGGAGATCTGGCCCATTATCAGACTATAAAATTCTCTTTCCAGAAGTATTTTACTGGGCAAGGCACCCAGATCTATATATAAGTTTCTTAATTGAAACAGATGGCAAGAGGTCATAAATTTTTGCGATGCATAACGCAGACAGGTAACAAGGACACATTTATCAGCATCGTGGTGAACCACAGGAACATAAAAGGGAGCTCAGAGAAATTTGCTGTCCTATCAAAGCAACAGGATGGACTCGCAGCTTCAAGGCTTTAATATCTGGTACGTGCTCTTCTTTTTATACAGCTATTTCTAAACTCCTGTGTTTGCTGCTGCAGCAGCAGGTTCAGTGTGGTGGCAGGGTTATGGAGCAGGCAGTGGTGTGTGCAGTGTACCTGGAATGACTGGGTTTTATCAAGCATGACTGTTAAATATCTAGAGAGAGGAAACCTGCTATGAAATCCGGAGGAACTGAGCCTGAGATGCTACAAGGAGAGTTGTCTCAGCTGCCTTTATTTCCTGCTTCCTCGGCTGGCTGAAGACTGTTGAAGTGGGGAAATGTTTAATCTGGCTTTGCTTGTCAGTATTTCCCAGCTCAGCAGACTCAAGCAGATAAAGTATTGATACTCCTGAATATACCCAAGGCACACATATAGGATTTCTTTTCGCTTTTGAATTTCAATATGTTTAGTTGTCAGCACTCAAGTGGCACGGCAGATGGATGGGCTGTGAAGGTCTGGTCTTACACTGATGCCTGGAGCAGGAGTAGCATGGAGGGAGACAGCTGGAGCTTTGCCACACTGCCATGGCCCTTGGCTGGCATGTGTGGTGGCAAAAGATCCATTTCTCCCAGCTGTGCTGTTCCACATGCTCTGCTGATCCAGACAGGGCCAGCTGTGCAAGGGATTCAGCAGCTGGAACAAACTCACACCACTCCATACATTCCACAAGGGGTACGCGTGAGGTGGTAGCACCACTCTGCCAACAGCAAACATCCCCTGAGGAATTACATCCTCTGTCACGGATCAGAACTGTTTTGTAAAGAGATCATGTGATATATCTCTTCATTTTATCCATTTTAAGTGGTCAGTTCAGGGTGTCGTGTGAACTGCTGAGTTCTGGGTAATGAAGTAAAGAGCAGTTGGGAAGTGATTGACTTTGAGAGTATATATTGTGTTCTTTGAATTTTTGGTGGGATATTTTTGTTACTCTATGTTAATTAATGCTGATAAGTGAGTTCTCATCCATTTATTTTCTTTTCCCCCCCCCTTTTTTTTTTTTTTTTTTAATTTTGGTGTGTTAGCCTGCTATTCTTACTAACACCACTTACATATTTTTGCATGCATCCATTGAGGGAAGGGAGGAAGAGCTCTAAAACTTTTTCCATGGCCTTGGGTTGTTCTCTGGAATCACATTCTGTCACAGTGTGATGCCTTCCAGCAAAACCATGACTTTTAAATTTTTTTTTAATGATTATTATTATTCCTTCCAATTGCAGCTAGTATACATTGGGCTGCCAGTTTCTGTACCTAACAGAAATGCAGACCAAGTCTGGCTACTCTCTAGCAGAGCTTGTTTAGTGCTTCTGAGAGCGGGGTCCAAATTATTCCAGCCGAATTTGAGCCAGCAGTAAAAGAGCACCAGAACTTTATTTCCCAGCTCAGTATGATGCAGTCAATTCTGTGAATTACTTGTCAAAACTATATGCATGTTGACACCCGTGAGCACACATCATAGCACAGCTTTCCAAAGTGCTCATGAAGAAATTGCATGTATTTTTGAGGAAGCACAGTTACCTAAATTGTTTTTCAGGATTCAGACAGCATGTCATGATTTCCTTCTTCCTATTTCTTTCTCTGCCTTACTTCTATGGATGGTTTGCCACTTAGGTAACTTTTTAGCAGCTCACTTTGAAAAACCAGGTTTAAATTGGTGCTTGATTGCCATCTCCCCTGTTTGTTTCAGAGGTGAAAACAGGAGATTCACACATCCCTCCTTGGGAAGCTGCTAGGAAACAATAACTGCTGCTGCAATTTCTTAGCTTCTGAAATGGCAACAAGCCCATTTCCATATCAGTGCAAAGCCCAGCCTGTTAGTGGGATTACCCCCGGGGAAGACATTTGCTCTCCTAAGGGTGCTGGGATGGGAGATGGAAGGAGCAGGGACCGCAGCTTGCTTGTGATGGTGGCACAGATCATGTGAGAGTTTTGAGGCACCCCCTCTGCTGCACCCATCCCTTGCCTGTGGCCTTACTCTGAGCTCTGAAGCTCTGCAGGGTGGTGGTCACTTTGCTGTCGCACACAGCTGCAGCTGTGCTGGGCTGGAAGTGATACTGGTGATTAGAGAGCCAGCTTTACTCCTTGGAGTAACTTAAACTTCAGCCTGCTGGGTTAAACCCTGTTTACAGTTAAACCAATGATGTGCACTTAAAGAAAAGAGCCCGAGAGGTTTTTACAGAGGGGAAACAGGTGGTCCCCATCTGGAATGTTACGGCCACAGGACATTCTAGGTGTTTCTTAATGCAAAGATCTTTCAGGTTCATAAATAAGTATAATAGATGCTGTTATAGCTGTATACCCGATAAAAGGAGAGAAAAACACTTTTTATGTCCTATACCATGAGTGCAAAAATGCTGACAAGAACCTCAGCAGCAATTCACAGAGGAGCAATGTCCTTGTCCCAGTAAAACCAGCAGTGGCACAGCACGGGCAGTGGGGAGGGACACAGCTCCTGCTTTCAGTTCCAGTGTTGCAATAACATTCAGAGACACCAAAAATTGTCACCCCTCCGGCTGTCTTAAGCTGTGGTTGTGACGCACAGCTGCTCTGCTGGATGCAGTGACTGTGTCCAGCTTGGGCACTGCCTGAGGGGCAGGGTCTGGTGCTGGCTCACTTTCTCCTGGACAGGACAGCTCGCAGGCAACACAATCATTTTGTGGCCACGAGATAAGGAAAAAAAACTCATCTTCACTCAGACAATAAATTGTAGCTTAGTCTTTCTATCAGGTGTTGAAAGTAGTGCCAGAAGCCAGAATTGGGATGGCTCAGGACTCCTATAGAAGTAAAAATTTGAATTAAGATCTATCATCCTGCTGCCCTGACAAAATTTAGCATTTCATGGTGTATTTCTTGTGCAGGTGTCAGCTGGTGTCTCTCCTTACCAGCTGACAACAGAAAGAGCCAATGTATCCAACAGAGCAGCTCAGGAGTGCTGATGTCTGAATGCTGACATGTCACTTACAAAAATAATGGAAGAATATCCCGACAATATCTGTTCTTTTTCATTATTTACTTTCTTGCCTCTAATAATGGTAAATGTCATTCTCATGTGAAAAAATTCATGTCCAACAGCTTAGGGATATTTTTCAGTTATATTGCTACTTCTGGACTGTGCATTTGTAAGAACTTTGAAATAAAAAGGGGGCTCCCCCAAAGAAGATGCTTTAATTGCTTAAAGAAAGAGCAAATCAGCACTGTTGGGAAGCAGATCCAACTTCCACCAAGCTCTTCTGTGCTATGGAAAACAAGGAAGATTCTGGATGTGTAATGGAAAAGTATTTTTAAAAACTTGTGGATGCAATTTATTATTGCCCCATTCCAGTGAAACTTTAATGGATAATGGTAATCTGAGAGGGTGTTGTAGTCTGGGTGTGCTAGCTACAGTGGAGGGATTAGCCAAGCCCTGTTTGCAAAAGTGACACTTCTCTGATATTCAGATCTGTCTGAGATATTTATATGCTAAAGAGCTGTGAAGAGCTGATATGCTTCTATACTTATAGAGGGTTTCTCCATTGAGACTGTGAGTCTTCTGCAGGTGGACTCACACCCCACACCCACAGGAGGTGCAGCTAAAATTCAGTGTCTTCCCAGAGTCTGTGCTAAGAGGTAGGGGTATAGCAGTGCAAGCTTGTTTCCTGATCCAGCTGGAGTGCAGGAATACACTCAATCCTTGGGAGCACCCAGCAGGACAAGTCAATCATCTCAGAATTCCTCTGCATAATGGGATGGACAGTCTCATCTCTGTTTTAGCACTTTTCCAAAGCTAATGGCAAAGTCCTCCTGTGGACTGCTTTGGGCATCCTCTTCATCAGTTTACAAAACTGATGATTGGCACTGGAGCAGGCTCAGAGATCTTTCAAGATGATGTAGGGAAGTGAATGAAAATGCACTGCACAGGAAAAGATAAAAAACGTGGTTTGCTTAGCCTAGAAGAACAGGGATGAGAGAAGATCTGATTGTCTATAAACAAACCAGGTAAACAAACATCCTCATTCAGAAGAAGGCAATCCCAAGAGTATATCGCAGAGATATCATCAGCCAGCTGAGACGGAGAAAGCTGGGAGGACCCAAACCCCTCTCAGGAAGTGTACTGATTATTCCCACTTAGTGAAGAGCCGACGGGAGAAAAAAAAGTTTGTTAGTCAGTTGGACAAGCCGCAGAACTTTATCACTCTTGGCTCCAGATTTTATCTCATGGTGCATTTTATCACTAGGGGTTTGATGCCACTGACGTGAACAGGATTTTATAAGCAGCAGCTAACTCAATAAACACCATTTCCTCCTACGGGGACGAGTCCTGGAGCTCCTTCAGTCCTCAGGACTGCTGCAGGATTTTCTGCATTCCTGCCACGTTCCTGCTGGGAAGCGTTTGTCATGTGGAGTCCCACCACCACTGGTTCAAAGCCAAGTCCAAAATCCTTCTGGGAACAAAGTGACCAGAAGGCCCCACTCTCCCTGGCATCTTCCCAAAGCAGATCACAGCTTCCATGTGCCCACAGCAAGGGACCAGGAACTTGGAGTCCTTGTGTGCTTGTCCTAAATGTGTGCAGGAAGGTAACGTTAGGTAGGTGTGGGAAGGGTTATCGCCAGGAAAGCTGCTGTGTGGGAGGAGTGGGGAATGGACCACGAGCTGGTGCTGCTGAAATGTGTCAGCTGAAACTGCAAATGGTGATTTGCTGTGCTACTTATCTCGATACATTTGTATGAAGGGAAAATTGGAAGATTACATTTCCCAGGAAAAGCGGTGGGTTTGTAGCCTGGCAGGGTGCAGCACCCTGGACTGGCAGGTGTTTCCAAGGGCTTTTTTTTGTCAGCTCAGTTCAGATGAACTCTGCAATGCCAGGTGCTGCGTGCAGACTACTGAACAGATTCCTCCTGCCAGAGAAACACAAGGCAGTTTCCAGGTGACAATAAATGTGATTTGTGGTGGAAAAAGAATGGAATACCTTCTCTTACACTACCATTAAAACTTGAAATATTCGCTGAAATCAAGCCTTTTCCTAAGGATTCCTCAGCTAAACCTTGCTCAGAAGGTTTTTAAGGACTATGTTGCAATGTTATAAACTTACTTCAAAGGCAATAAATGTGCCAGTTGGCAACATCTTAAATGAATCCTTGAGAATCAGAAAAACTACAACAGGAAGAAAGTTCAGGATTCATCAGAAAAGTTGCAGGACCTTACAACATCAAAGAAAAATATTCTGCTTTCAACATCTGCCCCCACCTTCCCCCATCAAAGTAAAATTAATGTAGGACCATGGTCTTTGTTCCTGGTACATGCTAGCCAAGAAAGACAGGGTAAATGTATGAAATAAAAATGGTCTTTGGAATTAGTGCTGTGTAAGTACACACAAAGTATCTGGGACATTCTTCAATTAAGAACAGTAGTGCTGTGACAATATTCTGACTGATTCAGTGTAGGAGCCTCCATAAACACCACCCTGTCTCTCCTGGAGCCACCTTCCAGTCCCTTCCAAAGCAGCTGAGGTGGCAACACAGAAGCTAAATGACTTCTGACAGTGGAATTGCTATGATGGCAATAACAAAGCAGCATTATTGCAGGTTCTTCTGTATGAATTTGATAATTCAGCCAAGGATGAGCTGGCAAAAGCTTAGGACAAATTAATGAAGTTATGGAGGAGAAATTAATGCCTGATCCCCAGCCCTGATAAAATGGTCCAGTGGCAATGCCATTCAGCTGGAAGGTACTGTAGGTTCTAAATTTGCTCTGCCGCTCCGGTTGTTTGCCAAGAAGATCATAAAGAATTTTGGTCACGTGCTTCATCTTGTGAAGCTGCTAAGGTGAGCAGCACTGCTGCCCTGCCCTTTGAGCAGCTGATCTATGAGAAAATTGTAGTGCTACACCCAGAACTGGTGCTTGGAGTGAGTCTGCTTGTGTGAGACACGATGCTGCTGGACCTTGTAGGGTCACACAGCGTGGGGGAAACCTCACACACCGCTGGGAGCGTGAGGAGAACGCTGACCTGGGGTTGAGATGGTTCAAGCTGATTTTGCTGAAGTTTTGTTAAATTGCTGAGAAATCCAAGTTTGGCAACTGTTCAGAGTGGTGTTCTTCTCAGGCTGTCTAGTGGATAAAGTAGGTGAAGGCAATGTAAGGAATGTCACCCTGATATTTTAAGATGTTCTAAAGCCGCCTGAGTTTACATTCTTGTAGCAAACTTTCTCACACACTTTCTGTAAATAACTTATTGTTTTACATTCCTTCATAGAAGTGGAGAAATTTGATGGACTGGTAGTTTGTCCGGTGTCGTTGGAGAGGTGGCACTTTCACCCTCCAATCCACTGTCACCTTTGGAAAACTATAAATGCTGGAGTCAGAAAAATAAACTTGCCTTTTTACCTCGACAATGGCAGCGGCTCGCATCGTGCTTTCTCGTGTCCTGTAGTGGCAAAGAAAAGTGAAAGCACAATTTGGGAAGGAACAGGAAGATTGCTGGGGTGCTGTAGCTGAGTTTCAAGCAAGGTTCAAGTGTGAAGGGTGGGCAATTCCTAGCTCAGCTCCTGCCCAGACTCAGCCCACTACCCTTTCACAATCCACAGCACATCTGTTCACTTCATTTTGTTATCCAGGGGATACCGTAGTAAATACAGTTTTCAGTTTGTAAATTAACTCTAAATTTAGAGTAAGGGCAGAAGAAATTTCAATTCTTTGAGGCCTTACACAAATAAAACTATCTGCACCAAGGAAAAGACAGCAGGAGGCACTCACAATGTGGCTGTTTCTCTGAGGCATTGTTATCACTGACGCTTTTATTACACCACAAAATAAATCACCTCTTTCACAGTTAATAAAATTTAGGATGTAGCTCTTTGTTTCTGCTATATCTCTCCAAGAATGGCATGGCTCAGCAAATGGAGTATGACATTATCAGCTGCCCTTTAGTCTTTACACAGAAATTGGACTGGTCAATGTATCCTTCAAAAAAAAATTAACATATATGAGCATGTGAATATAAATATTAAGCTTGCCCTAATTTTAGGCAGTTGGTAGATATCACTATTTAGAAGCTCTGAACAGATATTATGGATATTCTGGAAATATGAGCTGCTTATAAAGTTTAAAAATTATTTCTAATTTATTGAATGTATAGCTCTCAAATTTGAGTATTGTCTAAAGAGGAGGGTTTTCATCTTTTCCTTTTCCATCCAATTTGTACAAGCTAGGCATGATCTTCCCAACCTCACAGCTTGCAAAGAGGTTACTCCTTTTGTCCTACATCGTCTCTTTGCCGACTGAAGTTTTCACCTAATTTTGACCTTACATCCTTGTGACTGTAAGTCTGTATCTTCTTCAGCATCGCTTTTGTTGGCAGCAAATACCAAAGGGAAATGTGTTTCTTTTAATTCTGTAATTTTTTCTGCCCTCAGTGATCTCTGTCTATGGAGGAAATTGGACTTTTATTTCTGTGTTTCCATGGGAGCTGAGGTGAAGAGTAGCTCCAGCAAATCATCCTAACAGCTTATTATTTCTAGTCCTCCTACATGATCTCTCTGCTTATGTAAGTTTCTAAAGGATGCATTTCAAGCCAGTGCAGTCAGTGTGCCCATCAGTGTGATGATCTTCCTTACCTGGCTGTGACCAGGCTGGGGTTGAGCCCACCGAGGGCATTGTTGGCACTGGGGGGGTTCCACAAACACAAAGTGGCTGGGAAAGAGGACAAGTGTCTGGGGAGGAAAGTGGGTGTCCCTGGAGGCAGGGGCATGGCAGCACCATCCTGATTGCCAGCAGTGGATCTTAAATTAGCCACCAGACAAGAGGATTCAAGCCAAGATACCATTATGAATATTGATGTTCAATGAATCTTCTCTTTTTTATTTTTTTAAAAATTATTTCCCCTTTCCTCAAAATGTTCAAAATTGCAGGACAACAGCATAAACTATATGCAATGTTTGCCCTTTGTCTTTTCTAACATTTTCAGATCTTTGATGTTGTTCCCATGAAGATGTGAATGCACTCAGAAGTACTTGATAACAGAGCCAGGTGCTGAGCTTTGTGCCTGTCTTGACACCAGCGTGACTTTATCCCTGTGAGAATTTTGGGTGTAAAAATGGAGACTGAGCAAAACCAGTGTGTTATTCTCTTTCTACAACATTCTTAGTTCCTGGCTGGCAGGGCTGTTTATCATTCATTGGCAATGTCTACCCTCGTTTCCAGAATGATTCTACAGTCAGGAAGGTTTCCCTTCTCTCTCAAACTCACCTCTCATCTCAAGGTTGCTTCAGCAGAGTTCTCTCACCTCTACCAAATTCTGCACTGCTCTTCTGAAAGAGCAATGTCCACATTTTGTCCCCTCCACTGGGATTTAGCTCCCACATCAGTGTCATGCAGCCAAAGGCAGAATTAGAGATTAGATCTGGTATTTGCATTAGACACAGAACCAGACCTAAGGTGTAAAAAAGGATCCATTTTGTTGAAGTGCATTCATTTTTAGGAAGACAGTTATCAGTTTGTATCTCCGCTAAAAAGCTGTTTCAAGGGATAGGTTGATCAGCTGTTCATGAAATTCCAAATCAGCAGAAACAGCCACCAAATAAACCTTGAGAGAGCTGAGGTTCATTTTAGGAGTCACAAATAGTGTATTGCCTGGAGGAAGATGGATTTGATAATTATCAGAAAAAAATCCTCAGGAACTGGCACTGTAGAATCAATAGCAAGAATGGAATTTTTAATCTTACTTTCTATTAATCATGGGAATCTTGGAGGGAAAAAAAATATATTTTGCTCCACTTCAGCTGGGCTTCATTAATAAAATATCTTTCAAAGAATGACTAAGAAGGAAAAAACTTGAAAATTAAAACAGCCAGTTGATTAGGATAAATTCACACCTCATGTGTCAGGATGCAGAGACTATCCAAAAATGAAGCAATGAGAATTAGAATCATAGAATGCTTTGGGTTGGAAGGGGCCTTAAAGATCATCTAATTCCAACCCCACTGCATGGGCAGGGACACCTTTCACTAGACCAGGTTGCTCAGAGCCCCATCCTGCCTGGCCTTGAACACTTCCAGGGATGAGGCATCCACAGCTTCTCTGGACAACCTGTGCCAGTGCCTCACCAGCCTCACAGTGAAGAATTTCTTCCTAATACCTAATTCGACCTACTCTCAGTTTGAAGCCATTCCTCCTTCTAAATACTTTCTTTCCAACTTTCTTGTGGGCCCCATTCAAATACTGGAAGACCACAACTAGATCACCTCAAAGCCTTCTCCTTTCCAGGCTGAGCAAACCCAATTCTCTCGTCCTTTCATCATAGGAGAGGTTCTCCTGTGGCTTTCCCATTCAATGGCAATGTCCACCAGAAAAATGTTCACACTTCAGGAGCTCCCTCCAATGTTTAAAACAACTGTGGTTAGTGGAGGGTTTTGCAATTCATGGGTGAAGCATTTTGAGTAACTTCATCAAAAATGAGTGAAGCTGCTTTTGCAATTAATTGGAAATGCCAAAACTGTTAGTGCTCTCCAAGGGGAAAATCAAGGCAGTGAAGCCTGGACTTCTTTGTGTGTTATTAAATGCCATCAGTAGAGGCACCAGCACCAGGCAGTGATACCAGATGTACTGGAGCAGTGATGGTGTCTTGTGGAGCATCACTGCCATGGTGACCACAGCAGTCCATGGATGGGGATGGGACGCTTCCCATCGGTGACTTTCATCAAAACAACGTGGACAAAGCACAAAGCACTGTGAAACGCTGTCCTGATGGAACACTGAAAACAAACCACTGGCTTTCAGCTGGTATCCCAACACTGGAAGTGCTGCCATAAAACATTGGGCAGCTGTACAAACTCCAGAGTTTGCCCTGGAAGCTGTTAATTTTTTTTAACACCTTGTCCTATCTTTCTCCAATCCTCCACTTGCTTTCACCAAAAAAAGGGACCTAGTGTGCTTCCTGTTGCTGCTCCTGCCAAATATTTCCTTCCCTCGTGCAGGAAGGAGGAGTGTATATGGCAGCTCTTTTGAGAGGGTGCAAAATATGTGAGAAAGAAATCCCTCTTCACTCCCCATTTTTTTTATGGAAGAGCAACATAATAATTAAAAAAAATCAGTAAAAAGTGCACATTTTCTTCAGGACTGTAGGAGAAAGCTAAACAGAGGATGGAAAGAAATAGTAGAGTGGCAAGGAAGCAATAGGAATGCTTTCCCCATTGTAGGAAATGACTTGGTGAAAATAAAGTATTTATACACAGTGACACTATTCCATTGCAAGCAGTGGAATAAAGGCCAAAGGGTCCATCTGCTATCAGATATATTGAACAAAAAGATGCCAATACTCTGATACACATCACACGACAATTCTTGGTCTCTACAGCAAAATCAAAACATCCCCAAAGATCTTTAATGTATTATTTACAAAATATCCTGCTTTAAAAAAACAAAAACTGTTTGTCATCCCTCTCTTAAAATGTGTGCTTGAGTGCAGGAATTCTTTAGGGTCAGATGGATTCAGTTCACGTCACTGTTCAGCCAGGTCTCCCTCTTCATTCCCACGGTTCAGCTCATGTCTGAAAAATACAGTATGAGGTAGGATTCTTGTTCCACCTCTGCAGGTCTGAACTGTGCATTTCTGGTTAAAAAAAAAAAAAAAGCTCAATCAGTGCTTCTCCAGACCAGAACTGCCAGTTTCAATCAGAGGAAAAATGTCTGATTAAACAAACACCAAGGAAGAGATCCAGTGATGACTGTGGATCAAATTATTTGTACCTCAGCAATTTGGTAAAGAAGCCAAAAGATGCTCAGCTAAATGAGTCAGTTTGGTCTGCAGTTTATAGGTACAGAGTTCTGTATTTATAGCAAACTGTCCGTCCGTGATGTCTGCAGCAGCATCTCCCACTGCTTCTGCTGGGGTAGGAGATCAGCTCCCATGCTGATAAACAGCAACTCCTCTGTCATTCATAATACACAACCAAACCAGTATTTCCTTGTGCTGGTTACAGCTCTGTTAGCAGATGAAGACATTTGGAAAAATTTATATTCAGCCCTGGCAGTGAGTGTCTTTTAAATAAACTGGTCTGCTTCCATTCCTTTAAATAAACTTGCATTATTCATAGATCTAACACCAATCCCATGACTTAAGTGCTATCATATACTGGAATTAAATCATAATAATTCAGTTCTGGGGGGTTGTGGTTTAGTCAAGGCTTGAAAGGACTTGGTAATGATTGCCTTTATCACCTCCCAGCAGCACCAAAATACATCTGGGCACCGAGCCACCAGAGTTGAGAAAATAGCAGCTAGCACAGGATTTTGCTGCATAAGCTACTATGAGTTCCTTATTAATCTGTCTACCAGAGAATATTTTGTATATCTTCCATATGTTTGAAATCACAGGTGACTGAGCTCTAAATGTTTAAAATGTCACCTGAAGGACCATCATCATGCTTGACCACTTCACTCCTCAGGCATGGCAGATCCCTTCTCTGCAAGCACAGAACTCACTGATACTGAATCAAACATTTCCTAGGAGACTGCTCTGTGGCTGCAGAACAGATTTGTGCAAAAAAAATCTGAGCACCATGTGAAATTCAGTAGGATCTATTCAGAAAGCAAGGTGTTCTTCAAGGGTTTTTTTTTTACTAATAAAAACAAACACCACAGCCAAAACCATATCTATGCAGTGTACTGCTTATGAAAACACAGGATGTGCCTTTTTAAGGAAGGCAGTAACTTCAAAGGACAATACAGCATGGAAGGGCTTAGGTATTGCTAATTATTACCAGTGGTATAAAAAGCCAAGTTGAAACGCAATGGGCGACACCCAGAATTTTCATGTTTGTTCTTGTTTTACCTCTCAGGACTCCTCTCTTGTGTGGATGTAGAAGAGGGAATGTCTCTGATGCTTCTCATGTTTGTGAGGAGAATCAGACACACTTTATATGGTGCACACACCTTTTTAGCCCCCTGCCCCCAAGTTCTGGATGCTGTGGAGACTCAGCCTGCAGCTGGAGAAATGGGAGCCAGACTGGGCAAAAGCTGCCTCAGGGGAGACTCCTGGGCCATTGGAGCTTCTGCACAGCTTCACATTTCTACACAAAATGTGCCTTATGGCAGCACTGGCATGCGCAGGTTTTTTGGTGAAGAATAAGAGAACACCTCTTCTATTTTACAGGCCTTCCAAGTGATAATTTTGCAACAGCTTTCACTGTTTCATTGGAACAGTGAACATTTTGAAGTAGTTTCAAAGCAATAGGCAGCACACTTCCATTACACTGTTGTAATTATGATATACTATATAATATTTTTACAGAATTTCAAGATAAGAAGCTTCATTTTTTTCTGAATTCATTATTGCTTTCATTGGAAAAGTGCCTCAGCATTATTTAATTTCCCAGCTTTTAAGATTCTCCCAGAGCTTCAGTGCATTTCTCTGCATTAAAAATAAAAAAATGGCAAGGAAAAAAAAATACAGTTTTCAGGGCTCACTCTGACATTAGCAGTCAAAACAGCAGGCAGATTTCTGACATTTCTCTTCAGAAAGGGAGAGTAACCAAGTTTTTGTGGACATAACAAGTGAGATGTGAATGGGGACCTCAACTTTTAACTGCTCTGCTTGGTAAACCAGACTTTGATGAATGCTCAACCTGTGCTCTGGTGGGGACATTTTTTTGTGATTATGGCAAGTTACAAAGGCAAGGAAAAATGCAGCAAAATTTTGTTAGGAAAGGAGCTTGTGTGTTTCGCTGTATTAGCTTTGGAGACACATTTTCATGCTACCTCCTAATTACATAAAACTTAGTCATGTGTTAATTGTAACTACCCTTTGTTACCTGACATATCACTTTACAGACTATTTTATACTTGTGTTAATATTCTACTGCCTTCTTCTTATCAGCCCACTTTGTTTGAAACAGGAAACATTTCATATGGTGAGGGACTAAAATAATTCCTGAGTGTGAAGATCCTTAACGACATGGCTGCGTGGCATCCAACAGAAAAAAAAATAACATTTCCCTCAGAGTGATTTTCACAGGAAAAAAAAAAAAAAAAGAGATGATTTGATGAAACCTAAGAATTTCGGGGCAAACACATTCATTGGAGCCAGGGCTTTCTGCAGATTGCAAAAATATTTTCTCCTTGGGTTGCCCAGCTTCCCTGCTGCTACAGGGAAAGGCTGGCAGTGGCCCTGCTTTCCTGCAAAGCCCCTGCCTGGTTTTGAATAATCTAGTTACAGAAAGCAGCCCTGTTTCCTTAGAAATCCTACAGGGTAGGTTTTTTCCCCCCATACGTTGTCCCGTTGCAATAAATGTGGACCTTTATTCCATCTTAGAAAGACCTCCTTTAAATATTTCTGCTGCTGTCACCCGTGGAAGTGATGGATGAGGCTGACCTACACGTGCAGAAGGGAGCTCACAAACAATGTGCAATATCTCTGTTAGCCTGGGACATTATTCTTTGCTCATGTCAGCATCGACAGAGCTGCTTGCTCAGAGCCAGCACGGCAGGGAGCTGATTACAGGTCCCTGTGGAGATGACTAGACTCAGAATTATGTTTCCCTTCTGAAGGTTATTAAAAAAACCCACCAACAAACACAGCTAGTAAAGAAGGCTGCCAAATGTATAGGAGACAATCGGGTTAGGAAAGTGTAGATGTCCTGGTTTTGACTTGGCCAAAGTGCTTCAGCAGGAAAAGCTACTTTGCAAGCAACTTTAGAAATGGTAAGGAATGAAGATAAGAAGAGTATGCACATTTTGCACAAAAAGAAGAAAAAGTCTTCAAAGTTACGAAGCAATAAGCACAGAGCTAACTTCAAACAAATCAGTGTTCTCATGGAACCGAAGCCTAAAGTGAACCATGTAATTTGTGTTCACTGATTTGCTTTTGGACATGACACCTATCAATGCAAGGCATTGAAATCAAGCACTCCACTGCATTAAAAAGGATTTCATTCTTGGGAATCTCTCTGAATAAAATGGATTTATCAGTGAGGAATGACACCTAGCATTTCAGAGTATAAAATATGTTTTCATGAAAACCAGCAGTACCTTTGATGTTAATACCAGTAAGGTAAAGATTTCCCCTTTCCACTCTTCATTTAATTTTCTTTAATTCATTTTATGAATTTATTTATGTAGTAAGGTTTCCCAAAGGTTGAACTGCATGATGCTCATTTTGATGAGCAAGTGTATGAGTGAATAGAAACCTTTTGCATTATTGCACTTAGGTCACTCAGCACTGTGCTGTGCTTCTTTGTGGATTTATTGGATTTATTCTGTGTGAAGGTGGTGATTTATACATTAATAGGAAAAGCCAACACAGGTAATTTACAGGGTCCAGTAGCTGACTCTGTGTCAAACTCCTGGTCTGAGGAGCCCAAGATTACATTATCTATTTTGAATGCATAACAGTTCCTTTTTCTTTTTCTTTTTCTTTTTTTTTTTTTTTTTTTTAATTGTTGCAAAGGCTGCTGAATGAGGGCTGAATTTTCTTGTGTTATAACACCACTTTCAAATCCATGTTTGGCTCATTCTACTGCTGCTATTTCCACACTGGCTTTAATAAAAAAGAAGGGAACGGTAAGGCAGAAATGACAGATACTTTTGTGAGAAGAGTAAGAAAAACACACAAGAGATTCAAGATCAGGCTTAGTGGATATTTTAGCTGCAGAGAGTCAAAAGAGGACAGACTTAACAGCAGTTAAGTGCTGTTGAAAGCATCAGCTACTTAGATAGTATTAGAAATTATCTCAGTATCCTAAACAAGCCCCTCCATCTGTAGATGTTTTATAATCGTCTCTGTTAGAAATATGGAGGAGAACATTAAGTAAGTAATTTTGAAGTTTTGGTGATTATTAGGATGAGGAAAATGGAAACATGTATTAAAGATATGGAAGATAAAGATATTTTTTATCCAAAAAAAGCCTTTGGAATTTTGAATAAATCTATACTTAGGGAAACTTAGGGCAGAATAGGAGGGCTTATGTCACATTTTTGAGATGGATGAAGCCAGTTCGGCCTTTGGACAGAGTAAGAGCTTCATTATTTTACAGAAAATTTGGAGAAAAACCCAGAACTTGCACATGATAGATCAGCAAGTCAGCAAATAAGAATTATCTTGCTTTGAAAACCACACAGCCAGCTGTATTCCAGTGAATTTGAGCTCTGGAGTAACAGGCTGTGCAATGACACAGGAACATTAGTAAACATGGCACAGATCTCTGAGAGGGTGTTTGAAGAATCACTGTAAATACCATGATGAGAGCTCTGAGTAAAGCAGAGATGGACTTTAGCCCAAATTTCTCCTTTTTTGAAAGAGAAGATAAAGGCTGCGACTTGGTTTTGATCTTGGATGCATCATGTACTAAAGCCTTTCAAGTGTGCAGAGGTATGGATAGCAGGTGCATTTAAAAAAATAGCTAAGGTCATCTTTATTACTGTAATTACAGTGAAAAATGGGAGGTGGAGTTCTCCTGCCTTTGTCTCAAAGTCTTTAGAGAAAACAACCTGTAATTGAGTTATCTTCATATCCCATGAATTTCAGTTGAATACAGGACTCCAAGAAAACAGCCAGGATTTCTGCCCTTGCCTTTGTATCCCATAATAAATTACTTTTTCCCTCTGATGCTCATAGACCTTTTTTTAATGAACCTTGCTTGTTTCTTTGTGAGCAAAGAGCAAACACATTTTCCATCTTAATGGCCTTTATTTCAAATGAGGAACACCGATAAGCGAAAGAACAAAAACTGTGCAGGAGAGAAGAGTGGTTAAATGTTACCATGAGACACTGCAAAGAAAAGTGTTGCATCCCTTTTCAAATCACTTTTAAGAGACAATAGGCAGGAAGGTTCAGCCAGGTGTCACAGACTGGGCGCACCAAAATTTCCAGCACCGTTCTGTCGATCGTCGGCCACGCGCGCTGCGTGTTCGCTGGCAGGAGGCAGCAGAAAACTGTCCCTGCTCCCTCCTGTCACTGGGCAGCTCTGGCACGTCCCTGCAGAATGGGCCAAGCCAGGGACTGTGCCTGGAGGGGCAGCCCTCAGTCTGGGGCTGCTCCAGCCTCCTCTTCTCTTCGAGTCTCTCCTTTGGCTTCCTGTATCAGCATCTCCCTCCTCCTCTCCTGGGTGGTTTTTTGCACAAGAGAGTCCAGAGGAGGATCCTTCAAGCTGGGAAGTCGAAGGCAACGAAGTCAAGCTAAAGCTTTCCATTTTGCTTGTTTTCAGGTGGGTACAGCTGGTCCCTCACAGCTCAATAAATCTCAAGAATGTTCGTTGGCAGGAATTAGAAAGGAATGTTAGGAATGTTAGTTTGGGGAATTAGAAAGCTTTTACTTCTGCTGTGACAGGTGGCCCTTGCACAGAAGTACGAGAAGAAACCATCCAAAAGTAGTTACTGCTTGCTAACAGACTGACAAAAGGTTTCAAGGGAAGCAGGAAAATGTGGTGGCAGAGGAGAGGAGCCAAACCAGGATGCTCTGTCAGTAGGAGAGAAAGGAGAGCCACCAACCCCTTCCCGGAGTTAGCAGAGCTGTGTATTTTAGTGATGTTGTTTTCCTTCCTTCCCCATCCTACTTGCAGCCACTATTTACTGTGACTGTGCTATAAATAACAGTGGGAGTGAAAGCTGATTTCAGTCCAAGGTACATATCCAGGAAAGCTCATAAAATTCAGATGCATTTCTTGAGCTGAATGATCTCCCCACCAAAGGGCAAACACAGAAAGGTGACTCTCTGAGAATAAATACAGAGCTATAATTACATTAACCTTGCTTCTGGTTTCATTGGCAATGATGTGTGGGTCAGGTATGATTGTGGCCATAATAGTGGCCACCTCCCTGTCCTGCTCTGCAAAGGGCAGTGTCTCCTTCCCATTGAACAGAGGAAGCCAGGGATTTCCTAGAAGGTGTTTCTCAGTGTTTTCTAGGAGGGGGAAATGCCCTCACCCATAAGCCTGAGGGGGCTTATGGAGACACAGAACATGTCAGTCATCTGACATGTCTCCACTTTAAAATATCATCTTTAAACAACCCCAGGAAAGCCTCTTCTGGTGGCTGGTACATGAGAACTGTGCACATCAAAGCACACAAGAAAGCCTGCTCATTGCAGCTTCTACATAAATATATCCAAGGCAGAGGTCTGAATAATTTTGGAGGCCTTTTTTGCTGCTGTGCTCTGCATGGCTCTCTTTCAGTGTGTGCCTGATGCGAGGGTCTGAAACTTCGGGGCTCAAGGATTGTTCCAAAACAGCCATAGATTTAGGAAGGGTCTTGCAATCACCTGCAGATCCAACCCTTGTTTTTGTTTTTTCCATTGGTTACTCATGCCTTGAAGGGAATTTCAAGAGATATCAGGTCATACACACACATCTATGTATAAAGAATCAGCAGCCCTGTCCACTTTGTATATCCAGAACTTCTCAGAACAGGGAAACTGCTGGTGTCAGTTTGAGCCAGTGCCTGCTCACCTGTGCAAAATTCAGTTTAAGGTTATTTAGAGGGATTGGATATTTGTAATTTTAATCTTGGGGATTTGGTTTGGTTTTTTGTGTGTGTTTGGTTTTGTTGTTGTTGTTGTTGTTGCTTTTTTAAAAAATAATGCCTTGATTTTAATGTGTTTCCATTAACAAGGCATTTTCAATAAAGTTCATTCTGAAGACCTAGTTTCAAAAATTCATGGAACATACTGGGAGAGAGAATAATTTTGGTATTAGAATATGTCTGCAGACCCCACAAAACATCCAGCTTCAGAAGAGCACTGTTGTCTAGGCTGATATTTTAGGGTGTAACACAGAAAAGTTCCCTGTGATGTAGCATGGGTGCTCAGGGCAGTGAGATGGATTTAACGGTATCCTGTTATAACACATTAACTATTCCTTCTATGGACCATTTCTTAAGGTTTTCCAGACACAGAACAAAACCCTCTTTTCCCCTTTTCTTAATTTTTGACTTAGATGCTTTCAGTGGGTACTGCTGACCCAGTGGGAAGGACACCAAAGATGTTTCTCGTGGGGCACAGGTAGTCACTATTAGGACTTCACTGCTGGAGAAACACTGGGAATAACCAGCAGAAGTTTACAGTGAGAGGGAAAGGAAGGAAAATAGCATCGATGCAGGAATGGGAAGTAATTGCACTGGAGACAGGAGAGCACATGGCCAAGCAGAAAGGAGTAGAAAGTAATGCGCCTGATTTGTTGTGATTTCTGCTGTTCTTTTTCCTCTCAGGCTGTCTGCCTGCAGAGTGGAACAGAATGTGCCACAGTGAGTGATGAAAGGAGGAAAGCATCTCCTTCAGGAGTAAGTAAATTCAAAAGGAGCTCTTCTCTTTGCATTGCTAATCTTGATAGCATATACAGTCCTTGAATACATAATCCATGTTAATAAACGTGTGGAATACATGCAAATTGCTTTTTTAATGTGGTCACATTTCTCAGAGCATCTTTTTGATCTATTCAGTCAATTTTCAACAATCTATCTAAATGTACTTCCTAAATAGCCACTTAACAAGTTATTTTTCCTCTCTTACCAGCTCTTAGATAGGTGTCCTGAATTTGCTAATGAAGTTGCCAGACGACGATTACAAAGAGAACTTTCCAGTTAATGCAAGAGTTCTCTACTGGTCACTTGTATTAGTGATCAGTCACAGCCTGAACTGACTTTGCTCGAGCATACATTAAGCTCCTCACTCTTCCTGAGAATTAAGAAGTTAAAACTAAGCATTTCAAAAAAGCTGTAAAAAGTTTATGACTTCTGAAGAAACGTGAATTGCATTACAGTCAGTGGGTGGTGAGCAACTGCTTTTCCTTGCATCACCTGTTTTTTTTGGGCTTTACTTTCCTCTCTGGCTGTTGGTTGATAGCAGTGCCATGAGTGAGGGGGTCCAGAAGAAACTTGCCAAGATTCAGAATGAAAGGATAATGGCCACAGGGGACAGCAAGCTGCATTTCTGGAGATTGTTCTTTATGCATGTCTTGGTTTGAAAAGACAGGTGTCTGCTAAGGAAGGCAGGAGCCTTCCTTGAAATAGAAAATGTGAACCCCCTCCCTCTGAATTATTATAATTTTGAAATTACAGGGCTCTCAGGCAAAGATATGGGAGCAGGAATAACAGTTCTTTACTAGGAAAATTAAAAATACAAATGCAATAGTACAAAAAAAGAAAACAAACCACTGCCAGAGTCAGAGCAGGCCCTGGCAGCCTGTGGGTCAGGGTGGTGGCAGCAGTCCCATTCCATGGTGGCTCAGCCCTCCTGCAGTGCCAGCTGTGCTTCTGCTGGAGCAGGGATCCTGGACAAGGGTGGGGTTTTCCTCTCAAGCTCCCATGGTGGTGTAGATGGGCCTGGTCTTCCTCTGGGAATCCAGTGGGAAAGGGCTGCTCCTCTGGGAATGCAGTGAGAAAAGGCTGGCCTCATGTCCCAAAACATCAGATTCTATCCAGGCAGGAATGCTTGGCTCCTCCCCCTGGGCGGAGCATCTCCCAATGGGATGATGGAATTGTGACACTCACTGGCCCATGAACAGAAGATATTTCCCAGAGGGAGGATGGGTTGTGGAAGAGATGAATAAAACTGCCCAATGAACAGAAGATAACTGCCCCACCTCTAACAGATGGCAAATAGAATACACACCCAGCTACACCTTTCAACCTGAGACAATCCATCAATGTCATTTCGTGATGTTTGAAGAGTAATAAGAAGGACTTTGAGACCAAAACTCTCACAGTAAGAAAAACTGTACCGTTTTGGTGATCCACTTACAAGGTATGTTTTCACAGGAGAGTTGATCTTAAAACAACTTATTCCTGAAGCCCTCTTTCTCCCTAAAAAGTATGATATACATTTTCATTTACTAGCTCTACCTGCATCTCTTTAAAGTACAATTCCTTTATAAACCCCCATTTTATGGAGATAAATATCATGGTCCTGTAAGCTGTGCGCCTTTCTGATAGAAGAGGTGTCCTGTTGTTGCCAGCATCACAATTTCCCATTAGTGGCATATTTGCAGCTTGTAGCTAAACATTAAATAGACTATGTTAAGGCACAAATCCCTGTAGAGCAGTTGTTCTGGTCACACATTTAAATAATTAATAAAATCCCCACAGAGCAAGGCAGGCCTCTTAGCTCCTTCACCATCAGGGGCTGAATGATTTTGGAATGATTTATTGTCATTAAAGGGAATATTCAGTCTAGTCTCCAGAGATCACATGCGTGAAATAAACTTGAATGGTTTTGTAAAGACATAAATACATTTGTACCACCCTTATTTTATATGGATGTTTTTTATGGTTTATTAGTTATATTTTTACCACAACTACTTGGGATTCTTCTGCATACACTTTTTGTAAAGTATTTTAATAAAATATGGAACCTTACCAATCCATTTAAAAGAAATTTACTTTATTTTTTTTGGTATATTTCTAAACGTAATTCTCCACTGTGAGCTGCAATAGCACAGAGCGTTTCAACTCCTTGTGCCCTTTTTCTTCCCCTTCTTCTGGATTTTTGTAGAGAAAGGCTAGAATTCTTATTCCTAACCCACAAGAAATACAATCTTTTTATGCAGTCTTATCTGTGCTTTGCTGTAATGTAGGCTAAACCTTGTTTACTAACCTCAGTGTTAGTTCTGGTTGGTACATTGTAAGTACTTAGACAAAATGTAAAAGACAAAAGGCCCACACACAGAGAGAAATTAATTTCTTCAGGTCACAAGGGAGATGTAGCAGCAGACCCAGAAATCTATGGGGCCACATGCTACAATCCAATTGCTTGGCAGTAACATATTGTACAGTTTTCAGGGCTTTTGATTTGTTTTTTTATCGCCACTTTATTCTGTTTCCTGCTATTATACATAATTGGTCTTTAGTTTTTTTGGCCAGCATGCCTTATTTTTAAGAAAAATCCAAGTGGAATGTACCGCTTTGTATGAAGAAACATAGATTTTGTGTATAAGCTTCAAGACAGCACTGTATTTTCCCCATGTGACAGGCAGTTCCTTGCTAATAAAATAGCTTTTCCAACATTATAAGGGTAATAAAGATAAATACTCATGTAGCCTGACTTCCTGTGTCTCGAGAGACATCATTAGTTGTTAAATTCACTGCTCCAGTGGACACATGGTGTTTCATGCAAGTTGCCACAGTGATCCCACATCAAACCCTGAAGAGGCACTGGCTGCATGAGGGAATTACAGCAGAAAGTTGTAGCAGCACCTGTGAGGGTGATGGGCAGTTTGGAGCACCTCAAAAGGCGTGTAGTGCTGCTCCTGTAGATGGAGATATCAGTGCAGACATCAAGGTGCTGGAGAGAGATGTTGGTGTTGAGAAGTCCCTGAGCACTTCATGTTTTCTCCATTTCATGGTGCAGCAAAATGAAATCCTGACTGCTATAAGGTGAGAGCACAAGTCCCTCAAACAAAGTCCTGGCCCTGCACAGAACAACCCCAAGGATCACACCATGTGCCTGAGAGCATTGTCCACTTTTAAATTATAACAGCCAGGGGTCAATCTATTTTCCTTTTGTCCCCAAGTTCAGTTATTTACTTTTTTTTTTTTTTTCCTCCAGAGCACTTGTAGCAGAAAGAAATTAATTGGTTTCTCAGTGCAAGCTGAGGATTTATTGTGAAAAAACCAGCACAAGCAACAGTGTTTAATAATCTAACTTCCATGCCAGAGCTGGAAGAAGCTCTGCAGAAACTCCTCCTTGACATGAAAATGAGTGGTAATGGGGGAGAAATGGTCTGTGCCGGTGGAAATGAGGCTGTAAAAGATTGCAAATTCTAACGTACAGTGAGGGGTTTGAATATTAAAAAGTTAATTTGACAGTAAAGGGAGGAGCAGGTTCATCCCAAAGTGGTGTCCAGGCTGGAGAGGTTTCCTGAAGAGACACACAAAATCTGAACAAGGCAGCAGATCCCTTGAATGTCACCCCACTTGTCCAGTAAGTCAGTGATCTGCAGCACTTCCTTTAGCCATTTGTTGTCAGTGACATGGGGCTTTCAAGATAATCCCTCCTGTCTGAGGTTTAATAATTTCATCCGTTCCAAATGGGATAAGGCTAAGACCGTGTTCATGAGACCTCAGCTTAGGCAGAATGTAATTCAAAATGTTGAAAATAACTTAAGCCTGTATTTCTTACCTACAGATTTAAGGAAAGTTTCTTATTTGGTCTCAACATCTTTTTTTTTTTCTCCTAATGAGAAGCAAATACAGTTTAATTAAAAAAAAAAAAAAACTGGAAGTGTGCATAGAAGAGAAAATTTTTATTTTCCCAATTGACACTGATTTGAATTTAGGTCAGGCTGGCCATACAATGCAATGGAAGATATTTTCCTTTTTTTACATATATATATGTGAATATTTGGATGTACAAACAAATACATCAGTAGCCAAACCCTGAAAGTGCCTTTGCTTTCACTTCTCTGCATATTTTCCTCAAACTTCCCCTGTCCATGCGCTCTGTGACTTGCACACCGGCCTTGACAAAGACCTGAGCAGCACGATGCTGCTTTTCCTTTTGACTTAACAAACATCCGTGCTGTGCAGGAAGCAATGAAGTATTACAAGAAATACACCAGAAACTGAGTTAAAATGGCATTTCCAAATTATGCCGATGATAGAAAATACTCTCCTCTCCAGCTTTAAAATGAAACCGTGTATTAGCTTGGGCTGTATAAAATAGGGGACACCTTAGGAAGTATTATTTTCAATGGTTTTGATATCAAATTTGAAAAAATAAAATCAAACCCACACCAAACCTTTATTTGCATCTTTATTTTAAAATATTCCCACTCTGGAACTTTTTTTTTTAATGCTTTGCTTCATACCCATGGTAGACATGTAGTGATTTTATGGAAGCATTATTGAAAATGAAAACATGAATTTGGCTAAGAATCAAGATACCTTAGCCTTCAAAATTTACACATATTACTTTGAAATTGCTAACTCAGGGCTACCTGAGGTGCTTGTTTGCTAACTCAGCAAACAGGGAGTTAGCTGTACCCATTACCAGAACAATTGCTACACACAGAGATTTACCCACCAACAATCACAGGAGGGCACGAGAAAAATGAGGGAGGATGTCAGGACTAATGGAAATGAACAGCTAGGCTGCAGTTTTATTTCCCAGGCAAAGGGAGTCTGGGGAAATGGACATGAAAAAAATTATTCTTGTACACTGACAGCAATTGAATCTGTGCTCCTCCAAAAAGTAGCACTGTTGAGTGGGGAGAGGATCACTCATTCTGGCCCAAGCAGCCCTTGCTGGGGTCCCTCAGCTGCCCACTCATCCCCCCACTCCATGGCACCTTTAAATGATCCACATCCAGAGCTTCAGCTTCCTTCACCCTAACAAAGGAGGGCTGTTGAGAAACTGAGCACTTGGGTTTCTTGGTTTGGTTTTTTTTTGTTTGTTTGTTTTTGTTTTTTGTTTTTGTTTTTAACTTGATGAGTCAGCATCAGTGAGATTTGGACTGAGGGCGCTCTTCAACCTGCTTGTCATCAGTACCCCAGAGTGATTAGAGAACAAATGAAACACCCCAAAGATGAAATGTCAGTTTTTGTACTGCCAGATGACCTGTTGTGCACTACAGTGTGGTGCCAAGCAGATGTGGGCTCTGGAGAGCACAGAGCCTCGAGAAAGGACAGGAGGCAGTAAAAAAAGGGCACCCCTGACCAGGAAGAAATGATGATGTCTGGCTCCAGATCAGAAGGCTGAAGGATAGCTTTATTAAAACTATACTATATTACATTAATAATCTATCTAAAAAGAGAGACTGTCCTATTCTACATACTTACTTCTTACTTACCTATCTAACTCAAACTTGTGACTCTGCTGAGAGTCTGAGCCACAGCTGGATCCCACTGGTGACTGACCCCAAACAACCTTCACCAGAACCAACCCAGCAATCACTGCAGGTGAACAATCTCCACACCACATTCCACATGGGGAAAACAATGATCAGAGATAAAGATTGTTTTTTTCTTCTTCTCTCTGTGCTTCTCCTGAGAGACAGAATTATGTCTGTCTGTCCAGAGAATGTGAATATCACAGGCAGGGCACCCACGCTGCAATGAGATCGCCCCCACTGGAAAGAACAAACCTCCTTACAGAGAGGTGAAGCACTGGCTGCCCACATCTCCTTCCTGACTATTCTCAACACCCTGCTGGATGGGGTTGAGCAACCTGTCCTGACCCTGGTGGGCAGCCCTGCCTGGAGTGGGGAGCAGGAGAAGAGACCTCCACAGCCACCTCCGGCTGGATGGCCCCTCAGGACACTCAGGAGAGAGTAAAGTTCCTTCAGCCCTTGCTAAGTTCACCCTGTGAGTGCTCACCTCCTACAGGCTCAAGATCACAGCAGTCATGACATGAAAAAACCCATAGCATTTTTTTAATCACCCACAAATCAAGCAGTGATGGCCTGCATGTTTCTTGTCTGAGAGCTCAGCATCTTTTTGTCTCTCCTTTGTCCCCAAATGGCATATCAGGAGCTAACACTGACTTCATGCATGCAGCAGGGTGCTGGGGTTGCTGTGGCAATGATTTAAAGCTGCAGCTGCTCCCTTTTGCTGCTGTTGATCTGTTCATGCCTTAGATGAAGTGCTTCCAGCCCTACCTGCTGTTCCACAACAGCTCTCAGTGCTCTTCTGGGAATGGTAGTGCTCTTGCTGGGTGGGATAATGGGTAAAAAGTGCAGCCTCCTGATACAATATTCAATATTCTTGAAGTTCAGTGGAGATTTGTTTCTATATATTCCTCTTCCTGCATTTGAGTCCTTCTTCCTCACCACCATTCTGGTTTCTGATCAGAAGTCATCATTCTGGTTTCTGCCCTGATTCCTGGGCATCATCAGGGCTGCTGTGCCCAGTCTCTTCCAAAGGCACTGAGGGACAGACAGTGGCACTGCGGTGCTGCCCGGAGTGCAGGGGTGTAACATCACCAAGCTCACCCTGCTGAGCTCTCCCTGTTTTGTGCAGGTGTCAGACCAGGGTGAAAGCTGAAGCTGCAGAGTCTTTGGTGTGAATGTGCAAGATTAATTAAAACCTCCATCAAATCACAGACCTGCTTGTGCTCAGACTATTACAATGCCACCTACTCCTTTTGTTCTGCTTATAGAATTTCAGTTTCCACATTGAATACGGATCAAATAGTCCCATTTTTTTCACATAACATTTAACAGGTTAGATGTTGGCTAATTTCCTTACAGGCAACACCCTTGACATGTTTATCCTACTTTCCAATTATAAAATCCAATTTATTCTAGTATTTTAGAGCTTGTTATTAATTTCATTTTAATGCAAGGAAACAAAACAAAGCTTAGAGGATGCACTAATTTCTAGCAAGGACCATATGAGGATTTGCCTGGCTTGGTCAGTACTAAATACAGGCTGAATTTTCTACTTCTCTGCTCCTTCTATGGCAATATCAAGGTCGGATAGTTTAAATTCCAAGATGCACTGAAGGTCACAAACACAATGTGTTTTTCCACAGTTCTCTATGGCAAGATATATTAGAGGAGAAGAAAATTACTTTCTGTGCACCAATTTATATTCTCCAGGGAGCACGGCTCGTAACGCTCTGCAGACCTTTGGTCCATGCCTGAATCAGGGTGGGAGAGGGTGTTTTTTCCTCTAGACAGTTAATCAAGAACTGCTCTGAGCTTGCACATTAAACTTGGATGCAGGGTGGGTGGGATCAAGCTGTGTCCATCCTTGCTCATCTGGACACACTTGTGCAAACCTAGGGCCAGTGGTCATTGCAAAAATCAGATTGCAAAGGATTGTCTGTGAAGTCAGATCCCGTGTGGGTCTTTTTCTATTTGATCCAAACATTAAAGGCAGGCTCAACATTTTGTTTGTTAGCAAGATCTCCCAAATGTTTGTACTCCAGTTCATGGTCCAGCAAAGTTAAATTTAACTTGTTAAATTAGATAGTATTACTAAAGTGATAAAAGTCATTGCCAAACAACAAGTTTATACCTGTGGTTTCTTGCCAGGTGGTGGAAGCTATAGAGCATTTTAAAAAAATCCCCACCTGTCACATCCATGCAAATTCCAGAAGTTTGGAATAAAAACTGGATGTTTACATATTTCCCCTGCTCAGGTCCCGGAAAATGTCCTTTATGTGCTAATTGTCTGGAAATATTGAGAATTTACAGCACATTCTTGAAGTAACAGCCATGGCAGCCCCGCCGTTGCCTAATTATTCCTGTTGCTGAATTTCCCTGAATTTGCTTTAAAAAAATACTTTCACATTCTTTTATTACCAGATTCTCTAGCAGCTCCAAAAACCACCTCAAAGGGCCAATCTACTTAGATGTTTCAATCCTACCAGAGGGAAGAAACAGAAAAAGATGTTACTACTGGTGTGAAGGAGTCCCACACACTCTGTGCAGGGTTTCTGTTGATAAATTTCTGGCGTTTTGCTGAAGAAGGGGGTAGCTCAGGGGGCGAATCAGCCCAGCCCAAGCTGGTTACATCACTTTGTCCTGGAATCACTCAGGTTTTTGTTTCACAGCATCTATTCCCATCACCCCATCTCTTTCCTGCAGTCTTTTGACCCCTGGGTATGTTCTAATTCAGTGGGCTGCAGGTAATTAATTATAAATTACCTAGCTGCTTAATTATAAATGAGCCAGCACACGGATCAGGTGGAGCCTGATGGTGACAAAGGCACAGCTCAGGGCTCCAGCTGTGCCTGGAGAGCTGCCAGCACCCTGGTTTGCTCCAGCTTGCACTTAGCCCAGGGTTATCCTCACTTCCCTGCCATCCCCAGCGAGGATACACCTTCCAGCAGAAATTACTGACTTTTGGTCGAGGGAGAAAGCAGACAAGGAAGAGTAAAGTCTGTGGAAAAGCTTGTTAGAGAGCAGCTGTCGTATGGGCTGCATTGCTGAATGGGAAAGGTGGGGGTTTGGTTGGTGCTCCACGTTAGTCCAACAACATTCCTACCAAATGGGCAGAATTCTGGGCAGGGCTGAGTGTGGTTGGAAGCTCCCCAAAAGCAGATGGAGCTTCCAGAAATCTGAAGAGGGCAATGAAAGGCATAGACCCCATGCCAAAAACAGTCCTGCAGGTCTAACACCTCCTGAGATAGCTGTGAGGGAAAAGGAGCTGCAGGAAAAATTTACATCAGTGCTGAACCTTTCTCTGTGAGAGATCTTTGAAAAAAACCCAGTGATGATTACCATTTCCTCATTTTTCCCATATTCATACAAATGGTAAGGAGGATTCCCCTGGAGTACATGATTCAGATTAGCACTTCTCACTGCAAGGGGACACAACACTAATTTGGTCTCTGTTCTGTCTTTATAATAAATGGCTAAAACACCATCAGACAAAACCTGCTTTGTCTTGGAAAATGATCATTTTTAGAGCAGTTTTCTAGCATAACTTTATTGCCTATTTTTCAAAATTACTCCTTATTTAAATGCCACTTATTATGAAGGCAACTTTGCCTTTTTTTTTTGGTGAGTCAGAAATATTTGGTTTAATGTGCTTAGTGCAGCATGATGAAGAAAAATGTCCTACCTATATGAAGTCATGTATCTCCCTCCACTGAGGAGCCTTCCTGATTCTTGAAAAGACACAACAGCTCCCAAAGAGTCTTCTTTTCTGGGGATAAATAATGCAGAATTAGCTCATGTTTTGTTTGCCAGCAGCTCTAAACTTCAAATGGCTCTATTTGCAATTAAGGCTTGACCAGCCTCTCAGATGTCTCAATTAGAGGGAGCAGATCACTCACAGCTCGTGGGCCACATGCTTTGTAGTGTGGCCATTTTCCCAGCCAACACATCCTTTTATTTTAATTCCTTATTTGAACACTTTTGATCAGGTGCAACAGCTCTGATCCCAGGAATCAGTGCTCCCCTGCTAAGCAGAGGGAAGGCAGGAATGTTACTGTGCCAGCTTCCTGAGAAACCTTTCAGAAAGCTTTGATAAAAAAAGCTTTGATAAAACCAACGCATTGGTGTGGAGGAATTGGCTCCTGAATGTCTCTTCACAGGGGTCTCTGAGGGTAAGTTTTGCTAATTAGAATTTAAATTAGAATTGTTAATCAGATTTTTTTTTTTGTTTTGCTTTTGCTCTATCTTTCTTTGTAAAGTATGCCCCAAACATAGAGAATGACAGCTTAATAGATGTTGATAGATGGGATGGTCTTGTTATTTATGGGCATTATCAGTGTATGGTATTTTAAGTACACAATAGGGTATGACAGATGACTATAAATCACAATCAGAAGTTGCCTTCTTTATTATTTTCTAGTATGCAGTGATTTGCTACAATAGGGTATGACAGATGACTATAAATCACAATCAGAAGTTGCCTTCTTTATTATTTTCTAGTATGCAGTGATTTGCTACAATTTGCTACAATATCTGTTAAATATCCTTACTTTTGTAAGCTGTTGCAAATGGGATTACAATATTAAGTAACTAAAATGCAAAATTAAAGTGATTTGAATACATTCATTCTTATTACATCTTTTTGCCTTCTGCTCATACCTCTGACAAGATGCTTTTACATTCTGTATTTACTCAGTTGCAGTTCCTCCCACCTTCCCACCCAAAAATTCAATCAGCTAATGCTTCTTCTATCATACAGGTTCTTGATGAAAGTAGTAAATAATGCCAGGCACTGTGCAATCAAACTGACTTCAATTATAGGTATTAAAAGCTTTTAATAGAATACTGATAATCCAGGGGCAGCACTTTTCTGGGGGTTACATCAGTTAATCTGTAATTTAGGATACTGTTAGCAGAAAATCCCAACCATGGTGCTGGGGAAGGACCTGAGGATGGCAAATCCATGCAATCCCACCTGGATCCTCTGACAGAGACGCCTTACAAAGCTGCTACCCAGGACCTCCAGTGCCCACATGGCCCTGCAGGAAAGGGCCTGGAGCTGGCAGTGGTTGATGCTTTCAGAGCAGTGGTGTTGTCCCCTGGACAGCTCAGCACATCCCGAGGGAGACAGGCAGAGGAGAAGGGCACAGCCACAACCACAAAGGGAAAACTGCCTGCAAATCTGTTCATTCCCCGCCCTCTTGGATGTAACGTCCACTGAAGCTTGTCCAAAATATGAATCTTGGATGGTGAATGATTTGGAATAACTTATAATTCATTTACAGTTTATCATTAGTAAGTGTCTATTCACAAGTGCATACACATATCTAATGTGTGCACATAAAATTTTTCACTCTCATTTTTGAATTACATTTCCTGAACTTATAATAATTGCCTGAAATTATTCTCTCTGGTTTATTCTGTACCCTTCACACACCATTTTCAGAGTGGAATTCATGAAATACAAACTGCTCAGCAAAGCACTAAAACAATTTTTTCTCTGCAAACATTTGCTGCTGGAATTTAAACAAAAATCCTTTGGGTTCCACTGTGCTGAGAGACTTAATGTCCTGTCATGCTTTTTCTTATATTTAAAAATTAATGACTTTGTATTTGCAGTCAGTTTTGCATCAGAACATTCTTGCTTGCAATTAATTCCTTGTAGTCTCTCTCAGCAATGCTCCTTCCCCTGATTCCTGATGATGATCCAATTCTAGACTCCACTGAGGCTTCAAGTAATCAAGAATGAGGGGGTTCTTTCATTTTTTTTTTTACAAGTTGATTTATTCACTCCTACTAAGAATTTGTTCCAGTTGCTATCTCCCATCCTCTGATATATATATTTATATATATATAGCTGTAATTTCTAGATGTATACAGACATGCATATATAAAAATATGTGTGTATACATATATTCTGCTAATTAAATGTTGCAGTATGGGATGACCTTCACAACAAGCTGTTTGAATACTGGGCTTCCTTCCATTAGAATGAAATGAATCCAGACCCAGGGAAAAGGTACCTACTTCACTTTGGGTAGTGTTATTTTGGCAGCTCCTTTGGCAACTCTGTTTCTTGTCCTTGCCCATGCTGGCTTCAAACTAACAGGAGGAACAGACATTCCCACAAAGCAAGAAAATGAAAGTAATTTGGTCAAACTGTAAAGACAACTAGTGTTGGAGAAAAGTAAATTATATGTCTTGTCTTGACTGAAGCCTAGTCATGCTGTGTAAATTATAATTTCCTAACTCCTTCAATTTTTTTCAAATTTTAGCTCACTGAGCTCGATTTCCCAGATTGCCTTTTCTGCTGTGGCAGGCTTAAACACTGTTGTTCAAACCCGGGAGTGTCCTGCTTTGCCTAAGCTGCAATAACCACAGGAGATGCAAATTTACTGACCTAAATTGGTTTTATAAACATGCTTTGTACCAGTGGGTAACTGCACTCTAGAAGATATGCCAGCAAGTGCCTAATTTCAGTAATGCAAATCACTCATAAATAGAGTAAATGTTTAACTACTCCCCTTAGTAAAGAGGCAGTTGGAGGGTTTGTAGCAGTGCAGGGATCAGGGGGTTGAAAGGCTGCTTGTAAAAAATAGATAAGCCTTGTCTCTCACAGCCACTAATACTGGGGGAGAATCAGAGATTTCTTTATGCAGCACAAGGAAAAACCTTGTTTTGCTGCAGGATTTAAGATGATAATTGGTAGACAGTTACTTTAGTAAGAAAATATGCTGCCTAGAGTCAAAATCACATGCTGGAGGAAAGGCCGTGAAGATATTACCTTGCAAAGGTGAAAAACAGCAGCATGAGTACACAGAAGGGATGTGTCTGTACCTTCTTTAGCCTAGGCAAACTGCAGGGAATGAACCAAATCCAGCTTCCCAGAATCAAGGTCTGGGCCATCCTTGAATGATTAATCTGCTGACCCCCAGTGAGGAACTCCCCGAGGAATATCCTTCCCACTGAAAATAAACCCAAGCAAAATGTTCTGCAGAGGCGGGAGGAGTCTGCAGAGGCAGAGTTTCTGTGCCTCTGTTTCTCCCTCAGAAACCTGTGAGGTGAGCTGCCTCAGGAGACTGGAATTGCTACAAACCAAGTCCGTGCCCTGGGGGCTGTGCTCCATGGTCCTGGATTTTGGAGGAAGGCTGTGGACAGGGCCAGGGCAGCGCAGGAGAGGATGGAAGCTCAGGCAGATGTGTGTTGGGCAGCACTGAGGGGTGGAGGACGAGGCCAATGCCATTTGTCACACCCATAACAACTGGAGGTAGTTTCAAGGTAGTTTTCCATCTTCCTGTCCAGCCAGTTGGCAACTGATTCTGTCAATATCCTTTTAGGATTTGCTGAGGAAGGATGAGTACTAAGTCACCAAAACAGATATATAAATATAGAGTGTAATCACAACAAACTTCAGGAGAAGTGCTCTGCTTATCCTTTTTGTTCTCCTTCCAAGAGCAGAATTTTAAAGGTCTAATTTTACAAGTAGTAAACTTGTGAAGAAATTGGATATGCTGCAAAACTTCTTTCAGAAGGTTAATTTTAGAAGAAGCATTTTTAGTTCTTTGAAGATTGGTGGGAGCACAAAATAGGAGAAGTTAGTGACATCACCACCATTTTCTAACTCACTATTTCCTTAGCAGTCTTTTTAAAGTTTATATAAAGTTCATAAAGTGATGGGAAACATCTCTGTTACATTTATGAAGATGTTCGGAGCTTTCTGACATTTCTTGACAATAAGCTCTTTAAAAGTGATCATGAGCATTTTTCTAAAGTTAAATTATACTGACCTGCAATAAAATGCTAAAAAAATGAGTGCAACCTTATCCTGGGAAACAGTTAACATTCCAATCTGCATTGCTACCAAGGCTTCAGCAGTTTGTGAACACTTCAGGAAGAGAAAGACACTATCAATTACTGATTTTAAAATCACAGTTATTCAGAACTTGGAAGACTCTGAATCTCCTAAAGGTTGTTGATACCAGCAATAAATTTTGCAGTTGTCTATCCCCTGATGCTCAAAAATTCAAGGCCTATCTTAGCATCCTCTCCCTTCAAACACTACTTTTTGAAATTAGTTTTCTGAAGGATATAATTTCTGTGTGTTTGCTGCCTAGCCTGGCCCTGGAAAGGCAATTCTTTGCTGGGGAGCCAGAGACAGATTTCACTATCAGTGGACTCAGAAGAGCATGAGTCATTTCATTTCACTGTTTTGGGGTTTTTTTCCCTAACAGTATATAAAAAAAGATTGAAAAGTCCAACTGAACATTTCTCTAAATACTGTCATTTTCAGGGAGCATTCGGACTTCGCTTTTTATTTACCTGAGTGATAAAACACCAGCACATATGCAAAACACATATATAAAAGCTTGGCCAGTACTTCTTCTGAATAGCAATGGTCAGAGAATCCTTTTGCAAGATATTCACGAATGCAAGATCTATATTTTAAAAGAAAAAGTAGTTGTATGTGATAACTTCTTGATACATTAGAAGAGTTATTTTTTTCTTTAATAAATACAGTCTCTTCCAGAGGAAAGCAAATATATTTGCAACTGTCTTTTGCACCGACTACAAATAAACTCTCTTGTCCCTTGTTACTGTCAACTGCCATATATCCTCTCCTTCTTCATGTGGTTTTTGTTTGGCTTTTTCTCTCCCCCAAGAATAAGAAATAGCACTTTAGGAACACTCAGTTTTCAAACCTTAGCTCTGATTTACGAGGGGTTGTACAAACCTGATGCTGGAACAGCTGTGGAAGAGCTCACCCCCAGACCTGGTAGTACCTTGGCTGCAGGTCAGGGAAAGATCAGAAACAGCTGGCCAGAGTCCAGCAGCTCTGCTGATTGCTGCTAATGGAGAAACAGGGGGTCATTCTGTTTTAGGGTATTTTCAGTTAACAAACGGGTTTTGCATAAATAGTCTGGTGTTAATCTGGCATTCAGTTAAAATGTCTAATACCTTATTGTACTACTAAGGATAGTGGGGGGTGTCTGTCTTGGTGTCCTACACAAACTTCTACATCCATATGTAAAGCTTGCATATACATGTTATATTAAATGTTATATAAATGTTATGAGAGAGGTCCTTTTTCACCAGGAATTTAGACTAGTTTCTTGGCCTCGCAGCTGATGGAGAAATTTCACTCAGGTGTTAACTGGCAGGGAGGAAGATGCAGAGCATGGGTTTGTGGGTGAGTACAAAGCAAGCTGCTGGAGAATTAAAATCCTTGCAGGGTAAAAGTCTCTGGGGAACAGTGCAAAAGCAATTTTTACTACAGCTCTGCCCAAATAACCCTCCCTGCTCTTTCCTCTCACAGTCAGTGCATCAGCAAGTTCATGGCCCTTCTGTGCATGGACTGGTATTGGCTGAGGAGAATGAGAAGGTCAGACTTGTAGTATATATTTTAGGGGAGCATGCACCTACAGCTGAGCTTGATATTAGCAGGATAAGACAGTTTAATAGGCTTTTCCTAACTTTAATACATGCTGGAAAATCCAGTGGGTGCCACTGAATAGGTTTACTACATCTCGAAGCTAACTTTCTGGAACATTTAAATTTGGAAAAGCTGAGACTGAGACAAATTCATAGCAAGGCTGGTTATATTTAATCCTAAGGCTCAGCAAAATGTCAAAGATGGCATTGCAGTAGGAAATCCTATTTTTCTCAAGAACTGTATGTGGCCTAAGCAGACACATTGTTTTCTTCTGGAACACCACATGCTGTGGAAAATGTCAGTTTAGAAGACAGACCTTCCAGGCTGCTAATACAGCACTTATATAGATTCATAAGCTTGTAAAATGGATCATTACACATTGTACAAAAATCCATACCATCTTCTTGGCTTAATATAGTACGGGAAGAAATATTTCCAAGACTTCACTGGAGGAACAGATTGGAGATCATGACAAAGAATGAGCATGTAGTGTAATTTATAGCTTGCCTGAATTAGACTTTTCATGTCTGATCTGCAGTTAAAACTGGATGCAGTAGGCTTAAGTTGGCTTCGTCAGCTAATGAAGAACTTCTATCAGGAGAGTGGCTGTTCATTTAGCCTGGCTGGGTGCTGCGATCCGGTCCCTGCAGCTGTTTCCTGATCTTGTTGATGTGTTTAAGGAACACACATTTGGTACTACATGCTTCTGGAGGTGGTGTATCTTCACACTTCCTGCGGAGACTTAGCACTCTACTCTGCAGAGTAGTAGAAACAAAAGCCTGGAACATAAACAATCAAAATTCTTCCGGGAGAGGGATCTTAATGGAAAGCAAAGTCTCAAAGTTCAGCCCCACAAAGGGGCTCGTGGCCAGCTTTGCTGTAGCTCCAAATTGAGAACTGAAGAATGCATGCAAGATGTTGCTCTACCTTCAGCTAGTTTGTCAGGGTAAACATTTACATATTTCGAAATACAAAATAGATAAGAATCATAGTAATAGACAAAACAAGCCAACAGGTAACATTTATATGCAAGCTTTACATTTGGATGTAGAAGTTTGTGTAGGACACCAAGACAGACATGCCCCACTATCTTCAGTAGTACAATAAGGTATTAGACATTTGACTTGAATGCCAGATTAACACCAGACATATTTATGCAAAACCTGTTTGTTAATTGAAAATACCCTAAAACAGAATGACCCCCTGTTTCTCCATTAGAAATACTGCCTTGCTTCTTTAACTAGAGAGCCTCATGGGGTTTCCACAGGCTGCAAGCCTCTGGGAACCTTGAAGGATCCTTTGGTTTGCAGACATCCTTGTGCTGATGGAGCTGAAGGGCTGTGGGTACCTGGAACAGCCTCCTCAGGCTGCAAATGCCCCTCTGGCTCTGAGGGCATTTAATGCTCAGGGTCAAGTGTGACAGGGATGCAAGAGACACATGAGCGTGTGGGAAACAACAGCTGTAAGGAGCCAAAAAAAAAAAAAACCAACATAAAAAAAAACCCCAAAAAAAAACACCAAAAAAAAAAAACCCCACCAAAAACCAACCAGAGAAGGAAACAGCAAAATCCAGTCTGGAAAGATGTCTGAGGACATATGGAATGGCAGAGATGTGGTATACAACAGGAGGATAGTGCAAATCAAGCCAGTGTGGTGGAGAGGCAGATGGGGAACAGAAGTGTGTGCACAGGAAGAGGATGGAGAGGGATGTGGCTTGGGCAGCAGCTTCTCCCACCTCAAGTGAAACTTGCAGGGAAGGAGGGAGCACTGGAGTGGCACTTTGCCTATGTTTTCTCTGAAAGGAAGTGCCAATGGTGGATGGGAAAACAATTATGAATTTGCAATAAAGGGAAAAGGCAGTTTGGGAGTCGTGAGCGGAAGTGGCTTAAACTTGTGGGGTTAGTAAAGCTTTAACATCATTGCAGGGGTCTCAGGTATGGAAAGGAAAACTCAGCTCTGCACACAGACTGTGTCTTTGGATAATTGCAGCAACTCTGAACTGACTGCATTTCAACACCCAGTAAAAAGAGTTAAAGGGTGTCCAGCAGGGCAAGCTGCCATTTTTTAGAGGATTAGATTGCTTCTACCTAGCACTAACCTTCAGGTTCCCAACATTCAATCAGTATTCTAAACACAGTGGTGTCCCTCTTGTTCCTGAAAGCAGTTGTAGGAGTGGTGCTTTTAAGCTCTCTCATTGTAAAAATAATTTTCAGTTGCATGAGTACAGGGGGAGGATATGAGTAAAGACATTAAAGAGTTCACTAAGATGAGACATTCCACTTAAAAATTTTATCTTTGAAAGAGGCTTTTACAAAATTCTGTTACCCTCACACTGTGGAACTTGCCTTATTTCTGACCCATTACACTGAAAGGGGAAGGCTGCTTTTCCTATTTTGGATGTGTGCTGTGCGTGTTTTTTCTGCACTGTTAAATCCACAGCCTATAGCTTCTCTAGAAACCCTTTGGTCTTCTGGATGCCCGTGCAGAATGGTGACTCAACAATTTTTTTTTGTCAATCTGCTTGCATCTCCCTTCAGCAGAGCATTCAGAAATTATTTCTACATTTGTGCAATGAGGACCATGCAGAAAGTTAAGTGCAAAATGTAATGAGCCCGAGGGTACAGCGGAGGCAGCATTTGTGCCTGCTCTTGCCACCCTGCACTTATGTGTGAGAATTATGTCAAAAATGAAAATTGAGGAGCCTGCCAGGTAAATGGATGATTTATGCCTGGTATATAATGGGAAGAAATGCAGATATGGAAATCTTGTCCACCAGGACTCTGTTTGCTGGGGATCTAGTCAGCAAAAATTCTTCCAGTACAAGGGAAATCTAATAGACAAGCTGGACATAAGATCAGTTGATATGACATGAGCAAAACTATCATCAGTGCCTGGGATTGCTGGACTGCTCATCATGGAGAAGACTAAACGTGGTGTTATAGCAAGGATGTCAGAAGAAACAAAAATCCTGTGTAATTTTGGCCCAAAAAGAACAGCAATGGATCTTGTTCTCCCGCAGCTTGAAGCTCACCAACACTGCAAATTTAATTTTTCTCACCAACAGATCCTATTTCTTACCATGCTCATTAAAGCCTTTCCTCCCCTGTTTCTTTGAAGAATGCAGGAAATGATTGGTGACTCTTCCATGCTGGTGGAACATGACATTTTCATGATATAGGACAACATGGAAACACCTGCTAGGGAAACAAGATGTTTCCACGTGAGGTTTTATTTTAAAATCTGGTTTCTATGAGCAAAAGTGGGCTTCACAGCCTGTACCTTGTACCTAATGAAGGGATTAAATACCTTTCGCAAGGCTTTCAAAAACACCTGTCTAGTTGACAGTGCAGCAGCTATTGCTTTAAAAGTTGGTGTCCAAGGCAATACCACCCAAAACCACAGAAATTCTCTTGGAGTAGGGTTGAGATCAGCATTTGCATTCAGGTGTTGGACCGGGTCTTGCAGCTTTCTAGAAGGTAACATACTTTTGTGGCCATGGCTCCCTGGGAAAATCAACTTCTGCTAAAATAATGAACTGTCTATACAAGGGAGGGAGCAAAAGTGCAGGGGACAGAACTGCCCTGGGAAACAAATTTGGATCATGCCATTTATTTAAAAATATATCAAAGTGATCCCAGTTCTCACCATTTTCAAACCTCATTTGAATTAGCATTTCCTTAAAAATGCATCCTCATATACAGCCTTATACACTGGTATAACTTTTTTTAAAGTGCTCAAGCAGTTTCTTCCCTAGAGGTGGGGGGATTGGATTGGATTGGAGATGTGGGATTGGAGAGTCTCAGTGTCTTTGCTACTTTCAGCTACTTAAGGCAGCATAATCCTACAACTCTGAGGTGACAAAGAAGCTCTTAATACCTGCATAATTTCGTGTGGTCTTATTATACAAAGATGAATTGCCTTTTCTGTGGAGCCTTGCATTTAGATTAATAACAAATGTAAAAGAATTGGTAGAATTGTATTTCTGCAAGAGAAATGGAGCCGTTAACATTTGAATTCTTTGCCACAGGCTTTAGTAAATCTTTCAGTTGAAGGTAAGATTAACTTCTTCCCTACGGTTCCAACATCTTGGCTTGCAGTACTTTTAAAAGATGCATGAAGGATAGATATCTTTGCCTTTCAGCATTTTGATCAGATCACTTTCATTTGGCCAGATGCTATCACGGCTGTAAATTTCAAAGCTAAAAATAGACTTGACTTTTTCCCCCCCTTATCTCTTAATTCTTTCAAGTAGATAATGATTCAGTGCTACCTTGTGACCTTTCAAGTCTAGCTCCCTGCATGTTGAGCGAGCACACTGATTTGGAGAGCAGAAGTCTTGTAGCTTAAGGTTTTTAAGAAAGGAGTTAGGTTTTCTGATCTTTTATTTAAAGCAGTAGGTAAGAGCAAGATGATTTTATTCCCTCACTGCAGGACATACACATACCATGTCCAGAGCCTAAAAGCCTGATTCTGGCATTTCACTTCAAATAATCCTATCACAAAATCTTTACTTTTTACAAGACTACTTCATTCCATGTCATACTAATATTTAAAACATTAGGTCCTGCTTTCACTTGTACTACCTTGCATCTTGAGTAATTGATCAAGGCAAACTGACACCAGATTTGTGTCATCACAGAAAAGAGCAGAGTTCAATTGCCTGCTCTTGTCTGCTGTGGCTGCACTATTTATTGCTACAAAGGGACTTTGTTATCATCTTCCTTATTCTGTGACAGGAACTTGTTATGACAGGCTTTTCAGAAAGAATAGACTGTAGCAGAAGATTTGCTTAAGTTTTTAAAATTAAATCCAGTAGCACAGCGTTGAAACTTGGAAGATCCAGCAGGACACATGAAATAATGCAGAATTCAATCTTTGTGGAGGATGCCACTCAGCCCCAGATTTTCTGCCAGTTTCTTCATCATGCCCTTGTGAGTTATTTCCCAAAATTTCCTGGCAGCCTCAGACAACTGGTATTCCACACACACTGACACCATGCATCTCTATAGAAGAGGCTTTTAGGAAGCTGGGGAATTCAAGACTGTAAATCCACTTTGCTGTTTTATTTTCTGTTTATGTGCAAGAAGGAAAAAAATTGGTTCTGGTCAAATCTGAATCTGAAAATTAGACAATGAGTACGAAAAAATATTGACATCAAACTGAGCACTGGGTAAAATCAGGGTCTGGGTGTGGGAAGGGATATAGAGGGATTGAGTTTTCTGAGAGAAGGAGACCGTGGCAACAAGTATACTGGAAAGGAACTGCTCTGAAATCAGTGCATTGAACTCTGATCTTACCTTACTCCTCTGGCAGGGTTTTTCTGCTTAAAATTTCTCCTCCACTCATGCCCACAAACCAAGTAAAAATAAAAAAAGCCAAAACCCAAAGCAAAAATCGAATTTCCATCCCACAGGATGTTTGATGTTTATAGGACACCTCACTAAGAGGTGTTGGATTGGAACAAAGAGATTGAGCAGGTAATTTATATGCCATTTGTTTCTTCTGTTTTCTGCATCATCTTCCTCCTTTGTCTTTAAGCAATCTGTGGGAAGGAACATCTCAGTATTTGTAGTTAGCTACAGCACAGGCATGCTTCTTGCTTTGGTTTTGATGGTTAATGAATTGACTTTGCTTTTTAAATGGTGAAAGTTATAACTAAGATATCAAAACAAAGAATAGTGCTTAGAGATTCTATGTCAGTTCACTAATACACACAATTCAGGGAAATCAGTGCAGTCTTCCCTGCTTTGGTTTTGTTTAGCTGAATATCAGTTGGTGGGGTAAATGTAGTCCTGCTAAAAGTGTTGTGTTCTCCATCTCTCAGCAGAACGTGAGCAGCATCCCTTTCTAGTGCAGGCTAATCTCAGTGAAGTCACAATGCTTTGTGTGTAGTAGAAACAACCTCAAAATATTGTTTTGAGCAAAAATAGAGAGCAAAATAACACCTAGGCAACCCAGAGATGAACAGTCTGGGCAACACCTGTAGGGGGGGATCTGTAACCTTTTCCTTTTAAGTGGGACAGTCTGTCCTTTTTACCACATCACACAGAAATTCTGTTACAAAGCAAGATCATGAACCTGCATCACAAAACTGTTCTCAGGAGTTCAGAAAACACCAAATTCATAAGCAGACCTAAAAAAATAAACCAAGGACTGTATTTCTGTTACCACCCGAGCTGGGACTTCATGTACCTATTTGATTTTGTCCATAAAATAACACTACCAGCTTTTTTGGTGTGTTGAAAACACAGTAACTATGATGTGTACACTGAATGAAAATTGTTTATTTGCACTTGTCCTGGTTGTCTTCCTTGTGTGTTTCCACCTTTCAGCTGTAGGAGAGAACGATGGAACTGCTAAAGTAAGGAAAAATACAATTATAAGAGCCACTCCTACTAGCTTGGGTGTAGGTCTCTCCCATTTATTGAGAAACACAGAGAAGCAAACAAACCCAGAAACTAAACTGAAAATGATTGAAACCTGTGTTTTTCAGAACTCCTTGTTCCATATGTCTGTGACATTTTCCCTGAAGGGACATACCTAATTCTCAACTTGGCCCAAATGAACTGAGAAGATCCCCAGCCAGAGTGAAAAAATAGGAACTTCTTCAGAGGTAGGAATAAATAGTTCATTCTCCCAGCTGTCTCCTTCCCAGCTCACCACTCTCCCAGGGTGCAGTCGAAGATCACTCTTTTATTGAGAAGTAGTCCCTAGGTAAAAACTGCATCATGGAAGAATTTGTTTGGAGCAATTCTACAACAAACTAAATTTAAAAATGCCAAGTCCTTCATCCTGGATGTTTGGGGTTTTTTCCTTACTCCTTAAAGCAGCCACCTATCCTCACTATCATTTTATCTGTTTTTTCAGGGGACAGACATCTGTGCTGGGGAGTAATCATCAAACTCTGAATTGTGGCTAGAAGGTATTATCAATGGTATCTTACATATCTCATTACAAGAACATGATTTCCAGGGACATAAATTTAGAAGAATATTCAGATTCCAAAATCTACAAAACAGGAATTGATGGAATCAGCGCTGCTGAAGCAAGCAGACTCCCTAAATGCAGGCATAAACTATTGGAAACTTCCCCCTGGTCGCAACAATTTCTCTTCATTACAGATCTCTATATTTTTCTAAATTGTACTGCTGTGTTGCTGGCACTCTTCGAGCCAGTGGAGTTACTGGTTAGATGACCCATCCTTACCACAAAAAGAAAAATGGGAGCAAATGTGCATGTGGGAGAGTTCAAGGTCCAGATTTTGGAGGGAGATAAATGCCTCTTAATTCTATTGACTGTCAGGAACACAGAAAATTTTCAGCATTCCTTGTGACCTGGCCCTCTATCCAAGTGTTTGAATAGAATTAAGTTATGTTTACAAAACTGCTATTACTGTCAGCTGAAATAAGCACTGCTGGCAGTCAAGAGAGCTTTTAGAATGATAACAGCTCACTTTTTATTTGACATGGAGAGACACTTCTTAAGTAACTCAGTTTTCTGTTCTTGATGCTTTTGTTACTCACTGCTGAAAATACACCCTTTACTTTTCTGGGAAATGGTTCTAAAAAATGACCTTTTTTCCTACAAACTTCCCAACTGAAGTATTTATAAATTACATGCATTACAACATTACACAGGAATAGTGAAATAAAACAAATCCCTTCCCTGTTCCAAGCAAAAAAAAAAAAAAAAAAATTCTAATCAACCCCTAAAGGTCATTATCTTCGTAACATCACCAGTGCAGCAGTTCAGTTTAAAATCATGGGAAAGAGGCCTGGTTACAAAAGCTATGGTTGTTCTGTGGGTGAACTGCACTCAGCTGTGGGATAATTGCTAATAACCTCGTGCCCTGCCAGTCTGTCCTTGAAAGAGGATCATGACCTGATTAAAAAAAGCACAGCAAGCAAGCAGGCAGGGAGGAGGCTCCGCGCAAACTCCGCGTGGTGTTGCCAAAACAAACGTGCCTGGATTGCTGCAGGGTTTCTGCCAAAAAACAAGGCTAGGACTCACCTGGGGGCAAAGGGAAGGGAACAGAGGAAAAATAACACTCTGGCACCTGAGCTGAGAAGGGACAGAGCATCGTGTCACCAGGGTAGGACTCTTCAAACCAGTGGTCGTTACAGGAGGACCTTTCCCCTCAACTCAAGCAGGAGGCACCTTGGCATTCTCAAGGTTGGACATACAGAAGCTTTGCTGCTCTGGCAGATTCCTCTGGTTCCAGCAAGTGCCTCAGAAAGATCTGCATCCACCCATAAACATTTCTGCGTTTAATCTTCAGCCATGGGGGGTTCAAACAGTACTCAAGGTCAACTATCTGTCACTCAGCAGCCTGCTCATGGATGTGAGTCTGGACCTTGACTTTTGTATATGGAAATCTGTTGCAGATGCCAAACTATATTCATTTCTCTTCTTTCCCCTCCTCTTTTTGGGAGTTTGATTTGATAATCCTTGTGTGTCCCTTCCAGCTTGAGGTATTCTAGGATTCCATGACTTCATGACCTATTTTGTGTAATGATTTAAGTGACTTGAACTTTCACCATTACCACCTGAGCTTTCCTGGAGCTCTGCTGATTCCCTTTGATTTGCCTGCTCCTCCGTATGTGACAAGAGTCTGTGAAACAGGTGAGATCACAGCAGTCGAAGTGAGAGCTGGGAAAGGAAGCAAACTCCACAAAAGCTTTGGGCATAGATAAAGAAGAATTGGCTGAGGGAATCTTCAGCCACGACCTGTTCTGCTGGTAGCTACTGTTCACAGAGGAGAGGCTGGAAGCAGTGAGTGAAATGGTTTGTGAACAACATTTTCACTCTTCCTGAGCCCATTGATCAGCTCCAGTGGTTATGGCATGTGGAAGCGGAGAGCACAATTTCTCAACAATTTCTGCTCTGCAGCACTGCAGCAGGTTAGTGCTGGGAAGGGTTACATTGCCTCTCAATAGGGCTGAGCTCAATGAAGGAGGGGATGCAAGATCTGAACAGAGAGTTGGGATATTTGATCCTAGATTGAGACATTTTCAGCTAAGGGATATGCTTCTGTAAGCCAGGGATAAGAATTCTGGAGGGATTCTAGGCAGAGCACAAGTGTGCTGCACACCACTGCATTTTGAATATGGCAGCTTCATCATGAGGCAAGGGACATCTGGAAAACCCTGTTCTGATCTGACCTCACGTAACCTGCCTGTGGATGTGCAGGACTTGTCATCCAGCAAAACATGACGTTGTAAAATAGAAGCAAATCCAAACCTTGCGGATTGTCAGCACAGTCTTCCCAGCACAAGTGATCACAGACTGAGGGAAGAATGTAATACAGGAGGGGGTTGATGCAAGCAAGCAGAAAGCAGTGAAAAAGCAGTAAGTGCTTTCCTGATAAGCTCTCAGGGAACATCCATACTGCAGGCAAAAACAACAGAGCTGGCAGCAGGGCATGATGGATGCTACAGAAAATGTAGTTAACACATATCTGTACACAGGCCAGGAGCCAGTGTCGTAGCACTAAAGCTATGGGAATTTTGACAAGGAAAACACAAGCCACAGATATAAAGATCACAGGTTATTAGAGAGGATTCAGTGCTTTTTTCTTCAGGTCACCTTTGCTGTAGCAGGGCAAATGCACTGAAAGCCTAGCCGAACAAAAATAATAATAATAAGCAGCTCTTTTGTTCCCCTGATGTTTTCTGATCCCATAACTTCCAGATGGCCAGAGTGGGGGGAAGAAGATGGGGCACTTCCACACCTCTCACTTTCTTATCTTCTTCCCCTCAATCTTTTCTACCTTTTCCTTCCTACCCTTTTGAAAAGGTAGCCTTCCTACCTTTCCAATGCCATCTCTGCCAGCTCAGCCTGCTGCATGTCAGCAGTGGCAGCAGGAATTACAGAAGTCCTGGCATTCTTGCAGTCCCTTGATACCCCTCACATGGGTGCAGGGTGCATATCTTTCTTCCTCTGCCCTGGGGAAAGCAGTAGGACTTCACTGCCCAGGAGATGAATGCCCAGGAGAGGTCTGACCCAGGGTGCAAGAAACACATCAGATTCTCCTTGCTGGCAGGAGCAGTGTGAGCTGTCCCACTGGTGAGCTCTGTCTGGATGAGGTTCAAGAAGTGCTTGAAAAACCGTCAACCTGCCATTGAGGCAGCGGGATGCATTTCCCTGCAGTCAGGCTCCAGCAGACAAGCAGAATCAGCCTGGAAGCACAAGCCATGGCCCCAGAGCAGTAGCCAGCACTTATTAGGATCTCAGGAAGAATGAAGCTGGCAGGCTCAGGGAAACACATTGCCAAAAATACACTTGGCAGTTGGCAGGAGAGAGGAGAGGCAGAAACCAGCATCACTCGGCGCCCTTTGGCCACACACCCTTAAAACAGCGGGAGGCCCCGCAGCAGGCGTTCATCCTCAGTGGGACCCAGAAGTAAATGTGCATCCGTGAGGCCACACCTCAAATCCTGTGTCCAGTTCTGGCCCTCTCACTACAAGAAAGGCATTGAGGTGCTGGAGCATGTCCAGAGCAGGGCCATGGAGCTGGGGAAGGGTCTGGGGCACAAGTCTGATGAGGGGGAGCTGGGGGTGTTTGGCCTGGAGAAAAGAAGGCTTTGGGGTGACCTTATCACTCTCTACAACTCCCTGAAAGGAGCTTTAAGCCAGGTGGGTGCTGATCTCTTCTTTCAAGTAACAAGTCACGGGAGGAGAGGGAACAGCGTCAAGTTGTGCTAGGGAAGGTTTAGATTGGATATTGGGACAGATTTAGTCACCAAAAGGGTTGCAAAACATTGTCAAATAACAGACTATGCATGGAAGGGGTTGAGTCACCATCCCTGGAAGTCTGTGCAGCACTTAGGACATGGTTTAGCGCTGGGCTTGGCACTGCTCAGTTAGTGTTGGACTCGATGGTCTTAGAGATCTTTCCCAATCTGCACAGTTCTGTGCTCCTGTTGTATCTCCCCAGCCGGCTATATCCTGGTCAAGGAGCGTGGGGAAGGTATCAGGTGATTAAGTAACAAGCTGCAATTGCATTTTAAATTTCAAAGCTATTTCTCCAAACTTCCTAAAAGGTATAATTTTGTCACCATAGCCTTCCATTTCACTGTGAAGGCAGCGAAGCAGGTCAGCCTTTGGGTTTTATAAGGCAAGTTTAAAAAAATCCTCGTCAATAGGAAAGCTAGAAAGGAAGAGAACTTGGGCTAGGAGAGCAGATATGGAGGAGGAGATGAGGGGGAGGTGATTTTTATTTACTGTCAGGGGTGATATTGTCTCCTAGAAGAGGAAAAGTGCACAACTCTTGCAGGGCTTCTGCTGCTCCAAGTATTTTTACTCTTTATAAAATATGAGGCATACTTACAAAAATAAATAGCTGAATGGGCTAAATTGTGCTGCTTCTCCAGATGCCCTACACCAATCCCAACCTTGTATAAACTTTCTGACACACAAAGGTGCAGATTGTATTTGTACTCTTGCTGCTTGACGTGTGTCACCCACGCAGCGTGGTAAAACACTTGACCTCCTTCTGACATTCCCTTCTAGGGAACACCATCCAGGGGCAAATGGAGAGTGGCTGTGAGACAGATCAGGGCTCCTTGCAAAGACTTTTAATAAGTCATTGCACCTTCTTGTCAGATTTTTGCATCCTGGATGCTTCTGTGAGGGCAGAGCTCCTATACAGCTTCAGGGAAGATAAATCACTCCATCCCAGCAGCAATAATGCCTACAGAAGAACTTCTCTTCCTTTCTAAAGCATGACTTCTGACCCTTCAGGGGGTAGGCCTGGTAAAGCAGACCCAGACTAGGAGTATCTTATTTCTCCTGGTTATTTTAAGTCTTCAACCTTTCAGGCCTCTGCCTTGGTCTGGTAACCAGAGTGGGAAGGTAAGGGAAAACTGCTTCTGGCAGCAGAATGGGAGGAGAGCACGTGCTGTCTCCTTCCTTGCAAAGTACAACAGCCGTTCTGGTAAGAGTGTGAGTGTCCACAAGTGACTGCTGCTGATGGTCTCTGTTGGAGTTAAAAACATTCTTCAACTTATAAATAATAGCAAAGTGCCTGGCGATCCTGAATGAGTCCCACACAATCTTTTGGGGTAAGGCTGTGTAGTTTATGCTATTCACAAATACAAGTGGCCAAAAAAAAAAAAAAAAAATAGTGCAGGGATGTAGCCCTCTTCATGTGACTCAGAGCTTTAAACCTGTCCTCTTTTTAAATCCAAGAGCTGTGGTTGCATCACAACATTTTGCTGGCAGAGCACAGTTCTGCTAAAAGCAAGTTGCTTCCCATGGGCTGTTCTGTGCAGAGAAAATCTCCTTGGAGAGCTTCTGGAAAGGTTAGTAAAAGAGATCCCCTACTAACTTCTGCTTCACTATATAAACCCATGTTACCTGCTATCCAAATAATTCCTGCCAGGCGATGTTCACTTCAGCAAAATTTAAGAGCAAACTGTGGCAAACTGAAATTACTACATTAAATTGCATCTGAAAAAAAAAGTTCTTCTATTTGACCAGTTCTTGGTCAAAAAAATTATGACTGGTAAAAGTCTAGATTTCCTGGCATTGATTCAAAACCAATCTGTACCTTTCTGTGTCAGAAAGTTTATACAAGATTGGGATTGGTGTATGGCATCTGGAGAAGCAGCACAATTTAGCCCATTCAGCTATTTGTTTTTGAAAGCATGCCTCATATTTTATAAAATGCTTTCATTGTGGCCATTGTGACAGCACAGATGTAAAAACACGACAAACTGGCTGGAATACTGGAATCAGACTGAGAAAACCTCAGGGCTTCAACTGATGTTTTTTCTCTCTTCTGTAAGGTACTGCAGCCTTGTCCTGTCCCTTATAGTCCTTGCTGGTTTTCATCACATATGGTAAAAATGTGTAAAATCCCAGTCGTATATTAATTCCATTCTTCTCACTGTTAAAAACTCTGAAGAGTCAACTTCAAAATGTTCTGTATTTTGCCTGTGATAGTTTCCAGTCCTTGCTACAGGATGCTGATGTCCCCAGTCTGAAATGAGGAGACAGTAACCCTGCAAACAGGAGAGCTGCAGTTCCCTGCCTGTCATCAGCATGTCAACACTTCATTAAACTGTCCAGAGCCTGCAAGCATTAGACAAATGGACTTTATTCTGCAAAACAAGCAGGAGCAAAATTAAAAAATTTTCATCCTCTGTGCTTTGTGGATTAATTGGACAGACATTCAACTGAAAGGACAAGAAAGGCAGCGGTTTAAAATATCATATTCCTACAGCTGGAAGTCAGGTGTTTGTGAGCCATTAGGCTTTGTAAAGACTGAGTGATTGATGTTTCCTGGCATGGGCCACGAGATAGCCACCTCCAGACAGCCTGGGAAAATCAAAAGCTATCATGAGGTCTATTAGCTGCAAACTCCAGTCTGTAAGGTCAGGGCTGAGGCACAACGGATACAAGAGCACACGAGACATTTAAATTGGTGCTGCATCTCTTGTGTAGACAAAAAAATCTTCAGTTTCTGGTGGTGTTTCTCTAGCTGAAAGCCATTCTGTATCCCTGAGCATCCATGATTTTTAAATGTAAGTGTTTGGAGCTGCTGAATTGCAGTGGAACATTATCTGTGGGCAGAGAGATCAAGGCACTCTATGAAAGCACGCTGACCTCAGAGCAGAGGAGAGAATAAAGGCAAGAGAAAGGAAGCAGAAAAAGAAGCACACTTATGAACATAATTTTGAAAGTGCAAAGCTAAGATAATATTTTGTAAAATTTAATTTATTGCTGAATATTTATCGAATATACTTTTATCAGGTTAAGAAGCAAAGGCAAATCATGTATTGGGGCTGAGCTTATTTTTAGTCTAGAGGAGGAAGAGAATCTAGTAACGAGGATAGAATCATGGTAAAGGGATGCCAGATAATAGTGTGAGTGAACATAGAGGAGAAAAAGGATAATCATCATCCTGCAGTGGAAAATGAACCTTTGGGATGACAGGGGTTACTGTGCAGAATGCCTCAAACCTCTTTATGCTGTTCAAATTCACGAGTGACCAAAACCACAACTTGTTTGAAGCCACCTTATGTTCTCAAAGGAAATCCAAAGTACTGTTTCATTAAAATTCTTGGCCAGTTTTTAAGTGGCTGAAAGGTGACCTGTTTTTCCATGTCTATCTAATAAAACCTATTTTTTCTCCTTATCACCCTCTTAGACCAACAATACTACCACTGGTGCCTTAAACCACTGGGTGATGAAAAAGCCTGAACTAATCAGAGGGAAAATACAAGAACTCTGAAAATCAGGGAGGGGAAATGTAGCTTAACTCAGTGACAGTTTATGGGAAAAGAAAGTCTTTAGGTAAAGTTAAACCAGATTTCCCTGGAAATCACAGATTTATTGCAAGAAGACAAAAAATGTTCAGAAGAAGGGTAACAAGGGCACAGTCTGTGAATGTGAGATCCCAAAGAGATGCAGAGCTCTTCGGTCCAGCCGTGTCCCACCGCCACTCTAGGGCACAGCATGAGTATCCACTCTCCCACCGAGAGCAGAATGCTGGGTAAAGGTGCAGGATTTGCAGATTGAGGTAGTTTTGCTGTCTCAAGAAAGAATAAAATCCTTTTATTTTATGTGCTGTGTCCACAGGGCTTTGCACCATCCTATACTGTATTTCAAAATTGGTCTTCTCCTGCTCTGCTTGCAGAAGTTGCAGCTTTAACATTGGAAATGTTATAAACAAAGGCTGAGGGAGAAGACTCATTGCTCTAGCTCCCTGCTCAGTTTTTATAACATAGACCCTGCTGCTTGAGAAAATGGGAGCTTTTTTCCCAGTGCCTCCGGATTTTTTTTTTTTTTTTGAAATAAAAAGAATCTCCTGATTCCGAAGGGAGAAAAAAAAAGAAAAAAAGAATTCTTTCCTGAATTTCAGTCTACTTTCAGGCTGGAAGACCACTCAGGTGGGCAAGACAAGCAAATGTAGCACCAATAGTCACAAAATTACAGCAGGTATTAATGACCATCACACAGGTTTCCAAGAGGGAAAAGCTTGCTACTGCTCAGAATTATCTACCAGAATATTTTTATAAGTTTTGATGCTTCTGACAAGCATGAGACTAACTCTAATAAATTACTTATGAACTCAGACCTAACAGAACTTATGCAGCAGCTGTCTGAGAATCTGAGAAGGGATAGCAAGCTCCTGAACAACTGATTTAATTGAATGCAATTAAGGATTAAGAGGTATCAGACGCATGCAATCATATTCTCTCAATCTAGAGATTCATATCAGCATCTCTCAGAGAGCATTTTCAAATTTGCTGTTTGCTGGTGCTCAATTTTTTTTTTTTTTGTGTTTGAGATTTATTCCCAGGATACATCTCATTGTATTTAACCAGCAAAATCTGCTTTATTGTGTTGTTATTTATTAAAATTGTCTTTATGGAACACAAGCCAGGCCTAGCAAATCCAAAGAGCAAGGGATCCTCTCTGTCCAGTGGAAGCTACCTGAAAACTAAAAATACTTGCTCCAAAAATTTTCTGTGAGTATAAAATGCAACCCTTAAAAAAACATGTTTGGACTCATTGTGTAAGTAATTTTCATGTGTTAACTACATTTATTTGCTTTGTTTGACACGTAGATTGGTTACCAGCTCTAGCTCCAAATTATTTTGGCACAAGTTGTGCAGCACCCTTACAGAAAACATAGTTTGGACCATATTATGAACTAAAATGTTGGAAGACCTAACAAGTAATTCCTTCTTAGCAAATAACAAAACAGAAATAAGGATCGGATATTTACTGTAGAGGAATATTATTGTTTCAAAGCTTATTCTATAGAAGTAAAGTATTAAGAGAATTACACCTGTTTGGCAAAATATTAAATCAAATTACTTTCAAAGCTTATTCTATAGAAGTAAAGTATTAAGAGAATTACACCTGTTTGGCAAAATATTAAATCAAATTACTTTTCTCACCCATAAAATTGATATTTCTTTTTTTAGGTGATGAAGAATCTACCTCGTGTTTGACATATTACCCCTTACAATTTCTTTAATCCCCATCCTGGAAGTAATTAAACTGAAATTACTTTGTGCAGTGCAGAGTCAAATAAAGATAATAGTTCAAGAATCTGAACATCAGTTTTGGCAGAAGTCAAGCTGTCAGCACTCATTAAGAGCAGGCTGGGATCTGAAAGAACTAGAGAGTCTTTCCAAATAGAAAAAATCAAAACCCACACTTTGGTGAGTGCTTCATTGATGGGGGACTGCATTTGTCAGCATCACACAAGACAAAGGAGAGGGAATATTGCGTTCCTGGAAACCTTTCATCTCTTGCTTCACTGAACACGCCAGACAGCTTGAGCCTCTGGGTGTGCCCAGAACAGCATCCAGGCATTCCAAGTTTCCATAGGAATACTGCAAAGGGAGGCTTGGCCTCTCTGGAATGGTGTGGCTCTTCTTTTATTCTCAGTGCTGTCGCAGAGTGTGACAGGACAAGGCCATCCAGGATCCCTAAGAAACGTTCCCTGTGAAGATGGGACCATCCCATGCCTGCCAGGCTGGGGCTCCTTGAAATACTTCAGGAGCACCTGAGCTGACACAGTGGGATGCACACAGGAGACACTACCCAGTTTTTTGCAGCCCCTGCACTGTTTAAGTGACTCACAGTCCTGTTAGCTCTTGCACTGGCAGAGCTGTTCTTCTCTAGGAACTTTTAGGGAGTACTGTAAATCCTTCAGTAATTTTATGGTCGAGGCAGTACAATGCAGTTATTTTGGGCTCCAGCTCACAGTGCCATACAATTACATCAGGTTCTGCATTTTCATGAAGAAGAAATGGCAACTTTCTTGCCCTTACAGAAAGCTTTAAGCTTTAAGATATGAAATTGATGCAATGTTATCTGCCTGAGGGCCTGAAACCAGAGCTCCAGAGAGACTGATGCAGTGTGATATGCTTGAGAACCTGAAATGTGCTCCAAGGAGTGTGAACTCCTGTATGCAACTTCATTTCATATTTATTCCTGAATCCGTGGTCCCAGCAAAGCTAGTGACAACCATCCCTGCAAAGAGCAGTGAAAAGGCAGGAACAGATAATTGTGGCAAGCCCTGCCTACTCACTAAGTCCTTGTGCCCTGCAAATTAATGTAGGCATCACAGGTTACCCTGCTGCTCTTCCTTCTTCTCTTGCAAAAAAAAAAGAAGAGGCTTTTTCTTTTTCCACTGCTACTTGCAGGCTGGTTAAGTATGACCAGGAGCAGTAGGCTCCTGAGTAGAGAGTCATGGAAGGCTCCTTGTCAATACCTATGGGCTCTGAATTATTTTATTCCAGCCACCACATATTGGGAATGTCATTTAATAAAAGGGTCTAATGAAAAGTAATGTTGAGAGTTCATGAATGTTGCACAGCTTGGTAAACTGTTATTTTTTTCTGTGTAAAGAGCCCTGGAAGTACACATGGGGATAAGGGAAAGCTGAATCTGTCAGGAAACTGTGTTGAACAATTAGGCACTTAAGGCTAGCAGCAGAAAAAAGCCAGGACTCTGCAGAAAAGTAGAATTAATGAAAGCCATTCTTTCCTTTGAGCCATAATGTTATCAGCCTGCTTTACTCCTACTTTACAGAATTGGCTCATCTCCATTTTTTAAACTCAATTATGTGATATAACCGAAAGCATCATCTGGTCTTTTGGTCCTTGTTACTATTTTCATCTGTTAAATCATTGAAGTATTTTTGTAATTAATAAAGGCTTTTAAGTGGGTTTTAAGGTGTGGGAGGGCCCTCTTTGGGCAAAGCTGTTGTAATTGCTCAGCTTCTAATCAGCTAACAGTAGTTGGTTTGAATATTTGTGATCTGACAGTGTAATCTCAAGGGACTGAAAATATGCTTATTTGTCATTTACTAGAAGAAACCATGACATTTAACTGACTGAGGTCTCTATCCCACTGTGAACTCAATATAACCTTTGGTATACTACTGGCTTGCAGAATAAAGAAAACCTTAACAGGGAGTTGAAAGGAAATAGAACTGAAGGAGGGAGTCATAGTAAAGCATCTGGAATACAAATAGAAACAGAAATATAACTATATAATGGAATACAAACAGAAACAGAAATGTAACTATATAATATACCTAGATGTGAATGCATTTCTACTTCTCCTTACTTCTCTCTCAGTAGCCCCATTTATCTGGCTACATTTCTGGGGAAAAGAAGCTGAAATAAAGAGATGCTCAGACTTTTTTTTTTTTTTTAATAGGAAATAAGGGAAATAATTTGACAAACAATGGAAGCAGAGAGAATGGAGACAGCAGCGTAGGCTACAGCCAGATTTGCTGCTGTGACTTCAGTTAGGTAAAGAGGTTACTGCTGGAACTCTGCTCACCACCTCCCCCTCAGTGTTACTGCCTCTCCAAGATCCGCAGGCGTCTCTGAACATGCAGATTTGAGTTTTGTTCTCTGACTTTAGGGAGTCACTGAATGTGCAACCCTGCCAGCAGCTCCAAAGGCAGCACTGCTGCAGGGGCAGGAGCACCCACCCAAGGATCCCCCCTTGGGGTGGTAGTAACCCCAAAAACCCAGCTCAGCTGCCAGGACAGCACTTCTGACCAGCTACACCGGTGTCATGCCAAGCCCACCAGGTTTTTACTACGGCAACAAGAGCAGAATGTGACGCATAAAAGCTGCGAACGGAACGGGAGCGAAAGTGCAGCAGTTTGGAGGAATAGGAAATGAAGGAGAAAAAGTTAAGAGGGAAAAAAAAAATGAAATGAGGCAGAAGCTGGCTCAGATGTATAAACCATCTGTGGTGTGTAGCAGTGTAGCAACAAAGATCACCGAGGCACAGAATCACAGAATATGCTGAGCTGGAAGGGACCCATCAGGATCGCTGAGTCCAGCTTCTGGCCCTGCACAGCGTTGTCCAAACGCTTCTTGAACTGCCAGGCTTGGTGCTGTGAGCACTGCCCTGGGGAGCCTGTTCCAGTGCCCAACCACCCTCTGGGTGAAAAACCTTTTCCTGATATCCATCCTCAACCTCCCCTGACACAACTTCAGGCCTCAGGTTCTGTCACTGGTCACCACAGAGGAGGGACCGACGGCAGCACGAGCCTCCAGGCCACATGGAAGATGAAGAGGCTACAAGACGCAGTGGTTTGTTTGTAAGCAAGACCTGCTCCAGGGGTTCAAAAGGTTTCAGGCTTCCAGAGGAGTCTTTGGCAGTGCTCTGGGCTGCACAGGTTGTCAGTGAGTTTCCTCATGCAACTCAGGTTTAGAGAGGCTCTTTTTGACCTTTAAAGCTAGAAGAAACACTACTTATTGCCAGATAAATATTTCCTCTCTAAGATGCAGCAGAGTTCTGCAAAGCAATCCTGGCTTTTTTTCCTGCCTGAGTGTGGAACTCACAATTTTGTCAATAAACCATGAAATATCTCAGTTCACCCTGCACAGAGGAGTGTGAATGGAGGTGCTGGGGTGAGACACTGAGAGACCACTTGAGCATGAAGTCTTCCAGTAGGGATGCTCTCAGGATACCTGCTCCAGTGGGAAAAACAACTGCTGAGTGTTCTCTCAAGAGCCAGTTGAAATGTGGGAGGGTGCTTTGCATCGAGCTAGTCCTCAGCACAGTAATCCTATAAATCCAAATAAGTTGAGGGAATAAAGAGCTGTTTTTCATGACTTGAGAGCCCCCTGTGGCTGCAGATTTGGCAGCAGCATCTGACTTCATGTTCCAGAAATCTCACAAAAAATCTTTATGGTAGAAAAGCGAGGCACATTAGATCCCCAAGCCTTTAACACGCATTTCTCATCATAAACCCTAGGGGGTTTCTGTCCTTTTTTGCAGGCTTGTGGATTAGTTTTGAATGTCTTATATAAAGACTGTAGCTTAGTCCTCCATATTATTGTGCCTTCAAAGCAGACTTGCTTTTTATCTCTTACAGGCAGTATTGGCACCCCATAGGCAGTCAAAGCATTTGACATTGTGGGTTGACTTTTACACCAAGAGGGAAGGAGTCTTGTGCCAGCCCAGTTCTTTTCTGCTGGAGTTACTCCTTGTTTTTTATTAAGAATGAGTACTTTTCAAATTGGCTTCCACAGTTATGAGCCTTTCCAGCACAACACAGCTTTGAGATGTCATTTGGACTGGGCTGGTGACTCAGACAGAAGTGTCTCTTTGCTAATTCACAGTTTATTCTGTATTTTAAAAAGCTCCACAGAAGGGGCTGTCACTGTCTGTGAGAAGAGACTTCTGAGAAGTGACTACTCCCTGTCATTTCATGACTTTCACACACAAGTAAAAAGCGTGCTCTCGCCTCTATAAAATAAAGGTAACATGAGAAAACTTTAGACTGTGCCCAGGAAACCTGTGAGGATGAGCAGCTACAATTCTCCCCACTCTAAAAACCCCTTAGTCTGGTACTGAGCCCACCTGCACTGGGGTGACTGCTCTACTGAGCTACCCGTAGTACTGTAGGGATTGCCCAGCCCAGACTTTACTGAAGATGTGGAACACAGGAACAGGAGAACCTCCTGGCTGGGTCCAGCTGCTGGGACCATCCAGACCAAATGCCGTGTCTCCAGCAGTGGCACGAGGAGAGACCCTCAGAGGAAAGTACCTGAGCTTGGGCACGTTTTGCAGCACATTCCCTCAGCTGGACTGGGGGCTGTCCTGGTTTCAGTTAGGATAGAATTAACTTCTTCTCAATGACTGCTACAGGGCTGTGTTTTGGATTGAGAAGGAGAATAATTGTGATAACACACTGATGTTTTGGTTTTTGCTAAGTCATGTTTATCCTAAGTCAAGGACTTTTTTTTTTTTTTTTTTTTTTTTTTTTCCCCATGCTCTGCCAGGGAGGCGGTATGGAAAAGAAAAAACCTGTGAGGGGGCATAGCTGGGATAGGAGATCCAGACTGGCCAAAGGGGTATTCCACACCAAACATAATGCCCAGAATATGAACTAGGGGAGTTACCCAGAAAAGGGAATGATGTGAGTTCAGGAATGGGATGTGGCATCAGTCAGTGAGTGGTGAGCAACTTTATTGTGCATCACTTGTTGGTTTTTTTTTCTTCAATTTTTCAATCATTATTATTTACTATTTTAATTTGTTTTCAGATATTAAACTGTTCTTAACCTAAAAGTCTTACTTTCTAGTTCAGACCTTGCTATGGAGAGCAGTACATCTTTCATCTCTTTTAATCCCACCTCCTGTTATTTTCAGTTAGTGTCCCTCAGCCCCCACACTGCACAACTTGCTGAGTAACAGCTCCGTGTCCAGCTTAGTGACTTTGTAAACCTCACCTACATCCCACTCCTCCTTCTCCTTTCTACACCAAACAGCCCCTTTTTGATCTTTCCGTGCAAGGCAGCGGCTCCATCCTTTGAAAACCTCGTTGCTGTGTCCAGTGTCTCTCTGCCCACGTTGAGGTGCTGGGACCAGATCTGCCAGCAGGCAGAGCACAGGCTGTGGGTTTGTCCTGCTCCTTTGTGAAGGCACCCAGGTGCCATCAGTTCTGTTTCCAGGACCCTTTCTGATGGTGTTTTGTTGCTTTTCTGGCTGTTGCTGTGTCCTGAGCCAAGGATTTCAGTGCCCTGCCAGTGGTGGCTGCAGGAGCACTTTCCCAAGGGCTCTAACTGCCTCTTTGGAGCTCAGTTTTATGTGAGAGTGACTTAGATATACAAAATATACTTTTATCTGCTCTGAAGCATATCTGCCACCTTTTTGACTTTCATCATCTACCACCTGCTTGACCTTCAGGGCCTTGCTTGACTGCTAATCTCCACAAACCTGGGGATATTCATTCCACCAGCCTGCACAGGTTGAGATGTTGAATAAAGTCTGCCTCACATCCAGTTTCTGAGAGAACTGGTGTTGACCCTTCTCTGCCCTGAAAATGAAAGTTTTGCCTTTCCTTTTTGCTTCTTACCCCATAATCAGACTTCGAACCATAAAAGCACGTCTCCTCCAATCCCATGGAAACCTCATTTTTTAAATACCTTTTAATGAGGAGTCTTGCCAAAGGCTTTTTGAAAACCCAAGCATATCGTGTCTACTAACAATCTTTCCTGTAATTCACAAAACCCTCCTTGTCCTTGTAAGTCATCAACACACAGGGTTGCCACATGAGAACTAAATCCACTTGGTTTTAGAATTACAGAATTACAATACAACTTAATTACAATTAACTTGTATACTTTTATTTCTCAATTCCACTGTGCAAGGAATAGTCCAGGCTCCCCTCCCACATGATGCACTGCAAGCAGAAGGTGAGTGACAGAGCCTCATTTGTTTATTGGCAGCTCAGAGATTTTCTAAAATGAGACCTAAAGAAGCAAATACATTCTTTATTTAAATTAAGAAGTGGAACAAATATATGGGGCTTAAGGGGTGATTATTTAAAGTCTAGTCAAAGGAAAAATCTGGGGTTTCATGCTGATCAAAACAGAAAGTAACAATGATTTTAGGTCAAATGATATTGTTTTGAAATCAAATACCATTATTTTGTGGGATATTAATATACTTTCATGCCATCTTAAATAGATAACTTCAAGGCACATCTCATTAAAATATATTGTATTAAAATAAACTTCTAAAAATTTTAGGATGTTTTCTGTATTTGTTGATGAAGCTTACTGGCCAAATTCTGGTCTGGATTTACAAATAATTCCAGTTGATCCAAAAGTGCTTTATCAGCAAATGAATTTTTGGTATGAAGAATTTCAGCAAACTTTATGTACAGATCTCCCCGTTTGTAATCACAAACAAAATTCTGTGTACTACAATATCACGTGTTCTGACTGAATATCAAACCACAGTGTTGTAATTCATGCACAGAGAAGCCTTGTTGGAAAGCAATTCACACTTCTTCCTCTCCAAACTGTATAAATCAGACTCTCACACCCTCACTGACACCTTGCTCATGCTGATCCATGGTACCAAACTGAGCTAAGTTGCTGATTTGATGCCCAGAGGGCTGGAGCCCCTCTCCTGTGGAGACAGGCTGAGAGAGCTGGGCTTGTTCCGCTTGGAGAAGTTCTGGGGAGACCTCAGAGCACCTCCAGTACCTAAAGGAGGCTACAAGAGAGCTGGAGAGGGACTTTTCACAAGGGCATGGAGTGACAGGACAGGGGGAACGGCTTCAAACTGAAAGAGAGTAGGTTTAGGTTAGATATGAGGAGAAATTCTTTACTGTCAGGCTGGTGAGGCACTGGCACAGGTTGCCAAGAGAAGCTGGGGATGCTCCATCCCTGGAAAGGCTCAGGGCCAGGTTGGCTGGGGCTCTGAGCAACCTGGTAGAAGATGGCCCTGCCATGGGATGTTGGAACTGGGTGATCTTTGAGGTTCCTTCCAACTCAAACCACTCTATCATTCCATGGATTTGCAGTAATTAATTTTTAGATATCAATCCTCTTAAAAGCCAGACCTGTTTTGTGCCATAATTGTTTTCCTGTCCTTAAATCTGAAAATCCCTGGAGTGTCACCTCTGAATATACCTCACACTACATCTAAATTTTGAAAATTTTTACTTATAACATCTTGGAAATCCAAGTTACAAGGGGTTACCATTGATGCTCAAATCAAAGAGTCAGTCAGAAAGAGGGATTTGCACAGGGTGTAAGTGTGGTATGAAATCACAATCAACTATGTAAGAATCTCTCTTTCAGAAGACAAATGCAGGTACTTAGTGATCTAACCACATGCCTAAGGGAAATTTGCATGCCAGTGATGTACTCTTCAGAATTTAATAATCCATATGCATCATTAATGTGCTACTTAGCAAACCTAGGGAATACCATTTCTCAGTCAGGCAGAATTTTTCTTAGCTTCTTTTTTTTTCCTATTACCTCGCACTACAATTCAAAATGAACAATCATCTAACATTTTTACTTAATACAAATTCATTTTAAAACATTTTTAGTGTTGGTAGGGGAGCTCTTGTTTATCACACAGCAATTTGGGGATATATTGAACAGTAGAGATATTAACTGGATTAACTTTTACCAACAGCAAAAAGACTAGGGAAAGTGGGGACAAAAAGTTAAGGGTGTCAAAATGTGTAAACAGGGAAAATAAAGACAATTTCAGCATAGAAAAACTGAAAAACATTTAGAAAAACCCACTACCGACTGTGCTTACTGGCAGGATTTGAAAACACCACGAGAGGGATGCTCCTCCTGCAAACTTCTTTACAGTACTATATAAACTTGTAATTTTCCTAAAAAAAGATTACAAAAATCTGCAATATTACCGTTTTAGTGTGACTCACAAAATCTTTCTTTTTTTAACAAAGCTCTGGAAGAGGGGGAATATTGAGCAATCAGGCTAACTGGTAGTCTCAATGTGTTACACAGTGATACGAGAAAACACGGTTTATAATATCGTGTAAAGGACAAAAAAAAAGTCTATATTTTCCCAACTTTTTTTCTATTTTTTTTTATTCTTAAATGTGTTTAGAAGTCCAGCTCTTGGACAATAATAATAAAAAATAATATATATTACTGAAGGACACTGTACCTACAGGATCAGTGAGGGATGGTGATGGTGGGGCTCCCTCTACTGCAGTATCCTGGATGGTGTTGCTGGTCCCTGCCTCGGTTCCTGGCTTGGCTGTGGGAGAACAGAAGCAGTCCTCCTAAATAAAAAACAAACCGACCAAACACGACACCAGTAGACTTCTGCTCACTCAGAAATAGCTTTATGATTCTCTGGAGCAAGTCACAAAGACTCATTTCAGGCAGCAGGGCTGGCAGGAAGACACAGACACTCTGCTTAAAAGAGATTCAGGTGCAGCTGTTGCCTTGTGGCTCCTTTTGAGGCAGGGAGGTACCTTAAGAAGAGATGGGGTATTCCCCCAGAATCATGTCTTAAGATTGCTTTTCCTCCTGCTTCCACTGATTAATCTTCCTTTGTTCAACTCCTTTTCTTTTTCTCTTGTATGTCCTGATTCCTCTTGCCTCATTTTGTGTGTGTTGGGGTTCTCCCCCTGCTTTATTATTTTGGGTTTATTCTTTTTGATCTTTTTGTCTCACTACTTCTTTATATGCCAAAATGCTTGGAAAGGAGTTGTTTTTTTTTTCTGACGATAGCATAGACCACTGCCACAAAATCCTTAAAGTGGAGAAATATGCACTGGCAGCCCAAAAGGAAACGGATTCAGCATCCTGATGCTGCATTGTTACAGTCCCACTACAATTCAGCAAAAATATCTAAAACCCTGCAACTTATTTTTTTTTCAGAACGATATACTTTGTATGTTTTTGGCACCTGTGTCATACATGCAATGAACAGAGGCGGTGCCCGTCACCAACACCGTGACAATTAAGCATTAACCACATTCCTCCACCCACACCACCATGGGAGGAAGGATGCTGGGGCAGATCTGTGCTTCTACACGTGCCCCATCTCAGTGTGGCGTGACATCAGTGTGACCTGATGCCACATCCCTGTCCTACACCAAGCTGGGCTGCTCCCAGTCCATCAGGTGGAAGCAAGGGATGAGGGCTGGGGGCTGCATTGAGAATTGATGTGGGGAATGGCTGAATGGCAATTGGCACGCACTTTAGGCAGACCTGCTTGAGATGAAGCAGTAAATTCAGACCTGCTTTGCAGGCCCTGGAGTGACTGTAGTGCTTGCTCAGGAGGTCACTGCTTGGTCTCTCTGCTGCAGCAGAGCGATGCTGCGGAGGTGCTGCTGCTCTGATCTCGGCACTATCGGTGAACATCTGTGATTTGAGCTCGCACCTGCCTGTGTGGTGGAAATAACTGGCAGTGGTGTGGATCACGTCCATCTGAAGCAGGTGCAGAAGGTAACAGCCATCCAGCTGGTGGATGACTGTGAGCACTGAGCTCTTGTGCCCTTCCCAGCCCCTCCAGGCAGGCCCATTGGATGATGTTCATCTGCCCCCTCAGGCTCTCCCTGCCTACAGGTACTTTCCACAGCTCGGTGGAGAGTTAATGGAGACAGACTCTCCTTTGCCCATCCCTGGAAAGCTGATCCCTTTTTGGGAAAGAGAACTTCCTGAATTTAACGCCGGGTGTCTGAGTGTACAGACACTAACCCATACCCCTGGGCACACGCAGTAGATGCACGCCAGGAGGGTGCAGGGCTCTCCTGTTGTGCACTGCCAGCTGCACAGTTGCAAGTCTCAAAAAAGAGACTTTTTGTTGTTTGTTTTTTTTTTTTTTTCCCTCCCCCATGAGATTCACAACAGATGACACCTTCTGTGAAACCTTGTTTTTAAAATCCCCAGGATTACATGACAATTTCTTTGAAAGGAAGGCAAGTTCTTGACTTTCATTTTTCCAGGGAAATATTTGAAAATTAGACCACTCAGCGCCTTGGACTGAAAAATCACCAGGGAAATTTAAAAGCTCATTATATTTTAAAGACTAGTTATTTTTTAATGCCCAGAGTTGGCAATGTAGCATAAGTCTGTTGTCAGCTCACAGATTTTACCTAAATTAGATACTAAAGGACTTCAGCAGTCCTTAAAAAAAAAAAAATGGGGCCATCTGTTACCAAAGAGTTTCTTCTAAAATTACAAATCTCTGTTGCAAGTGCTGCCCAGCTGTAATTGGCTGTGAGGTAAGTAAGCCACCACCTGAGGGCCGAGAAAAAGACAGTGAGCAAAAACTTCACCCAGAAAATTATCAGATTTTACTGCATCTATTTAGTCATTTTTCCAACACAAAATGCTTCAAACTAATGAAATGCATTTTCCATGCACAGAAAAAAAAGACATGTAAAAATATATGCATTAAAAAGTACCAATTCAATGAGCTCGTTTAAGTGTGAAGCAGGATTTTCTCTAAGAGACCCTGTGTTAAGATTTAAGGAAGAATGTAGGAGGAGACAGCAGATGCTCAGAGACTAGTGAAAATGATTTAGGTGTACTTCTATTAATACAAAACCTGCACTGCATTATTACTATGAACACAGGATGTTCAAGACACGTGGTAACAGACAAGTCAAGCAGTGACGTGGGAGTCTTCCGGCTGAAGTTGCCTTCCTGAAACCAGGAATAAAAGAGAATGTGTCAAACAGAAGACCATTAAATGTGAAGCTGAAAAAAATAGTAATGAAAAGGAAGTGTGTAAAAATGAGGCCTTGTTTCCTGGTAACCCTGTGGAAAAGTCAAATTTAGTGATAGAGATTATACCTTAAATTATGCGTGAATGAATGTCACAACTATAAGCTTTAACTTCTGAAGTTCAGGCAGCACTGACGGCAGCAGACTTGCCATGTAACCTCCCAGCCACTCTGTCAAATTTGTGAAAAGGAGAAATATAGATATTTGCTGTCTGGCACAGACACATGAACTCCCATTTCTGATGAAAATCACAGTTCACAGGTTATGGAGTCCCATAGACAAGATACTTATCATTCATGGCTGCAGCAGTTCTGCTCACAGAGAGATAATTATCCCCCTACAATTCAGGAAAAACATCTAAAACCCTGCAATTTTTTTTTCCAGAACGATATACTTTGTATGTTTTTGGCACCTGTGTCATACATACAATGAACAGAGGAGGTGCCCATCATTTTTTAACACCCAGCTATGCTGTGCCATCAGGGTGAGCTGGAGTGGGCTCTGCAGAGCCACGTAGGAAGCCCATAGGAGCTATGGGGACTGCTCCTTGGATGAGGAAGAGCTCCAGCAGGGTCATCCAGTATTTGAGGGGCAGAGCAGCCTGTGTGGGGTCTGCATCACACCAAGGGGCTGCCTGAATGTCAGCCTCAGGGTGAGCACGTCAGGACTGGCTGCACATCCTTCTCAAGATTTCACACAGCAGGCTACCTGCTCTGTCCTGGCAAAAAGCCTGACACGTGTCTCTTCCAAATTCTCCACAGGAAAACAGAGAAGAAAATGCTGCAGGGATCCTAAAAATGAAGCTTGAAATAAGGTTTTTGCTCAGTGCAGACCACCAGGGCTGCAACTGTCAGTGTAGGACTGCAGAGTTCCATGGTAATACAAATGTCACTGGATTGTGGCTGGATTGTTGGCTTTAGCAGGCAGCTAAAGGAAGGGCTGGAGGAGGAGATCTTTTTTTATTAGCTTATTTTAAATATCAATCAATCTTAGGGTTTTTTTTTAATTAAAATAGAAACTTTCTTGAGAAAGAAAATAATTTTTAGAGCTGACCTATGGAAAGGATTAGTGTATTTGGCACTGTCCCTAATTTGTCCTTACGAGAAATGAATTCAGTTTTAAATTCTCTGCCTCCCCAAAGGGTGGATGCCAGCTGCACAAATAGATCCAACAATTCTGTACTTTAGGCAAATTGTCCCCGTGTCACTCCTTGCCTCACTGCCTCCCCAGCCTGCTTAATTGCCATATCATGAAACAGCTGCCATCCACGTACACCTCATGTATTTTTATTTTCTTTTTACCACTACAATAGGAGATTATGAAACTGATTGCAGGTTTTAATAGAACTTACTATGTACCAAAACAATTATACCAGCAACTGTTTTCAACAATAATTATTAGGGAGCCCCTAGAAGTGCCAGCTTTAGTATTTGATGCTTCGATATTTTTCCAAATATTAAAGCAGTATTAAAAAATAATGAGCTGGAATTTATATTAAAATGTGGTGGTATTTGTCTGCAGGTTTTGCTGCTGTTTCTGCTCAGTTATGGTGGTCAAAACTTTGTGAAAAGAAGGAGGGGAATGAGGACAGATTGATAACCACCTACAGATCAACACCTTACAGCATAACATTGTCCTCACGTCTGCGAACAGCAGCTTGGTGGAGAACATAATATTAGCACCCTGCATGGCTTCCTTCTCAATGAGAAAAAAAAAAAAAAAAGAAAAGCAGCTCCAAGAGGAGCTCTTGGCAGGGACTGGAGAAGGCTGTAGAGAAAAGTAAGAGTTGCAGGAAAAATTAAATAATGGGAAACCTTGTGTCTGTAGCATGTAAAGAGAGATACGTTGTATGCAGCAAAAAAAAGGGAGGCAACCACAGAGAGCATCCTGCACTTGTGAGGGGTGGCAAAAATGGTATGGACAGGAGCAAGTGAAGTGACACACAGAGCGCTGCCATGTACAGGACGGAGAACAGATTTACCACCATGGAGATGAGCAGCATGAAAGCCCTGGTAATTCCATGGTGAGCTCTCAGCCTCCACCTTGCCCCTGGTTTATATTCTACCACACACAGCAGGGAAGGATCCCTGCTCTACCTTGGGCAAAGCTTGACTTATTCCAAGGACAGGTCATTAGTGCCACCTCGGAGACCTCGAGCCCTGTCTCCCTGGAAGATTCGTGTTATGTGGCTCCCGAGCCCATCTGCTGAAAGATAACGTGATGGTGAAAACCAAGCTGCATTAAAATAGCCGTGTTATAAAACTGGGGCATCTTACAGAGTGAGCTGCCAGGCTAGAGAAACGAGTATTGAACCAGCTCCCTAGTGCACCTACAAGCACACAGGCAGTGAATTCCATGGGAAAAAAAACCTCCCATTAAGCATTTCAAATCATGTTGTGAGTACCTCTGCCCTTGTGCCCTCTGTGCTGCTTCACAAGAACTAACCTGGCCATGATGGGGAAAATTCATTTCTAGACTCACTTCAATCACTGAGCTCTCGACTGTCACAAGCTCAGTGTATGCATGCTTAAAGATGAAGCTACACAAATACAAAGCTTCTAACAAAACAGAAGCTTCAGGAAAGAGACCTCTCAGAGCATCTGCACAAAGAAGTCTGCAATAAAGGGCTCAGAGTAGTACTTCTAATGAGCTATTCATTTCCACTAGGATGACTGGTTACCATTTCCTTCGAAAAGCATACTCATTCAGAAAAGGCTCATAGTTAAACTCTCTCTCTTGCTAGGAAAACCGGTTATCACCTGAGGTCTGAGTCAGAGGATGGATCTCGTGTGGACAGGGCTCACTGGGCACAACACTCCTCCGGTGTGAAACTCAGAGCATCATGTGACAGCAGAACAAGCCACCTCTCCCCATGTCACCTCGCCCTTGTCCCAGCCTGCACCCGCATCAGAAAAACAACTTTTGGAAGCCATTTCCCCAGATTTAGTGCCAAAGTCACTTGGCAATAGATCAGCTCCACATAAGGAATAAAGTTATAGATTTAAAAAGGAAATAAAGAAGACTCCTCTTGTTTTTTTTGCCACATTTTAATTAGTGGGAACCAATCTTCCTTCAGCTCTCTGAGCAGTATCTGGCAGGGATGCAGGAGTGAAGCATTTAATGTGAGCATTCTGGTTCTTCATCACCAGGCTGCTTCCCAGTTGCCTCTCTCATGCATCACCAATGCTGACAGGTGACAACTCTGAAACAAGAGGACATCAGGAATGCAAAATACAAATAATTTCTTTTTGCAACTCCGATTTACCGATTCAGTGCTGGGAAAAAGCTTGGAACTCGTTTAACCCTATCCATCCAGCTCAAATTTATGTCCCCTGCCCTGACAGCTGCAAATATCTCATGGTACTTTTTTAACAGACCATTGGCATTATCAGTCTTTGCAAACCTTAAAATCAAAACTCTTTGTTTTCCACAAGAGATCATCTGATTTAAACAGGGATTGACTCAGGGAAATTCAGTGCCAGGTGCTATACAGGTCAGACTGTTTGATTACAGCTGGGTTTTTCTCTGGATTTGCAAGTTATTTTTTCCTTGCAAATTGAAATTATCAAACTGTATCAGTGAAAAATCCACAAGTGATCATACTGTTAATAGAAGCACAATAAAACAGAAGGCAGGAAACAGGATAACTGTGGGTAGCTACTACACTTTGAAATAGCAGGAGCATCTTGAACCCAACAAAATCAGCAGATGAATGTTTCTGTTCTGTGGGAGCAGGATGGAATCATGGAGAAGAGTTTGATCATCTTCAGCCCTGGCCCATTTTTATTTTGATTCCTGCCTTTTTTTTTCCTTTCTGTTTTTTTTTTTTTTTTTTTTTTTTTTTAGGACATTCTATAATTATGCACAGATCTATACCATATCACATGAAAAACTTCTGAATTGGAGATGCAGTCTGTGTGCAGTTCTGGTTGAGAATTAATTTCACAGGTTATGTTTAGACTCTTCTTGATTTTTGAACTCCTGTTTCTGGTAGTTCTGCTGCATGCTGTTCCAACAGCTCTCATCTCACTTCAGATCTGCATCTATGAGAAGGCACAATATAAGCAAAGCATCCTAAAATGCCATGTATTCAGAAATTTTACAGTTCCATCTCTTCTTTTTGGTGCTTTGTCTTGTAAAAAAAAAAAATTTGAAAGGTTTTAGTCATACAGTGACATTAAAAGAACCCTAAATAAACATGCAGTTCTTGCTTCATTTCTCACTGCTGTACAAGCTCTTCTAAAACTAGTACAAGGAATCTGCCTGTCTGCAGATATGCAAAAAAGCAAGCAAAGAGGAAATTAATCATCCTCTGCTACTAAAATAAAGGTGGTTTCTCAACCCAATTAGAGGACAGTGAGTTACTGCATGAATTCTGTGATTTACATATGCTGGATGCTGACAAGTGATGAACCCAACGCTTGGGAAAAAATGCCCTTTAAACACACTTTTAAAACATGCTACATTTTTCCAGGACTATGCTGTGGATGTTTCAGCCTGGTCAGAGAGCGAGAAAATGAGATCCTTTTTCTCACAGTGGACTTGTGAGATTTATTAGAGAGCTGTAGAGAAACTATGATAACTTGTTAGTATAAACAACCTACAGGTGGTGTTTTCCTATTCTGTTTTCCTGTTCTTCTCAAGGACTGTTTGTGAGAAAGATCTTTTTGTAAATTAGCCAATCAAGTAGAATGTCTTGAAGGTGTCTATAAAGGAGGAGAGGTTTTTGCATTAAAGCTGCTGTTGTGCAAACCAGCCTTCTGGTGAATCCGTGTCATTTCTTGTTCAACGGCAACATCTGGTAGCCAGCGACGTGTGTTTCACCGATCAGCCCCTCGTGGATCGCGGGGCAGATGGTGACGCCCGGGACCCCCGCAGGGACCCCCCCGTGGTGCGCTCGTGTTCAGACACCCTCTGTTTCCCCAGAGAGGTAACGACCTTTCCCCGCGTCCTTCTGAAAGAGACTGGGTCTGTGGGTTTTGTCCTGATAGCTTGGACCAGCGGGCGGGGACGAATCCCCCAGCATGGCGGACAGTTCGTGCTTTGCTGGGGGTGGGTGCCAGTGTTTCCATGATGGAAAACCACGCTTCTAAAGACGAGGCCGTGGTTTTCTCCGTGTGGAGGAACCTGATTTCTTTTAGGGGACTCTCCGTGTCGGATGATTCACTCTGCGATTTGTTAGTATGGGCCGAGGCTCATGATTTCCTGGCGGGTCTGAACGCTGCTTTTAGTCGAGCCCTGTGGGAGGCGTTGGGCAACCGGCTCACGGAAGAGTTTTCTGGAGGGGATTTCACTGTGCCTCGACTCCTGGCTGTGTGGGAACCCTTGTTTGATGCCATCCCGGCCTGGGACAGTGCATCGGAGAGGGGGAGCTCAAAGGGTGGGGATGATACTGGCACTTTGGGGGGAAGGTCGTCAGACCGGCCAGCTGCCAGTTTCTCCCCAGCCGCCAGCTTCTCTCCGACTCCATGTGGGCTGGCGGGAGGCGTGGGGACTCCCCGCAGAACCCATCTTTTGCCTGGAGATTGTGTTCCATAGACAAGCCCTGGTCCCTATGTTTTTGGGAGGTGGCCGTCTGCTCTTTCTACGACATCAACGCCACCGAGAGCGATAGCCACATCTCGGCCACACCGGGGAGATGGCGGTTGTCTGCCTGCACTGCTTTCGATCCCCCCGTCCCCGGCGGGTCAGTTCTCCCCCTTCCTGTGAAAAGTGGCCAGGGGGTGACTGCGGTGATCGCCCCCGCCTTTTCCTCCCCCTGCACACCGAGGAGCGACTTTCTCGCAGACGGTAGGAGCCACAGTTCCTGGCCCAAAATTCACCCCCCAGATCACGGGAGGGGGTGGGGTCAGCTCCGGCATCAGCGGTCGCCAAGAAAACACTGGTCGCTCCCTTACCGTCAGCCATGGGACCTGCGCGGCTGTACCGGCCAAGCCCATCGTTGATGCCTGTCGGCGAGTGTCTGTTCCATCTGACGTCACGTCCCTGGCCAGTTTCCCCCTCCTTTTCCATGGTGCCTGCTCAGGCGGCAGCGACTGTGACCGTGGCTCAGACACTGTCTCTCTGAACGGTGAATCACTCAGCGGGGTCTGTGTCTCCTTTTATTCCCCTACCTTTGATTGAGGGGCAGCTGCCTCCTCCTCATCCTGGCCAACTTGGTTGACTTAATGTCTTTTACATTCCCCCTGCATCTGGGCTTGTAACTAGGCCTTTGGTCTCTCAGCCCACGCTCTCTTGAATCCGGACCCTTGAGCTGATCCCCCACCCCCTGTTACCCACTGGCTGTCTCCCCAGCCCCAGATGGGGACCCGGACTGCGATGACAGCCAGTGGCCAGTCCCCCGGCGGGGGTGTGCCCCGGTGGTAGACCGCTGGCACCGACAGGTGGAATCATCGTCCACCTGTAATCCCTGGACTTTGCCTCCCTGTTGGGTGACCGTGCGTCCCAAGAATCCCTGTGGCTTTTGGGACGCAGTTAAGGCGAGAGCTTCCAAAGTTGGGGATGGGGATCTGTTGGGAGGGGCGAAAAGGCCACGATGTACAGCTGATGACACACACTTGCCTCGGGGAGTGGGGCCACAGGTGTTGGTCAAGTGGCTTGTCCGACATCTGAGGGAGGGGCACGGGTGGTTCAGGAGGACCATGCCCTGCCACAAGGCGAGGTGCAAGATCTTCCTGTGTGTAAAGCTGTCCCAAATTCAGGACACGCCGCCAAACATGGTGTGATTGCCTGGTGGGTGATACAGGATCTGCAAGACCAGGCTGCGAAACATGGCCTTTGCTCTGAGCACGTCATGCAGGCTCTCAGAGTGATAGCCTCTGACCTGCTTGCTCCATTTGATATTAAACGTATTGCTCGGGCACCGTTCCAGCCTGTGCAATATGCGATTTTTATGAAGTACTGGACACAGGCTGCTGCAAACGTGGCAGCAAGCAACAGGCTTCTTCCTCAGGGTGACCCTAGGTATGGTGTGGGGGTGGATGCTCTCCTCAGGGAGCAGGCCTTTTTCAATCCTGACTTTCAGGCTGCCTGGGACTCTGCTGCTCTTGAGCAGTGTCAAAGTGCAGGATTTGGTGCATTGTTGAAGACCATTGAGGCGGCCTTCCCTGGGCCACAAAGTACAATGATAATTCAGGGACCAGGTGAGACATTTTAGCCATTTGCCGAGAAGCTTGCTGCTGCCCTGAAGAGACAGGTTGAAGATGTTGCCTTAAGGGAAACCTTATGCAAGCAATCGGTCCGGTTCAACCTGAACAGTGAGTGCCGGAGGATCATAGATGTTCTTCTAGGTGACCCGTCGGTGGCAGACATGGTCGATGCACGTGTCAAGATGGGTGCTGTAGACCACAGGGCGTCCACTCGGGCGGTTGCTACACAGCCAGGCCAGGTACCCTTAGGGGGCAGACAATGGAAGAGGAACAAAAATAAGGGCAATAAAGCAAGGTACACCCAAGCCAATGGGTACAGGTGCCATCTTCTTGCGCTCTAGATGCCCAAAGAAAGGTCATTATTCAAACCAATGCAAATTTCACGCTAAAGGCCACCCTTTGGTAGGCCTGGGAAACAGGAAGATGAGCGTACAGGGGAATTGCACCCTGACACAAGTGATTCCTCAGAGCACGGCGCTGGCTCAGGTTTGCCCGGCCAGCTCGGAGGCATCACCCACGGCTCCGCTGGCGTGGATATACGTACCGCCGGCGCAGTCATCTTAGAATCCTGTTGTGAGCATAAGGTTCCTTTGGACATGTTCGGACCTTTGGGACAGGGACTGGGCGCGCTGCTTGTGGGGAGATCTAATGTCACCCACCAGGGGATCTTTGTTCACCCGGGAGTCATTGATGAGACTGTTCCTGTGAATTGTTCCACCTCACAGTCTAAGATTGGCCTGGCAGCCTCTGTCACTGAGGTAAAGCCTGCTTTACCTCACTTAGGTTACCTCTGATCACCTCACCTCTGTGGAGACCAAAGCAGCTCAAGTCAGCCTCAGAGAAAAGACACGCATTAATCAAATGAAGCAGTGGACTCCTCTTCCCACTCCCCAGAGGCTATTTGCATGCCAGAGTGATTTCACTTTTTTTTTTTTAATAGTTACTAGGTGTTTGCAGCAGCCCTGTAAAACCAGTTAAATCCCATGATTTTTGTCCACAGTCATTTCTTGTGCCAAAAATGAATACAAAATATATAAAAAATTCTTGAGAAAATGTGTATATAATAAAAGAGAAAAGTGAAAATCATTACATTTGTCACAGTGGGACAACTGCAAAATATTGGGATAATAAAATCGTAACAGTTTAGTTCAAAATGAGAAAATTCCACCGAAAATAGCTTTGGAGGTTTTTTTTTTCCCTCACTTTAAGAGCTTTCTGTTAGCTCTGGAAGCAAATTTGTCACTCAGCTTAGCAGACACATAGAGAGGGGTAGTGCACACAGCTGGTGCTTCAAACACACACCAAAATGAAATTTCCTAGACTGCTCTTGACACTTAATTCTCACAGATGAAACTCTCTTAGCAAATTTCTTCTGAAGAGCTTTCAAAAGTTTGGTATCTGTTGCATCCCGGGGTGCAGATAGCAACATTTTTTGTTTGCCTTGAGGACCCAGCCCCTGCCTGAGCGACGCTCCCTGCAGCCGTGCCTGCCTGCAGCCCTTCCCCCTGGATTGACCCTGGACCTGATCCATGACCTCCCCTTGTCTGGGGCTGTTGTGGTGAGCAGCCCCCATGCCGCCCACACAGCTCAATGTCCATGTGGGAACCAGGAGTGAGTGGTGTCCCCCAGACTGGCACCAGTGGTATTTAATACCTTCAGCAGGGACATGGACAGTGAGATCAAGTGCAGCAGCAGCAAATTTGCAGGTGACACTGAGCCAAGTGGTGCAGTTGATGTGCCTGAGTGTAGGAATGTGCCTCCTGTTGACGGAGTAAACAAGTTACCCTTTGTCTCCTTAAAAAGGAAAAAAGCCCAGAAGGTTCTCTCCTCAGTTTGGTTAAAAGACACCTCATAGGACCTTGGGGACTTCACCTCAAACTTAAGGATACTGAACTGGACAGGAGCCAAAAAGTCCCGCCTAAGCAATTCCCTAGAAAAAGAAGAGAACAAAAGAAGTTAATTGCTTTTGTGAAGTGTTTTAGCAGGAGCAAGAACCTCTTGCCCTGGCTTGCTTTTTCTCTGTAAAGAGCTTTTTTATTTTGCCTTTTATTAAAACTTTTTGTTTCCAACACTGTCACAGGAGCTATCCTGCTTCCTTTAAGCCACCTGAGGTAGCTGAGCTATCAAGGGTATAATGCTTATCTCTGAGAGCTTATAAGACCTGGCTTGAAGAGAAAAAGCATTACTTGAGGGACAGGGTGACTTCCAGGGGGACCTGGACAGGCTTGAGGCCCATGAGAGTCACATGAAGATCAGCAAGACCAAGTGCAAGGTCCTGCACAGAGGTCAGGGCAACACCGGCTGGGGGATGAAGGGGTTGAGAGCAGCCCTGCCATGAAGGACCTGGGGATTCTGGTGGATGAAAAATGGAATGTTGTCCCTTCCAGCCCAGGCCATTCTGTGATTCAGATGCTGGGGGTCTGCATCAGCTGGGTCAGCAAAGGCTCTGCCTCTGCCAGGAGCAGCCTTGCTCCTGCTGCTCCCTAAGCCTCACCAATTTGCTCTTGACTGCACCTGGCAACTTCAAGAGCAAGACCCCTGACCCAAGGAATGACTTTTCCTTCCTGTTAAATGTATCTTCCAAAGAATATTGAGAGGTAGCAAACAGTACAAAAGATAAACAACCAGGCACCTGGCTTCAAGAGCACTTTTCTGTTTTAGTTATTGTTTTAAGCATCCTTCTTGATATACATTACTTCATTTTTTTTCCAGAAAGACCTCAAAATTACCTTCTAGCCTATTCCTTATTCCAGCAACTAACAACATAGAAATGAATTATTCTAAACTCTGGATGAAGGCCTATGTATAGCAGAGGGTCATTGAATAACCTAGAAAAGCTAGGTGTAGCCAAAGTTGTTTCATTTCAAAAATGTTGAGGTATTACCTTGAAAAAAAGACAAATCCTTGCCATTTCCATTGTTTCTAGAATGGAAAATGTACAGAACCACTTCAGGAGCTAAAAAGCTTGGTTGAGGGCTGTGTGGGAGTATATGTGCATGCATTGTCAGGGGGAAAGAAAGGAAAAGAATTATGATAAATACAGCAATTTTTGGTGTTCAGATGAGTTTCGTGTGAAGTCTGCACTACAGCAACTTTATAATTCCCAATGGCTTTCTCTTCAAAACTAGGAAATTTTTAGAAAAGGGAAGAGGACAGAGTAGTTTGTAGAGTTTTCAGTAATAACATCTTTTGTAACCTCCTATCAAACAACTCCAGACTTCCATATTTTAACTATTCTAGAACCTTCCCTGCTGAGATTGGCAGAAAACCAGCTAGAATTATGTCTTTTACTAGGGAGACGACAAAGACCCTGTCCTAAAAAGCTCCTCAGCTTCAGTTAGTGTGAATGGCTCTACCAGGCACGAGTGTGGATGGAGAAATTGGCACCAGGAACAAGCAGGCTGAAGAGAGGGGACGTGTGTGCCAAGCAGTAGCATCTGAGCTCTGCAGAGACTTCACAGTCCTGCTGAATCCACAAAAACTGATAAACTGAGCACAGTTTAAACTCTGCCAAATCTGCCCAAACCCACTGGCATCAGCCATGGGTGTTGCACAACGCCGGCAACATCCATGAAGGCTGCTTATATGCAAAACTACAAGATTGTCTGTCTATCTATCTATCTATGGACATGAATATGTAAACCACACACACACACACACACACATATAAAAATGATGAAACAGAATGATCTGGAGGGACTTCCTGATGACATCCTGACAGATCAACACACACCTCTGCTTCTAAGTAACCAGCTGGGGTTGGTCTCCCAACTCCTGCTCCACCCGTCAGGGCAGATGTTTGTGAACCACATGAGGGAATAAATGAATGCAGTGTGAAATGAGTCCCCTGCTATTAATAACAGCATAACAAAAGATATCTAATAAATGCCGTTGTGTTCCCTGTTTCCCCCAGCCTGATCCCAGAGAAAAGGGGATATACAACAACCCAATATTGCAAATTTAAATTTCTACGTTTTTGTGGATATCACCTTAGCAAGGATGTCCGATGTTGGATCCAGACTTTCTAAATTACAGACCTAGGTATGTTTCCAGTGTGACATTTTTCAGGTGGCTGTCACCATAAACAGAGGCATGCCCAGACACGGACACAGGGACACCCCAGACCTGGAGAACTGGTATCGTGGAATGGGACAAATTAAAAAGTTGGCAGGTTCCTCACCCAAGCTTTTGGACCACTTGGTCTGTGAAGTTTAGGGATCACAGTCTCTTCCTGAGACATTTACAGTGTTGCCAAATCAGTGACCTGTCCCTCGTCTAGCAGAGTCACCAGGACTGACTCATGCTCCTCCCAGCCTGAAGAAACCCCGGTGTTGCATCGCTCTGGGAAATGGTTTTTCTCACCCCCAGAGACCCCTGTAGCTGTAACCATGTCAGTCTAACCCTTCCTTCCTTTATGGACCCAACTGGCTGGGAGTCAATTATCTCTTCCCGAGCAGGAGTCTAGATAACGCCCTGTTCCTTCCTTGTTCGCTCTCTTTCCTTCTTTCTCCCCTGGAAACCTCCAGGAATAAACGTCTTGGACCACATCAGGGGTTAGAGCCTCTTTTGGAATCTTTTGCCTTAACCCTGAAATATTTCCCCCAAAGCTCTCTCAGATCTGGGCTAGCCTTGTAACTCCAGGGGGCTGCGGGGGTAACTATCTCACCCCAGGGCCACCAAACTTGACCCCAGCAATAAAATGACTTCTGTGGCACTCATACCAGCTTGGCTCAGGAGGCCACCAAATTCAGATGGCCCTTCATGTTTCCCTGTCTGCTCCGTTCCTCATATCACCAGACAAGAGTAATCTCCAGGGAGAATCTATCAGGAGTCTGTTCAAAGCAGTCTTTATCTTTAAAACTGGGCCTGCTTTCAGCATTCACCCAAGTTTTTCCCCTTCCTGCCTCTTGCCATCTCCCTCCTTCTACCTGCCAGATGGATGATCACTGTCATTTTCCAGAAAAATTTAGATTGTGTTGACTATTTACAGCAAAAAAAAAAAAATTGACAGAAAAGAGCCACCCAAACACTTGTGGGGGTACTGGTACTGGTGAGTGTTTTTGATAGGAACAGCAACCCCTGCTGAGGGGGTTATCCTGCAGCATGTTCCACTTCCAAGCACTCCGCAGGCCACGTGCAGGGGAATCTGCTGCACTTTTCTCAGGAAAATAAATGCCTTCGCTTTTGTACTTCAGTTTGAGGCAGAGACCACATCAGATTGTTTCTGAATGCAGTGGATGACAAATTAAATGGAAGTTATGCTCTGATGTTAAAAGGAAATAGTTCTTTTAGAAGGACCAGCCTTTCAAAATCCTCCCACATCGGCTGGATTTGCAGGACCTCTTGTGGTTAAAGCCCTAACTTGCAGTCCCACGTTTTTCTGGCGGTGGGAGGTGCACCTGTGGCTTTTTCTCCTACAGCTCAGCAGCAGGGAAGGAGAGGCTTTGACTTGAAATGTCAAGCAGCAAAGTTAGTGAAAGGAAAAGCTGTGCTAACTGGCATCTGGAGGCAAACAATAATTTGCAAAATAATAATAAGCAAATAAGGATTAATTTTATAATAATATTTGCAAATATTATTTGGGGTAACACAGTTTTTATAATAATATTTGCAAAATAATAATAAGCCAATAATTCTTCTGTAGATTTAAGCTTATAAAAATAAGTTGTTCTTTTTGGTTGGAGCTCCTGTATCTCAAGCATACCAGCCAAGAACCATGGAATGGAATTGTCTTACAGAGTCACAGAACCACAGAATACTCCCAGCTGGAAGGGACCCAGGTGGATCATCGAGCTCCAGCTCCTGGCCCCGCACAGGACAGCCCCAAGAGTCACACCACGTGCACCATGTGTTATAATGCATCAGAAAATTGCTTTTAAAGGACATAGCCTCACCAATTAATATGGAAAAAAAAAAAAAAAGAAACAAACCCAAAACCATGGGAAGAGATCCTGTGGCACAAGCACTGTGGCCCCATGGCAGGCAGGGAAAGGGGTTTGGGGGCAGTAGCTGTTGTCCCAAAATAGGTTCTTTGACTTGGTATGTGAGAAGCCAATCCACACACAGAGTTGAGGTATTTGATTTATTCACAGTTCTGCACAGAAAAGGGTGCTGGGTGGCAAAGCCACGATGCCAGCACAAAAACTACCAATACTTTTTAATATTTATACATTCTAGTAAACAAAGGCACTAATGCCCACTGGCCAAAAGTTACATAGTTCTCTTATTAATTAGCATTCTATCTTCTGGATATTAATGATTCTGTCACTCTTCTGCTGACTAGTCCCATACTCAGTCTTTCTCTTCTTTGGGGTCAGTGGGTTTCTTGGGTCCGTGACTTGGTGAGACGACAGTCACCATCTCCGCCTGCCAGAATTACATTTTACCCAATTGGAGCTGGTTCAGCACAGTTGCTGAGTTGTCTTTATTAGTTTCTTATCTTTGGGGTCCTGCCAAATGTCCTTGTGGCCCATAAATTCTGCATTCCTTGTGTCCACTATCAGCTGCACATCCTCCTCCCCAGGCTTTGTTAACCTCCTCTGAGGTGGGAGATCACCTTGAGCCCTAAACCTTCACAAGGCAACCCTACCCACAAGTAATTTGCCTTTTTAAAATTCGTCCCGGATGTCGCTCAGCCATCGCCCGCCAGCTGCTGTTTCTCGGGTTAAACCCCCTTCGCTGTTGATTAGGGCTGGAAGCACGCCAAGATCAGACATCACCGAACGTCCTTTCTCTCGGGGATTCCCAGATGTCCCACGTTCTGCACCAGTTAGGGCCAAAAGGGCCAGCGGGGCCGGGCCGTGCCTCCGCGCTTCCCGCCAAAGCTGCGGGGCGGGGCGGGGCGGGGCCCGGCGCGCGGGTTTCGCGCGCGTTTGGCGCGCCGGGCGGCCCGCGCTTCCCGCCGCGGCCATGTCTCGGCAGAGCACCCTGCTCCGCTTCTTCTCCAAGGCCGCCCCGCCGCCGGCGGCCGGCACCGAGCCCCGCAGCGAGCCCCGCAGCGAGCCCCGCCGCGCCTCGGGCGAGCGGAACGGCCTGCAGGCCGCCGGCAGCCCCCCGGGCGGCGCGGGCCGAGCGGCGGCGCGGCGCGGCGAGAAGGGCGCGGGGGGCGGCGCGGCCGCCAAGGCCCCCAGGTACCGGCGGGGACGGGGGAGGCCGCGGGGCGCGGCCCGCGGGAGGGGAGGCGGGACGGAGCTGCGGCCGCCGGCGGTCGGAGCGGGACCCTCGGGGTGTCCGTGTGGTCGCCGCCGCAGTCGCCGGGGTTCCCTGGCTGCGGAGCCCGGGCCCGGCCCGGCCTGTGCTCCCCGCGGGCCCGGGCGGGCGCGACGGTGGGACACCTGCGGGGCCGGGGCCGTGCGGTCGGGTTGTGCTGTTCGGAAGTAGCGTTGTGTTTTAAACTTGCGCTCCGTGCTGTGTCGTAGAATGACACAGCGGGTCGCGCTGGAAGGGGCCACAGTGGGGCATCTGGCCCAGCCTCCCTGCTCGAGCAGCACCATCGCGGAGCACATGGCACAGGACCGTATTCAGACGGCTTTGAATGTCTCCGGTGAGGGGGACTCCACCTCTCTGGCCAGTCAGTTCCAGTGCCCAGTCACACACGCAGTCCAGAAGTTCTTCCTTGTGGTCTGGTGGAACTTTGTGCCCTTTGTCTCATGTCCTAATGCTTGGTATTGCCAAGGAAAGCCTGGCTCCGTCTTCTTGGCACCCCCTCATTTAGCTATTTATACATATTGATGAAGTCCCCTCTCAGCCCTCTCTCCTCGGGGCTGAACAGGCCCAGCTCCCTCAGCCTTTCCTCTGAAGAGAGATGCTCCATTCCCATAATCATCTTTGTTGCCCTCTGCTGGACCCGCTCCAAGAGCTCCATGGGTCTCTTGTGCTGAAGACATGGCAAGCGTGCCACCTATTAGCAAACTGAGTGTCACTGGTTGTTGGGCCACAGCCTGCAAGAGTGTCCCCAGCCATCATCTGTGGGAGTGTGGCAGTGGCTGGGGTGAAATCTGTGGGAAGGAGGAGAGAGCAAATAAAAGCTGCATCAGGTGCTTTGCAGTGCAGGTAGAGTTTTTTATTTATTCATTTTTTTGTAGCCTGAGGGGTTTTTAAGTCTTACTCTTTTCATTAAGTGCCTGGTTGAAAATTAGTTTCTACAGGAAAAGGGCATGAGTGACAGAGCGAGGGGGAATGGCTTTAGACTGAAAGAGAGTAGGTCGAATTAGGTATTAGGAAGAAATTCTTCACTGTGAGGCTGGTGAGCCACTGGCACAGGTTGTCCAGAGAAGCTGTGGATGCCTCATCCCTGGAAGTGTTCAAGGCCAGGCAGGATGGGGCTCTGAGCAACCTGGTCTAGAGAAAGGTGTCCCTGTGTGTGGCAGGGGGCTAGGACTAGGGGATCTTTAGGGTCCCTTTGAACCCAAACCGTCCAGTGATAAACCTCTGTCCCTGTGGGAATCCAGCAGAACTTGGAGGAGCAAATCAAAAAAGTTTAGGACAAGCATTGGTGGGGGTATGGAGGACCTGTGTAATCCAGGTTGCACCCCCGGGAGGCTTCCAAAGACCATCAGAGGGCAGAAGGCTCAGCAGCAGTGTGCAGCGACATTTATGAAGAGAGCTGTTCCAAATGTTTGTGTTCCTTGAACGACACATTTGTTGTCTCTGCAGTGTCTCCTGTGAGTATTCTCCCGGGGACTTGGTGTGGGCCAAGATGGAAGGCTATCCCTGGTGGCCGTGTCTCATATACAACCACCCCACTGAAGGAACAATACTCAGAGGAAAAGGAAAATCCACTCGTGTCCACGTGCAGTTCTTTGATGACAGCCCTACAAGGGGTTGGATCAGTGTTAAATACCTGAAGCCTTATAAAGGTAAGAGATAGAAACAAAACTGCTTGAAATGGAAATATGCCACTTGTTTTGGAATTACAGGCTTGGAATATAGGATGTATTATTCTCCACAGAGAATGAGCAGCAAAAACCAAGAGTAGAATTGAGCAAGCTTTGTGCTTTGTAAGCGACAAGTTTTTGAGGGTTACAGGTACATTTATGTTTATGCAATTATTGAAACATAGAGCATTAAGCCCTTTTGTTTATTGGATTAGAACAACTAATTAAGCAAACTTAAAGCTTGCTAATTTTGGAGATATTTCCTTTATTTCAGTATAAAAATGATGTAAAAGATAAATCCAGTATTTCCACTTTTAGCCCTAATATCCTTAAAAATATTAGGAGTGTCAAACTCAGTTTTTAAGCAGCTGTTTAGGAACTGCAGTATGTCCAGAATTAAAAGGCTAGGCCCAGGATATTGGGTAAATAAAATTAATAAAATTAATTCTGCTGCAGAAGTGTTGCTTCTTAGCAGTGCAGCAGTTTTGTAAATGAAAGATATAACTTGAGAATTGAGTGTTGGTGAGAGCAGTGCTTGTAGTTACAGATCAGAGTTGATGTTTGTCATACTGAAGAAATGGCATGGCTAACTAGTGAAAATCAAATGTAATCAGGAGTTAACGTTTTTTGCATTATAAATCTCACCTTTTTAATAAACATAATCTGTTTTCCCCTTTTTTTCATAATTTTACTGTTGCTGAAAACTAAATCATTAGCTGTAAGCTGTCTTGTTAGTCAGATACTTCATATGTAATATAGTATTTCTGATGCCCCGCAGGATTTGCTTGTGTCACTGAAAAAAACTGAATTTAATTAGTTTCTCCCTTTTTAGAGTCAGAGTTCCATCTCATGATCGTGTGGCCACGTTTTTGTCTCCTCTATACTTCAGTGTACTGCACATCAGCCCTAGTTTTAAAATGAAATGGTAATGTTATTGCCATGAGTGTTAGCATAATTTATTGCAAGTAAATTGGTCCATGGTTATATGTGTCTTTCCCAAAAGTATTTGAAAACAATCAAAATATTCTGAGAGCTTGTAGTTGCACTTAGAAGCAAATACTGCTAAGGGGAATTTGTTTACCAAAAGAAAATCGCCAAAAAGAAGTTTAAGCACAGATACACAGATCCATCACAGGAGAAGTATTGATTTTTCTTCCGATGTTCAGTCGCATTTAATATTAATGCAAAATACTTTTAGACTGCCTCCTTGCATTTGGAAAACCAAAAGGGAAATGTGGATTGTTAATGTGTTGCCATTGTGCGGTAGAAGCAGCTACTTGTAACTCCCTGCTTTGCTACTGCAAACTCGGAGTTGATTGTGAGTAAGGTTGTAGTTTTGAGTTGTTTCTGGGGTGTTTGGTCTCCTCCAAGTCTGCTGCCTTTGTCTGCCGCTGGTTTAGAGCTGAAGCTTCAGTCAGTGACGGGATTGACAAGAGTGGGGAAGAGGATCTGAAATCAGTCAGTGGATTGGTTGGCTTTGGGTTTGTGTTGTGTGCAGGTGGTGGCAGGAGGAGGAGGGCATGGAGCAGTTATTAATAGCCCTAGGCTTTGTTCACTGCCCTGCAGTGTCAGGCTGAGTGGCCAGCATGATTGGCCATCAGCTAATCTGGCTAATGGGCTGGGGCTGGGAGCCTGGCTGCACTTAGAGCAGCAGTTTGGAGGCCAGCAGAGCCTTGAGGTCTGTGCCATAGCTGGCTTGTGCCTAGAAAGTGAAGATAACTCTGGCTGAACTTACCTGCCGTTGCTAAAACAGCCCTGTGGTCTCAGTCAGGTCTGTCTGCTGCTCTGCCAGCGTTAAATTCAGTACTAACTGCAGTCAGTGTGAGTCAGAGCTCAGCCTAGGAGTGCTCACATGTGCTAATGAGTTACAGAAATAGAAGCAATTCTTCAAGTGTTCATGTAGATAGGCATTTCATTTGTGAATGTGTGTTCTTTCCCCGGGGGTGTCAGGATGAAGGAGTGATAGGTTGCTGTATTTAAGATGTGGTGGGAATGAGTGGTAGCAGCACAGAAGTTTACTTACCTGAATATGAATGCTCGTTGTCTGAATACATTTAAAAGTGAACTATGAGCACTGGCTAAATTCTAGACTTAACAAATGATAAGTCTAGCATTTAGCATTTGTTCTTAATAAATCTGTGTTTTTTACAGGTTCATCAGATGGGGAGACGATGAAGGGAGGTATGTTTTACAGCACAAAGCCTGAAATTAAAAGAGCCATGGTGCTGGCAGATGATGCCATGAGCAAAGATAAAACCAAGAGGCTTGAACTGGCAGTATGCAATGAGCCTTCAGACACAGAGGAGGAAGAGGAAGAAATGGAGGTAAAATGTTTCTTAATTGCTGTCATTTTCAGAAATATTGCTAGAACTTAAAAGCTGTGACCTGGAGCTAAGCATGGAATATCCTGCAGTTCTCTGGTACAGTAATCACAGCTTATCTCCTTGTTAATCATGCACATGTATGTATCCATTTGTCTTTTTTTGTACTGCTTCTGTGTTGTCAGGTCATATGCTGGTCTCTCATCTTTTCTAGTTGGAAAGACAAGTCTCTTTGGTGTTCTGTATGGTAAGGACTGACCTCAGAATCTACTTAACTTCTCTGACTCTCTTCACTCATCACCTCCTGGTGACCTACTGTTTCACTGAGAAATGCTTTTTTCTCATGCATCATTTTGTCTTCTCTATCTGCTATTCATAGTCCAAGTTGCCCTAAGTTTGATCTGAAGTTTTAGGGTGTGTTAATGTATAAATTTATCGCTTTATGACTCTTCATCTGAGGCATTAAGTTGAATTTTTGGAGCCCACCCTCATCTTGTGGAGCAGTACTAAAATACCAGTCCTTGCACTGTTAACAGCAGTCTTGGTGGAGTAACTAAAAAGTGATGTTATATTGTGTTGTATTCATGTTGTCTTGATTCAGCTGTTATTTCAGTAGCACCCTATGCCTTGGGATGGATTTCTTTGGAGAGGAATGGTATGAGGAAACTGTCAGTGGGGTGGTGGTTTCTCTTAGCTCATCTACTCAGTCTCCAGTGTGACGGTGCCACTCCAGGCGTTGTGTGCAGTGGCACTTTGTACTCACTACAGTCCCTCCACTGCTGGCTTTCCATTAAAGTTTGAGGCTGAAAAGGCAAATAATGGAGTTGCTTTTCTTTCTCCTACATGTGCCATATTCTTTTTTGTGTAGTTTAAATGCTTTGTTCATCAGCATCACATAAGCACAGTAACGAATGAGTCTCTAAAGAACACAAATAAGAGTAATTATGCCACTGGCCAGTAGCAGTTAGTTATCCAGAAAAAACCTGAGATCTGTTAAGATGGAATTGGCTGTGGCTCTGCTGTCTCTTGCTTGAAGCATCATAAGTACTGCGTTACTGCACATTTTTGCACTTCTTTGTGCAGCAGTATCTTTGTAGCCAGAATGATCTACAGACAAAATAATTTATTTTTCCAGGAGATGAGTGAAAACGCATCAGGCAACAGTGAAGACTGCAATAGTGAGGAGGACGTGAAAAGCAATAAGCGAGTGATGAGCAGGGAAAGAGCTGTAAAAACCAAGAGGAGGAGAGTGTTGGATTCTGACAGTGACCACGATGGCTCTGATGTGGAGTTCAAGCCTGATGGGAAAGAAGCAGCAAGCAGCGAGGACGCCAGTAGTGGGGTGGATGAAAATGAGTCTTCTGACACAGAGACGGAGGCAGAGAGTGTTGCAGAGAGCCCCATAAAAGTCCCTTCTAAACGAAAGAGAAGAGAGGTGAAAAAGCCTGCTAAAAGGAGTAGCTTGGGAAATGAATGTTCTGAGACACCCAAAAGAGCAGCAACAGTCTCTTCAGAAGCCAAGTCTAGGCTGACATCGTTTGCAGCACCTGAAAGTTTTGACTCTCAAGCAAATGCTTGCAGTGGAGGCACTGGTGGCTTCTCAGTGTGGGAGCACGAAAAGCTTGACTGGCTGCAAGAAGGGAAGAGGAGAGATGCGCACAGGAGGCGTCAGGGTGACCCCGATTACGACCCCTGTACGCTGTATGTGCCCGAGGATTACCTCAACAAGTGCACGCCGGGCGTGCGCAGGTGGTGGCAGCTCAAGAGCCAAAACTTTGATGCTGTGATTTGCTACAAGGTCGGAAAGTTCTATGAGCTGTACCACATGGACGCAGTCACTGGCGTCAATGAGCTGGGCCTCATCTTCATGAAGGGCACCTGGGCCCACTCAGGTTTTCCAGAAACTGCGTTTGGCCGATTCTCCGATGTCCTGGTGCAGAAGGGCTACAAGGTGGCGCGCGTGGAGCAGACGGAAACGCCCGAAATGATGGAAGCGCGCTGCAAGTCCGAGGGCCGCTCCACCAAGTTTGACAAGGTGGTGCGCCGGGAGATCTGCAGGATCATCACCAAGGGGACCCAGACCTACAGCGTCATGGACTGCGACCCCTCCGAGAACCACAGCAAGTTCCTGCTGTGCGTGAAGGAGAAGGAGGACTCGGCCGGGACGCGTGTCTACGGGGTCTGCTTCGTCGACACCTCCATGGGGAAGTTCCACGTTGGCCAGTTCCCAGACGACCGCCACTGCTCCAGGTTTAGGACTTTGGTAGCTCACTACACCCCTGTGCAGGTGCTGTTTGAGAAGGGCAACCTGTCTGTGGACACGCAGAAGATACTGAAGGGATCACTTGTTTCTTGCATTCAGGAAGGGCTGACCTCGGGTTCTCAGTTCTGGAATGCATCTAAAACACTAAAAGTCCTTCTTGAGGAAGGATATTTCAAGGAGAAGCAGAATTCTGAAAATGGATGTTCTTTGCCCCCTGTAATCAAATCTCTGACTTCAGAGAGTGACTCCCTGGGATTAACTCCTGGTGAAAACAGTGAATTAGCTTTGTCAGCTCTTGGGGGATGTGTCTTCTATCTCAAAAAATGTCTGATTGATCAGGAGCTGTTATCACAGGCAAACTTCGAGGAATATGTCCCTGTGGATATTGCTACTGCCAAAACCGTGAGTTCCAGTAGTTTGTTTGCCAGAACAGGCCAGCGGATGGTGCTGGATGGAGTCACCCTGATGAACCTGGAAGTCCTGCAGAATGGAACCAATGGAAGCACAGAAGGTACTTTGTTGGAGAGGATCGATTCTTGCTGTACACCGTTCGGGAAGCGACTCCTGAAACAGTGGCTCTGCGCTCCGCTTTGTAACCCTAAATCCATCAATGATCGTTTGGATGCTGTCGAGGACCTCCTGGCAGTGCCAGATAAAATGTCTGAAGTCAGTGAGTACCTCAAGAAACTGCCTGACCTTGAAAGACTGCTCAGCAAAATTCACAGCATTGGGTCACCACTCAAAAGTCAGAACCATCCTGACAGCAGGGCCATCTTCTATGAAGAACTCAAATACAGCAAAAAAAAAATCGCCGACTTTCTGTCTACCCTGGAGGGATTCAAAGTAATGAATGAAATAGTCAAATTCATGGAGGAGTTTGCCAGTGACTTCAAATCCAGAGTCCTGAAGCAGCTGGTCACCTGCAAAGCCAAAAATCCCGATGGCCGCTTCCCAGACCTGAGTGCAGAGCTCACAAGGTGGGACACTGCCTTTGATCACAACCAGGCCCGGAAGACAGGGGTGATCACCCCCAAGCTAGGTTTTGACCCCGATTATGACGGAGCACTAGAGGATATCAGAGGTCTCGAGGAGGATCTTCGGAAGTACCTGGATAAGCAACGCAAGCTGCTTGGGTCCAAATCCGTGCAGTACTGGGGGACAGGCAAGAACCGGTACCAGATGGAAATCCCAGAAAGTGTCGTGTCCCGTAACCTGCCCGAGGAATACGAGCTGAGGTCCAGCAGGAAGGGCTACAAGCGCTACTGGACCAAGGAGATCGAGAAGATGCTGGCTGCGATGGTGAGCGCCGAGGAGCGCCGCGACGCCGCCCTCAAGGACTGCATGAGGCGCCTCTTCTACAACTTCGACAAGAACAGCAAGGACTGGCAGACAGCTGTGGAGTGCATTGCTGTGCTGGGTAAGAGCTCTGCCTCCTCCTGACACGCAGTAAAACTACCCCTTGTGCTGATGAAATCTGATCTGGGGAAGCTCGGTCCAGCTCTTGACTTGTCCTTTGAAAGCTCCTGATTGTGGTAATGGCTTTGAGAATTAACACACTGATTCCCTTCTTTCCTTCCTGTTGCTAAATAGCAGGACAGTTGCTGGGCCTTGTGATGTTTGCAAGCTATTTCTTCATTCCTGTTGCGTGGCTGTAGATGTGCAGCCAAGTGTTTTTCCCAGTTCGGTGTAGCCTGGTGGGCCTCACTGCTTCCAGAGCCTTGTGTGTGGATTAGTAGCTTCTTATTAAATGGAGGTGTAAAAATCTAACCTGCTGGTAAGTTCCTTTCCATCTGAGCAGGATGCTTTCTGGCCATCCTTTAAAAATAAAAGTGCTCAGTGTCAAGCCTTGAAGAAGGTAGTCTACTAAGAAGGCTTCCCCAAATCCTCCTTAAATTTCTGGGATAGAACAATCTCCTGTATTCCCTTCTCAGGACTGGCATACTTCTGTCCTGTGGATTTTCTGCTAAGATGAGGCACTCTGGGATGTCTTTGTTCCAGGGAAAAATGAAAGCACTCTGTGAATGCCACTAGAGCAGAAAAGGGAGGGCAGGCAGGCAGGGAGTGTTGGCTGGGAATGGATTTACTGGGAGAGCTGGGAACAGTCACATCAGCTACACCACAGCTCAGGGCAAGTGCTGAATTGGTTCCCAGCAGAGAGGAATTCAGTGTCCAGGCTCAGCTGTAATGTGTGTACATAAAGCCTCTAATCATGAACAGTCTCATTATGTAGGTGATCAGCTTTCAGAACCTCGGGGCTCAGCTAACTGAGCGGTCTTGTGCTGCTGTTTCCTGCTGGACACACTGAGTTTTAATATTTATACAGTTTTCTCGGGCAACTTTGAAGCAGAATTGGGATTCTTCACAAAGTAATTCACTGTCACTGTCAAAGCTGATTTCCTCCTTGTTCTAAATGAAAAACCAATGCAATAGAGTAGTATTGTATACATGTACTTTTGAAATGAAATTATATGGATTTTAAAGACTTCTGAACTAAAAAACTATAGAGGAGCACTTTCATAATGACATCTGTAGAAATCTGGAAGGAGTGAGGAAAGACACTGTAAATATTCCCACCTTTTACTTGTTCTGGAGTCCTTTTGTGGGTATTTCCCTCATGAGGAAAATGGAGTAAAATAGAAAACTGTTTCTACAAAATTGCTGTTCAATGAGTAAATGAATTCCAGTGTATGAAGAAATTTGAAAGTGTGACTGACTGGAATTTCTCTTAATTTTTTAGATGTCTTGATGTCCCTTGCTCACTACAGTCAAGGTGGTGATGGACCTCTGTGCCGACCTGAAATCCTGCTGCCTGGGGATAATGCTCCTCCCTTCCTGGAACTTAGAAATTCCCGCCATCCGTGCATCACAAAAACTTTCTTTGGGGATGATTTTATTCCCAACGACATCGTGATAGGCATCAAGGATGAAGGCAGCAGCAGTGAGGCCTCCTGTGTGCTGGTAACTGGCCCCAACATGGGTGGCAAATCTACGCTGATGAGACAGGTGATTGTCACGTGTCCCACGGTACCTCTGGGGCTTGGCTAAGGGAATTACAGGGCCTGGCTGTCATGGGTGTCACCGGAGGTCCCAGAAGTGGCCTTCAGGGTGTGCAGCAATTGCACAGGCTGGTAGAAAGTGCTCATGTTCAGAGAGGTTTTCTGCTTTAGGGAGGGGTAAGTTTTATTTGTCCTAGGAGAGCTGGTTGGGAAGAAGTGATAGTTTCTCTTTTTTAAGGGACTTACCCAGGACTTGGCATCAGCTAGTAAAAGATGCTTCTGCAGGTTGAACAAGATGAAACTAGAGATCAGCAGGGAGGTTGCTTTATAAACACTGCTTGCTGTGATAATTTGTGTTTTGAAGGCTTTCAGAGTAGTTCAGTTCTGCCAGAGATGATGCTGCTGCAGCCTGGAGCTGTTAAAGCAGCGGGAAGCTTTATGTACTCCAGTCCCTGTTTTAGGGGAAACACAGCTTCGTGCCCTCGATGTGTGTGTGGAACTGAAACTGCAAGCACGAGTGCCAATGTGCATGTCCCTGTTTGCTGTGCAGGCTGGTCTCCTGGTGGTCATGGCCCAGCTGGGGTGCTACGTGCCCGCGGAAGCCTGCAGGCTCACGCCCATCGACCGCGTGTTCACGCGGCTCGGCGCCTCCGACAGGATCATGGCTGGTGAGTGCCTGACACACAGCTGCACAGAGGGCTGCTGGCACCAACTTTCTGCTCTTGCTTCGAGTGGCAAGCTGGGAAGGGGACAGTATTTCGCAGGGAGAGCTGGTCACTCTTTTGTTGTTCAGAGTGGAGACAGGATTGTACTTGGGCGTTATTTTTTTCATGTGTGCGTTCGATTTTTGACAGGCGCACGGGATCACTTCCTAATGAATTTTAATATTAAAAGCCTAACTCCCAGCTGGATGCAAGTCTGAGGAACATCTTTTTTTAGAATTGATTATATTCTACTCTCACTGATACCTTTTTGTAAGTGTTCTGAAATAGGACAGTGATGTTGGGGCAGCTGTTGCACAGGAGTTGTTTTTGTGCCTTGTAAGGTCTATAGAAGTCCCTTGTTTCAATCAGAATGCTTTATGTTTGAAATCTGATTTCTTCTGGTGAGCAAGAGAGGCAGATGTCCTTCTTGGAAGTAGTAGTTGACAGTTCTTGGAGTATTTTGTTCCTTTAATGGAGAGGAAGACACAAGTGGAGGATGACACGACAAGTGGAATGGTAAAGTCTGCCAGCGGTGATGGGCAAAGTGCCACTGGGCTAGAAAAATAAAATGATTGTTGTGGTAAGAGCAGTATCACTGCTCATTAAGGAGGGCACAGGTTTTCTGTGATCTCTCTGCTGAAAAATATGGGTCAGTGCATATGAAAGGAGTTAAGCCCACTGAACTTGTTGCACAGAAGGAATTTGGAAATTAATCATTCCAAGTTCTTAATTAAAAAAAATATTTACACTTCCCCAAATCAAGGCTTTTCTTCACAGCTAGAGAATGTTATTAAGGCTTTCTTTGCCCAGCTCATCTCCCTTTTGTTTAATTTCAGTACAGGAAGGAATCAAAAGTGTGTGTGGCAGAATACCTAAAGGCTTATGGTAGAGATGAGAAGGGCCCTTCCTTCATGAAGGATGGTCTAGCAAAATGTAGCATTTTCAATTTTTTTTAAATTACCTGAGAACTGTACTTCTGATTTGACATTTCACATTGTGAGGAGGGGTGAACACTGCAAGAAGGAGCTTTGAAATCTGTTCTTGATGCATTTGTTTGCACAGTGTAGATAGGAAAGCAGAGAAGAAGTTGTTCCACGGCAGTCACTTTGTAATGGATGTCAGCAGGACTTTTATGAAGCTAATTTTTTCCGTAATAAAATTTTAGGAGTTTATTTTCTGAATGAATGGTTATTCGTAAATATTGTTTAAAATGTTAAATCCTGGTACTTTCTTTAAATAAGCGCAGAAAATACGGATTGGTGGACGCTGCTTAATAATTCATGTTAGAAAACTTATCTTAGAGCAAAGCAGTGCTCATGCAGCATGTGTACAGGAAATAAAGGCTTGCCTTTAATGGAATAAATTGCATTAATTGCTGCTACTTGTGGTTATTTGTAATGATCTGCACAAAGAACAAGTAAATCCCAACTTCGTAAGTGTGGGTTTATCATGTGGAAGGTTGTGAATAATTGTGTACTTCTGCTCATAATCTGCTAAAACAAATTTCAGGTGTAAATTTCAGGCCTGGTATTATCTGGGTTGCTGAAACTCCCATGAGATCCTTGAGCCTTAGCAGCAGAATATTGCTTTTGTCATACTTCATTCGAGGACAGAACGTACAAATAAAGCCTTTATTATCCAAATAGTTCCCTCCTGACATTGCAACCAAACCAGTAATTCCAGTCTCTCAGTCTTTGATTTTCTGCTTGTTTTTTTTTTACTGGAAAGCCACACATACCCTTTGGCTTGTCCTGTGCATTCAGAGCAAGAAAGGCACAAAAATTCTCCCCATTGTAGCCTTTGTGCCCCACTTTTTGTCCAGCTGTTACTTTTGACTGGTGCTATTGAAAGTAATCAGGTGTGTTGCCCTGAAAACTTAATTAATTGTGCTTGTGCCTGTACCTGTACTCTACAGGAACCAAAACTTGTTTTTTTTCTGGTGAATGGGAACCTGCTGTTTTCACACTGGGAAAAAAGTGTCATGTTTTTGTTCATCTTCAGTTTGCTACTGAGTTTCACTTTAGCTTAACCAAGATTCTAGTGCAGATTAAATGAGGTTTTAGTTGTGGTTCTCAAATCTTTGACTACTTCATGGCTTTTTTTTTTTTTTTGTCATTTCCTTTAAAGGTGAAAGTACCTTCTTTGTTGAATTGAGTGAGACTTCCAGCATTCTGCAGCATGCAACAGTGCATTCCCTTGTTCTCGTGGATGAACTGGGTAATCAGACTATTTTGTAATAGATGAAAGCTAAATCTGAGGGATGAAAGACTGGCTGCAAGGTTTTTGGGCTGTCTGAATGGCAGCCAAGTCCACGGGGCCAGTTTCATCACAGTGATGCTGGTGTTGAACTGGTGTCTCAGCCTCTCCAGCATGACCACATCCTGGGTGCCCTGGGAACTCATCACCACCTCCCACTCCCAGTCATCGGTACTCTATTTCCAGCTGCGGTTTCCTGCTTTTGCTTTGCATAATTACTTGCAGCAAACCTCAGGAGAGCAGAAACATCTTGTTTCTGCAGTGCAGAAGAGGGTGATAGTTATGGGGCCAACAGCCAGGTCACCTTCCCCTGGTGCTGGTGGCTCTCACCCCTCACTGCTGTTTGTTTGTCTTGCACACAGCGGGGAGGGGAACAAACACACTCTGCAAATGCATTGCTGCGTTCATCTGTAGGGTGTCTGTCTCCAGCAGCACGTGAACTGTGGACTGACTTTACTGTGCCCCTTGCGTTCCCGAGTGTGCCAGAGCTGTCCCCTTGTGTCCCCAGGCAGAGGCACGGCCACGTTTGACGGAACAGCCATAGCGAGCGCCGTGGTGCAGGAGCTGGCGGAGAGGATCCGGTGCCGGACGCTGTTCTCCACTCACTACCACTCCCTGGTGGAGGACTATTCCCACAGCGGGGCCGTGCGCCTGGGCCACATGGTACGTGTGCCAGGGTGGGGTTTTCCCTGCTGGCGTTTCTCCTGCTTTTCTGTGCTCTTCTGCCCCGAGAAACGGGTGTTCTGGGAACAGGACCTCATGTCCCACGCGTTTCTTAGGCTGCAGGTCAATACTGCAAACTCTAACTTGTGCTCTTCCCAGGCATGCATGGTTGAAAATGAGAGTGAGGATCCAAGCCAGGAAACAATTACGTTCCTGTACAAGTTCATTGAAGGAGCCTGCCCAAAGAGCTACGGCTTCAACGCGGCAAGACTTGCAGATATTCCAGAGGAAGTCATTCAGAAGGGGCACAGAAAAGCCAAAGAGTTTGAAAAAACAACCATCTCACTGAGAATATTTAGGTAAGGCCCTGGGTTTCTGTATCTAAGTTGCAAATGGCTTATAGGAGCCCATCTTAATATTTGGGCAGTGGCTTTTGCTCAGTTACAGCACGAGGGGCAGTTACAACTACTTCTGTGAACCTGTTGGGAGGGAGGTGCTGTGGGAGGGCAGAGATGATAAGCAGTATCTTGAGCCTTGGGTCACTGTGCCAGTCTGAATTTGCACACACAGGTGCTGGGGGAGTGCCACTGGCAGCCTTTAGACCAGGCCCAGCATCCGTGTCTCCTAAAGCTGTTGCAGGAACGGCAACCTTAAGCTCTGCCCCTCAGTGTCCCTGTCAGTAAAGGTGGTTATTTCCCTCACTCAGGTACCTGTGCCAGGTGCTGGATGGAACAACTTGTGACGCAAACGCGGTTCGGAAACTCTTGGCGATGGTCGACCGGCTTTAGCAACTCGCACAGGTTACGCAAGAAGGTGTGAGCAGACAACATTATGATCTAATAAACTTTATTTTTTAAAAATGACCATTTTTCCATTGTCTTTCCTAGGAAATTAAACCCTTTAATTCATACCTACCCTCTACATAATGGTTATTGAGTACTCCACAATATATTAAGTCTAGATGTTATGGTACATGCATACACTTTCAGGCTGTTGATTACCCACTGTCACCAATACACATAAATGGAAAAAAGCTATGAAACTGTATAGGGCTGTATATATACTTGTCTCAGCTTCATTAGAGCAGGAAATTGCTGTGATTTCCAGCAGGTTATGTAAGTAATGTCCAGACTGTTCAAAAAAAACTATGAACAGAGTAAAAGTACAAGACTGTTTTGAGGAGACTTTCTACTGTGTACTTTAAAACATAGTAAAATTTCTTTCACAAAACTTAGTTACATGGGTACTTTGTTTTATAGTGCATTATAGTCTAGGAAGTCTCATTAAAACACTCGCTTTTCTTTCTTTTGTTAGGGTGGTTTGAGTACAGACTATTGCTGGGGCAGGGGAGGAGATTATTTTAACTTCAGAGGACACCAGAAAAATTGCTGGATATAATTTAAGATTAGTGTTTTCTCTTTCATAGAAAGAAGGTACATACTGGGACATGAGTACAGTTACAGCAAGTCTAGGTGTGCTAACAAAACAGGACACATTCAAGTACAATAAGATTTTTTGCTTGAAATTAGAAACAAACTACATGAGATTAAAGCATTAAATTCGTATTTCTCAATCTGAATAAATGTTAAAAAATCAAAAGAAATGCAGAAGTGCTAGCTCACATTTTTACCATGTTACAAAAGCGATTGGTACCCATGTCCATAAAGGCAGCAACAAAGAATGCTGCTTGTCTACAGAATAGTACTACTGCAAATTGGACTGCGTTTCAATGCTACTTGTAAAAACACCAGCTCTCAGAAGTTGGTATCTGTACAAAATTGCAGCTTATTTTTCTTCACTTCTGTCCCTTCAAAGTCTTTGTTTACACAGTAATGCTAAAACGCCCAGTTCTGTTATCCTGAGTCAACATATTGCCACTTTCTTTTTTGGTAGGTTGAGCTCCATAGTGTCAACACCTCACACATCCGCTTTAATACAGTCTCTTTCTGCAGAAATGGGCAAGTGTAACTTCCTCCAAAAAAAAAGTTTTAATAGTTATGACATTAGAATGGCAGGACTTTCTTTCTGAAAAGGAATTCAGTTGTGCTGCAATGTATTAGATTCTATAGGTGGAGCAGAGTCATATAGTGTATCTGTGTCGTGCGTAGGCTCTCCGGCGAGCGTACAAGGATTGGACAGTGTTCCAGCACCACAGTCACAGAAAAACCTACAACACAGAGAGACAGCTTAGTGGCCATGCCCTCCTGCTCTGGGAGCAGCCCCACGCCCTCTGGAAACGTACCTGTCGTGTCTAATGAATTCTACGTCGTGTCCTTGATGGCACTTCTTGATGCAGTTCACACAGATGGCGTTACGGTCTGTGGTGTTGCAGGTGTGACATCTGGAGGGAAAAGCAGCACGTTAGGCAGGAGCCAAAACCTGACCAGCTCTCAAGGGAAGTGCTCCAGGAGGCTGGAGGGCCAGAAATGCACTGAAGGAAAGAGGGTGCACAGGACTGTGAAGTTTGAGAATTTTACACAAACTTGGATTTCACAGCACACTTTTTGTAACTTGTGCCACCAACACAGTCGTGCTGGGCAACGCCCTGGGCTCAGGTTCACAGAAATAATCTCTGTTTTCCTCAAGCCCAAAGTCAATTCCAGAAAATGGGAACTTATTAAATCCTCTTCTGTTGCAGCTGAGGAAGAGCACACATCTGTGTGTTCACTCACACCCAGCAACTGTTCTAGGGGCCTTGCAGGAAGAGAAAGGGGGTTTCTTGGAAAGCCTTGCCGTAGGTGATGGGAAGGAGCTGTTACCTGTAGAAGTCATGCATCGGGTAGCTGGTGTAGCTCGAGATCTTATATAAACACTGGCCTCTACTGACAGCTTTCTCTATGGCATCTTGATTGTTCATTATTTTGTTATCTGTTGGGGGGAAAAAAATCCAGAACTAATCACATCTGGATCAATGACTCTTTTTTTTTTTTTTTTTTTTTTTTTTTTTTCCCTTGAGGCATTGAAGCAAAGGGCCCATTAGGAACAATTAGTTCTATACCTGCATTTCAACTCTGACATTTAAGAATATAAAATCCTCAAAGCCCATGCCCAGAGTACCATGCACTCCTGAAGCAAGAAACACTTGTTCCTCTTTGCACACATGGCATGAAATACCTGACAGCCTCCATTTAAATACTCTTTTTAAACCTGGCTGTTAATAAATGCTTAGAGACACACAAGCCTTCCTAGCAGGTGTAGGTTTTCTGCTGAGGAGCCTGAAACCCAATGTTTGAAAGCCTCTCATTTACCATAAGGCCTTTTACACATCCCTTAGAAAGAGGAAAAGGATGGCTCTTGCCCCAGCAGAGTTTAGGAATAAAGTACTTTCCAACGCAACGGAAGTGGAAATTAGGTCTGACCAGCTCCAGTACTTCAAAGATGTGCCCAAGGCACAGTGAGTTTGATAATCCCCTCTGTTACTCAACTACCTGATCTTCTGTCTAGTGCCAAAGTGCACCTCAAGAAGTTCTGCCCACTCCCAGCAGCATCAGAGCACCGAGTGATGTCATCACAAAACCCCGGTGCTGGGAAGCAGGGAGCCAGAGCCTGTGTTTTAAGAGGCACAAATCATCCACAGGAAAGGGTTTAACAGCTACAGGCAACTATGTAAAACTCCTGCAAACTGAACCTTTTTCATCCTCAAAAGCCTCCTGGAGCTGTCTGGCATTCAAACCATCATTCCCATCTTGTCCAAGAGGATCCTGTCTCATGCACACTTTCTCCACTATACAAGGGAATTTTATATATGTGAACGGTTCATATTTTATGAAAAAACATGTTCGGGATTGAGAATGTTCACGCTTTTAGATCCTAAAAGCCAACTGAGGCGTGTTTCTTTACTGGAAACACGTTTTTGGATATGTAGGAAAAAGACTTTCCATTGTACTACATCAGAAATGGAGTCTGAGATGGGCCAAAGATCAGGAACTGGTTCAGAAGTGATTTTGAGACAAAAGAGCTGATCACAGTTTTAATGTAACAGCAAAACCTTAAGTTATCTTTGAACCCACCTGTTTGTCTAAAAATCTTAACACAGCTTAATGTGGCTCATTACCTTCAGCTGAAACTTAGTCACAACTCTGCTTAAGGTGGTACCAGCTGTGAGCCACACAGGGTGCAGTAAGCCAAAGACCCAGCAGCACCAAACAAGTGACCAAACACAGGCCAGGAGGACTCGGGCTCACCTTTCATCGTGACATTGACACCAGATGCTAGAAATAAACCTCCAAAGCGGTTGTTGAAAATCTGATTGCCTTCTAATGTTGCAGTCGCATGATTTGTTATTTCAATACCTTCAGTGGGTCAGGGGAACAAAGGAGAGAAAAGAGAGTGGCAAAGTTAAATCCCTGCTGGTTGTACATTTGTATCTCTCTTGTCACCTACAGCTTGGTTGGTTGGTTTTTTTTTTTTAAGCCATCATAAACTCAAGGGGAAGAAAGAAAAATGACACAGCTACAAAACTGCACTGTAATTTGTTATAAAACTGAGGTTAAAATGCTGCTGTTGAATCCTTTCAAAGAGCTACAGCTGGCATGCATGGCTTCTGGGAGGACAACACACTACTAGTTTATCTGATAATAAAATGGTACCATCACCATGTTTATTTTCAAAGGGGATATGATTTTTGGGCACTTAGAGCTGTCATCTTCATGTACATTTGAAAGTTCTTGCGCACATACCTTACCCTTTTAAAAATATCTTTTAAAAAAAGTTCTCAAGATGGGCACCTAAATTTAATTTCTTTAATTCTTAGCTTTTATCAGTAACCTGTGTCTTCCAAGTCATTTGTCCAGGACTGCTCTTGACAGCAACCTATCCTTCCCCCCCACCACACTGAAACAACACCTTTAGAGGCTCTTCTCAGAAAACTTGCTTCTTCTGAAAGAAAGATGGGAGAAAACTCAAGAATGTAATTTTAGTTGAAATGGAATGGAATGCAAGATGTATGCAACTGTGATGATTAAACAGTAAAATTGCAAAAAATCACTGTTAAACATTCTTCATCTCTTTTGGAGAAAGAAATGCTCATTTTTACAATTTTTCAGCTTTGTGGAGTGTGAAAGTTGAACTTGAGATGCAATTCAAATCTCTTTAAATGTATATTTGCTCCGTTTCCTAGGTTTTAAAGCAGCGATAAGATATTCATACGAGCATCCAGCACATCAACTACAAATGTATCCTAGACAACTTTACCAGTTGCTTCTAAAATAAAATAACGAGAAGTATTTCACAAAAAAATGACAAGACAGAATATGTGTCATTTCCCAACATGCTGTGAAATACACCCTGACTACAATTCTGAATTCTCAAATGACTTTTAGAATACACTGAAGGATATCCCAGTCGCTTTTAAAACATCTAAATACCATGGGGTAAAGAAACCTAGAGTAAGCTTTGTGAAGAGCTCACTCCAAGCTTCCAAATTTGATTTAAACAGCACAAACCTGCAGCAAAGCCATCGAATATTCGGTTTTTCCTTAGCACAGGGTGGCTATTGGTGCTGATAAGAACACCAGCTTGAGCATTCCTGAAGATATCATTCTCTTCCAGAAGACCTGTGACAGACCAACAAATGTTACATTTGAGCTTGGGAGCATTTCCTGACCTGTAACCTTTCTATAAAATATTTTCAAAGGATCTTATGTGTCACAATCCTGTTAATAACTCCTTTCATTTGGAGAATATGCACCAGTAGCACTGGCATCAATGACACCAGTTAAAAGTAGCTCTCAGTGTATAATTTTGGAAGTGTATTTTTTCAGTACACAGCATGGAATTTGCCATCATAGGCACCACTGCAGAAAACTAAGTCTTTCTGCTTTCCAACTTTTTCTTTGATTTTTCTAACACCTCTCTCTTCTTGTCTTCTAAAATGAACAGACTGCAAAAGCCAAGCATTTTTTTGTTATAGGACAGGATGACTTTAAAATGCTGAGTTAAAATTAAAGCTCACTTAGAGCAAGTGATTATCTACAGAGTATTAGAAGCTGATATCAGGACACACAGCAGTCAGGGGATTTCAGACAGGGACCACTTCTGAATTTACAAGTGTACAAAAGATTCCTTAAAGACCTGTGGGTTTTTTTCCCCTGAATCTTGGACACTCTGGCAGAACCTAAACAGCTCATGTGCATGATTTTGACTACGTGACTTGAATCCAACACTGTGTTTCAGTCAAATGGCAAAGCTTACAAAAGCAAATGGGATAAAAGGACTGTCCTAAGCAGCAATCTAACAGTTATCTTGGATGAGATTAATTACCTCTCTGCCTCCCACAGATTTCAGTATTACTAATGTAATTAAGGCTAAAAAGCATTAGGGTATGTTCGCTATAACTATTTTATCACTTCAGAAGACAAGAGCTGTGTTTCTAAAGAGCACTTTAAAAAGAACACCGCTGAAACTGAAATTTAACTCTTATCCAGAACATTCAGCGAAAAACAGCAAGGGAAAAAGTTACCTCTTCCTCCATTAAATATACAGATGCCTCCATCTCTTCCATCATGGATTTTATTTCTTCTTAGTGTAGGATTACTGTCTGTTTTAATCCATACACCAGCCATTGCATTATCAAAAATTTCATTGTCTTCTATAAATCCAAGCCCTAAAATTGAAGGAAGGGTGGAAAAAAGTAAAATCAAAAAGTGTAATAAATGAGAATATAACATCACAGAACACAAGCAATTCTGGATAAACATGAAAAACAAACCTACCAGAATTGTAGACAAGAATACCACCATTCTGACCACCCCAGATCTTGTTGCGTCTGATTTTGGGGTTGCTTCCAGTTCTAGAGTGAAATGTAAACAAAGAAGTCATTTAAAAGTCATTAAAAGTAAGTCATTTATAGTCATTTACTATATCCCAAGGCCAAACATCTCAAATACTTCTAAAGAAGTGCCCCATGGATCTCTCTGCTTAAAAATCTTAGTAAAATACAGTTCTTTCCAAACATGCAAACATAATTTAGCTTTACAGACTTCAAGGGCCACATATTCCAGTCAATACCCAGGCTGTATTTTTGGTAACTTTCTTGTAGGTTAAAGCAGAGGGTATTCAGACATACTGGATTTCAAAAAAAGTTATTTTTATAAACAAAATGACAAGAACAGCTAAAAAGACACAATAGAGCACATAACAAGCTATGTCTGTTTTGGCAGAAAATCAGAATAAATGTTACCTTATCTGAACCCCTGAGTACATGTGATTATAGATGTCATTGTCTTCTAACACGCCATGTCCATTGTCATAAAAATAAACTCCAACCTAACACATCAAGAATTATATTATTAGTTCCAAAGTAATGAGGCATAAAACCACAGGACTTTCCTTTCTGTGGCCCTCTTGTAACCACAGAGCAAAACTCACTTGTTTCCCACTGTGTATTCTGTTTCTCCTCAAGACTGGAGTGCTCCCTGTTGTCACCCAGACTCCAGCCAATGTATTGCTGTAAACTTCGTTTTCCTCAATCACACCTTGTCCTTTTTCATGCTAAATGCAAGATGGTTTAAGAGTTAAGAAAACCTGCTAAACACCAATACTCTTTTTCCTGCTGTATCCATCCCTCCCACCCCTGGCTTCTTTACTGCAGCAAAGTAATTCCTTTCCATTTGAGTAAGCTTTTTTTGCTCTTTTTTTTTTTTTTTTTTAATAACGGCATATCATGATTTTGAATATTTGCCATGAATCAAAGAACATCCTGCATGTAAATCATTCTGTTTCAAGGCTCTGCAGTATTTGTAAATGTCTGCTGGTTGTTGGCAGGAGAAGTGCCTCCCCAGTGCAGTACACTCACATGAAAGCCATGGCTCGTGGTTCTTAAACCTACACCCAGCTCTGTCCCCAAAATGGACAAAAAGCTGGCATGGATCTGAAGGTCACCACATGTCTGGGCTCAGAGGTCAAACAACAGTTTTCTCAGTCAGGGGAGGAAGCTGTTCTGGTTAAATTTACTCAATGAAGAGATGAAGCTGCACACTTGCAGCATTAGCTGGACCTTAGGTAACCTTTGGCAGAAAGACAGACACGTATTTCTCAAAATCTGGTATTGCTTAAGGGAACCTGACAGCTCTTTCAGTTCAGTTAGCAGAGCCCTCGCACACGTTGGGAATTGGGCTTTATTTCCCACTTTTTCAAGGCAACCATTGCAATTTCTATCATCCTGAAGGCAGTAAAAAAAATCTTCTCTGAGGTTAGTGGTAAACACATTGCACTCCGAAAGAGCTGAACAGACTTTTTTTTTAAATGATGACATACTACTATGAAAACTAAGTCTTTTCAAAAAGCTTTCAACCATGCAACCATAAAATTCTATAATCTACCCCATTTTAAATATTTTACTCTGTAATAAGAATAATTTAGTGGCATTTATAAAAACCTTCATCTTTAAATACCAGCACCAGCTTCAGTTGCTTACCATGAACCTGGTTTCTAACATAAGAAGCTCAAGCATTGTAAGCACAAACATTTCACATAGGGTACTTCTCCCCCTTACATTTCTAAAACAGAACCCAAGTCTGTGCCTGTCCTAGGCTGCACTTACTACATAAATTCCTCCATGTTGACCATCATGAATCTTGTTGTGTCGAACGATAGGACAGCTGTTTGTTCGAATCTGTATTCCTGCTAATGCATTACCTGTCAACAAAAGTGTCATTTAATACAACTTACACATTGATTTTTCTCAGAAATCAATATGCAGCAAGCAAATCAGCTTACCATAAATGTCATTTCCTTCAATAAGGCCTCTTCCATCACCAAAGATATAAACACCACCTTGATTCCCATTAAAAATTGCATTGCCCCTAAGAAAAAAAAATCAACATTATGAAGTAATTCTAATACATTGTACAATACTACATATGTAGATAGTGGCCAGGACTGTATCCCATTCAGATTTAAAATACTTACTTTCCGTTACTTTGAGAAAGACCTACCTCTAAGTGCACACACAAATTAAAAATGGAGTTCAACTGAATACAGACAGAAATTTCATTGCTACATATACAAGAGTATTTACAGCTCCCCATAATTAAATTAAATTAAAGTGCACTTATCCCATCCCCATCAGATCTCTTCTATGTAGTGAAATAATAATGAGGAAAACAATACCTTATTGTCGGGTCACTGTTTGAGGTAATCCAAACACCTGCAAAGTTGTTTGCATAGATTTTGTTCTCTATGAATTGTCCTCTTCCCTTTTCATGCACATAGATTCCTCCAGTCTGGCCGTGATGGATTTCACACCGCACCACGGTTGGGTTGGCATATGCTTTCACTTCAAAGCCTGCTATCCTGTTTCTGTGGATGTTGCAGCTTTCAAAATAACCCTTAAGACATAAAACATGCAGTTTCCTGTAAAAGTCCTTTTTTAAATGAAGGTTATTCCCTCCCCTCCCTCCCCTTTAAATCCAATCCTCATTTAAAAGGAAACAGTACCAAAATTGACACCATGTAAGTACTTATATAGCTAATTAAAACAACTACTGACACCATATAATTTAATTTTTCCAAAAATAAAATACTGCTTCAAAGACACTGTGTTTGCATTGCTATTTATGACTACTCATGGAATACCAAGAAAAAATGGCAACTCTAGATATAGCACATTGAATAGGACTCAGTATCAGGTTTCCTCAGCAGCTCCTAAGAATCAGACTCCTTTCAAAGGCCATAAAGTCCACAGGCCCAACACAGGAAGGAAAGTACTATGGAGAAACCACCTGCTTGTTTTCAGACCAGGAACTATATCCATTTGGCAAAAATATGGTTTCTTTAGGAAGAAGTGTGCTAAATTTCTTTGGAACCACTGATCAAAATAAATAATACGAATGTGCGAATTCAGTAATTTTTCCAGGGCTGGATTGGTCTGAGTGGCCAAGTGGTACAATTTTTTACTTTTCCCCTTTTTTAAACAGTCTACACTGAGACACTGTAACAGCAGCAGCAGACCTACAACACAACACAACTGTATGTAAACAAGAGCATTATAAACAGTATTGCTGTGGGCAGGGAAAGAAAAGGCCACTGCACAAAGCCATCCCAGGCATGCTCCTTCCACGCCAACCACGGAGCAGCACCATGGACCGGCCCACCTGAAAATTCATCTGGCAATATAATGGATTCCTGCCCGATGATTTCTCTGATTCTACTTCCAGGGCCTTGCTGAGTAACTGTGTCAGCCCTTTCACAGCATTTTCCTGACATTTTCCTAGAACATTTTAATATTCAAATTCAACCCATTCTTAAGGTGAACTTCAATGGTATTTCATGCCCAACCAGAAAAATAGAAACTAAACTGAAAGACAGGAAGCATCTCTTATTGGAAATGGTAAACCACCACCAAATTATGTGCTGTAATTTGTGGATGGCTTAGATGCAAGCTCCTGAATGCTCCAACACAAGACTGTCTCCAGCAGGCACAATTTTTCCTGTAGCCACTGAAGTTAGCTATTTCAACTTGCTCATCATGAAACTTGTTATACTTGTGCACTACAAGAAACCCAAACAACAAACAAACAAACCAACTCCAAAACCAAACCAAACCAAACAATTAAAAAACCAAAAATAAAACAAAACACCCCCCCCCCACACACACACAATTCCTGCTACTGCCCAGAGTAACTGGATTCCAGGCTCACATGATCTACCACCAGGAATGTGTCAGACCTGGAGTTACTACTACCTATCACGTGGAAATTATTCAATTTACTGCCAGCCTAGGCAGTCAACACCCTGTTTCACTGTGCTGTGAATTGCTATGGGACTCCATCAAACACCGGCTACAAAAAACCAGAAATACATCCAGTTTAACAAGGAAATCAAGGCAGCATGCTCTTCTCCCTACTCTGAGGATTGCAGTCAAGAAAGGCAGTACGTGGATTAAAGATTCTCCAAAAAAGTGCTATCCATATGCACAGCTTGGCTCCTCAGACTCCACTGGGTAACAAATAAAAGTCAAATGGAAGACACATTCTGTAGATATTCAGAGTATGATTTTTTTCAAGAACTTTGAAGAAATACAATCCTAAGTGAGTCAATATGGTTTCAGAGTTCTCAAGGAAGCTACACACTAACAGACAGGGGAATCCAAAGATCTCCTCAGAAATATGCCTTCATGCCAACAAGCAGCCTTTTGACTTCTTATCTTGAAAGATATCACTTCCCCCTCCCCCCTAATTTACACTTAAAATGAAGCTCTCAGAGAAACTTACCTAAAGTGACAATTTGGTATATAAAAGGCAAGCCTGATTCTCCTGATGGAATATACAATTTCAGTTAAAATATTACTAAACATGGTTTGACATATTTTTAATTACTTCACACATTATTCTCTGAGTGCCAAAAATGCTTTTGACTACAGCACTATGATGAAAGAAAAGGGGTATTTCAGGTGTGCTTCATCAAAGCATTTTGGATTCCAGGAAGAAGTTGCAAATAAACTGAGTTTTTCTCATGTGGCCTGCAGGAGCTCCACAAGTTTCAGCAAGCACCAGTATTTAACTTGAAAAATGTTGGACTGTTGATTCAGAAGAAAGTGGGAATTTGCTGCAAGCCTCTGTGAAGGCAATGCTCCTTCAAAGAGGGGGAATGAAACAAAATAAATCTGTATCTCAGATTCCTTTATAAGCCTGACTAGTGGGTTGGAAAGTCAAGGTTTTCTGCCAAGTAAGATCCTGTAACATTCAATATCCATGAAGAGAAACTGCATTAAAGAGCCCATTCCTCCTGAATCAGTCAGCTTAAGCTGAAGGGCTGGCTTTGAGTTGATGCAGTTAAACCCAGTGTATTTCTGCATCTGTTGAGACCAAGTCTGACCATCACCTGTGTGCATCACTGTTCAACTCGAGTCAGCTACACCAACAGAGCTGCTGTTTGTCAGAAACACAGGCAATTCCACCATTCTGAGCAACCACCTCATCCCAGACTTCCTATTTCCTATCCCTCTGTTTCCCAGGACGTTCTCTGTTGATAACAACAACTTTTTTGGCCCCAAATTCACTCCCGAGAAAGGGCTAATACTGACTTCAGTCTTTAAGATGCCCCCAGGCAATCCCTGGTGTCTTTTCAGCCACCAGAGTTCAACAGGCATTACTGTGCCTTTGAACTTCAGCCCCTCAAAGAGGTCTGGTGATGAACTTGTGGATCCCAAATCACACATGGCTTCAGGCAACACTTTTTCTTTGGAACATTAGGGAGTATTTTTTTTAAACGGAAACTGTGTTTCTAAGTATGGAGTTTGTTTGTTTATCCACAGGGTCCACCAACACTGCTATACACAAAGCTCACTGCCAGCTCCAGCTACAAGGTACCACCATCAGACACAGCTGCTCCTCTCAGCACACTCAGCTGCCCAACCCTTATGCTCTGTCCAGATGTTTGGCAGCTCAGTTTATTGAGGTCAGGAAGTCTGCACAGAGGGAGTGCAAGCCTTATATTGCCTCCACCTCCTTCTAAGAATGGTTTTTCAAGTGTGCTGGGTGCTTGACTTGGGCTTTGTGGGGGTTTCTGGTTATAATTCAACAGCTAACAGAAGAAGAACCTGGAGGGGACAGCACCAGACAGTGCCAGGATTGCTAAGGGAAAAGAGGCCCCTATGATTAGTAAGAAGGAAGAGAGGATGCATGTAGAAAAAGTATTACAATCTCACACAAAACTACCAAGTAGCTTACTGCTTGAAAATCCCAAATATTAAAAAGCAGCTCTGTACATCAAATTTATTTACAATCCCAGGCAGAGCATTAGCTGTGGACACAAAATGACAGCTACACTGACAGCATGTGTGGGCAAGAACACTGCTGCAGTCTAGTAAGATCTGAGCAGGTGAAGGAATCAGAAACAAACACCACAGCACCGATAATGCTGATATTCCCACCTGGCACATAGTGTACAGAAAAAAATGTGATCACAAAGATTGGATCTTACACAGCTGGAAAAACTCAAGCCTTTTTATATCAAGATTAGCTCAGTGATTGAACTTGGATGCTTTTTTCTTTCTGCATATTGTCCAGTATAACAAACATGGCTCTGAAATGCTTTAGAGTTAAAACTTTCAACTGATGGGATTTTCTTGCTGCTTTTCTTCTCTGAGGACTTCTACCCCCTTTATTTCTAAAAGGGCTTTTTTTCTTTCTCTGTCTTGAAGACTACAACATTACAGAAACACAGAGGTATTTATTACTGTTTGAACAACACATGTATTAAAAGCAAAAAATATATAATTGTGTAAGATTTAACATTTCCCAAATATTTATTGACTCTGGGATTCCCAATCGGGTAGGAAAAAAAAAAAGAAAACCAAACTTTAAGAAAAAGACAACAGAAAACCTTTCTAGAAAAAGAGTAACTGCCTATGGTTATAAAAATGTGCCTCCTAAACCCTGGAAGGGTCCTTATTTGAGAGTTAGCGCATTTCACGAAAATTCAAATGCAACAAAATCACATCCAAGATGCAAAACAAACCCTTTATTTTTATTCACAGCAAAATGCAATTGAGTTTTTAATGTAGTCTGTATAGAATCTGGCATATGCTTAATTTATTTTTGGACTTTATATACACATTTTTTAAAAATGGTCTGATTTGTAGTATTTTGAAGACAGAGAAATAAACTAGGCATGATCACCCAACTTAGACACATGCTGCTACATTTTTATTTCATCAGAAAGAAACCCCCCCCAGGCTTCTCATTTGGGAGCCATGAAAATGAAAACTGTTTTGCCTAGAGCTCAGCTTTAAACTGTAAAATCAGGCTTATTCTTACATTAAATTAGAACTTCTCCATTGTGTGCATAAAACAACAAATACAATTTCTGACAGATGCCTGTAACTCATCTCAGGCACCCGAGAGGTCAGGATAAGGCACCCAGGGCTGTCAATGCCACACTGCATTTTTAATGCCAGCTCGTTACGTATTTGTCAGAGCACTAAGGAAAACGTCGGGATATTGCCAGTTCAGAAAGAAGAGGTGAAAGTTTCTACAAGTATCAAAACACAAAGAACATTTGAGAACATGAAACTGAAAAACAAAGCACTCTTGAACCTTTTGGAGACAGCGCTCCAGCACAGAAACCCACGGGAAAAGAACGTGTAGGGTAGGAATTCAGCACTGGAATCCACTTGTCCCAGTTCACAGTCACAAGCAATATAAAAAAAATTACAGAAAGTAACAGAAGTGAGAGAAGCCAAAATACAAAATCCGTTGATTTGTTTAGGACTACAGGATTTGCATCTGAAGGATACCACGTCACTTTGTCACGTAACGAGCATATAAACATTGCCAATGATGTCACTTCACTGACTCTATCACTAGACATGATGCAAAAGCAGAAGATGCTGCTAAAGCAGACTTTGAGACATGAAGGGACCGAATCTTTCAAAAGAGTTTATGACTAGGAAATACTTCAAAAATATTTGCAGCTGAGATAAATATTATTCACACATTCTCTTTAATGTGCTACTGTTTCCCTTAAACAAAAGGGAAACATTTATTTCTATTCCATTTTGCTTGTGATACCACACTGATCACAGCTCTGAAACAGACATTTCATTGGTAAGAAAAAAGATCAAATACACTTTTATTTAAAATTAATCAAGTGAATTCAGCCTGGCTTTTTAATTTTTTTAATATTTCAGTACTAATATATTTAATATTTATACTTCAGTACTTAAACAAGAAGTAGCTCCTACCCAGACTTTCCAATTAACCCTCAAGCCTACACAGGCACCTCCCCTGCAAGAGCTGCTGAAGTACTTTCCTTTACCAGTTTTTCTATAGCTGAAATCACTTCATTCCATGTTTCCAAGCCTGTTTAAGTCTTGAAGGGATGTATGCATCCACTGAAGTGGATCAGAAGTGCTTGTACAGTATGTTAACACAGCTTAATGCAGTCCAAACAATGAGATAATATAAACCAAAGACATCTGCCACCACTCTTTGCAAACCAGCCAAACAACATCATCTCTAAAGGACAGAAAATGATGGAAAGCCATCCATCAGAAGAGGGCTGCCAGCAGGGCATTCTCCGTTGGTGCAATCTTGCCCAACGTAGAACTAGTCCTTAGGATGTGACTATCAGAGTGGAGAAGAGGCACCTACCGGCAGAATCCCACCATGTGGGGGTTTCACCTCCACTGGCAAGATTTTATGCAGGCAGCAAAAGCAGCAGCCCTGTGACCTGTTTGCCTTCTACTGAAACCAGAAAACCATAAATCCAACAGCTACAGCTAGCACTGCCTCTGTCCTTTATTTCTGCCCCTCAGCAACCTGGGCAAAGAGGAGAAAGGCTCACTAGATTGTACCCACGGTGGATTTCCTGTTAATGCTATTTACAGTCTGCCAACTCTCACCAAAAACCCGAGTAGGACTTGCCGACTAGTTCTGGTTCAGAATTTGCTGAGGGTGCATTGATCCCACTGTCTGTATCACTGATGAATGGTACTGGTCCCAGTGCAGACCACTGGGGGACATGATTTAGCCACTGGCATCTACCCTCTGGATGCAACTATCCATACAATTCCTCATCCACCAAACAGTCTCTCCATCAAATCCACATCTTTACCACTTAGGGAGAAGGATGTTGTAGGGGAGTGTGTCAAGGCCTTCCAGGACTCCACATACATGACATCCACGGCCCTTTCTTTCTCCACTGAGGCAGTCACTCCACCAGACAAGGTCACTGGGTTGGTCAGGCAGGACTTGTCCTTGGTGAAGCCGTGCTGGCTGTCCCCAGCCACCTCCCTGTCCTCTGTGAGCCTTAGCACAGCTTCCAGGAGGAGCTGTTCCATGATCTTCCCAGGCACAGAGGTGAGGCTGACAGGTCAGTACCTGCCAGGGTCCTCCTTTGTGCCCTTTACTGAAAATGGGTGCAATGTTTCCCTTTTCCCAGTCACCAGGGACTTCACCTGACTGCCATGACTTTCCCAAAGTCATGGAGAGTGGCTTGGACCCTACATCAGCCAATTCCCTCAGGACTCTGGGATGCATCTCACTGGGCTCCATAGACTTTTGTACATTCAGGCTCCTCAGGCAGTCACAAACGTGATCTTCTCTTACAGAGCGAGTGACTTGCTCCCACTGTCCCTGCCTTGTGCTCCATCCAATAAAGAGGTGTGGGAAGACAGACTGCCAGTAAAAACTGAGGCAAAATGCTGTTGAGCACCTCAGCCCTCTCCTCCTCTCTTGTCACTGCTGTTACTCATGGAGGGGGTGGGGTGATGTGCTTCTTCTCTGCCATTCCTTTTCTGAAAGACATACCTGTAGAAGCTGTCCCTGTCATTCCTTGCATGCCTTGCCAAGTTCAGCTCCATCCATGCCCTGGCCTTCCTGACACCATCCCTACACAACTGGACAGTGTCCCTGGACTTTTCCCAGGTCACCTGTCCCTGCTTCCACTTCCTTCTTGCCCTTTAGTCTCAACCCAGCAGGTCTCTTGCCTTCCTTTCCTGATTCCTTTACATCTGGGGATCAAGAGCTTTTGCACTCTATGGAAAGCATCCTTAGAGATCTGCCATTTTGAGAGTGGCTAAAAGAAAACTGCTTGTTTTGCCAGCTGGGCGTGGGGAATTGGGACTTTGTCATTCAAACAGGAAAAACAATGATTTGGCACTCCTTGAAGACATGCAGAACATTTTCCTAAAATAAGTCAGCAAATAATCTTCTATTTCAGAGACAAAAATCCATTCTATTTCAAGGGCTATGAATGTCATTTTTCACTACTGTACATGTACTTGGAATTGATGAGCTTCACCCCACACAAATAAACGTATTTATGAAAGAAGGCCTGAACTCTGATATGAAATTCTGTGTTAAAATTCCACAACTAATTCCCTGCTACAAAAGTCCTCTTCCCAGAGAATACGTACATAACCTATTTCAGAGTTTTAACATTAAAATAAGGCTAAGTCTCCACAAAGCTTTTTTTTTTTTCATTTCTAAATCATCCAGCACCTTATTTTTGTTCAATTTCAAAGGGAAAAGAATGAAGTATAAATGAAAGCCTACGGTTTACATCCTGTTTCAAGAGGTATTTTGTCACTGCAATATAATACAATGTAATAGGCTGCCAATCAATTGCAAAAGCTTGCCGAAACCTCTTTCAGCTAAAATTGTCTTTAAAGTGAAGTCTCCCACTTAAAGGCAAGAGAACAACAGCAGGCATATTTTAAAGTATCTGCTCATGACTAAATAAATTTTTTTTAAGAAACATTTCTCCAATGACAGGCAAAATGTGCAGATTTCAGTTCTACGCCATCTGTATTTTTTTTCTTCAAAAGAAAACATATAGGTTACCATTCCGTGGTCAAAAGTGAAAACGCCAACGTCACGTCCGTGGTGAATGTGATTCCGTCTGATAATGGGATTTCCATGGTTTTTAACCCAAATCCCTGCTAACGCATTATTGGAGATCTCATTGTCCTCGTATATTCCCTGGGAAATAAAAGTGTAAATTAAGACAGGATTCAAAACAGTAGACAACTTTATCCAAGTAAAGAAATTAATATGGAAAATTACCTGTGCGTGGTCTGTAATATAAAGTCCAACATTTTCACAGTCGCTGATGTTACAGTGTTTAATAGTAGGACAAGCTCCCTGGCCACTAACACATACTGCAGAGCCAACTGGAAGAAAACAGTACAGTTACCATAGCTTCAAAGCATAGTGTATTTATAAATAGTCTGGCAGTGCTTTTGCAAGAAAAGTTAGTGTGAACTGATATTTAAAAGAGATTTGGTGTGCACAGAGCCAAAGCATTGCAAGCCACTGGCAGAAAAACACTAATGTCATCATTTTGTAGATGCAAAAACCACGGTAGGAGTCACTTTAAAATCATCCTGCCAAGGTTAAACAGCTGCCAGGACAATGGTTTATATAATAATTCATGCTTATGAAAGTCCTCACTCATTTATTTGCCTGTGTTAGGCCCACTGTATACTGACTGTTCACAGCAGAGCACAACAGAAATCTAACAAAATTCTCTGCTAATTACTGCCTTGTTGTGCTTCCCTTTAAATTTTCACAACTCAGTACTTCAAAGAGGCCAAACAAGAATTTTGTAGCATACAAAGACACACTGTCTACCCAATACTCAGCAGGACACAGACACACAATCTCGAGTACAGAATAAACATCAGAAACCAACAGGTCTCTACCCAGTTGAATTACAGAACTCCCTGAATGATTTCAGCTGCCATACCATAACCCAGAAAAGAAACATTTTCCAGGAAACTAGGACTCAGACTGCTCAGGACTTCAGCATATCAGCTCAATTCCCTGAACTCCATGAAGTGTGACAAAATGAAATTCTGCAGCCACTAAATTCAACAGTGATTTCTGAAAGGTAAGAGCTCATCTCAGGGAACCTGGCCTACGTAACACATGTTCCCCACAATTAAACACCACTTAATAAGCAAGCCAGTACCTGCTCTGTTAGTCAGTTTTCACATATCTTTCTAACAAAGCATCACAAAGACTATGCTTAAATAATTCACAGACTCATTTACAGAGAACTTATTCTTTTTTAATTCCTAAAGAAATTATTTTGATTGTCTAGTCTGACCTTATGAATAATACAGGCTATACTAATTCCCTGAATTAAGTCCTGCTTCAATTCTAGTAGTAGGAACTTCAGCACATATCTTGTAGAAACATATTTAAATTTTGATAACTTTATAATTTCCAGCAACTGAGAAACCAGCATAAAGCTTGTTAGCTGGCTAGAGGGCTGCTGTCCTTTTAATTTACACTTTAATTGCTCATCTGAATTCTTCCAGCTTTGGCACCCAGTTCTCTTTGTACCAGTGTATGCCATACCCTATGCACACACACATTCAGTGCAAGCAATTTGCTCCTTCAGCGTCCTCCTTAATAAAGTAACAAACTGCAGTCACTGTGTTTTTCACTACAACCAAAGTTTTCTGCTTTACCTTATATGACTTTTCATTGAACAGTTTCTAAATTTTCCAACATGTTGCTATGGACACCAGAAAAGAGCACTTTATTCTGAAGCAGGACCAAGCAGAGGCGTTAACATGAACACAGTCTCTCTACTTCTACTCGGTATTCCCACAGGTGTAACTAAGGAGCACATCAGTTCTTTTGGCCACTTGACTACATGAGGGCTCACATTTAGCACTTTATCCACAGTGACTCTTTAAGCTTTTCCCAGCTTTCCAGGAGAGGGGTTTAGCACTTAGAAACAGGAACAAAATCAAGTTGTGTGTAACACAGCTTGCACTTTGTCAGACTAATGTTGAGTGGTGTTTGACAGTCCACCTACCAGGAAGGTCATAGCAACCCATCCTCCTGGTCATTTTTAAGACTGTAGTTATATTACATTCATATTGTATCTATAATACTCTATAGTAAAGTCTACAGGTCTCATTAATATGGATCTTATTTCTTCAAGTCAAGAAGTCATCTTTGAAATAACCACAAAAAAGAAAAAAAAAAAGCCATTACAGTTACCCTGAAAGTTATTTTTCATCTATTTGGTGTAGGCTCTAGGCATTCTGTAGAACTCTAATATTTTAAGGCACTGTGTGTTGATGTCAAACATTTTTCAAGGAGCTGTGTAATTATACTGGGAGCGTTGCCTTCTTTTGGTCAAAGAAAGTAATCAAAAATGCCAACAGTGTCATGCAACCATTATAACTTTCTGTAAATACACACTAATTTGATTCATCCTAAATTTTAAATTCTTGACTGACCAAACCCCTGCATTTACACCTCATCATTTTACCCAGGATCAACAGGCAGTACTCCTGCCATACTTCATCCTGGGTAGTCTCTCCCCTCCCACCTCCCCCAGGGACAAAGACCATCTCATCGAGGTTTCAAGTTACCATTGATACACAATGGGAAGCCAGAGAATATCTTGGCCCGTTCTTTCTAAACTCCTGCATTATTTTAGAATGTCTATTTTTACAGCTGTTTAACCTCATCCACAGTTACTGTCAAGAGTGGAATGTGTTTCATTATCCCTCTAGGGGATGAGGGCATTTATCATTCCTGCCTATTCTCATTAAATATGGAACAAAAATTACACAACACTTTGCCATTCAAAATTTTCCATTCTATGATGGATCAGCATCACTGCTTTGTTCCCCAAATTAAGACACAAGCACTGTCTCTTCGAGAGAGATGCTGCATCTTCTCTTGTTTATCAAGTTATTTGTGGCAGTAAAATGGTGTGTTTTTATTTTGGAGGGATGCCCCACAGTTTCCTTCAATTGCTAATTTCCTATTTGTATTAACTGTTAATAACAACTTCTTTCTTGCATTTCATAACTGCTTTCACTCCCCTTCCTCTATCTGTTTCTGACACTGAGGAGCTATGGATTTTTGGAACCCAGTGTGATGTTCTAAAAGCATACTTCTATCACATGTTGCTTATTTAAATGAAAGCAATCTCTATTCTGACTCACTTCACTGGACTTGAGTATTGATTGTATGAAATTGGTCCTTTTGGAGTACAAAGCACATGTAGTAGTGGTTTAAGCTTTATTTTGTTTACTCAGAATATAATGATTGCACACACTTCAGCAATATTAATATTTTAAAAAAAGGAACATTGCCATCCACTACTACTTTTATCCATCAAGGTAAGGGCTAACATAGATTTCTTCTACAATGGATGCAACAAAACCTCTAGACTCTTGCCATTTAAACTTTATTTGAAAATATTTCAAAAGATCCTTTGGACTGTCAGCAGGAACCTCCAGCTTAATGCATTTGCACTTACATAGCTCCCATCTTTACATATGACATACATTAAGAACTTTACATATGACATAATGTAGAAATATGCTTTAATGCAACTTGGAGATCTACACAAAGGATATCAAGCATGTGCTAGGAAAGAGGTTTTGAACGCCTATGGATCAATACTTCAGAGATGTCAATTATCTGGAAACAGTAAATGCCTTTTCTGGCAGACTGCCATTCTTCCTCCCTTTTTACACAAACTCAGTACTTCCTGAGTAGGTAATAGCAAGGCTTGGTAGGATTAAAAAGCCACTAAAACTTGATAATCGATGAGTGATGACAGTATAGCCTACACACAGCCTCCAAAACTGAACAGAAATTTTAATTTCGGAGAAGAGAATCAACAATTCAATACAGTAAACGTTCAGAAATCCAGAGTTTTGGAGGGAACAAGATGTCGCCCTGATTTTTTTAAGATTTTCTAAAGCCTTCTGAGTTTACATTCTCGTAGAGAACTTTCTCACGCAACTTTCTGTAAACAACCTATTGTTTTGCATTCTTTCACAGAGGTGGAGAAATTTGATAGACTGGTAGCTTGTCCAGTGTCATTGTAGAGGTGGCACATTCACCCTCCCAATCCACTGGCACCTTTTGAGAACTATAAATGATTGGAGTCATAGGAAATAAATTAGTCTCTTCATCGTGACCACAGCCATGGTGCGTCGTTTTTGTGTCCTCTGGTGACAACAAAACTTCAAAATTCTCAGAAATGGAAAGTGGTCATGAAAAAAATGATCAAAACTTAATTTTCATAAATAACATTCACAAAAATATCAGGATTTAGTAGCTTATATAAGCATGTTTCCATATGAAATCATGCAGCTCTTCCAACTACTTTAATATTCAATCTGAATGCGGTCTTATCTAATTCCTCTCACTGGTTGTCAGGGTCCCAAATACTGGTATATGATAAGTTCCAGAACACCTTTTCTTTGAATATTTTGATTTCCCAGTATTAGCATTAACACTGGGATAACTGGGATACTGGGAGCAGCTCGCTGTCCTTTGCTCCTCTTTTGTAATTTTTAACACTTCTAAAGTATTTACTGATGTGTCTCCAATAAAAGACATGGTGATGCAAAGCACAGAGCTGCAAAGCAGAGAACTGCCTTGACCAAGAGCAGGGGTTTATAGCTCAAAACCTTCAAGAAAGCTCATCTTCCTCTAGAAGGCACACACCAGGAATCCTACCATCCTCATCATGGTTCCCTGCAGTATTCTTCACAGGCATGACCAGAAAAATGTAATTTTTATATCTAGCTGGAAGAACTCTTCTTTTTCCTTGCCTTTATGTTGAGCTGAGCAACCTCCATACACAGCCTGCTGCACACATCCATTCCCTCTCCCTAGCTGACCTTGGGGAAATTCACATGGCCATTTCCACACGACAGCTCACTATCTTAATTCTCCTGAACCTCTTCTTCCTGACACTCCAACTCCACTTCATCTGGCTGTGTTCAAAGATGTTCAGCTTGCCATGTCTTGTGTCCAGTGACTACAAACTGCCATGTCTTCCTGCTGGTGACTAAATGGCCATCCAGCTCCTCACTTCCAGACTATGATTCCTTCTTTCCTCAACCTAGACTACTAATTTTCCCCAAATGAGGTAGTATAAATTCCTGATTGTCTCTGATGGTGAAGTGAGTCTTTCAACACTTCTGCCTGTAGAGCTACTACTCATCCTCTGAACACGTCAAATCATTCCACTCAGAAGTGAGCTGAGCTTAGCAGTTATATCTAGTGACAGTTCAATGCCATCAATCCCAATACTGAATATCAGAGCAAACCCAATGAACAACTGCCATGTGTAACCCTTTCAAATGCCCCATCCTGCCAGCTACAACCATACACCAAACCCAGGTATGTTTATTTAACTGTCACTTCTCTATTTCAAACCAACTGCCCCAAGAGTCCACACAGATTCAAACAGAAAACCAAGTACACATTATCACAGAGGTTTTGGACACAAAGAAGTCACTCTAACAGTGATGCTCCAAGGCAATTAAGGCTTGCAGACCTGTATTGAGTACCCGCATCAAAAAATAAAGACATGCCAATAGTAATCATACTCAACTTGTTGTGTTTCTTCAAACAATAAAAAGCCCACTAACCTGTACAAGTACTTCGGATAATACAGTGATCTATAATTGGACTGCAGTTCACGGTAATCTCTAAGCAGTGGTGTGCATTGTGGTGCTGAGCAGATTTGTCATCAGGGTTGAACTGAAAAAGAAGAAAACAGAAATGCTGTATTTAACTGCTCAGGCATTAAAATAAATTTTTTAAAGATCTGCTTATGGGTGAGATTCTTACCCTGATTGTCATATATCCAACATAGGCATCTTCAGAACCCTCCATAAAAACGAAGGTGGAATCTCTAGTGTTTTCTATTATAACTTTATCTGCTACTTTTCCAGGTGCTGCAAAGAAAACAATTAAAAAGTCTTAGCTTATGCTGCTGAAAAAAATCCTCAACATACTTACAGAATTCTGTTTGAAGCAACAAAGGAAAATTAACACTATTGTTGGCACATAAATAGCCTTCCTGTCAAAAGGATCTTAAAAAAGGAAGTTTCAAAGACAATGAAGAAACTAGTCTTTAACTAAGACAATCTGACACCAATTTACTAATATCTAGTACTGTGAGAAAAACCTCCTCTTTTACAGAGCTAGTTTCTGATTACTACTTACAATGAACTGAATGAACAGCTTAAACATGGGTACCAGGCTAGAGGCAGTTTAACTCTGCTCCAAGTACAATTTCTTCTGGTATTCCAAACCATTTTACTGATGCTAAAAACATACATTCCATCACTGACATGAACCACTATTTACTAATCTACTCATGACCTACACGTGACCTCCCCACACTTCTTAAAAGTAGGATTCAGAGTTTTGAATTGATAGCCTCATTATTCTTTAGGAAAAAAAAAAAAAAAAACAAAACAAAAACTAACAAAACCAAAACTTACTGAGTTAGATTGATCTATACTACTGGCAGTATGTACAAAAGGTTATGAAGTGGTTCCCTTGTAAAAAGTATAATGTGTCGTTTGATTTCCTGTGTTACCAGTGAGGCTCTGCTCGATTCTTTACCCTTAATCCAAAGGCAGGTGATGTTTACGTTGGGATGGCACAAGCCAGCAGAGGGAGCACCGGTTAACCTCAGCCACCCACTGGAATAAATTCAATGACGCTCATTCACAAGGAAGATCGCTTGTCTGATTCAAACCTGCACATTAAACATGCAAGCCAGAAGCCGCCCTCCCTCAATACACCAAATATAAAGGTGGAAGTTTCACATACTATAGCAGGTAACTTATCTGATAGCATTTTAAACTGTTCCCAACTCAACACAAACGTGAGCAGGTATTTGTCCTAAATTCTGCATTTTACTGAAAAGCCTCCACACAGGATTCCTCAGGAGCAGATCCTTTTCTGTTGTCTGGTGACATTAGTACAGACAAGCGGTATGTCCTGTTCTTTATCACTCTGGCAGAAAGATGTCAGTCAGAATGAGGCAACATTTACATTATTATCCAGCTTGTTCTCACTATCTAAAGGCCCAATCTCCGCTTTCATTACTGCAGAGCTGCAAATATTTTAAAGTAGACTGGCTCTCCTCTACACCACTATTCACTAAGTACTAGATAACAACTAAAAGAGGCTTTGATGTGGAGTTGTGTCACCATACAAAACATTTTTCCGTGGTTTCATAACATTTCTATATATTCACCATGGTGCAAATGCAGTGGCATAAACAAATCTGTGTGTTTCAGCACACAGAAAGGAACAGCACCACAGTACTGCAGGCAAACCAAACCCAGGAAATAAACAGAGCCCCTAGGAGGATATGAGAGCCATAACTCAGTATCAGAACTTTCAGGGTGGCACAAAAAAATTGCACTTCACATTGGATGCGCTGAAACTATCAAACAGATTTGTGGAATTGTTTGCAAAGCACTTGGATCATGTTCTCTACAGACACCTTCCTCTCATCACACGAGCTCCTACACAGGGAATAACTTCTGAGCTGGGAAGGTCCCAGAATGCCCATCATGGAACATGCCAGTTAGTAAGATCGCTGCACTTAGATCTCCCTAGGAAAACAGCAAAGACTTCCTTAAGCGTTAGTTTCATTCCAAATGCATCAATGAAATTCTCTGCAACATTCTACTTAATCTTTGTGAAATCATCATTCAGAGAAATATATCTATTTCAGCTTTTGGCTTAGGCCACTTTAGAATAAAGAAACCAGTGCTAGAATTGGAAATGGAAGAAAAGTGCCATTTATTTTGTAATCAAGCCAAATACAGCTCCCAAGAATTCAGTTTACTGAAACCTAAGAGAGTCATGTTCCCCAGGATCAGAATTCATGCTCAGCTTAAGGACCATGGATAGACCATTTAGAAATAATGGAACGCAAAACCTACAGAAAGGGACTGTCTAAAGAAATATACATTGACTGGATATTGCCTCAGAATTACTTAATTCCTCATAAGGAATAAAACAATTTCACTTTTCCCTGCATTAGAAGACAAAAAATCACTACCTTCTGCAGGAACTAACTGTGACCCTGTCCAACTGTACCAAGCAAAAACCAGATACTCTTTTAGATCTCACAGATTTAAACCACAAAGACCTAAACCAGTCCCAAATAAAACCTTCAACTCAAAGCTGCAGAATGGGTATTTGAAGAACTCAGACATGTGAAAGTACTCTTGCACTCTGAAGTAAAACAACATCCAATTATAATAGCGTTCTTAGTTTTAGATTTTTCCACCCTTAAAATGACAATAACAATTCCTATTGGTTTTAATAATTTTTTTCTTGACTGAAGAATCTTTTGATAATCCATTTTCACTTACTTGCATATTATTTAAATCAAATGGAAAATGAAGGGAAATAATGAAAGCTGTAACTCTGAAAATGCACATTAAGTGAAGAGTCTCAGATCAGGACATGTCTGTACAACTGCTGAAACCCAGCAATTGGGAGATTTTGTGTCTTGAGTGAGATGAGCACTCCATGGAAGGCTCCTATTCCCACAGCAAACACACCCTCCTCTCCAACCCTGGAAAATAGAACTATTTTAAAAAATTCAAAGGTATTTCTGTCTGCTGAACCAGAATCAACAGTTTTCTTATGGAACCTCTCCTCTGGCTTCTTTCTTGGCAATTCAGATATGCCAGAGTAAAAGTAATACTTCCAAAGCCTTCCTTTTGAACCAACTCCTTCCCTCAGATTTAGGGGAAGAAATAACCCCAAAATTAAACAGAACAAAAAACTCAGAAAACCAGACATTATTCTGAAGCACATTTTGCTTATGTGACCAAGCAGAAGCTTCTTCCAAGCTCAAGGTATGTTAAGCTGCCTTTCTAATAATGTTGTGCTTCTTCTGAAGCCAGAAGAATAAACTATTAAAGAAATTGGAGTAGAAATGCAGAGAGATTTGGTGCTGCCTTAATCCTACCATTCTGAAAAGCATGCCAGACTGAACAGAGAAGAGGTAGTTCTCCAAGGCTTAGTGGTTCACTTTAATTTGTTTTCTTTTCCAGTCAAATGAAAATTGACTCTCTCTACAATGTCACTCACCATTCAGTAGAGAAAGTCTGAGGAAGTGAAGTCAGCAGTGCCAAAAATTGAAATATAAATACATCTAGCATTGCTGGATTTCTCTTGGAGGTTTTGTTCCCCAAGACAGCTATTCTGTTACAAAAATACACAATACAGATCCCTGGCTTTTAAAGGACTGTACTTAAGATAACTGTTTTTCTGAATAACTTAGGTTAATTCCAGAGGAAGGGAAAGCAGATGGCTTTTCAAAACTGGAAAGGAGACAAAGAACATGCAGAAGTTTACCCAGATATTCACAATATCATTTCAAGTGTCATGAAGTGCCTGGGAAATCTTATATCTTAGGACAGTGCTGATCCAGTTTCTCTGGATTTTAAACACTTCATGAATATGACCTGCCCTATTTTTACTATAATCCTTTCTCCTGTACAACGGAAGCCAGGGGTTATTTGTCTGTGGCCACATCTCCATTAGCAAGCACTGCAGCCTAACACAGGAGTGGTACCACAGAGGGAACCAGTGCTGAGGATCAGCCACCCCCAGCACACGCTGCAGGACAGGGAGGGGAGAAGGGACTGACTTTGCACTAGTCCTCAGCAGGTCCCTCTGACTGAACACACTCTGGGCAGTAAGAGTATTCCAGGAACATGTCTCTTAAATTAGTCTCATCCAAAAGGAATCCAGTTTGTGCTCCAAAAGCTCTCCACAACACAGACCAAAGCACTGTAAGTGGGCATGTTCAGAATGTTAGCTCCAGAAATGTAGTCACAAACTGACAAACTCACATACTAACACAGCCACATCTTGCAGATCTGTGGGGACAATTTTTCAGAATAACACTGGAACAATCTGACTGCATTGCTCAAAACCATTCTCCCTGCCAAGGCTGCAAAACCCAGGCAAGAAGTGCCAGAACAGTCTCACCCAAGAACAAAACAGTTGGTATGAAGAACAGTTAAATACCCAAAAAGAGAGACTTTGCAAAACAAAAAAACATATCCATAGGAAATACACCCACCAAAATGAAAAAAAAACCCCACCCTAACAAACAAACAAAAAAACCCAAACCCATCACCCTCAATAAAACCCACAACCAAGTAAACCCAACCAACCTCGACAAACAGCTTCTCAAAAACACAAGACAGCAGGTAATTCACTTGTAGATCACCACAGGAGCAAGAGGTCTGAGACTCCTTAACCAGAATCTCTTCTGGACAGTAATACAGCCTGAATTCCTACCAGTTCCATGCTACTGGGAATTAGTATGCTCCTAGTAGTGACACAAAAAGCAAGCAGCTCCACAAGTATCACAATTTGCAGCCTGGTATATTATATTAACTTCCTAAACCTTTCCTATTCCTCAAGTCTTATTTCCTTCTCCATAAAGGTTCCTGTTCAGAGGAACAGTTGGCAGAGAACAGAGGAAGAATCTCTAGTCTCAGAATCTTTCTGCTGGATGCTCTCATTTCCTTCCTCAAGATGGAATTATGATACTGAAGAAAATGGGACAGATACTAATTTAGGCTTGTTGCCACTGCTGGCTTCTACTCTGGAGATGGGTTTTATATATATATGTATATATGTGTGTGTGTGTGTGTGTATGTAAAAGTTTCAACTGCAGTCCTATTACTGAATAAGCTTTCTGACAAATTCCATTTTTTTCTCATAATGGAATGAAAAGATAAATTGTTATTCTGAGAACTAGCAAGCAGACAACAGCACTTCAGCCTGAAGCATCAGCTACTTTTGAGTTAGAGATGCTTGTACAAAAACCACTTATTTGCTAGGAAGATGAAGGAAGATGGGCATTTATACTGGATATTTAATACACCTGAGTATCATGGTAATTAACATGGTCATTAACACAAGTTTGAGACAGTGATGCTCCCAGTTTACATACCTGCACCAATCATGGTAATTGGAGACTCTATATATATCCATTCATCAGTATATATACCAGAGTGAACAAAGATAAGTCCATCAAAATGAGCTTCTTGAACTCCACCAAGAGCATCCTCAATGGTATCATAATACTAGAAGAAAAGGAACAGATTTAGAGTAATGTCCATTACCATTTATATAGGTATATAAATATTTTAAGAACTGCTTTATAAACATACCAACATATTTTCTCTTCCTTTGTATCTTGCAGGATTACTGTAGAAGTGTTCAGCAAAACCTGGCTTTACATGTGCTCCTTTGTACTGAAACAAGGAAGAGAGTTTGTGAGAAGTTTGCAGACAGGTGGGCCTGAATGCACGGACAGGGATCTACCAATTCCCTAATTAATAAGCCATTTACTGATACCAGTTTGTCCCAGGAAGTAAGGATTATATACTGACCTTCCACTCTAGGCACACAATTTGAAATGACAACACCAAAAAATATCTGAGCCTAAGGGAATGATTAACTAAGCCAAGAGTCCAACTACTTACACAGCCAGAAGCCTCAAAACTGACTGAAAAGCTTCATACACGTGAAACATTCCACAAGAGCTGTCCTTACTTCCATCTCTTGATTCTCTAGCAGCTTGCCACAAAAATTGCATTTATATGGTGAGGAAAAGAGAACCCCATACCTTCACTAGTGATTGAATACTAAACTAAGAAGCCAAGTCAAGCATTTGTCCTCAATGCACTTCAGAAACTCATTAATCAACAACACATGGCATTGTGTGATACACTCACATGGATGTTTATTTCCCTTATGTTTTCCTAGTACCATGCCCAGCCATTGATTCAATACCTTTGAAATGTTGGATTAGAGGTGCAATCACATTCCTTAAAGGAGATTTTTTTTACCTCCAGTCAGGCCAGCTGCAATCACTATTTAGCCCAAGTGATATTACCAGTATGTGTTTGGTTAACCAGAGGAAGATGCACACAAATCTGATAACCAGCACACACACACTGGTTTAGTGAGATATGGCAACAGCATCTTTCACATTGTGAATCTCAGACCATGACAATCTCGTACAGAAAATTTCAGTGATGCAAACCCCAACACAGCAGAGCTGAATATTTGAGGACTCCACTTTACCATGTGGTGTCTCCCTGAAGTGTGCCTCAAAACAGGAAATAAGTTCTGAATTCCCCCTACTGCACAACACCACAAGGATCTTAAAGTCTAAACTCAAGATAATTACTGTTGTCAGCCACATTTCAGAAGTTGGTGTTTTTACTTTTATAAATACCCATGGATTTGAATATAAATGAATAAAACTGTTACCAGCTGCTGGAAGCTTTCTTTCCAGGGATTTGGATGTTCATATTCTTCTGGATTAATCTGATAAAATTTACCAGGTTCAGGATGCATCATCGGACGAGTGTACTCAAATACTTCCATATACAATCTTTTCCTGAGCAGAAGAGAAAATTAATGTGTTTCTGATTACTTTTTCATTTTAATATAAAACCAAAGGCTAAAACCCAGGATTTTTTTTTAACAGAATTTGCCAGTGACAGTGAATATGACCAATATCAGCACCTACCGCTTAAAAATCAATTTTTTTTGTTGTACTGACTTTTGTGTTTTTCTGACAAAAATCTGTATGTGTTTCATAAACCAAGAGAAAAAATCTGAACATGCAATTTTCATGATGATACTTAAGCAGTTACATACACTATTTGTGAATCAAACTGTACATTAACTGCAGCACTAACATTTAAAAATCTAGTAGCACAAGTGTAACAAAACTTAAGACCAAGCGTGTCACCACCTCTTCCTCACCTTGCCAAAAAAAGACTGAAAAATGCATTCATTGAGAACAAGTGATGCACTGTATTCCAGAAAGAGTTCATCAGTGAGCAAATTATAGTGGTTTAAAAAGAAGAAAACGGCACACAGCAGTTGGATTCTTTTCATTAGTGCCAGAATGCAAATAATTGCAGTGTCTGAGCCTGCTGATATTAAGCCCAGACTTACAGGATGACACTGAATCACAGAAGTTGTAATTCATCTGACAAGGCATCCCCAAAGCTGTCTTTAGGACAGGAAAATGGGGTAGTTCTGTGATGTTATTTTATTTGTCTTTTAGTCTTAATCTTTACTTTTAAAACAAAGCAGCTCAAGAAATATGTTGGTTTTTTCCCTTATAAAAAATTACAAATTTAGTTCTCATTTATTAAAACTCTCAGTAACCCAGGGGTAGAGCAGACTCATATGGGGGAAAAGAGCCCAGGTACCCAGCCATTAAACAAAGCAAGCAAAATTCACACCAAACAAAAACTCCATTTAAGTAACACTAGACAAAGCTCACATCTAAGTTGAAGAAATGTGTTCTTCCTTCTGTATGAAGGAACACAATCCACATAGTAGCCTAAAAAAGCTTAAAGGGGGAAGAAGGAATGGCAACTGAAGGAACAGATTTTTTTAAAAAGGCATTGTTAACTAGTATCTACACTACTAGAGAATCAAGTTTTACTGTTTAATACCTATAATACAAAAATGATGCTTAACTAAACCAGACATAATAAAATACAAGTGGTTTTCCTTCAACTAATTGTAACCAGTATTTCAATTTTTCTATTGTACTGGCATCTTGAGCAGCACATCTAGTATTTCTCAAGATAATGAGGAATAGCTTTTCACTTACCACAAAATTGGATCATTAGCCAGCTCACTGAAGCGTTTGCACACACAAGCTGCTCTACAGAGATCCTGCTCCAGCAGGTAGGAGAAGATCTTTAGAACCACTTCATCTGGCAACTTCTCCTGAAGATACTGTTCTGCAGGTGCTGCTATTAAACAGTAATCAATACAAGGTTATTGACATATCTAGTGAGTTAAAATTCTGACTGCAAAAAGATTACCAACTTGTCACTTGAAAGATTCCCTTTTAAAATGTCAATTATCTCAAGGCAGCCTTCTGTTTAAAGCTTGTTTCTTCTAAAACCAAAGGCAAAATATCTGACAGAAGTTACAGACTTCAAGTCTTCTTTCCAAACTTCTTATTTCACCTTTTCTGTTGGAGGAATCATTCTGCAAACAAGTGCAGATGTTAAGCAGGCTACTGTGCATGTTCCAGAAATGCTGGCTTCTCACTGCTATTAGCTTCATTGTGGTTCAATTAACCCACATTATCTATACAATAATAATAATGCAGTCCCAAAGCCAAAATGTCTGCAAATGTTTTCAAACACAAAACAATTTAATCAGAAATAGTCATTCTCTGGAAAAACTACTAGGAAGACTTCCTTGTTCTCCCACAATGAACACATTAGGGAAAGAAGACATCTGGGATGTAGGAAATCAACAGCCATCAATAATGCCCAAGTCTCCTCCTTCCACTTACTCCCGTTTATGTTCTTCCTTTTGAAATGAAAAATCTAAACCAGAAGAAGTATTAGTCTTGCCAGATGCATTTCTTCAGAGGCTGGAGAAAGTTGTATTCCCATACCATTGTGTGGAGACAGGAGTGCACTCTGTTAAACCCTGTTCATGGGCACATGGACACTCCACATACAACACAAATTCCTTTGGGAAAGCCCTGCTGCAGTCTGTGCTCTCACCAGACCCTCGTGGGGCAGGGCTCCTCAAAGCAGGCAAGTTCTGCTTGCAAAGGTCACTTCTTTGGCTAATGCCTTCAGGATCCTCTCTACGATCCTAAAGGGCACAACCACACAGAGCAGCTTCCAAAGTTTAGAGGATTTGTATGCAAGGTGTTCAAAGTTTGTGCCTGCTAAATTCACAGCACAATTACATCCATGTAATGCCCCTCACATTATATTTCCTTAGAACATCTGAGCCTAAGGAGCAACAGGATTGTCATTTTGGCTACTACAAGAAGCCAACTGAAGTGACCTTAAGAAAGATGACCAACTAAATATAAAGGAATAGCATTCTGAAAAATAATATCCATGTGAGATTTCACATATCAACAAAAAAAACTGCCCCAGGATTCCCTTGGGCAAGACAGCATCAAGAAATGTGTTATTTCCAGCTGTTAGATGGAGAAAACAGGAAGTGCAGCCACCAAACTGTGTCTTTTTTACCTCACCTTAAACTGGGGTCTGCAGACCACATCACCAGAACTTGTGTACTGTGACAGAAGTGATTTTTCCATGGTGCCATGCTTACACCTCTGATCAGACCAGGTAGTAGGAATTCTGAAATACTCCCGAGATTGCAGCACCTTCCCTGAAAGTGTTCCTTATTGTGCCATCGTATGAATGTCCCCTTAAGTGATTCCAGAGTACCAATTTAATCTCAGATGCCAGAGATGCATTTCATGTATTTATGCAGTTGACAGCTGCTCACAGAAGTACCACAGTTTACAGCCATAAACTAAAGGTACATGCCACTTCAGCCCAACAAAGATCTATGCTGTGCCAAAGTGCTAAGTGCCATCATTCCACATACCCACAGCTATCTGCTCCTACAGTATCCTAACCTCCTCCAGCATTTTTTTTATGATCAGCTCCTTCCTGTAGTCCATTGCAAGCTACAGAATTGCTAGCATGGGACACAAGGAAAGAAACAGGAATGCATGCCCAGAAATTGGCCAAGTTCTCTTCTGCAATGGCATTAATGGCAGATTACAAAATTATTTTTATTCAAGAAAAAACAAAGCAAAGCTTTATGAGCCAGGCTGAAGCCAGTAAGTTGGTAAAACTTATGAAATGCAAGTAGTCTGGAAAGGCTCAAGAGACACCTGAGGAGCCTGAAGAGCTTAAAAGCAGCCTGTAAGGGGAACATGGCTGGGCATCACCAAAAAATGTTACATGCACTATCAATGCTGGTTTTTAAAAAGATTTTTTTCCACTGGAGATATAAAGGGTCCTTCCTGTGTCAACAGGCAGGAGCAGTTCCTTCTACAGTCCTAATTACTCTTGAAATGCATCACAGGATAATTGGACATTGCTTCTGAATTAATCTTTTTCTGGTAGCTTTCCAGTTAGAAGTAGTCTTCTACTGTCTTACTGAAAGCTGAAATGTTATACTGCAGATGCAAGACAGTAAATCTTCCCAAGTTTTCCACAACCTGTCTTCTCCTTTTAACACACTAATCCCTGAGGCATACAATTTAAACAGTTACTTCCATAAACAAACTGCACCGTTTTTTTCTTCCTTTATCTCTGTTAAGACCTTGAATAATTTTTTATTGAATGGAGAAGCTCACTAACACAGAGCCCTCCCACTGCTCCGAAGTTCATACTCCTGTTTTCCTCCCTATGCTCGATTTCAAAATTAAAATTGAAATCCAGATGTGTTTCCTTACTGCAGGGGACAAGGAGCAACTTTGAGAAAGTGTCAATACACTTGAAATAAAAATAATAATAAAAGTTTTAAAGCCTCAATTAACCTTCTTGCCCCTGCAATTTTTCAAGTTGAATTTACTTGGAAACTTAGGCAGTGCTTTCAAAATGAAGATGATTTTACAGGTGTTTGCTATCCTCACTCAGCTTTATTCAAAATCCTGTAGAAGTGAGCAATTTAATTTAAATTGCCCTTCTGCTCAATTAAGCAGGGCTTGATTTGAGATTTCTCCACTCAAATCACTGATACAGTGATTACCAGGTGAAATTCTCCAGTATAATTTGAAAAAGCTAATTTGCTTCTTAATGTGAAGACTTCTCTGTATCCAAGAAAGACCTACATGCTTTTGTTCTATAAATCCACACTTCACATCTTGGGTATCTTTTATCTGTGTGTCAAAGCAAGGATGTAATCAATGTGTTCTTCCTCTCAGTTTACAAAAATGAGCCAAAACAGTTTTAAAAGGCTTGTCTGGCCACCAGATCAAAAGCATTCATATGCTCCTTCCTACTCCTGACAATTTCATGCCTATTGATGAAGTCAAGGTAGTGTACAAAATGCATACTCATATTAAAAGAGTTTTCCAAACAGTTTGCCAAATAATTGTCAAAACCAGACAAGAATAAAAATAAAAATGAAGTGTGAGAGGTCATCACCAATCTTCATCTTTGCCCTAATGTAAGCTGACAATTGAACTATTTATGATTTAGTAAGCTTTAATATACTGCACACCTGAAAGTTAGAAACACAGCTAGTTATGTCATTCGGTTTCCACAGGATATTCACAAAGCTAATTCAGTTTCACTTTTGATCATTTAACTGATAGGGACTAGCGAAGTAATACCATGACAAAGAGCAGGGAAAGCAGCCTGAAAGTGAATTCCCTTCTTTGTACAAAGTCCAAGAATGCCATCCCAAGAATCCAAAATTACAAATTATGTCTTATATGTTGCCTTTTTTGTCCATTTTAGTGGAGAAGATGGAGACAAATAGCTTTTGCTCCATAGGGAACGTATTTAGTAAAAATCTTTTCTTGTTAAAAAGCAGAAACATGCCAGAAACATAGCATGTGTTGTTCTTGGGAAAGTATCTTAGGAAATCAATAGGAAAAGAAAAAAATCAATTTAAAAAGTCAGTAAGTTCTGTAAACTTATGCATGCTCTTAGTGTACAGAACAATCAGTGAGTGAGCCAGTAACCTCAAGTCTCAGAATGTACTGCAAATCCATAGTTCAGAGAAAAGAGAAATTTAAAATAGCAACACTCCCAGCAGAACTAACACTGAAATCAGTATTAAAATACATGTTTTTCCAACTCCTGGTTTCACTCCAGTTGGAAACTCTAGTTGACTGGCATTTCTCCTTTCAACTTCACTGAATTTTCCTCCACTCAGTCTGTACAATAAGGAATGGTTTTCCACCAAGAAATTCTCCTGTATTTCTAGTCCCATGCCATCATTTCGTCGACAGTTCTAAAACAAACACCTGTACAGCCCAGAGGACAATACACAGTCACCACTCATGACAATCCAAGAAGTCTCACATCTACAACTTGGTTACAACAGCTACCATTACCTATGCCAACAAAAAACATGAGGTGAAGAGGACTGCGTGCTAAAATAAATCTCACCAGAATCAATATTTGTAAAAATTTAGAGGAATCTCTTAGAAACTCAGCAGGGAGAATAAAAAAATAACCATCACCCATACTGGGAAAGAGATTAATAAAAATGGTTTGAGGAGGACACGCCTTTCTTTCATTGCAACTGGTCTGAACACGGTCTTAAAAGTAAAATTGTAAAATCACTGTTTACAGTGAGTCCTCTGTTAATTCCATGCTGGAGAAGCCTCCATAATCCTGGTACTTTCCCCACATGAGCTCAAGAATCTAACAAATGGAATGTGCAGTGAAAGCGTGGAGAATTCCTCAAGAAATCAGTGTCATTCATGTTGGAAAGTTACACACTCTCACTAAACAAAGGGGGAGAGTAAAAGCACAATGACAAACACAGCAAAGAGTGAAAGAAATGGAAGAAAAACTAAGAATTGTCAAGAGAAGCAGAGACTGTGACAAGACAACTCTACACAAGGCTCCAGAGAACCAATCAGGAAATAAATCAATGCAAAATTACACAGAATTCTGTCCAATTGGTTCTGGCTATTTCAAAAATATAAATCTGGAGTTAAATGGTTCTTAAACAGCTGCTGAAATTAGAGAGCTGGTCCAAGAGGGGGAGAATAAAACAAAGGGGGGAAAGGACAAAAAAAGACAAAAAACTATGCTATGGAGAAAATAAGAAGCCAGAAAGAGCAGACCTCAACAGAAGACAAGAAAACGGACCCAAAGTCTTGTGCCAGCTGCTCAGCTTTAATTCGCAATATTAAGGGAGACATGCACTAAAAAAACAGAAGCAAGAAAAGCAGGGGAAACCACATTGATGGGAGTTGGCAAGTGCTGGTGTTGATTTTCCAGGCACAAGTGACAGCAGATCTCCTGGAACTGGAGAGTGTGTCAGGAGACAAAAAGAATTGAAGCAGAGAGATTGAAAAACTACACAGAAAAGAGAACAAGCAGGGGGTGTGTGCCTGTATAAAATGTGTGCACACAAATAAAACAGACACACGATACAGTTATACACAGAGGTATTGGATATGTGTTTATAATACAATGCACATTTACCATAGATTTGTGCAAAAATCTATGTACATTATGTATGCAGGAGTATCTGGTTTTTATCTACAAACACACCAAGTCTCTCCCTCTCTCCACAATGAAGTGCTATGATGACATACCCAAACTGCCCCTAAAAATGCAATAGAACAATGCCATCAATATGAGAAATGGTAATTAAACATTGCAGTATTATTGCTCCTAACAGCAGCTTAGATTCAACTACATAGCACTGTGAGAATAAAAAACAACCAAAACATGCCTGCAGTGAAGCAGACAGAACGGAGGATCAGATTCTAAAAATTCTGATTAAAATCATGCCACCAAATTTGAAGATCAGAACAAGCCTGTAGTTTTGTTTTGGCATTTTTTCCCCACTACTGTTTCTTAGCTGGAGAATACACAGAAAAACAGTTTGAGGACAATCTGTGTGGGAGAATGTGTGACGTTAAAATGTCTCTAACTCCTTATCCCTTGCCCCTTTTTTGTACAAAAGTTATTACCTGATAAATCCTGGGATTTCCCAGATACTCTAGCACGTTTTGCTCGGTGACCAAAGTTTTCAGTAGCTGAAGTAGAGGCACCCTTTAATGAAATAAATAAGAATTAGTTCTGTCATTAGCTAACTTAAGAAAAATACTAACTAGTTTCATATTCTTGAAACAGTAACATTTCCTTTACAATTAAACCCAAAGAAGTTACCTCCATACTGCTCTTTGTAGGACAAGCTGTTCTTTTAGGTAGAAGAGTTTTTCTGCGAAGCTGGTATGGGCTGTTTTGTGCACCAGGACCTGATTCTTCTGCAACCATATCTGCAGGTACATCATCATCTGCAAACAAAAAAAGAAATTCAGTAATTTGAATTGTAGTTTTGCTTTATACCAGGGAAAAGCTACAGAAATTTCCAGGTAAGTACATAGTCAGAAGGGTGGGGAGGAAGTGCTAGAGAGCAGAGTACTTCTAGTGAAAAAAAAAAGGTCAGAATATCACAAATCCAAGTTCCTTCATGTGTACTTTCGCCAAACACACACAGAAGCTACACCAAAAGCAGCTTAAGAAAATGCAAAAACCTAGGCTTCTGGTTTATCTGCAAGCATTTAATTCACTATGCTAATTCAATCACCTCATTACTTCAAATTTTTTACCCAACACTATCAGCAGAATGAGGAACACTGAAGTGTCAATTATTAACTACATGTTATCAAGAAATCCTTTAGTAAACATAGCACTTAGTACTAAACTCAAGACTGAGTTTTCCTCAAACATTTTGGGAATAGCTCAGGCCATCACACAAAACCTTCTGTAAAATGGAGGAAGCTTTAAATACATACATTCTCTTTACCTAAACTACACTTGAAAAAATAAGAGCAGATTTTCTCCCTGCCCTTTAAAAAAGAAGTGCAGAAAGTGTCATGAGTATAATTCTAAAGGTTTTGATTCATTAGTTTCAATTTTCCCTGTTCATATATTTATGGAACGTACTTGAAACAAGCAAGAAATAATTACTCATCACTGCATGCCCTATAACTAACATTACATTATAAAGCTGCAAAATTTTAAAAAGGCAGAACAAAAAGCATCTAGAAAATAAATTAAAACCAACTCCACTTAAGAGAAATATATACTTTCTGCAGATGCTTAACTGTGAGAAAACAATTTTGCATTTCCTTTTCATTTTAATTGCCTTTTTCTTCTTAAATTGGGCAAAATGTGAAAATAAAAGCAATGCCACAGAGCCAGCAGTTTTCCTGAATATATTAGGTTGAAGAGACTAATGTAAAAAAAAAAAAAAAAAATCAACACAACATAAAAAGAACACAATATGCCACCAATAAAACTTCCCTACTCTTCCAATACTACAGTAGTCTGTTTAAAAAACAAAGCAATGCAATTCTGAAGTGACTCACTCACATTTCAAAATCTTATTCTCATGATTTTCCTAAGGGTTCCTGGTTTGGGGTTTTTTGACATAAATTACAAAACATTGTGCTTATATTGGATTATACATACCATGCAACCTGAGCTGCTACATCAGTGAAAAAAACCACCAAAACCCCAAACTATTTTTCCCCTTCCTTAGCAGATATTTATAAATGGCAACCTCAGCACGTACCATTAGAGAGCACAACATCCAAACAGAGGACAGAAGCTGTGCAAAGATGAAGTTCACTGGCGACGTGCACACCTCCACACAGACTCCTCAGAGCAATAGAGGAGAGCTTCATCAGCTCATTAATCCACCTGAAAATTAACCTGCAAGTACTTCCATGATCAGCCTTCAGCCAGCCCAGCACAGCCACAAGACCGCACGACTGGGAAGAACCACCAACAGCACGGGTTTTTAAGGACAGAAGCCAACTGTGGAATTTCTATCAGGACACACCACTTTTTAAAAGAGAGCCACCTCCGAAACTTCAGCTAGAAGCTGGCTCACGCTCCCTGTCTGCTGCTTCCCAGGCACACCTCGCATCTGACCACTTCACTGCCGAGGAAGGCTAAGTATTTATGAATTATGCAAAAAGCCTAAAGGACATTGATAGATGAACTGTAGTGAGTTTTCCTGTGAAGGCGTGTCTGGCCCGGTGGGGATCACTGCCTGTGGGAGGTCAGTGACCTCAGAGCAGACTCAATGCACACTCATGGTTCAGTCACTTGGTTTTACCCGTTTCTTTGCCTCACTGATGGAAAACACCCTCTCAATTTAACAAGGTAGGCAGAAGACAGAAGCTGCTACAGTAGAGCTCCCAGCCTTTCCCTGGCACGCCAGAGCAGCAAAGCAGCCGTGGGTGTGAAGCAGGCCCTGCCAGGAGGAATTCGGGCACCACCACCAGCCCCACGGCTCCCCACAGCAAAACACCCAAATGTACTCTGACACTGCAGCAGGGATCCATTTTGCAGCCCTGGTGTCCGTTTTAGATTTGATACAGTAACTATGACTACTGTCACTAATATCCCCAGAAACTACCTGGGGACTTGAGCATGGTGTCTCAAGCCGCCCCTGCTCCCCTATTTTGCATTGAAGACACAAGATGACTGTCAGAACAGCTGGGTTTTTCCCCCTGTTCTGGACGGTCAGTACAATGGTTCAAAATTGCCATGTGAAACACAGCAACAGCAAAAGAAGCAAAGATAACAGGGGGAAAAATAGAAAGCAAAGCAGAGAATTTCAATCTCTGATAAACCCCACTGAGGTCTGCAGAACACCACCCATGGAGGCCACAAAGGACAGAACATATTACTGCTGGAAAGAGACAGCAGAAGCCTGTGGGGTAAAATGGAAGGAAAGGTCAGTTTGGTTGAAACACTGAAGGACTGGCTAAGCAGAACAGAAATATATTCATTTTCTTGCAGTGTGTTGAGGAAAATGGCAGGAGTCCTACTATAAGATTGCTCTTCCAGCACAGATGGCATTAAGGGATATGCACACACTCACAGCAAGTATCAGAAGAATTAAAATCTTCCTTTTTCCAGCTGAACACCAAGGAAGACGAGGGAAGGGTACCATGATGTCTCTCACCAGCAGATTTTGCCACACTTCTGAGGGGCTTCTGCATGGATTTCTGACACTTCAGGAGTAACAACTGATCCTCTTTTGCCAGATGCATCCTGTGTAGTTACTGCCAAGTGAAACAGTGCCAGGAAACCTGAAGGTCTTGAGTGACCTCTTCAAGCAGCAGCCTTGGTGCTTGGATTCAGCCTTCCAGATGCTCCCTGAAAGCCCTGAGCAGATTAAAGCAGCTACACTGGGAGCCTTCAGAGAGATGCTGCTCACAAAGTAATTCTTCTTCAACACTGCACACTGCCCTTCCCTGAGCAAGAAAACTCTTAAACCAGACTGCAAGAGCTGTATTTTGAAAATCCTTCCCTAAAAAACACTTCAACGTACACTTGCTTTAAAGCAGAAATATCTGTTTTAAAATACAGTACCTCCAAAATATTTTGCAAAACCCTATTTTAAAAGGTAACAGTATCAGGCAGTAACATTCATAAAAAGCATTATAATCACATTTGTTGATGATAGAAGCATAAAAGTCAATAAACAAATTTGGAAGAGTGTGTGTGTAATATTAATATCATCATACAAACACCTGCTGAAATGACTGCCAGATGCTGTCACAGTTTCAACCAAGTCAGTATGTTTGCAGTTTTTAAGAGATTAAATTAAGCTGAGTCTGCTCTCAAATAAAAATATTTACCCGAATATTTTACACCAATTATATTGTACAGTAAGATAAAATAATTTCAAATAATTATGTCAAAAAATCATGTTTACTGAACTTCATGACCCTGACAGGTCAAAATCTAAATTTAAATTAAGAATTCTCTCGTCTGATAGTTCGAAACAACTTATGAACCTGAACTGTAACACTGTAAGATTTAAGACCCACAGAAGACCAAAAAGGACAAATACTTCCAGGATGAAAAGAACAAAAATTTGCCATTCTAGCACCTACTGTCAAGAGTGCTTTGTATTTCCACAGATGCTGTGGAAGTGAGTACATTAAAATAAAGAAAAAAATATACAATTGATTTATTTTGTTTCACGAAGACTTAAGTTACAGAGAAGTAACAAAGAGTTGTCAAGAGCTATTTGTTAAAAAATATACACACCTAGGTCACTTCTAGAGAAAACTTATCATGTTCCAAAACACATGCACATGGTTTCGTTTCTACCTTATATGTGTTCAGATAATATTTCCAAAAAACACTGTTAATATAATTGACAGCTGTAAGGTTGATAAATTCTTTCAAATAAAAAGGAAAAATGCTTTAAATTCCCCCAACAGACTCATCATAAAAAAGAAAAAGGGGGGAGAGGGTCCCAAGGAAGGCAGCTCATACACTAATCTGTAGGGTTTGATCACTTAAGTTTTTACTCTACAACATCCCACTTTTGTGCTGGTTTTCTCTACCTCCCCCAAACGGGGCAGGAGGAGCAAAATCAACCAACCACAAAGATTCGTAGTCAAGGGAAGCAGAATCCTGGGCGTGGCAGGTATTTCCACACAGACACAGCACTGAAATTGCTCTTGCAAGCTGGGGGAAAATCTGGTGAGAAATCTAACCAACCAGTTTTCAGACAGGAAAATCCGTATCAAAGTGAGAGTAGATCTAGAAGAGCAGCTCTGAAAAATAAAGTTAATCCATACTGAACCTATTTGAATGAAGCCATGATTCATCTTGCCTATCAAACTAAATTTTAACAGGAAGAGATCATTAAACAGTGTTTTAAGTAGAACCAGTACTTCAGAACAAAATAATAAATTATTAAAACAAAAAAATTCCAACACTGTCCATCTTTATAACTAGAAGAAAACACAAATTAAGCAACTAAGGTGTTAACTGATACAGCTCATTTGCTCTGGATTAAACTCATCTTCCATAAATCTGGCAATACCCCTATCAAGCATCCTGCCAGCCTGTGAGATGACAGCCCCAACTACTTGACTGCATCCACTTCTGGATTAGCTCTAAATTCCAACGGAGAAGAGAGGATGACACAAATTTAAGGGAGTAGAGAGGAAGGAACCCCCAAGAGTGCTAACAATGAAGGCACATAACTTACAGAACAGAAATTCAATGCCGTTCTGTATTTGCACTTCCAGCAACATCTCTGCAACAAACTGCTGCCCCAAAAAAACAAGCAAACGCACTCACCCACCATTCTTCTTTAAGGAGCAAGTCTCTGGCAGTGAGCTGTTAAATAAATGCATGTATCAGTAGTGGGACTGACACTCATCCCGTGTCCTTGAAAAACATTCCTAATAAGTGGCTGACACCTGAAAGCAGATACTGCATACAGAATTTGCACATACTACTCTGTATCCCAGAGCAAAGGTTCCTCACACCAGCAGAGAAATGTTGATTCCAGGCAGCATTTAAGGATTAGTTTCAATTATGGATGGCTTAAGGTTGCTTTTGAAATGGAGACCATTTTCTTTTGAGAGCTATCTGAGGACCTCTCTGAAGAGAAAAAAAAAAAACACTAGCTAGGAATACCACAACCAAAAAAAGCAAGTGCACCCCCAGAAACTCCCACCCAAAGCAAACAAAACCCCTACAAAACGGAGAAAGATGACATGCAAAGTTCACAGAGGTCAGATCCAACATGTCCTAAAGGCAGGAGCATTGTGCTGGTCCTTTACAATCAAATTCCACTTCACCACAGTAGACTTGAAAAAAAAAAGGTCCATAAAAAACAGAAGGCATATATACAGATACTCTATTTTATGCTGAAATGTCAAAAACATGGTATTAAAAGAAGTAGCTGCAAAGTCATTTGCTACTATTATCAGAGACTTTAATAAATACTGTGATATATTTTTAAATTATTATAGAAAGAAATCCTGCAGTATTTTTCAAGCATTATCCAGAGCAGCTCAGCTCACAAAAAGGTAAAATCTAAAAAGTAGTATTTTGTATCAGGTTCTGATGGCACTGGTCAGTGAGAAGGATTAAACTCTGACTGAAGACAAAGCTGTTTGGAACTGGAAGAGACCCTGCAAGGAAAAGATTCTGAGTCAGAACTGCTACTCAGAGTAGCAGGCTCTCAGATTGGAAAGAGGACAGACCTGACATTAAAAATGTATACTTTCTTAAAGTCTACAGAAAGACCAGACTTCCTGAATGCCATATGGAATAAAGAGATTCTGCCTTCTGGGAAGCAACAAGCAGACACAATAACCATTACTGACTACTAGAATATTTTAAATATACATACAATTTCTTACTGGCAATAAACCAAAGATATACAAAAATATGGAAAGCACTCTGTAGCTTGTAACAGTTTATCAAATAAACAAAAATTGTGTGGAATACTTTGAAATTTTCCTGTATTAAATTTATTACTTAAATTGAAAGGGAGGGGGGGGGAAATTATGCTTAAACTGTAAGTCACAGTAGTTGTATAGAGCAAAATTTAAGAAACACACACACACCACACCACCTTCCACGCCCCCCAAAAAAAAAAAAAAAAAAAAAAAAAAAAATCAAACAGCACTTTTTGTGCATTTACATTTTAAGCTTTTAAACATCAACACCTAAATAAGACATCTTATTACTCTCTCTGGAAATAGGTCGTGCAGTCACAATGGCCTAAAAAGAGTAAGAATAGATCAGACGCTCAAACTCTAAATGTATTTATCCAGAAGCTCATGTTAATTTTACAACATATTTAGAAGTATTTTCTAAAAGAAGAAAAGCAACTACTTCTAGCTACATAGAGAGTTTCTTAAAGCTGACATTATTTCTCAGTGTTATTCTTAGATAAAAGTTAAATTTCATGAGATCCCAAGAATCTGATCTTTTCTCCTCCTCAGCACATTGTGAAGCCCACTACAGCAATCTTCACACAAGTCACTCAAACCAGCCAGAGACAACACTCCCTCAAAGGTCTGCTAGGTCAGCTGGCACCCCCAAAATGCTGCAGAGGGAAGCATGGTTTACACAGCAAAGCAAAAACTTCAGTTCTTAGAGCTGACACAAAACAGACTAATAGAAAAGGAGACAACTGGGAAAGATACACTGGCTGCAAGCCCAAAACTTGTCCTCATCTATATTTCTTAAAAAATTACCAACAGTCACAAATAGCTATTCACATCTTCACACATCATTCCCTAGGGAGCTCACAGTCCAAAACCACCTAGCACAAAAAACATGTGTTAACACCAGTTAAAAAACCCTCCAACTACTATGAAGAATATATTCCTTTCCAAAAGCCAGAATCAAAAAGCGAAAATGAGGATTTGATGAAAAATTATGGTTTCTTTCCATAACCATGCCCCCAAAAGAGATATTTAACATCTAGTTAAAGACTGCATTTCTTAAAAAAAAAAAAATCATTAACATGCACATTTTTATTAAGACACATAGAATAATTGTGCAAGTACCTGCATACTTGAGCTAATTGTTAAAAAACTCATTTTAGAGCAGAAAAAAGCCTTTTTCTTAGAACAAGCACTCTAATGATCAGCAGTAGCATGTAGAACTGATAAACTAGAAGACCAATTTTATTTTCTGTGGTTTTTTTTTTTTTTTCAAATTACATTGTTTTCCCAGACTGATGATAACTGTATTATAGCACCATCTATAACATTTAGCAAAGTAATAAACAACTCTCCAGGTGGCTGCTGTGCAAGTATTAAGGGAACTTCCCTCCCTGCTTAATAGGCAGCTTGACTTCTGCTCTGACAAGCTTTCATTGAGAAGGGACAAGGAACCCTTTTTGGGTGCATTCCTCATTAAGAAAGCAACACTTTCAGTGCTGTGGCATTGCTGCATGGTTCCTTGATGCTACAGTGAAAAAGCTGACCAAGTAGATTTTAAGGTTCAGAAGTACAGTACTAAGAGCCTTTCACTGTTATATGTCTGCATGACACTAAATAAAATAGACTATCACTACAAGCTGATTTTTTTTTTGTCTATTGTGATGATTATACTCAAGATTCCAAGTAGGACCAATTAAAATTTCTACCTGGCCATATCACTTCATTTGTTAGGGCAGTCAGATTACCAGTCTCAAAGGTCAGCTTCCCTCTCTGGCTGAAATACAGCAACTTTCATCTCATTAGAAAAGCACAGCCAGTGAGAACAATAAAAAACACTGAAAAATGTTCAAGTACTGCCACTTTATTCTGACCAAAAAGATGTTTCTGATCAATCCTCTAACTTCAGGCGGTACCTTTAAGGTGCCAGAACAAAGAGGTGAGAATGGAACCCTGTGACCATACCCTTGGGGCCTACAAAAAATTCCAAATTCCCATTTTACCAGGAAGTAAAGCGTCACTCAGACAGGAAAGAATTACAGATTCTCCAATAGCAACGCCAAAGTCACCAGAACATGTAAACACAGGAATTGTGGAATCACTCACTGGTACTTTAAAAAAAAAAAAAAAAAAAGGCAAACACAACCCCCACCAAAACATACAAACCAAATAAACAAACCACCCAAAAAAAATATATTACCAAACTCAGAGAACTCACTTCCCTGAACAACGATGTCAGTCAAATCACTGGACATTAACAGGATGAAAACCAGCCTCCAAAACTCAGGAGGAAAATATTCTAATATGTAAAATTAATAAGAGATATTTATTTGTGAGGACAGATTATTTCTAATAAGCAGAGAGAACCTGAACTATGAAGCAGAAGCCTTACCTTCTTTAATTAGACTAAGTCTGGATATCCTTGATACCAATAACTACACAAAAATAATTAGAAGTTTGTGATTTCCTCTTTGCATTAACTTCTGGCAGCAATTATTTGCAGCCTCACCTCCTTTAGCACTGCTGAACTCAAGAAGGAGCAAGACACTATTCATTTCTTCTCTAGCTGAGCTTCTGGTATCTTTGAAAAAATCTGGGGCAAACCCACAGTCTAGGAATGAGTAAATTCAATGAGAATGCAGAGATTTCACTTAATGCATCCTCAATTTACACTTGCAAGTTTTCTACACTCCACGATTGATCCATTTACAGAATTTTTCATTGATCCATAGGAAAACAAGAGAAACATGGCTCCACTTGAAAGAGCAATAAAACAATTCACAAGTCTCACTATGAATTAACACTATTGCAGCTATTCAAGCATAACCCCTGTAAAACACCATCTCAGGGCACAATCATTTCACTCAATTTTCAGGAAATGAAAGCCTCCCACAGATTTTGCCATCATGAGCCACATCTGCAGAACACTGTTGTAACACAGGCAGAAAAAAACCCCAAAAAACTTATCTCCTGCTACTAAGTGTAGTAGCAGATTTGGAGATACTTGCCATGCAAAGCCATCTGCCTTCTGTGGACTCTCCATGAGAAGTAAGTGACATCTATCAATACATTGGCCCAGCTGAAACCTCATGACATCAAAGAGCAGTTTTGATGAAGCCTAGGAAATTCCTGGTTCAGGGCTTCAGAATTAAAAGAGCTTCTGAAATGCCTAGCATGACAAGGCAAGGCAGTCAGGCATCTGTCTTGCAGTGGCAAAAAGGCTAAGGAAAAAACCAACCAAGATGAAAGGCCAGACAGTTCTTTTTGTGTGCTGGATTCCAAGGGGCATAGTCATTATCATGTCCTCTAAGAAAGAACCAAGAGAAGGAAAACTATATTAATAATATGGCTTTCTTCCCTACTGTACCAAGCAAAGTTTCCAAGCTGACCACTAGGCTATGAAGAAGCAGAGAAACAGCAAACAGTCCAGAGGAAAAAACTATGGACCATGTAACCTTGACAGATAGCTGGGAGGAAAACACACCTTGTGCTAACACTCCTCACAATTTTGGATGTTCAAGAGCATGTCTCTAGAAAAAGACAACTGTGCAAACTGCAAAAGGAAAAAAAAAACTATTAATTCTGCTACCTTTTTTGGCTATTTCCCTTTACTATTACACTGATATTAAACAAGCACACTGAATTTTCCTGCTGCCCTAGTACTACAATCAACACTTATTTAGAATTTCAAATGTTACAGCTGAAATGAAAAAAAAACAAACAAAGCCTAAAAGAAACTCCAGCACATACACCCCCCAAAGAAAGTGAAATACCACCATAAGAACACTATAACTAACAACAGTAGCCTGGAAACATAAATACATTACACTGGAGAAGAAAAAAAATTAAAAATCATTAGTTCCTGCCAAATTATTGCTCTTTAATTCACCAAAGAGACCCCTTGTCATAAGACGTAGTTATTTTTAACCTTTCAAGAGAGGCTATTTAATGAAAATAATATATGCATGTGTGTTATTATGCCAGAAACACGCACACACAAAAAAAAAAAGGAAAGGAAGCATTTCTTATCCTTGAATTAGTCAAAAATATGTTGTATCTAACACATGTCATAGTAAGGCTGAATTTTACGAGCCTAACTGTGGCAAGGCTTACATGCAGTCACTTATCTGATCCTTACTCTGAAAACTTCTCAATGACTGCTCCTATTATTCTATTCCTTAAATTACCAACTCTGAGGTGCCTGTCAAGAGCAGGAAGGCAGGGTTCTGTTTAGCTTCAGGGAAATAACTGAGAAAACAACGTGTGGAACCATACTAAGTGCCAAGTATCGTCAGGGTGCAGGAGGGAAATACTTATTTGCCAGCATATATGTTATTAAGATGGGTTAAGAAATCTGTCATCGAACTATAAAACACAACTGCAGTAGTCAACATCTGATTCAAAACTAAATTTGTTAAGAGCTACAGCAAAAATAAGAAACTGCTGACAACACCAAAGACTGTAGGATTAAGGGCCTACCTAAACTCAAGCTGCTTTGAGAAAAAGTAAATCCTACACAGAGAACAACATTATTCAAACCTGTTCTGGAAGATAAAGGCTAAATACCTTTTCTACCAAGTTTTACTGTATCAATACATGATTTAAATACAAATTGGAAGAACAGGATCATCTGTTTTCCACTGCCAACATGTGTTGCAAAACAAACATGAGGAAAGCTGGAAAGAAGGTTTTGTATTATATGTTCAAGGATATTGCAGCACAGGGAGAACACTCTGTTCTTCCTTGCCCTGTAGACTAAAGGATGTCCTAAAGACCTCAGTCCAGAAGTTACTGCTCTTGGATATCTGGAGAGGAAAAAAAAATAAAATTACGTCCTCATTTTATTAGAAAACCAAATGGTACAGTTTTGATACATTAATCAAGTGTTCACCGGTTTTCCTCTGTCTTTAAATAGAATGTTTTTTTAAACCAGGTTTATTTTTACAGACATACACTTCTTTTTTCACTGTGTGAATTCTGCACACATTAAGTTATCCAGCCCATTCCACAGCACTGCATAAGCAACCATCCCTCGACACTCAGCTGGTTTTAACTTTCCTGTTTTCAGCTGCAAGGAGAACAGGCTGTCAGATGCTGACTGATGATGTATCTTTGCCATTAAAAGCAGTCTCATGCATGAAATGCTGCATCAATGAACTGCTATAAGCTTTTTTTAAGTAGCCATTAAATTTCCATTAGTATTTCCTATTAACACTGTCATTTCATATCGTGAGGAGCTGTTAGATACATATATCTCTACACATATATCTAACAGCTGTATATATAGATATATGTACATTCAAACTTCAGAAACATGTTTTTAATGAAAAACAACTGATTTTGATTTCTGCTTTTGGTAAAACTTCAGCGACTAAAAACTGTCAAGGTGTGTTGGTGGTGGAGGAGGGCAAAAATCTGTGGTTTTGGCTGTTAATTATGTCTTTTGATAATTAATTACACTAATTGCAGATACATTTTTCCTGATAAATGCTGAAGTTAAATGTAATGGTTGCATAATTTAAGAGTTTCCAGAATGAGACTTTTTGCAGTGAACACTCTCAAGTTTAAAACCACATATGATGTCCTGTATATGATGAACTATTTTCATTTACTGATAATTTCATTTAAAAATAAATCTAGCTTATTTTCTTAGTATCTCTCAACTGTTTTTCTTATGGTCCCAAATTGACTACAGCTCTGTTACATTAAACAATATGGAAATGCCCATCTAAAAAAATGGCCTTATATATTCCTCCTTGCCAAAAGTAGAAGTTTATTATTTCCATTTCAAATTTATTCTTAAGAACATTAAGAGGAAATAATGTTCAAGCAGGCAGAGTAAGCTTGGTTACCTAAGAGCAAGCATAAGTCACAAAATGGAAAGAAACTACTAATTTTTTTTTGGTTTTGTCAAAATAGACCAGAAATACTGACAGTTTTCAATAGGGTTGTTTTTGTTCTTCCACAGTCTTTTTATGTCTAGTCCTTTTGTATATCTACAGCAGAATCCTGAACTTTTCATTTCTTAAACAGGTCCTCCTTCTCATGCACCTGAACTCCCATTTTAGTTTCCCAAATTCTGGATAGTCACTCATTTTAAGACCAGACAGAAGGTGGGTTTTGCCATTTATTCTGTCTCCATTTTGAAGGTCTGAGCCACCATACTTCCTACAAATCTGTTATGCCTCAGTATAGTAAATTTCTATTCAAAAAAGTGTTTTTAGATCATGTGCATTAAGTGTAAAAGATGCTTGAACACATGCAGCAAAGAGCAATAGGGAAACAGTATGGTTGAAGAAGAGCCCAGTAACAGCCCCTTCCATCCAGACTCTCAAAGCCCTTCAATACACACAGTAATCCTGTGTTGGGAGCCACTGAAAGCCATTGAAACAGCCATCAAAAAACAAACCCTACACTAAAAGGCCACAAGAACCTAAAGAGGTTTTAAGAGGAATGTTCTTTCTCACTATGCCAAAAAATCCAAGATAATCTAGAAGTCGCACATTAAGATGGTCAATTTTCTCTTTTCATGTCTGCATAGTTCTCTCATTATCATTGACCTCAAATGTTTCCTCTTGGCCACCTACACCAAGCAGTATATTTACAGGCCAGGGCACTTTGGAGAGTCAGTGGACAAAACACATGCAGAAAAAAAGAGAATCAATAAACTTATTTTTTTGGTTATTTTACCTACATTTCCCAAGTTTTTTTCCAAAGAAAGACTCAAAGAAATTGTAAGATTGATTAGAAAGTATTCAAAGATGTCAGGATGTGGCAGGACAGCTGCCTCATGGTGAGGTCCCCCTTCATGCCTTGACTAGTGCTGACTATCCCTTCACCCTCACATCCCCAACAAGCCTACACAGTTTGATCTTGTCCCTTTCAATAATTTTTAGTGTTGATGAAAAGTTAACATGTACAAAATAGAAATGTAGCTGTGTGTGTAAGCAGAGCTGTCAAAGCATTCTTCTGGAGACAAATTTGATATATACATAAAAACACACTGTGAGAGAAGAGTCACAGGTGTGCAGACCTGAAACAGTTCCGAACACACTGATCCACCAGAACAGATAAACGCTCCTTGTTTAGCCAAACTAATTTTACTTCATGCATCAACAGACTATGTGAGTCACAATACCTTGGTTGAAGAGGGCTGCCATTTCACAGTACTAATTTATTATGGTTTTTAGGTCATCTGACTATATCCTTAAAAAGCTGCAGGAATAAAGAGCATTAATGTTAAGAAGGAACACCAAATTACAAACAAGACAGATGGCCAACAAACCTTCAGACAAGTTCTTTATGACAAATAATCTTATAGATAATTATCTCTTCTGCAGGACAAACTGCTTAACTATTGAAACTAAAAACAAAGACTTCCTTGGCCCAAAGCACTGTAGAAGTTCCCTGAGTTTACAGCTGTACACAAATAAGGTGAAAAAGCATCGAAGCACTGGAAGGACATCAGAAAAAGATTTCCATAAGGAGACTTTTTTTGACTGTGAGGGTGACTAAGCAGCAGCACAGGTCACCTGAAGTTTGTGGAGTCTCCAAACTATGTGAGCCCTTTCCAAGATGGCCATGGCTTTGTTAATGTGTCTAAGGCAGAAGGCACCATCGGAGAACAATTCAATCACTGCCTGACTGCAGCATTCTCATCAGGTAGGTTCTCCCATTCCTGCTTAACATACCAAGACCTGAAGTATTTACCCTCCAGATTTCTTTTACAAGGCCTTACCACCGGCCTTCACTGAAGCTCCAATCCAACTGTTTCGCTGTAAAATGTAAGTTTGTAGTACTTCAGCATCTCAAAATCTCAGCCCATTTTAATTCTGCTGAGTACTCCACACTTCTAAAAATCCCAGACATGGTGACATTAGGACAGGAAGACAGACTGTACTATTTTCAACCATACACACGTAAAACTACACTGCTACATGAATGTGGGTATTTTCAACATCAGTGTTACTATGTTAAGCTGTCAAATAATCTGTATCAAAACATATTTTGTCAACAAAAATCTATTACAAAGAAATATTATTTTAAGTTAAAGCATCCTCAGAGCTCCATTTTGAAGATTTGATTAGAACTACTAAAATATAACTTGTTAAAGAAATAGGAACTACCTCCTTCTCTTGGATTTCCATAATACATACACTACATCATTCCTTCCCAACTGTCAGACTCAAGTTTCATTTCATCATCATCCTGGTCCAAAGGTTTGAGAGCAGAAAAACACCGGTGCTGTGCATTTGGACCCAGAGTTAGGCTGTAAAACATCCCATGGCCCTTCTATACACTTGACCAGGCAAGTGGAACATCACCAAGTTTTTATCCATTTGTTTTTAAATAAACAGTGGTTTTGTAAAGGGAGAGCAACTGATAAGGTATTAGTAATAAAAAGCTGTTTTAGAGAAGTAGCAACATTTCTATGAAGTTGAATGCTGATGAGTAGAAACATCCTTCCTTTTTAATGTCTTTCATTATATCTACAGAAAAACAAAAATCCAAAGAGGTCAGTCTCAAAGCCAATGTGCAGAAATTTTAGAGGAGGACTCAAGCTGCTTCTCTCCTCACCTTTCCACACTAAAGACCAAAAGGTAATGAGGTATTAGTGTTTACCTGGAAGACCAGCATGAAGTAAACAAACTACTGCCTGACTGTGTGATCTTGTTTACACTGCTCAAACGTGGTTATAACTGAAATAAAAGCTTTGATTACAGAGCTACAGGAGAAGATTAATCCCTTACTGCTAGAGCTGAGAAAGAAGGGAAGACAAACTCCAATACATCCATCAAACCTTTGTTTAAGAGCATTAAGATTTCAAAATCTGCACTTCTAGGGTGGCAGCAGAGCAGGGGTAACCCCCACCTCTGTTCAGAAGTGAAGCCTCCGAGGCACAGTGAGCTGAGCAGAAGCCATGGTCCTGCCAGGCAGGAACCCCTGGGCTGTGCCTGGTGAGCTCTGCTGAGGCTCAGAAAGGACTCTGGGTATCTGCAGCAAGCTGAGCTCCCTTCCCACTCCTCCTCTCCCCATCTCATGCTCTTCCAGTCATTTCTGCTCACACCAGGAGGAATGACATACCAGCACTACCTACTTAAGGGTGATTGTCAAAATAGTATCTAACCCCCACCCCCATGTCTTTCACCTGGAATGAGGTAATACTTACACTATTACTGTACACCATCTTTGACAATCCTGTGAATGCTGCTGGTACAGAAAGAGAAGCACCATTCTTTCTCCATATTATTAAGCTCTCAGCAGTTACAAAAATATTTTTTTTTTTTTTAAATCAAGAAGTGCTACTGTGCCAATTCATGGTTTCAAGGACCTTTGCAGCTGTAAATTGAAGTATGCTGGAACACATGCTGGTTGAGCACGCTGAAAAACTCACCTGCTAGACAAGATCACACCAGCTAGAAAGTCAGAATATTAATATATTCTACCTCCTACACCTTCACTCTAAATTACAGTCAATTTGCTAAAAGAAAAGCCACACACAATCACTCTCCCTTACAAAGTATGTTCCCAAACTAATGAATCTACAGGCTGCACTAAGATGGTTATATAACATCAGCAAATTGAATTTATTTTCCAGGCCCTATTTTCTGTCAGTCTTTGTAATCGTCACCTCAGTTTCAGCTTCCTTCATCAAGTCATCCTGTCACAGTTTCACCTGTTCTGAATTTACCAATCTGACACACCTGCAAACTACTCAAATGTTCCACTGTTATTAATGTGCAGGAGCACCTGGAGACGTGGCCAGGGCAGTCACTTCAAACATTTCCAGCAGAGGGGAAAAAAACCCAAACTTACCCTGAAGAGCTCATGGGCACAGCTGCAAGCAAGGCTAGAACAGGAGACAGTAAGAAAACAGAGAGGCACGGTGAGCTTGTTTTCACTGGCGTGTTTTCCTTGCAGTGCTTTGGAGTTACATGAACAGTGTTCACATCTCTTTCCCTGCTGGTTTGCTTACAGCCATTCCTTCTCCTAACTGATAATCTCGGATGAGATGATGGCACATTGTTGAAGAACTCTACACTCAGAAATTTACTTGAAACTGCTGGAGCCAAACCAGAACTGGCTGCTGCCATCTTGCGTGCTCCACCAGATTCGTGAGTTAGAGGACTAACATCTTTCAAAAGTAGGTGGGGAGGATTTAAAAGACATTGCTGCTTATGTTCTTTCACCTGCTGACTCCTTCAGACATCACTACTGTAAAGCAAGGGTAGAAAAAGTATTTTCTGTGCACTCATTTGAATTTAAATACTACTGCAAATTACTGGTGAAAATAAAGTAGAATCTAGTGAACCAGTTTCCAGTGTTTGATTGGAATTACTTTACTTTGTGTTAGCACTTATTAGGAGATCAATTCAGTACCCAAAGCCCTTAATTTCATTAACCACACTTATCCCATATTTTTCCTTACTGAACTGGACAACTATACAGTCACACCTGTTACTGTGCAACTGAAATTTTCATAGAGCAGCCACCTCCTCCCTCAAACCCAAAGGTACCAAAACCACCTCAATGCCACTCCTGTGCTTCTGAAACACCACTCCCAAAAGGGCTTTGGGTAGCAGTTAAACTGGGAAGAAAACACACAGCCCATGGCTTCTATACTCCCAGGTAAGGGCTGGAGAAGTGGGCATTATCCAAACCCCATGTATCAAAAAGCTTGCACCCAGCACAACTAGAACAGAGAAATACACCTTGAAGAAGCCTGTCACTGTCACAAGGAGCTGCTTGACAATGTTTTTTTCTTTAGATGTCAGAGCATATGCCACCACTGATGACTAACAAGTAAGGAACACAAAGAAATTTTGGTGCATCAGTCAAACCATGGCTGAAAAACTATGAAGCCTGACATCAAATCAGGCTGCTATCTTTGAAGTGTAGTACTTAACAGTCAGTGAATTATTTCATGCCAGTTCTTGTGCATTTCTGATACTGGCACAAGATGAGAAACAGGCCGGTGACTGAACTATGATGGAATGAATTTTTACTTCCATATGATAGATAATAGACACTTGTAGCAGATGGATGCACTGCACTATCTACAGTGATATTCTGGGAAAATATTATGGTAGTTGGAATGTCCAGTTATAACCAAAAATCAACAAGTAAACAAAGCTGAGACATCACCGTAGAGATTAACTTCCCTTAACAGATGCCCCTCATTTGCCACATGTAGGAAAATATTTCCAGAAAAAGATATTCTACTTTATATCTCAGACTCTCAAAGGACTTACAGGAGATCCTGTCTTTGGTGGAGGAAAGTTCAAGACTCTTGTCACATAGCAAGAGCTATGCATGTGTTCATACATACACTAGCTAATTAAAAACAAAGTAAGAACCAACCTTAAATACTTAGAAGAATAAGAGTCAGAACCACTTCATTCTGCTCCTGTCTTTTCATGTTTCCTGTATAATTTAATCCCGGAGAACTGCAGTGCTTCGGGGAACACAGGTCAATGCCAACAATTCAGCACCAATCTAGTACTAAACATCACTTCTAAACACAAGAGGTTTTTTATTGACAATCTAGCATCTTTACCTTGAAGGCAGCCTCTGAAGTGTCCACATGTTCCTAGAGGAAAACCTTGCATGCAAAGCAGCTACAGACTAATGATCCTGTCTTTACACAGTCACTCCACATACACCTCCTTCACACACCAACGCCTACCATGGGATAGCAAGACCATAGATGCAAACTCAGAACAACAAATCACAGTGAGTTTCAAATCCTGCATATGTAGAATGAGCAAGACGCTGTCAATCTGCAAGCACAAAAAGCCCCCCATTACACAACTACATTTATGTAGTCTGTCAGATTTGAAGTGCCAGCACAGACACAAGCAGATTTGGTATCACCAGTCTAAAAAGAAAAGAATCCTTCATGAGTTGTTCTTAAATCACAAGCATTCAAAACATTTCTAGGAAGTGAAATATATTTTGTGCACTCAACTTCAAGTATGCCACAAGGGTCATGAACACAGTTAAATCCAGCCTACTAAATAAATGGGTATTTTCCCTCACTGAACTAAAACATACAATACTTGTCAATTATTAATTATACTGCATCAAGTACAGCATTCTTACATCTCTGTTCTAGAGGCAAAACTGTGTCTCTAGAAGCAAAATTGGGATATTCTCCATGTTCTGATATGTATCAATGATAGTTTATAAGTGCATTGAGCTTTGCCATGTTCCCCTTGTATTTTGGTTGAGCCCACGGAGTATTAGTCATCTTTGTTATATTCATGTTCAACATAGCTAAAAAATTGTCTTAAGATGTATTCTAAGCAACTGTCAGATTGAATTTTTGACATGTTTATTCTCAAACTATGGCTAATTTTAAAAACAAACTGTTCATATTCTCTAGGTTGAATGAATAAACTTATACAAAAAATGCTAGTGTATTTATTGAAATAATTTGTTCACATGCAATTTTATGATTATTTTACACAGAATACATATTTTAAGAGTAATTCTTTAAAATACTGCATTATGTCTCACCATTCTGAATTTAATCAAGAAGTTACCTACAGCAACCTTTACTTATTTTCCTCCACATATACCAACATCCATCCTACATCCAGATGCTGTAAATATGGTGGTTTGGGTTCACTTTCTGAGGTTTAGTTCATTACTGAGGTTTTGTTCACAACTTCACAAAGTAGTATTTTGGTAGGAAAAAGTGCTGCTTCTGAGAACTTTTACCTTAATTGAAATGAGCAATCTAGCAATCCATATTCCTCAAAAAACATAGGCACTCTCCAGAAGGAAAAGTCCACAAGCAACTCCATGCCTCCAGGCAAGAGGCTGGTGGCCCCTATAAGCAACATACACCTGTTCCTCTTAATTAAACATACAGAGAAGTAAATCATGCAGGACCAGATTGAGCCTTGGTAGAAATAGTGTACAGAAATAACAAATTAGATACTTTCTGATCAAGTGCACTAGTCAAATGCAGTTATCAGAATGAAAAAAAAATTAAACATTTATAGCAACCTAGACTGAGAGAGTAAAAGTCATCTTTAGAGCTCAGACTAGATTTGTTGCCAGGCAGTAAACTGCTGAATGTATGTAATTAAGGACACAAAATCATTATTACACTAACAAGACTTAAAGAGCAGCACTTAGGTGAAAGACTAAAACCATCTTTAACAGCAGCTGAGTCTTCTGTATTCCAAGGGCAAGAACCATCCATGCTATACATAGTGCCATCTATTAGTCAAAAATGTCATCATTCCTAGGGACAGCATGAAGAGCTATGAAATGACAGGTTCTGAAAATTTTGTTAATAACATTTCACACTTGAAAACCAGAGCCTTCAAACTTAAGAAGAAAAATAAAAGAAGTCATGTGCATCTCAAAATCAAAATGCAGTTTGGCTATTTAAGCTTAGAGTTTAAGACAAAAGTAAACCCTGTTATGTGTAATAGGCATAATTCGCGCCTATAAAGTGATACACGGGTAGGAGTTTTTTATGATTAAAATATAGACACAAAGCAAGCAGACCAGGACAAGGGGGGGCTGCCTCATGTATGTCGAAACCGTTTTGACAAGGCTTCATTTACAAGTTAATACATGTGGCTCGCTGGGAGATGGGCCATTTCTCAAGATAATCTAGGAATTCTGATGATCATCCCGACAACTGCCCAGACTGGGATCTCTGGGATCTCTGGAACCTCGCAGGATGCACCTCTACGCCGGGTTCCGTAACTCCAGCATCGATGTACATCGCTTCCCGGACCTCGGATTGTTCAACCCGGCGCGAGAAGAGACTTTATGAGTATGTGGGACTTTGAATGGAAAGAAAAGGCTGCTCGCCGAAACCCTGGCCTCAAGCAAAATAAACTGTATAAAAACTGCTGGAGCAGAAGGGATGGGGTGAAGCATAGGAGACCCTCTGCTAGAGTGGTGGAACCTGTGTCTCACCCAGTGCCGATATGGGCTCGGCACTGTCCTTTGTGGCTGGCTCAGATAGAATTTGATCTTTATGATAAAAATTATTTTTTTCTTTTTTGATTCGGCTGGGTCAATTTTTACCTATAACAACCCTTATTAAAATATTTTATGTTCTTTAGGAAATAAATGGAAAAAAGAGACGTTTTCCCTTAATGAAAAGTAATCAATTGTGGCTGAAGTCCTGAAAACCTTCAGCTATGACAGTGTTGGGAAGAAAATCTTACAAAGTGAAAAATTCTAGAACAAACACAGCAATAAAACTGTCAATGACACAAGTGAAAAAAAGATCTGGTTTGTGCCCTTAGTGGACAAATACAGAGATGCAGTTATCTTCAGTACAGATCAGTTCAAAATTAATTTTCATTTTTTATAAAGCCGAACCTTACTGTCAAGTTGCTCACTGTAAACACAGAAGACTTCTGGTTTCTCAACAAAGAACGGACTTGAGATATAAAGGAGGGACAGAGCCCCACCACCACATTCCTCCCCACTTGATCACAAATGCCACTGGAGACTGGACACACGTATGTATTAAAACACAAAAACACTAAAAAAACACTAATAAATACTAATACTCCCCTGCAATGGGACAAGCTCAGAGAGGAGGTCCCTACATAAAGTTGTCTCTGATGTGTACCTACTGGGGAGCACCGTGCCCATGTAAAGATCAAAAGCAAGGCAACTAAGTCATGGACTTGAACATCTCAAAATACAGACAGTATCAGTCAAGCTCTTTATCAGAAATAGTTACACTGGAAGTAATTTTGAAAGTGCCACTTAACTTCATTTTGCCAGTACAAACGAGTACAAGACTTTGTCAGTGCCCTTTCTGGACAGTTTTAACATTTTGTCCCAAGTCATTACAACTTTATTTTTTAAATCAACTTTGAAAAGTACTGAGAACTAAATATAGTTTCCTACAAATCTGAAGTAATTATTAAAGTCAAATGTTTCCACTACATCTACAAGAAAAAACAAACAAACAAACAAACAATTGCTTTCCTCTAGCAAACAACATGATTTAGTAGGACAGATATAAGGAAAATTTAAATTCCAGACTGTTTTCTGAGCTACATTTAGCAATGATGGGATGTCTCAGACACGTTCTATTGCACGTTCATAAGACTTCAACCTTAACAGGCTGGAAGCCCTACTACTTACTCCTAGACATGATTGTGAAAGGCACAATCAACACTGTGACAGATTCTGAGACCAAACTATGGATTCATACCAGTGCAAAGTCAATAAATGCATGTTGCACATATTAAGCTTTAAAATCTCTGGTCCAATGGATGGAGAAGTGGACAGAAGTGGATAAAGCACCCATATGCCAGGTACCATCTATAAAGGTCCTTTTAGGGCAGCCAGTAGCAGGTTCAAGACAGAGCAGAACAGCAGCAGTAGCAGACCAGATTACCACAGAGTACTAGGAATCCATTATTTAAGTTACCTTGCTTCCTAGCCTCTCCCCCCAGCACATCAGAGGGCCCTGTGGCATGGCCAAGTTATAGCAGGTAGAGCCAATGTAAATGCTGGACTTGCTAAGAGTTTCCAGAACCACTAAACTATTAATTCATGCCTAGTCTTGAAAAAACAAAAGCGGCAACCACCAAACAAAAAGAGAGGGAGCAGTACTTCCCCTTCTGATAAAAATATTCAAAGCTTTTCAAATTAAAAGCCACATACTCTTTGAATGCCAACTGCAGTGTTTTCTCCAACTACTTATTTTCTCAACAATTACCTCTTATAAACTCACAGTCTTCCTCAGATGAAATGTTACCACTGTTTTTTTCTCTTTCTGTTCACAGCAATGTGCCAATATGATCAATACCATTAGGAGTTCTCACATCCCTACTCAGAAGCCTGTGATAAAGTTTCTGAAGAACCAGAGCAAAATCTCGGAGTTTAAATCTTCTGCATGAGCTGTAGGTCATCTCTCAATGCACTTCCTTTGGTATTTGTGCTTTCACAATGTCACACTGCATTTTAGTAGGAATGTGTAATTTTCTTGTGCCATACGTATGGTTCAGTGCACCCGCAGGCACACCTAGGGCTTCACAACTGTCACAATGTTGTATCTCAAAAGCACAAAAAAGCATGTATAAGGGCACAGAATGCAAGTTATAAGAACATTATTTGTTCTCACAGAAATGCCCACTGTTCCTCTTGGGATTTTTTTAAAGTTAATTGCACAAACAGTTAAAACAAGCCTTACTCTCTGCCTTGCCCAAAAATAAGGGCTTTGACTGACACACACATTGGCAAATAAAGAAAAAAAAAAGTCTGCCAGGCAAAGCAAGCCTCAACCCTGCCAGCTGCCCCTTAGAATGTAAGTTGTTGCCCCAATGACAGATGGCCATACAGCTCACATGGCACTGCAAGAGCAGCTCCAGTTTTCAGCCCAGCATAATTAAGCCAACCAAATGCAATTCTCCTTTACCTTCATATGCTGCCCTGAAAGAGTAAAGCACCACCACAGCCATATTCTGAGCCATTCAGTGATCCCTGTCTTGAACAAGGATCAGCTGGGAGCACAGGACAAAGGACAACTGAGACCAACAACTCCCAGTACACCCATCCAGATTTTAGCCTGGCACAAGCTGAGCACTAACTTAAGTCCAAAAAGAAAACAGGTATTGCACTGAGAGACAGCATGGGGTTCACAACTGGAGTACCAGCCACAAGAGCCCAAACACATCACGTTCAATTCTGTGCTTTGCCACAGATGTGGTTCCATGATAAAGATAAAACAATTTAAGTGTGTAATACTGCCAGAAACGAGGGTGCAGACCTTTTCCCACCAGCTCCCACACACAGTGGGATGATTGTACAGGTACACAGTCATTAAAACAAAGGAAGGAAGAAGCAAAGCATTGAGAAAATCCCTTTTGGTAGCCATTTGCAAACACTGCTTAAAATATCAGTGAAACTGTGCCTACAGACTTCCCTGGCGGCTTTGGGCAAGTCTTGCCATTTCCTCATGCTTTCGTTTCCCACTGCTGATGTCAGAACAATGGTAGATCAGAACATCCCAGGTGTGATATGACAGCTACAGACATGACTGAAGGTCTGCAAGACACCTGAGTTCTGCAGTACAAATATCCAAATTAGTAAAACAAAGGGGAACCTTTACCAGTAGCTGAAATTACTCCAGGCAATCACTAGTGACAGAATAACAGATATTCCCCCATGTTTACTGCAACTCCAACACAAGACCTTCAGGCAGAAGGGAAGGATTAAAGTTGAGTACACTGATTAGTATTCTTTTTACATCACTGAATGCTTGAACAGCTCTTTCCCAAGTAAACTCTGAGCATATACAAAAATAATGATTTCTGTGAAAAGATCAGTAAGTCAGGAACCTTCTGGACTAGAAACTGCTCATTAGTCTTACTCCACCCACTGCAGTGCTGTTACTAGAAATACTAAAAGAGGAAACAAAGAACCACTGAATTGGTCCTCTCACTTTAAAAATTAAATATGCACACATGTATACAAATCTACTCTTAAAAGAAATTTATTTCAATTAAACTCTTAAGGTCATTAATTCTACTACAGTGATTGTCTCTAAGTGAAATTTTATCTAGATGGGGAGATTTTTGCCAGCTAGGTTTGCAGAATGGGATACTTAAGAATTGTCTCTAGTGAAAAATACCTGACGGGGGGAGGAAGAGGCAAGGCTTGGGAGGAAATATATCACTTATCTGTTTTAATTTTAAAAAGCAGGTTATTTTTTTTTAACTGAGAAAAAAATCAACACAAGCAGGATACCACATTCTTAAATGCTGCTCTTCTGATTCCTTTGCCCTTTCTCAAACCATATACAGATTTCAAAAGCTAGACGAATTAAAATTCATTTTCTGTAATGTATTTGGCCATTTCTGTAGTACTTTTGAATTTGGGGAAAAGACAAAATATGTCCCAGAAATCTCAAGGAAATCTTAACCAGGCTCAAGCAGTTACCCCAGCCACCATAATGCACACAGCATTTATAATATTGCAAAACATAATCTTTCTGCCAACAGGACCCTACGCATGTTACAAGAAATAAATTTTAGTTAATGCTAAATACTCAGTATATAGATAATTTTACTGACTACATCTGCAGCAAAACATCACAAAGATAGTAAGAAAAAGAAATTGTCTGTTTTACTATTTAAAACTTGCTCATTATGAAAGTGGTAATTATTTCTACCATGCAAGTGACATAAAGAGTTGAAAATTTCTGCCTTTCACAGCCATTACAGAACCACTTCAGCAGACTACCTGTTTGCTAACAGTGATAGCCCAGAGGAATGCTCAGGGCAAACGTTACTGATAGGGAAAAAACACTGCAGTAACACCTAAAGCGTATTTAGTCTGAAAAATCACTGTGCCCAACTCAACACGATTCAGGTAACATTCTTGATTCCACACAATTGTGCAACATTTCAGATCTTACACACACACACACACAAAAATATACTGGCAGCTTGTTGCAGTCTTTGTGATACTGGTCATTGAGTCAAGTGAAATTAATGAAAAACTGTGCACTCAGTCTGCTGGGATTTACCCAAGAACATGGCAAAACACTCTCAGCACCAATGGATAACAGGTATTGTTTGGCAGGTATAAGGAAAGAGAGGCGTTAAAAATCATGCTTTTTCCACACACTACCTACTATTAACTTCCATTGTATTAATCAGTATATGAGCAACCCACAGCAGAGAGAAAACTCCAAGCTTCAGTTTCTAAAAAAAGTTATCCAGAAAAATACTGGCTGAAAAATTAATGAATTTTTGAAATGAATTAATGAAAATTGGTCTTGAACTGGAACACCACATACTATTGAGACTGAAATTTTAAAATAAAAAATTGTTTGAAACAAATTTTCTGCTCTTTCTCTTTTCCCCACATTTTTACAAAGGTACAGATTTCAACGTTAGTATGACCAATACATTTTCCTTTAAACTTATGTATTAAAGTTAGGTTGTCTGTAACTGAAAAATCAGAGTAATTTCACCTCCTCTTCTCTTCTGGCATTTAAAAAACAGTTTTGGAGGAGATGGGGCTGTTAGTAAACATTATTTCCTGTTTAGACTTTTAAAGTTAACAAGCTCAGACGTTCAAGCATTATTTAGACAAAATGGGAGATCCAACATCATATTGACAAGTACTGTGATGAACTGATCTTCAGAACAGAGCTTCACTAGACAGACACCCACTGAACCCACTGGGATATGCCTTTTTCAGTTACTTAAACCTTTCAAATTCAGCTAAAATTTGACAATGACTAACAACCATACTGATACTGTCAAGTGTATCAGCAGATTATTAATCACAAACCGCTGATCAATGAGAAGATATTTGGCAAGATATGAAAGCTTCTAAACTTGTTATCAAAGGCCACTTGAAGTTGCTCAGGTATCACCCTTTATCACAATCACACCCATTCTTCTAGTCATCCTGACAGCAACAGTAGCCCAAAGCACTAATCCTCTCTCCTCCCACTGATGCTTAGCTGGCCGAACAACTTGTGTTGAAGGAGGTTCTCTCAACAGCAATCCAAGTCATGTACCTTAGAGGCTCAATTATTGTAGAGCTTTGCAGAGACTTAAAAATGGAACTAGAGGAAGCTCCAAATGGATCTCAATACAAGAGGGGTGAAATCAGATTATTTTTAAGGTCTCTTCCAACCCAAAACAGTGTGTGATTTTTTCCATGAAAAGTGATTCTTTTGTGATGGAAAAACCACCACACACTTTCATACATGGCAATTGCCCTGGACCTTCACTCTTCCAAGGTCATAACAGATGGAGCTCAGCTATCTCTTGTCCCTACCCACAGTCTCATCTTGGACAGCTGCAGCCAACACAGGTCCAAACAGAGCGCACAAAACTTCAGAGTAAACTCTGGTTTATTTTGAATAGCTGCTCTTCAAAGACTGTGGATGAATGTCCAAGAACATGGTCACAAATCCTACCACCTTCAGAGAAAGGTGAGGCATCACATATTGACAATGATTAATGTAACAACCATCTAAGAGCTGTAGTTCTTCTGTCAAGACAGCAACAACTGAAGGAAATAGTAAACACTAATTTGAGCAGCCACTACACACAATTTACATTGATGACCCAACAGCATTTGGGTCACCTTTCTGGTCTCCTGCTTTCCCAATTGTCAGGAAAGGCTTATTTAGACAAAAAAGCATTCAATTTTGTCCTCAGCTCTTAGAAACAATTATTAAAATCTGAAGTTTTCCCATGCTTCTGCAGCATAATGTTCTTTCTAAAGGTAGGTTGACAAACGTAACTTTTTAAAGGTATGTTGATAAACTCCCCAACTATTTATTTCTCACAGGACTACAATAAGTCTGCACCAAGACCTATGTCTCAAATTCCAATTAAAGAAGAAATTTACACATTTCCTATGACTTTTCCAAGTACAAGAAGCTTGGGAACTGTAAATTTTACCCAATTATCTCCTAGAAAAAACACTTATTGACCATATAAGAAAAAAAATAGGAAGGATAGTTTATATACACACAGGATCAGTAATGCAGTAATTAAATAAGGACATTAATCTGTGTTGGAAGAGGAAATGGAATAGATTCAAGAGACAGTTCTGAATTTCTCTTTGTGAGCCTTAAGAATTCAGTAAGGCAGCAAGACAGGATGGCTGTATCACATTACTGAAAAAATGTTTTCCCATAAGCATTTAAGTAGTATTTTAGGTTTTTAACAATTATTGATGAACCAGACTGAACTGGATTTGCTGTTGCAAAATCGAATTTCAAATAAGAACTAGGCACTAAAAAGAAAATCAATTGTTTTACCTTTCATGTCATTTCAGATCAAATTCAAGTGCCATTTGTAGCAAATGGGAATTTTTCAGTTAGCCAGGATTTCAATAGGCTTTGAATGAGAACATCAAAAAATTGTTACTGCGGTATTTGAATTATTTCAATTACCAAGCATCATCTGAGAGAAATCACAGTAAAACGTACTTCTTCCAAAAGAAGAAAGAAGTATACCAAGATACTATGAAATAAACAACTTGTTTATGTGTTTATAAATGCACTAATAAAGCTTTGTATGTTCTGCTGAAGAAAACCACACCTGGCAATTGTAACATCTGACCGGTTTTCAGGATAGCATCTTTGTAGGATTTATTTCTTCAGCAAGGTATGGTCTCAAAACCGCAACGATACAGGAAGTTGGTGAAGTCCTCATCCTGCTGTTGTACAGATACAGCCAAACTAGCTGAGAGACAGAAACTGCATTATTGTTTTAGCCAAGGCTCTTCAGTAGGTCTAACAATCCACATGGAGAAGGGAGTGCCTTGCAAGAGCATAATGAAAGAGGGTCAAGCTAACTCAAATTACCTTCCATTTGCCACAGGCTAAGAGCATACACACGAACAATTACTGTGAATCAGACACCACAGATCAGCTGACATATGGTAACCTGTCATCCTACAATAACCTGTCCAAAGACAAAGATAGCTTGAAATTTAGACCTGCTGCAGAGCTACAACTCACCCCTATTCAGACAGCAAGACACTAAACCCTGGAACCTTTACTTCTGGATGTGTAAGCTGAAAACACGCAACAGAAGAGAACCCACAAATGAGAGCCCTTAAGGTAAACAGGCTGTTTCCAAATACTACAAACTGGGATTACCAAAAGGAAATAGTTACTGTAACATGACCTATTAATGCTAACCAGTATAAAAGCAAACACACAGCACGATGACCATGAGACTGCAAATTCAGCTCTTCTGCTGGTGTGGACAGTGGTTATTTAAAATAAGTATAGGAACTCCAAGTACAGTTGTTGATTTGGCCTTATTGCCATGTAGTGGCAATTCAAAGTAGGACAAAACCCAAGCTTTTATTTCCCAATCTCTCTCAACTCTCAGGAGTGCTCACCTCTCTATGCTGTGTGTACCTACCAAACTCAATGCAGTCAAGTCAGCTCAGAAAAAGTGAGGAAAAGCTCTATAGGCTCTACCAGCACTAGACTGGCACTCACATGGTACAGCTGAATCAGTTTTTTGGAACACAGAACTGGTTGGGCAAGAAGATAAACACTACTATTATTTTGATACTGCAATACCAGCGATATCCGGTATGTATGGGAAGCGTATCTATACAGACTTCTGTGGAATAACCTACATAGAATCAAGGTAGAGCTGATCAACAGAAACAAACCTAGGAGCCTGAGTGACAAGGTTTCCAGGCAGAGCTCAACTATGCAGCAGTTTGAGCTCCCAGAACAAAGCAGTGCCTGAACTCTCACATACAAGACATCAGAGGAACCTGACAAACCTGGCAACGGAATGGAAAGTGCAGGTTTCTGTTACAACGAACAGTAGATTTCATTGTATGTCCCACAGCACGGAGCAGAGCACAGAGCCCCAGCAGCATTGCAACAGCTCCTCTCAAATACACAGGACTGGCACCAGGCACTGGGGAAAGCTCCAATCCCACACGACTGCCAAGCTGATCTGAGGGCGACCTGCGAGGGCAAGGGCCAGTCTCACTGATGGCCAATTCTCTCACGCACTCGCCCTACCCTGCAGTTACAGCTCCAACAGCTAAACCAGCAGGTAACTACTCAGTGTTTTGGCAGCTTGGTTTCTGTGGTGATATGGTTCAGGGAACTAAGAGTATTAAAGCAAGGCAAAGGCTGAGCATGAAGTTAGAAGCAGGAGAACCAGGACAACCTCGTTCTCTAACAAACCTCTAAGGCTCTACAATTACTTAGCTCTCTTGGAAAAATGCAAGTAAAGGAAGTACCTCAGAGGAGAGGACAAAAAATAGTCCCCAAATGCCTACTGAAAGAACTCCGCGTTTTATAAGTGTTCATTGCCTGTTTATCCTAGCTTCTACCCACAAATGAATAATAATTTTAACAACAGGCAGCAGTATAATCAGGAAAACTGTTATTGAGAGGAACCACAATAACTACTATTCAAGCTATCTTTTACAATGGATTCCAGATTCATAGATTTAAATCACCTCAAGAAAAGTTCATTAAACTTTCTAGTAGGAAGTACAAGGCACATAATAGAAGATGCCGCTAGAGCATCTTCTTTACTCAGGAACCTACATCTAGAACTTACTCTTCTGAAAAATTTAAAAGCAATAATATACTACAAAAGTCGACTTTTGATGCTCTGTAATTTCATTGCATGTTTTAATTTGCTTTCCCTCCCCCGTCCTTGGCCCCCGTTTCACAAGAAATGAAGGACTCAGACTAAAAGCCTAGATTATATTCAGATACTACAGCTTAGTACCATGAGCAAGAATCACCAAGTTTTGCTTCCTTGCCAATTCAAGGTCTGAATGCAGAAGCATTGCACAAGTAAGAAAAAAAAAAATACCTAATAATCTGAAACCATGAAAAGATTAGGTAATGACAAATTCAACTGAACAAACCTTCCATTTTCTCAATTCCTGTTAGTTCAGTCAGTTCACCTCTGCTTTTTTTTTTTTTTTTATCCATATGTTGTGCAGCTCTGGATTAATTTTCCTATTGCATTTGTTGTAACGTGTAAGACTAAATACATTTAATCACTAATCAATGCAACTTAGAAACCTTACAGAAGCACACTACCTCCTCTTCCTAACAGACCAAACAGTTTACAGGCATAGCCTGCAAGAGGAAGTTTAAGTGTTGCCACAGGTGATGCACGGTAACAATGCACCTGGAGCATCCTCCTTCCAAACACCCCAGTGACCCAGAGGAGAGAGGGCCAAAGGAGTTGTCCTGGCTGCAGTGGCAGCCCCTGGGATGCCACCTCTGTGTGTGAGCTCAGTGTGCTGAGCAAACACACGACACAGCAGTGGCTCTGCACAGGCGCTGCACATTCAGCACTCGCGAGGCACACCGGGCTCACCACGCTGCTGAGGGAGCTGCCCATGAAAGCAGGCTGCCAGCCTGACCTTCCCAGGCAGCTGCTGGCCTGACAGAGCATTCCTACTGCTCCAATTCTATGCATACACATCAAAGCCTCATATCCAGTGCACAGAATGTTTATTTATGCTCAACAAATGAGATGCTTCATGCCTGCACACCTGCAGTAAAAGCCTGACATACACTGCACAGCTTTGGTCTACTCTGCAGCTGTGATTGTCCCAGGAAGCACCAGAGCAAGGGCACAGAGCATAACCTTCCCCAAAGCCCAAAGATATAAAATAGACCTATGGAAGAGGCTTCATTATCTCTTAAACCACTGGGCTCCAAGTTTTGTAACACAGAAAGTAAAAAAAGTTTTGATGTTTCTGGGAAACTATAACTGATGTTCATAGTCTTATGATTGACTAAAGTATACCAAGACTATAGGCAATGAACACTACTGTGTATGCCAAGAACAAACACACTTGATTTTGATCTCTCCAAATGAAATAGAAAGCTTTAGCATAGGTTTAGGCACATATGAAGGACAAAAAAGGTACACAGATACTCCTTTGTACTCCCAATGCAGAATGAGGCTTTGGGAAACAGAAATTGTTCTTGAAGAACCAAGTTTATAGAGTCTAAACTTTTATCTGTAAGGTAGACTTTGGAAACTTTTCACTCAAAACCAAGAATTATATTCTCATATGTGAATATATCTTTTCCCAGCCCATGACTCACTTTTAAAAAATAAGAGAAAAGCCTTAACTAGATTTCTTTCCACGTGGAGCAACTGATGCCCAACTTGACTTCTTGCCCTAAGAGATGACCCTACAAAAACTGAAACCCATTTAGGTGCTTTGATGCAAGTCTGTGCATTTGTTTCAGAATAAGACTAATTTAATTCAGTTACTGTTCCTGCCCTGCACTCACCAAATTAGCCTTTTGGTGCACATACTAAAAAAAATAATATATAATCATGCACGTGCTTACACACATACACTTGAAACAGAGCCAAATAAAGACTCCTTACCTTTCCTAAGATATTTATCTCAACATTACAAAATTCAAATGTTGTGAGCAAGAACTCTACTGGAGTTTAGTTTCTACATGTTTGTTTTACACTGCCTAACCCACTCTTTTTCCCAGTCCGTCAAGCCCTCGTGTCCCCTGTACAGACAAATGACTAATTCAATTACCTTGTGTGCTGACAGGCCAGCTGGTTGCTACTTCTTGGCATGGGTAGAAAGGGTGAGTTATAAATGTCTTTCCCTCATTGTCTTCATCCTGTTCCCAGACACAAAACTTAACTTCACACCCCTTTGTCAACTTTGGTTTAAACGAGCCAACAAGTTCAGAAGTTGCAGAGTGACACACAGACTATATGGGTGTATGTATCTTGTTTTTGCTGGAAAATAGATTGGGGCGAGGAGTGGAAGCAAACTTGCAAGGTAGGTTTACAGCACGCATGTATTAAATTTTGCTCAAAATTAGCAAAATTATTTGCTCAGCTCCAAAATTATTGACCCAGCTTAACCCAATCTAAAATGGAGCTGCCACAGTCCCACCACACCCACAGGCGTTCAGTGCTATCCCTTCCCTTGTAGCAGCACTCGTGCCAAAAATCAACCTGGGAAAAAAAAAAAAAGGCAGCGTTTGGCGCAGGCAGCTCGCAGGCAGCTCCCTGCCTTGTCACATGGACACCACCACCACGGCCCAGCGGCACACAGCCCCGTGGCAGATGCAGCTGGCTACTTATCAGCACACAGGAGCCGACCCTAAGAGCACTTAATTCTGGACATGCAGCTCAGAACCTCATTAGTACCACAGCTAGGGATGTGCTGGTTTTACAGAGGCACATATGCACTAATGAGTTATTATTTTGAGAAGAACAGAAATAAGAAAAAAATATTCATATGACAGCTCTGAGGTTGACAATTTCAACTGCATTGTGGACAAGATCTTTGGTCTTTTAAAGTAAGTGTATAACCTTCCTAGCAAAACTAGCCAAACCTATACACTCAAGGAAGAAAAAACCAGCACTATAAGCAAACATGGGAATATGTAATCACAAACATTGCCAAGTCCAAATCTTCTTTTGGGCAGACCTTTGTCCTAAAGAAAATAAAAGGACACATCTATTCTATATCATTCATGCAGAATTGCAAAACCACTGAATAAACCACTGGTAACCCCACTGGTGACCGGGGAGAGATCAGGAGGGAAGGTAGAACAGAAGTGGCACAGTGTACCCAGAGTGGCTAACTTAGATGGAGGGAGGTGTGAACAGCAGAGCATAAGGCAAAACATCTTGGGAAGTGTATCCTGATGACATCTTATCTTGGCTGTACAACACAGTGAGTCTGGGGGAGAAAATGTTTTTATCTGCAATCATTTATGATCTCCCTTCCCCACTAATCAGAACACAGGTACATAGGTATTGTTCATCGATGTGTATCATAGACAGCATGGTTACATATTCATTAGATTTGTTCCTACTACACACATAAAATGAAAATCACTTCAGTTTAAAGCATAGCTTTGTATGATTTTTAAATTCTTACAAGGAACCTTTGAGGAAGGATTTTTATAAAAGCATTTTTTCCCAGTGATCTATTTATTAACAATAGGCATCATAACTTGATTTTCACCCAGCAGTGAACATGTAACAGCTGTTACTCAGTTGTAAAACACTGTCTACTTACGCAGCATTAAATAATAAATAAAGCTCAAGACCTAGTACATGTTTTACTAAGCAATCTAATGATATGAAACAAGAAGTTCCAAAGATTAACTGTGAGCTGTATTATCAACTCTGTCCCATGATATCTGTGCCTTTAAGTACAGAGCTGTTGTATGAAAGAGGAAAGAAATTAACAAAAAATAATTTCTGTTCAGTCACAGCTGCACTCACAGTATTAAGAGGTTTGTTTTAACAAATTTAAATCTGAGTTCAATAGAAACCCTTTCCTAATAACTTATACTGATTCTTTTGTACAGCTATTTTTAGGATGACCTACATTGCTAGGGAATAAAGGTGAAAAAATCAACACTGATTTGCATGGTATAGTCTAACCCCAGCATATTGGCTTTTAATTTAGTAGCATTATTCATCAGCCTTTACTGCAATAGCCCTGCACAAAGTGATCAAAGTCACAGGTAAAACTGAAATTACCTTCCAGATATAGTGGATCAGACCTTGCAAATCCTGAGATAGAACAGAAGCTGCACTAGAGACACCCCAAATGCAAATGGAACACTAATGACAAAAAAACCTTAGTGCTGTTGATACATTTTTGGTCAAGTGAGACCTAGCACAACTGACCTTCAAAACTGCAAGGAAAAAGCTAGCAGTGATCCACATGGAACGGTAATTTCCACAAACCATGGAATTTGATTTTTGTTATAATTTCATCACCACTGAGTGGTCAACAGCACAGAACAATGTGGAAAAAAAAATAAAATTAGGTGAGTCCAGAGTTCCAGAAATGTCAGAGTAATACAAACACACTGCGGTCTCACATTTTAATAGAGAAAGTTTCTGTCTGTATCTTTAGCAAATTAGTAACATATGAATAGTGGCAATCCAACGTAAAACTGAATAATCACTGCATTTAATCCATAAGCACATCATTCTGGATGCATTTTATAAGTTGTATTTTCATCTGTTTAAAAGTCAAAGTAAGCCATGGGGTTGAAAAAATCCCTATATTCTCCATATGGAACATCGATGATGAAAACCCTCAGCGCACGTCTTTGAGAGGAAGAAGTTCTTTTTTTTGTTGTTGTTTTGCTTTATTTTCCGTGTTGTTGTTTTTCTTTTAAATGTCAGTATACCAGAGAAGTCATTTTAATCATATAATTACCGAAGATTTTGGAAGGTTTACACAAGACCCATAATTGGGCATAAGACATCACATCCTCTGGTTATATACACAGCAATCTGGTCTGGGTAACATTCTTTGCTCTGACCAATGTGTGCGAGGGGGGGCGGGGGAAGGAAGGGGAGGGAGGGGAGGGGGAGGAATGGAGAATTAAAAATACTTCCTCAGATTAAATTTTCTTTACTTCATTTACTTAAAATGTTCTGATTGCATAAAATGCACTAAAATATTTATCGCGACGCATCTCCGTGGTTAAAATACCTTGTTCTCAACGTGATATCCTAGATATTGAAACAAAAGACATTCAGCTGACAATGAAGCCTTTTTTTTTTTTTTTTTTAATTTAAAAAAGGCATTTGTACACCTAAGACCGCACCACGGATCAGTCTCCTTTATCACGCCGGAGTTGTGACAGGTAACGCATAAAAAATTAAAATCCAATCCACCAGATAAGACATGCAAAATGTCTCCTACAATCCCACCCCCATCTCGCCTTAAAAAAAAAAAAAAAAAAAAAAAAAAAAAAAAGCCCAGCCACCTCCAGCCCTGCACATTCGGAGCACACGCACACTGGCACCCCCAGAGCCACCACTGGGGCGACAGCGACAGGCCCGAGGGGCCGCCACCCCGCCGAGCCCCCCCGCACCCCGCTCCGGGCTCCATGAGGGGCGAATCCCACCTCGCCGCTTCCTCATGCCCTCACACAATGGTGCTTTCCCCCACTAGCTCCGAATTGTCAACATTTTCACGCTAGGCCCCGGCCGGGCAGGGCTGGGGCGCGGGCGGCCCGAGCCCCCCGCTCCGCTCCGGGGCCGCGGGGGCGGCGTGGCCGGGGGGGATCAATGGCCGATGGGCCGCGGCCCCCCCGCCAGCGCTGGAGCCGGAGCCCGAACTGCGCAGCAGGCGCGGCGCAGCGGGCCCGGCCCCGCGGAGCCTCGGCCAGACCCGGGGCCGCCGCCCCCGGACACCATTTCGGGGAAGGTGCCGCCGCAAGCGGCCCGACACCATGGCCTCCCCCCCGCCCCGCAGCCCCCCGGGCGCTCTCCCCCCGCGGCCCGGCCCGCGGGGGCCCGGCCCGCCGCTCCCCGCGGGGAGGCACCGGTGTTCCCAGGGGGCGAGGGCGGCTCGCCCGCTCGCGGTCCCCGGGGACGGGGCGGGGGCTCGGGGGGGGTGTCCTGTCCCGAGGGGCCGCGGGCGATCGGCTCCCCCCCTTCCCGGCCGGGGAAGGGGCCGAGCCCCCGCCTCCCCCCGAGCCGGGGCAGAGCCCGAGCCAAACAAAGCGCGGCCTGAGCGGGAGCCAAGGGTGAAGCAGCCTGGGCTTTTCCTGCCGGTCCCCGCGCAGGGCGGGCCCCGAGCCCGGCTTACCCCGATCCCCGGCGGCGGCGGCGGCGGCGGCGTTGTTCCTCTCCTGCTGCTGCTGCTGCACCGGGCGCGGCCTGGACACTCGCCTGGGTCTCCTGTTGGCGGCTCGGACCGAGTTCATTTGCCGGCTCGTGTGGGCGGCGGGAGGGGAGGGGGGGAATCCTCCGGCAACCGGTGCCTCGGCGGGGACGGGGGCGCTCGGAGGGAGCCCCGGGGCGGCCGCCTCGCAGGCGCGGGCAGCAGGGAAGGGCGGGGGGGAAATCTCCGGGCGCGGGTCCCGCCGCCGCTGCCGGCTCGCTCGAAGGCAGAGGAGCCGCCGGCTCTCTCAGCGCTGCTGTGGGGGACGATAGCGCCGCGCCCCCCCGTCCCGGCCCCCGGCGATCCCGCGGTCCTGCCCGGCTCAGGCCCGTCGCTGCTCCGTGGCAGGAGGAGCCATTGACACCGCCAGGGACGCGCTCGCGAGCGGGCGGCCGTTGGGCGGCCGCGTTCCGCCAATCGGCGCGCCCCACACAAACGGCCGCCGCCGGCGCAGCCAATCCGCGCTGCCGTACTATGGGTGCGCGGGGTGGGGCGGGGCGGGCGGGCGGCGCGGCGCGGGGTGGGGCGGCGCGGTGCCTATAAAAGGCCGGGGCCGCGCGTGTGGGGCGGCAATGGCGGCGCTCGGGCCCGGCTGTGGTGGCGGCGGCGGCGCCCGTGCGGAGCCGGCGCGGCAGCCGGGCCCGGGGCAGCCCGGAAGCCGCCGGGCCCGCCGGCAGCAGAGGGGTCCGGCGGGCTCCGCTCGGGCCGTGTGTGATGAAGGAGAGAGAGAGGGCGGGCGTCTGGCGTCGGTGCCTTGTTGTGGTGCCGTGCGCCTTGGTAACCCTGCCTGGGCTGCATTAGCCGTGCTGTGGGTGCCGGCTTGTTTCGGTTTCCTGACGGGTTGTTAACCGTTTTTTCCCCTCTGGATTTGTGTATATTTTGTCAGCTGGTGTGCCCACTCGTGTTTGTGCTGCCTTTTGCTAGTACCACGATAACGCTCTTTAGTTTGGGCTTTAGACAAGTGCGTGAGGCTTTTCCTCCTTTATTCTATTTGTTGTGTTGGTGCTCAGCTGATGGCCTCAGAGCAGGGAAAAGAAGTAAACGACGCTAGCTGTGGTCTTTTTCCTTTTCAGGAGTCACTTAATAAAATGGATGGCACAACCTAAGCAGTAAGGAAGAGATCATCTCTTTGTGGGGTTGCTCAGGAATCTGCTTCTAATGTTGTGAAGGTGGGTTTGTGTGGAGTCCTACTCAAACTAAGCTCTGGGAGCTTCTGGAACCAGGGCCCTTGTCTATGCCTGAAAAGCAAAAGAGTGTTATCTGGTAGAAAATGTAAATAAATTATGGTAATTAAAAAGACATTAGGTAGGAGCTTGCTTCAAGCTGACTAATGAAGGTATAATATAGCTAAAGGAAATAGCAGCTTTTAGAAAGAAAAAAAGCTTTAAAAACACTTATACTTGGATTTGAAAGGAAATTACAGTGAAATTCTAATTCTCAGTTCATATTAGACCAAATGTAAATGTATGAGAAATCTCAGTAGTTGTTAAGGAGCACTTTTTAGACTTAACATTGTGTTGCCCTAAAGAATGACTGGAGAAACAGTCGAGGATATTTTTCCATGTCTGAGAAGAATGATCCTTGCCAACTTCCCTGATATTAGGGGAAGAGATAGTGAAGTTAAGCTCCTGTGAGAAGAACTTTGTAGGAAAATAATATAAACATCAGTCTTTTTGGGGGCATTTTCTGTCATAATGATTACTAGGCTACTGTACTGAACATTCGGTAGAGCTACATAATTACATGTAAATATCATTTAAGTATTTTTATTTTTGGTAGTAGCATTGTGAAACTCTGCTTTAACTCTCGAACGGGAGGAATAACCCTACCCAAGTATTGTGGTGAACTTACTGTGTCATGGTTAAGGGCTTTTTCCTCCCTCACCTGGAAACTTCTAATCTTTAAACTGGAGTATTTCAACTATTTAAATCCATTTCTCTTCAGCTGTTCTAGTTGTGCTCTCTTCACCAAGCAAATGAATTCTTGGTGTCACAAGATTACCTGAAATTGCTCAATGTATGTATACTCCAAGTTTTTAGTGCTCTAAGTCTTTGAAAGCTTGTTCAAGGATGGATGACAAGCTGATTTTCACATAGAGCCTTCAAGAATCTAAAAGTTCTGATACTAGAATAAAACTTTATTTAATTGAAGCAAACTGTAAGTTTCCTTAAGAAGTCTTGCACTGGTTTGAAACTGAATGGTCTCTTGGCCTACAAAAACACTTTCTGTAATTAGCTCCTTAAGGTCCAAGGTGTACCTTCAGTGACAACCAAAATAGATTAAGGGCAATCTATAGAAGTTTGGGATAAATGCTCTGAGTTGATACAATGAGAACCTCATGCTGAATTATACAGACTTGATTCAATAAATTACTGGTGCAGAAAAAGTGATTCCTGTAAGTATTCAGTGTTTGCTTATAAGGCATGGAGTAAAGAAATACTTGCAGTGCTCTTGTCTGACATTCTTGGCTGTACTTCAGAAGGCCAAACAGTAGAAAGCCTGAAAACTCATCAGAACATTATTGGCTAAAATTCTGTATCTCTTCTCATAGCTGTTAAATGTATCCTGTTTGGGACTTGGTCATAATTTCAGGTTTGTTTGTCAGTCTTTAAAATGTTCTACTCAGCCATCCTGTGTCTCCCTTGCTGCTGTAAAGCCTCTGAGAAGGAAAACACCATTCTGTGATAGAAATGGCACTGAAAGCCCAAATTAATAATTTGGGCTTCATTGTGTTGACCACTGTGGAGGTGCTTTAAGCCATCCTGTGTGATGTGCTAATAAGCCATTCCTGAATGTGGGTGTGATTTATACTGGCAAGATAATTTTGCCTTTGTCAAGACAGCTTCTTCTTTATTTAAATTGGGAAGAATGGGACTGGAAAGTGGAGCTAAACTGTACAGTGATCTTTTTGCATAATTGTCGGCAATAGAAATGCTTGCTGGGCTGGTTATGTTGGCCACAAATCACCTTTTGGTGACCCTTGAAGAGCCTCACATTATGAACAGAAGAAGGTGTAAGACCTGGGTGAAAAGCTTGCTTGGAGCATTTATAGCACAAGCAGTTTGGACAGAGTTGTCAAGTGCTAGCTCATCACATTCAGACCATCTTCTAAGCAGCACTGAACTTCAAATGAGTGTGTATTTAAAAGTTAATGATAACTGGTTCTCTGTTTCTTGAAGAGTTGGCTGCTGCTTTGAAGAGATCACCTTCCTTCCTGCATGGAGGAAGAGATGCCACAGAGTGCTTAATGATAACAGTAACTTGTTAATTATGTGTTAACACAGAATGGTTAGAGATGAGGTAGCTTCATAGATGTAGTGCAAGTTCTCATGAAGGGGATTCCTGTTTCTGAGGGTGATGTGCAGAGACAGAAGAGTAATGTTGTGTCAGCTGACTTTGTCTAAAGTGAAGACAGTTAAAACAACTTAAATATCAAGGTAGTGAATCAGTGTTTCTTTTTCTAGGATCTGAGTATTGCTGTGAGATTAGAGGTGGTGGGGTCACAGAATAAGCAGGATTGGGAAATTACTAAGGGGCAGTGCAAAGTGGTAAATCAACAAGGCTGATTGAGGCCAGGGTGATCTGCAAGAATCACCACTATTTTATTCTATTTAATATATATATCTACTAGCAACCTGAAAAGCCTTGCTTCAGAGCCTATTAGAAATGCTTTGAGTGTGGGACAGATTCATTTAAGTTGTCATGATCCATCCTTACCCTGAAGATGTGGGTATTGCTTTAACAGTTGATCAAAATAAGTCCAGGGTAACAGATGTCAATGAACCTATGATCTGTGAATTACTTCTAAGGGGTTCACAAAACATAAGTAAGGACAGCCTTGTATATGATGGCCTAAAGCTCTACTTCAAAATTATTCAGAAACAATAATTTTGAAAATTGAAAAAAAAAAATAACCCCCCCCCACTGAATTGCTGGCTTTTAATGAAGTGTCAAGTGCACAGTATTCTCTCTAGCTTTTGCTTCCTAATACTTGTGAGAAAACAAGAAATATTTTGAGAACGTGGTTATAGTTAATTATACAGAGTCTTTACCTACAGCTTCTGGATTTGAACAAGAAATACAAGGAGTAATTTTTTTATTGTATTTATTAATCGATCCAAGTGGTTTTGCAAAGGAACCACATGTCTCTCCCTCTCTGTATGGATGAAAGTGAAGCAGGAAGGGCTGAGATGACTGGTCCAAGAGCATTTCCAGGTTATTAACAGGGCTATGAACAGAACCCAGGGTATAGGAGTCCTTACCTAAGGCTTTCTCCACGGTGTCATATTACTGCTTTCAGTAGTATAAGAATTTTGCCTATTATTTCTAACCATCTCATATGCTACTAATATGTCCCTAGACTAAAAATACTGCATTGAAGATTTGGGACTGACCCAGTGTGAATTTCTGACTTGTAGCTCTTCAAACTTAGAGGGTTGTTTCTCCTGAGATTGGAAGATATGGGCCTTTCAGAAATAGCTAATGATACCTGGAACTGGTTGAACATGCTTGCTGTGCAGCTCAAAAATTCCAATGTCATTTTGTTGCAATGTCTCTGACCCTCAGTTCCTCTTAATTGTGTTTTACAACCCATCTCATGCAGCTAGGATCTTCCCACTCTTGCAGAAAAAGACTCTTAAATCTCTCCTCGTTTTACCTGGAATCCATGTCTCCTGAAATCCAGCTTGATGTTAGCTGACCTTCCTGGGTTGCCTTCTGGGTGAATGTCTGTGGCTGGGATGTTTTCTGTTGCTATACCAACCTGGTTTCTGCACTAAAAATAAAGACCTCAGGGTGGGGAATGTGTCTTGTTTCCTATAAGCTCACATGACTGTTGCAACATGTTTATCTAACATGTTAATTTTAATTCTGCCCTAACAAAAGCTCTCTGGAAGCATGAGTGGTACTCCAGTCCTCATTAATTTTTTTTTTTTTTAATAAAAGTAACTTCTAAAAAAAGTCCTGGAGGGATTGTGTTTGAGTTTTAAAGTATTATTAGCTGTCTTGGTAGAAATTTCATAGCTAGATAAATATCTACACAGCTGCCTTCTGGATTTTTTGGGAGTATGTTCAGGGGAGGGAGAGGGAGTGGGAGTATGGAGCTGTTTCAAGTATCCATACTATATTTTCAGCCCATTTTTCCTGACAGTACCTAATGAAATCCCCAAACTTGATCCTCTGGATTGTATTGAATTTAGGTGTTTCAGATAGTCTGAACTGATACAAAGCTTTATTTTTTTTAATTAACTAAAATAGATTGGAGATAAATCACATACTTTTATGGGTGATATTATTTTGACTTGGTGGTTCTCATTCACTCAAGGTTTGCTTCTCACTGTTCATTTTGAGACATGCATGTACAGAGATCAAGTATGGGTTTCATATGGGAAGTTTTTATTCCTTGGAGCCTACTTTTGTTTTGCACATTGCATCAGCATTATGTCCATATGATGAGTTCTGTCTTTAGAGCTGGGGTTTTCTGCCCCCCAAGTAAGGCTGGTGTGGGTGTTATTTATATTGCCTTGGAGAGGATGCAGCCTGAAGAGATCTTTCAACATAATGAGTTGAGTCAGGTCCCAAATGAGAAATGTTTACAAGAAGTACATCCAATACTCCCAACTGGAAAAATCAATCATTTAATACCAGGAGGTTGAAGCTATATGAGGGCCTGGCTCCAGATTTAGACCTAGCAAAGGAGAAGAATGGCTTCTTTATGAAATTTTTTGCTGGTTTAGGGGGTGGTTCTTCCCTAAAAATATCTCAGTGGGATTCTGAGCTCCTCATTTTCACAAAGTACTTAAGTTCCCTGAAGCTGGTCTATCACAGGCCTAGAGAGGCGGGAGTAGTTGTGGACACTTTGCTTCACTTTTGTTATGAACAGCTAAACATGAGGAATCCCAGTCTTCATTTTCAATGTGTCAAACAGTTGGCAGCATTGTAGAGCATCCAAAGGTGGGGTGCTTAAATGGGATTTGGTATCTCCATACAGAAAGGGGTCAGCAGTGAGCAGCGATGCTGCCTTCAGTCCTGAAGGCAGGAAGATAAAAGCGTCTCACCATCAGCACATGAATGCAACTGCCTTCACTTCAAATCTGGAGAGCAGGTGGGTGTGGGTTTTATTGGTACTGACAGTTTTAACCCTAACAGCAGCTGTTTTTGTTAACTGGTGGGAACAAGTTCTTCATGGTAAAAAAAGAGAGATTACAGTTTTTCACTTTGCTGCCTGGTAGACAGATGTGATTTTAAATGTCCTGCTCCAAAGCTGTATCCTTTTCCACCATAAGAGTTCCCTGTATAGAAATATTGGACCCACCCAGGAAAAAAGTGTGTAGCATATTGTATGTCTTGCAAGCATATTGCATGTCTTGCCATCTTGCTCCTCTAGTTTGAGCAGGTAGAAAAGAGGAAATTATGTCCTTTTTCTCCATCTTCCTGTCTCAGGTGGACCTCTTGGATGTGCTCTATCTGATAAATGGGGGTTAGGTCTAATTACTCTTATGACCAAGAGCTATTTAATCAAAAAGCATTTTTGGATGCCCTGAAGAGTGTTTTGCAGTTGGGCTCCAAATTGCTGTTGCCCTTAGGAAGCAATCCTGCTCTTTACAGTCTTTATGTTTTTGCTGCCCCTGCCCTGTACCCTGTTCCGTCAACCAGCATTTCTGCAGCAGTCAGGCAGGTCAAGGAGGTAAAATGACTGCAAATGAGTCCAGCTGAAGGCATGGCTGTTTTTCAGACATGGGCAATGGTAGTGCAGAACAGCGGTGGGAAAGGATGGCCCTTCCACGGAGGAGGATTGCAGACAGATTGGCTCACTGTGATCCTGGAAGCACGCTTTTAGTACTTCCCTGGGCCTGTGGGTGAAAGTCATTCCTAATCAGATCTGTTTTATTGGAGTGCTCTCAGCCATGGCTGTGCTGCTGCTGAAGCCCCGCGTTCTGCTCTGTGGCTGAGCTGTGTGTCCAGGCCGGTGGCAGCACGTACTTCAGAGGTGACCACCTCGGGAGCACGCAGCGAGTAGGGACTTTAAGCTACGTAATGACTTCAAGCAGTTAATTTCTCTCTGTTGCCACGTGGTGGTGATGTTTGTTGTTGCCTTCAAGGAGCTTTGGACTTCTGCTGCTGAGGGCATGTGACAGATAAATTGGCAAGGAGTGTCTTACAGGCCAGTACCTATAGGTGACTTTCTCCAGTGCTGCATGGTTTGTGCAGTTATCCACATGGTGATGATGTGTTTGCTTCTATTTATCCTCCATTTTCCGTGTACACATTCCTATACCTCAGCAGGGTCAGCTAATGAACAACAGGAGGTGTTTTCCCAGGAATAACTGACAAAATGTAATAGATTTCAAGGATAGCATGCTGCAGGTATCCCCTTTTGAGTCTACTCAGTTGTCATCTTAGGTTATTCCAGATCTAGAAAGTTTTCCTATCCCATCTTTATCACATCAAAGGCTTGGTAGTGATTATTTTGATTCCCCAATGACCCTGTTTCTGTGGTGAATCCCTGATGTGTCAGGTTCTTATCATTATCTTATTTTATGCTGATAAGCAGACAGAGAGGATAGATCATCCGTTCAGAAGAACGTGTTTATAAATGAGATCAATGGCCCTGTAAAATCCTCTCCACCAACTCTTGGTGATGAGCATGAGTGTGATCTAGGCCTTAACAAAATTTATATAGTATATGTAAATGTGCATTCACTGTAAGGGCAGCTTACAGAACAACTGATTTAAATATGTTAAATAAAATCTGGTTTTCCTCCACTTGGCTGTGTCCAGTACTACAAACTCATATTTACTGAGTCACTGAGTTCCTGAGTCTTAAATCTTCTTGTTGCTTAAGTTTTTATGGTTTTTACACAGCAAATCAGAAAAGAAAAATGAGAAATCAAGATTATCATATATTTTCAAGTCTCAGCTAAGATGAGAAGGAAAACTTGAATAAGGCTAGTGTAATATTCTAGAGAATTTTCCTTGTAGGAATTGGATAAAGGGAAGTGATGTCTCTATGCTGTTTTATGGAAGCAGATTACTGACTGTCATTCTAAGTTCATGTTCAACATCAGTAGAGAAGCTGTTACTCTAGAAGTTTATAAATGTTTAACCTTTATTGTTTGTTTTGTAATCTTCATTTCTTAATAGCTGATCCTTGTCTTTGTTTTTTATCAAGCTGGTCATCCTATTACTGTCTGTGATTAAATGGATGACTTTGTCTTGTAAACTGCTCGGCAAAACCAGGCATATTTGGATGCAAGTTGGGTTTTTTCACATTTACATCTGTGTAGATGGCATTTCTTCTGTGAACCACTTTGGGTATGGAATAATTAATAGTTGTTCACAACAAAATATGCAGTCAGGGGTTTTTTTTTAAGCATCAAATCTAATTTTCTCTCTCTGTGCTTTGTTCCAACATGACGACAGGTGCAGTAGTCAGTGTTGGGCAGTACTGGGCTGTGGCAGCTCAGTGCTGGAATTTTGCATAGCTCTGAACGCGTTTGGGTGGAAAGGGGAGGTGCAGCTCTCACAATCCCAGAGTTTCCACAGCCTGCATGAGCATCTTGACAGGTCACTGGTTCTGTTGCACCACACTCTGTTGGGCCGTGTGTATGTACGGTTTCCATACTCAGCCTGTGAGGTGTGGAAAAAGAAGGAGGCAGTCCAATCTATGAGTCAATTTTTGGAGGTGTGGAAGAGCAGTCAGTGAAGGAACATAAAAAGGTGAAGATTGGGGAATGGAATGTTTGGCGTTGGTTTTAATTAGAAACATCCTGTTCATCACTCATATATGAGATAAAAAGGGAAGAATATCCATTACTACAGTTCACTGACAGAGGAAATATCTCTATTATAGTGAGCAATTCTAATTGAGCTGCCAAGTATAATTGAATTGAAATACAGACCCTATTCCAACAATATTTCCCTTATTGTAGTGTATGAGTGAGAGTCAACTGGCATTGTATTTATTCCTAATCTTTCTGCAACTGATGACTTTTGTCTAAAATCCAAAGCTCTTCAGTACTAACTCAATATTAAACTTAGCACTTATCTCTGTCAGCTGCGAGATGAATAAAGCTCAAAAAACAAACCTTTCTTTCATAAACCCAAGGCTTCTTGTACCTGTTCCCTCACAAAGGTACAAAGATGGCACTCGTACCGTGACCTAGAAGAGTGACTGTGTAAATCAGAGGAGGAAGCTGATACTTGCAAAGCTCAGAGCTGAAGGTTCTTTTGGTTTTTTGAGGGGGGAGCTTTGTTCTTTCCGAGAGGAGCCAACCACTGAGCTCCTCTGCTCACGTTCTCCTAGGTGTGGTGCTGTGACTCAAGAGCGGGCTATGTGCTGCCCTCTCTAGCTGATCACCCAAAGTGACCTCTCCATTCCAGCACTGCAAACCAGCTGCACTGAGACTGTTACTCCAAGTGTTACTGGAAATTAGATTAAAATCTGCTGCTCCTGGATTTGGTTAATTAGCTGGCAGTACCCTTAAAATACTTTTCTAGAGCATTTGGACAGTGGTGTGAAACATGCATCATTTTAAAGGCTTAAAGCTTACTAAATTAAGTGAAACAATCTGAGATCCTTCCACGTATCAAAGGGAGAAGTTTAAGAGGTTTAAATTCAGGGTGTTCTACGTTATAAAACTTAACAAATATCAATATAAATGGGTACAAGTAGTCCTTCCACCCTCCAGTTGATACAAAAGATTTTCCTCACTTTCTATTAATGTCTCTATGTAGACTGAAGCTTCCTCTGAACCAAATTTTTTTGCTTTTTATTAAAAAGCATGTGAAGAGATGTTGCAAAGTCAATGCTTTGAATTCCTGTAAAGCTGTGACATGTCATACCTAAAAATAGTGGTAGAGAAAACTCCTAATTTCTAAAATTTTTCTAAAATACACAAAAAGACATTTTTGACATTATTCCATTCAGGTCATCAAATTGTTACAAGCTATTGAACTACAATGTAAGACATAAATTTTAAAAGAATGAAAAGTGCAGGAAGTTTGAATGATGCATTCCCATAAATTTACTCATCTTTTATATAATGCCTTTTTGAGGTGCTGACATTTTCAGTACATTAATTGTTCATAATGAATACTCTTGCATAAAACATTCAGAGGTAATTTTCTGAGGCCAAAGAATGACTAAAAAGTTATTCACTAAAGAGCAATCAATGATCTGTATCCAAAAGAGCATTGGTGGAATGTGAAATAAACTGATGTAACAGGTAGAGGAGTTTGCATATATAGAAGAATCTGCTCTTTTTACAGGTTTGATGCCCTAAAACAGAAGCCATAGAGTTGGTGTGGAGTGGTCCAGAGACAAAATCATTATGTTCTAATCATGTTTCATGGAAGGCAAGGAAAAAACCAGCCTTGGGCAAAATATCCATATCTCTTGTGGCAGAGATCCAGGAGGTAGCTACCTCTGCTGTAGGCAATGCATGATTGCTTTTGTGCTGTATACTTCAGGATGGATAATAGCAATCAGTGAAAATATGTTCAAAGGATATACTGAAATATCAGGAAAATAAATTAATTGATCTATCAGGCTTCTTCCAGGCAATAGATTTTAAACAACTTGTCAAATATTTCTTGGCTGTTACACCCTTGCATAAGAGCTTTCCCTGGTTCATAAAGAAAATTAATGTGAAATCAATAATGGTATTTAAAAATTCACCAAACTCTTCCCATCCAGTGAAAGTCTCAGAGTGCTACTAATGCAACAGGCAGAGTGGGAAGACCACAAACACTTGACCTTAGTGATTAAAACAGAAGCCAGTGCAGATGGAAAGTGCAGTGAAGAGATGCTTTTAGAAGCAACAAGGAGGACCTGCCTGCTTCCCCACAAGAACAAACCTGTAAACAGAGCCACTTGTGAGCATCAGCTTGCAAGAGTCTTGTTTGAAGATGCAGTTGAGATGCTACGCTGACTTCCTGCTAGAAGATAAAAACTGGCCTGAACAGCAAGGGAAAAAAAAAAATCACATAAGGGTGCAAACCACAACAGAAGAACTGTGAAGTGAGTTTCCTGTAGTATCATACAACCCAATTTCAGACTTCAGGTTGCTTCATTCTACCCTTGCAGAAAACCCGGAATCATTTTGGAAATGGGAAGAAACAAGCCATAAATTAGATTTGTGTTTTGGTTTATAGCTATTAATAAAAGCACAAAGAGGAGTAATACAGAACATCGTTATTTTGTGGCTGTATCTGCATTTAGGCGATTTTTCTGGTGAAGGAGGTACATTGTAGTTACCATTTATGTAAATTAATGCAATTGTAATTATCCACTGTTGCCACAGATCTGTGAAATTAAATAGGATTTGTCAGTATCCCCTCTTCTTCCCCTTCCTCCCCTAAGTGATTCAGAACTGTTTTCCAGCCTCTTGCACAGGGTTGTTCAGCAATGGCAGAAGGTGAAGTGCAAGCCCTGGGGAGTTTGGGGGTGATGGTCTCTCGTGGAAGGCTGAATGTAGTGAGCCACTGCATCCAAGAGCAAATTCCAGAGTTTGTTCAGTTTTGTCATCTCCAGGCTCCCATGCCCATGGTCTCTCGGTGGTATTCACAAAAAATTAAAACTATACCGCTTTATTACTTGTGGTGGTATCTGCTTTTGGGAGTCCACATGTCTCACACTTCCCCAAGCTTTTTTATCTGTCAGAGTTAAAAATTTGTTTTTCTTTTTAGGTTAGAATTCAGATTCAGATGGAAGGACTTGACTCCCAAAGCTGCATCCTCAACCAGCAGATAGGAGATACACGATAGAATTGGCAGAATTGCACTGCTCTAAGCACTTTTGGAGACATATGCTGCTTTTCCCACTCCTGGAAGTAGTCCCGCAGATGCCTCATGATTATTCCCTTGAGTCATGGCTGCAGAGTTGACTTTTTGGTGGTTTGGATTCCCAGATTCCCACGCCGCGCGTTTAACAGAAGCGCACATCCCGACCGCGCACCCGCGCGGTTGAAAACAGCGAGGATCCATTGAGCCAAAACCCCAGTGCTTCGAAGGTAAACTCGAACCGCCTCGTGGCTGAGAACGCTGCTCGGCGCAGACGTCTCCAAGGAGAAAGAGACGCCGAGCGACGGGCGCGGGTGCCGGTGCCGGTGCCGGTGCCGGTGGCGGTGGCGCTCGCCGGGGACGCTTCCCGGGCGCCGGGCACCAGGTGGCGCCGGCCGCGGCTCCCGCTGCTCGGCCGGCGTTTGCTTTGCAAAGGAAGCGTGGAAGGAGCCACAAAGCTCGACAGCAGCATCTCTGGCCCGCTCGGGGCCGGAGAGAATTTTTTTTAAAATTTATTTTTATTTTTTTTTATTTTTTTGAGCGAAATCGCTCCGCGGAGCCTGGGTGTTGTTTTCTGGAGCGGGGGCATCGCCCGTGTGCCGCTGCTGGCCGGCTCTTCCCCCCGGTTCGTGTGCTCCGTGAGAAACGTGGGAGCTCTGAGCCTGTGCCTAGCTCTGTGCTGCCTTCGTAGCTACTATTAAACAGGATAATGGCTTTTTACCTCCCGCCCGCCAGGTGTGCTCTTGCTGATAAAAGAATTCTTACATGCTGCACCATGAGCAGATGTCAGACAGCCTGAGAAAACTTTAATTTGCTTTGTCTTTTAAAAATTCCATCAGTTTGGTTTTTTGGGGTGTTTTGTTTTGTTTTGTTTTTTGTTCTGTTTTTGTTTGGTTGGTTTGTTGTTTGTTTGTTTTGGTTTTTGTTTGTTTGTTTTGGTTTTTTGTTTGGTTTGATTTTTAACGGAAAAGAAAAACAAATTCTGTCCATAGCAGTCCTTTACAGAGTTCAGAATGTTACATATACCCTGCAAACAGAGATTTAAAGGTTCATTGGACACTAGAGACTGTACGAAAATGATAAACATTTCTCAGTGCTTTCTCTAAATTTTCCGCAAAGCTTCTCGAACATTGGAATCAACTGACTCTAAGTAGGTTCAGTTTTCAGGCAAGGAAAGTTGTTTTCTTTTTCCTGGCTGGTAGTGTTTTTACAAGAAGTGAGGACAAGATCAGGCAGAGGGAAGGGGAAAAAAAGTGTGAAGGAATTGTAAGATCAAAATATTTAAAACTACATTATTGGTTTGAAGAAATGAAGATATTAATTGTGTAGCTTCTGTGTCTAAATTACAGAATGTTTTGAAAATGCTATTTTAATTTTAAAAGTTGCTGCATGTATTCAGAGACTGCTGAGAATGAAGAGTATTGATAAGCCCTACTGAGCATTTTCATATGGAATCTATTTTCAGCCACATACCAGAAAATGTCTTTGTTATTTTTTTGAATGAGACCCTAATCTCGGAATGACTTTTCATTTATCAGAGCCTTTTAAGTCTGCTATTGTGTTTCCAGTCAGATCCTTTCCACTCACTTCTTTTTTCCTGTGTCAGCCTCTTACAAACTTGCCACAGGGCAAAGTTCGCAGTTATTTTCCACAGGCACAAGGATTTCCCCTCTCAGGGGTGCACTTGGGCTTTATGCAGTGGAAGCCAAGCACAAATTAATGCCAGCTCTAATAGTTTGTGATAAAGTTTCTTGTGGTATATCATACTTAATAGCAAACCCTACAATTTGTGATTTAGCTTCTTAGCAATTCAAAGGCTTTTGTTTCTTATGCTGTTTAGTCAGATGAAATGGCTTAGTGGTTTTTTGCATCCCCAGCATTGGCATTTGTGTCTGTTGGTGTTCTTATTTAGCGTTGTGTTGGTTCCCACTTCAACTGTAATTTAGTAATGTTCAAATACCGCTTTCTAGGAAAAAAAAAAGTAAGTTCTGGCATCTGCAGTTGAGAAGTTGGAAAATGTGAGTGGTGTATGCCAAAAAAATCCCCAAAGAAATATAATTGACTCCTCTTAAAAATTCATTATTTTTCTGTTTTTTTTTTTTTTTTTTTTTGGTCGGGGGTGGGGAGAGGAGGGTGGAGTACAAATGTTGTAGCGCTTCAATTTCCTGAAATATATTTATTTTAACTCTTTCCAGGGTGTTCAAGTTTATTTCTGTGTATTTTATGGGCAACAAACAGCTGAAATTCTCTCAAGGAATAAAAAGAGCACAAAACGTGTTTGTTCTCTCCTAATTCACTGTTACAGATTTTATAACTCCTGGTATCAAGGAGGATTTGTGTTCCTAGCCTTGATAGAAACTGCCACCTCTCCATCCTTCTGCAGTGAGGATGTGCCAGCTGTCAGCCTGGCTGCCATTTCCCACCCTCCTGCAGCTGAGCAGAGCTTTTAATCAGTCTTGGAAAGTGCTTTGCTGACCCTTCCTTCCAGCAGAGGCTGATGTTCAGGCTGTAGTTCCTTGTGCTTTTGGATCTCGTGCTGGGCATTTGCTGCCTTCAGCTGGAGCTGGGAGCAGCAGTTGTTTGCCTGTGTCAATGACCAGCTAATAACAGGAGAGAGCAGAGGATGCACGGAGCAGAGAAAGAGCCAAAGCCGTCCTGGTTAGAGGCACCATGGGCCCAGATTGCTTAGTAATGGTTTACCAAATATCAGTGCGGAAAAATAATCAGTCAGCTTGTTTAGGTAACCTAACTTCTCTGTTAGGGGCAGATAAACATCTGCATCACAAAATGCAAGTAAGGGACAAGAAATCTGGGGATTTGTGTAAGTTCTGTTGTGGAAGAGCCAGCCTGGTCAGAGTCAGCTCTCTGGGACAGTGGCACCAAGGAACCAGAGCAGATCAGCCAGGGCTCCAGAGACCCGCAGCCAGCACAGCCTGGCATTGCTTGTCCTCCTGACAAAGAGGTGACCTTTGGCTGATCCCCTTCCCGTCTTGCTCCGGTCTCCTCCTGCCACTTGGTTGCTTTGTGCTGTTGAAGTTGAGCTCCTGGGCTGGGGGAGGCTGCAAGTTCCATTTATTGGGTGTGTGTGAAGCCCTCGGCACCACGGGGCTGAGCCCAGGGAACATCTCCAGGCCTCTGCACCAGGAGCAGCTGTTATCAGTAACAGCAAAAACAACCAGCTGTAATAGAGTGTGGGAAGGGGAATGGCTTGCCATTACTGATGTCAGGTTTAGGGAGCAAGAACTGCATTCGTGTTATTACTGATCATCCTCTGGAGAGCTGTAAGCGTCTCCCTGGATAGGGATCCAGTTTCTGCCCTTACCCTGTATAACCTCATCTGTTTCAAAACAAGATTTAATGTCATTAGAGCAAATTGGCATTAAGGCAAGGGATTTTGTCCAAGGAATTCAGGTTGTCTTTCCTTATTTTTCTAAGCATATGGCATCAGAAGGATCATTGAGAAATTTACCCAAACCAACCTTTCTCCCCAGCTGTCTCAGGTCCAGCTTGTGTCACCAACCTTTTTGCCTGTGCCGCTCTCTGTTCTATTAAGTGGTAAACACCCTTTGAAACATCTTAGCATCCTTCAGGGTATTTTGTACTCCCTTTGCTCAATCTCATCCAGGCACAGGGGACAATTGGGTGGTCTGCTTGTGAACTGGAAGCTTGGTCAGCTCTCCTCATATTTTCAAGATTGTTTATAGATTAATAATACTTTCTGGTACTACTGTGAATAAATTATAACTCAACAATGGACAAGTGTATATGGCTAGCATTTAGTTTTATGCATTTCCCTTCCTTTTCTGCAACATTTTTCTTTTCTGCAGTTTAGTGTGGGTACCGACTTGCATGATAGATTGTGTCTGGAATTCCTGAAGGAGTGATTTAGACTATTCTACTCCCGTTGTCTTTGCTTGCACTTTAGCACTTAGAAATTTCTGCATTTCAAGAAAAGGAAGAGAATTCCCTCCAGTATGGAACTGCTTAGATTTCACTGGTAGTCTTTCAGTGTTTCAGTCAGTCTCCTGGTAGGTACAACTCCTCTGTAAATGTCTCTCTAAAGTCCTTCAGGATACCCCCTAAAAGAATGTGGAGTTAATATGACTTGCAAATTGTTTTAACTGATTTGTTTATTGGGTAGCCCGGGCTTAGTTCATTCTCCTTGACAAAATGCAATCAGTTGCTTTGCATCATTCCTCATAAGCTACAGTTAGAATCTTCTTTTGTTTTTCCAGAGAAGGATCTGAACCCTGACCCCAGCAGCGCTTTGAAGTCTTCCCTGACAGACAAAGATGAAGCTTGAGGTATCAAAATGTCCTGGGAGGGACGTGACCCTTCAGTGAACAGGGACCTGATGGGGAGCGCTTGTTGCACAGGCCTGGAGATGGGGAGGAGGGTGACTCTGCGTGGAAGTGTAGCTGCTCTGGAGCCCCTGTAACTGCAAATTGTAGCTGAAGGCAGGGGAGAAGCCAGGAGGATGTGTGGGGCAGTGCATCATTTCCTGGTGTCATTGCAGAAGATTAAGAAATAAGCTTTAATGGGGAAAGGAGTTTTATCTTTGGATAAATATACGTGGATGCCCATGTGTTTCTTGTATCTAAAAGAAAAGGAGTTGAAGATTTCCACTATGGTATTGTGATTCCAAGAGAGACAGTGGCCTTCATAAGAAGTAAAGAAACAAGGCTTACTGTGATTCTTTCTTCCTGTGCAACTTTCAGCAGAAGAAATAGAAAGTATGGAAAGGCAAATAAGAGGTTGTGATATAGGAGAAGATTAATTCAGATCACATAGCACATAAGGGTGTTCCCAAAGTTCAGGACATTCTTTTAGGAGCATCCCCACATTAAAAGGAAGCATCAAATGCCTTAACCAAACTAAATCAGTCTTCGTGACATGACACGTCTGTGGGCATTTAATATCCTTGCTGCAGCATTGTAACTGCACTGTCCTGTTGCATGGATGTGTCCCAGGCATAAAAGTTGAAGAGATAAACATTTCATTTTTATTGAAGTGTAGGCTGTATGAAAGGTGTTAAAAAAGACCCTGGGGCTTTTTTTTTCTCAGAGAGCCAGTATACATGAGATAATGTCAGGTGTAAAGAAAAATTCTTATATTTGCAGTGAGAATATTTCAAGTGAAATGTTTCCATCTGAACCCAGGAAAAAGACAGAGGAATGATTACAGCAGATTTCTTGTCAGAGATCAGCTGTCAGAATGAACAGATAATACTTACTTAATGGCATCCAAAATAGAAATCCTCCAGATCAATCTGCACAGTCCCTATAAAAATAACAAAACCAGAAAAAAATGAGTAATTAAATACTTGAGAGGTTTACAGTGACTAAATGCAAGATGAAATAAGGCTCTGAGATATTAACTAAGACAGAATAGTTATTTTACCTTTTCTCTCTTTATTTTCCTTCCGCTCTTCTGCTTCTTCTTTTCATTTTTTTTCCTAAGGCATATGCTAAGAATGGTTCCAGTGAGTCATTTCAGACAGGTTAAGCAGATATCTAAGGAAGCAGCCTTTGGAAAATCAAGTGGGATCATACAGGTACAACTGGAATTCGGTGGCCTAGGCTGAACATCCCTTTGTAACTGGAAGGCTTTGCTTGTTCAGTCCCACGGGAGCAGCATGGCAACAGGGATGGGACATATTCCTTGTTTAGGGGCATGTCCCAGAAATTGTGAAGGGCTGATCAAGCCTTCTGAAAGAAAATCAAACCAATTAGAATCTTGTCTCATGTTTAATTAACTTCAAACTCAGTCTCTTATTTCCAGAAAGGAGTGCTTGTGGGAATGGAGGTACTTGAATACCAAATCATCTTCCAAACCATTTGGAATTCACTCTCCTGAATAAGATAAAAGTGGGTTTTCATTGAACTTTATTTTCAGCTAGATTCTAATGCAAGGTGCCAAGCAATACAAACCTGTAGGAGCTGAAGAGAAAGAGGAAAATCCTACTGGTTTCTGATATTGAGCCAGTCAGTCCAGCTACTACAATATCTGAGCATCTCAATCTTTAATGTTTGTCACTTCAAAACTTCTGTATAACTAAAACTTCTTTTAAAGGTCAAAACCAATTTCTTAGGAACCACTCAGAATGTGAGAACCCGTTTCTAAGAAGAATTTACATGCATATAACAGGTGAAGATATATAGCAATATGTTGGGTTTATTTTTTATTTTTTTAATTTATAAAATGTGTTTTTCCCAGGCTCACAAACAGCACATAATCAAATATAAAACTCACCTAATAAGCTGATAAAAAGCAGAACATCATCCATGACACTTCAATCTGCCAGTTCTTATATTTTTCACCCACTTAGGCTGTTCTCAAGACATCTTTTTGCCTAAGGAAACCACAAGATTTATAATATGCCAGGAAAGAAAAAAATCTAGTTCTTACCACACTAAGGTGAAAGCTCCAAGTAAAAGGATCACATCCCAACATATCCTTGTCCATGTTTATTTTAGTCTAATCTAAACTAGATTAGATTTTGTATATTTTTAGAGCATCTTCATCATCATAGTATTTGATCATTACCTCCTACAGACCACATATGGAAAGAAATACTCTGGTATATGGCTGGTAGATATTCAGGAACAAATGGGAGTCCAAGAGGAGTAAGCCTGGGTGGCTAACGGCATCTTTTAATACTTGCAAGCAAGTATTAAGTTCTGATCTTGCTTCAGGAAGATCCACACCTGAAGCCTGAGTGCTGCTGGATAATGAATGAGGAGCAGAACGCACCCACATTTTTTAGTTGCTCTAAAGCTGTAGTGGAAAATTGTAGCTGATCTTCTGAGCTGTCATGGGATGAGTGGGTGGGGCAGAGCCAGAGATGGAGATGGATAGCTCAGGTGATACAAATCCCTTTGCTTTGTGTGTTTAATGTAGGGAGCACAAGGAGCATCTGTGCCTTGGCTGTGGGAGTGCCTGTGAAGCAGCTCTGAGGAGGCTCAGTCCCACTCACAGAATGAGCTGCATGGAGCACTTGTGCCCAGTTAGCATGGGGGGAGAGAGGTGCACTGCAAATCCGTAGGAACATCATGGAATAATCTTTAGGCCTTGCACATTGTTGGCATGCAACTACTGAGTGAATGTAGCCTTTTCGATAGGCTGTGCAGGGCTGGGAAAGAAACAGCCCTATCTAGTAATTTCCTTAATGAAATCTGAAAAAAGATGAAGTTGGACTCTGCAATGCCATGCTGACAAGTGATATAATATTCTTATTCATCCTGTTCTTTCAGGTGTCTAATTTGGTGCTTCCCCTATTAAATTTCTCATTTTTTCCTGTGTGGTACATCAGAGGTCACTGTGCCTCTTGTCATAATATTTCCAGTTTATAAGAGGGCAGAGGGATCAGAAAGTAACTACAAGGTATTTCTGAATCTTTCATCTTCATTTCTAAATCCTGTAATTTCTTTAAAGTACATACTCTCCTTCTTTCTTACCACCAGAAACAAGAACTTATTTGAATGTCAAACAGGGCTTTAATGAATCTCATAAGATAATCATAACAGCAGCTGTCCAAGTTAGTTTCTTTTAAAAAATCTGTATGATTTCACTTATGTTTTTAAGTGCTACCTCGAGAGTTTGCCTTTTTCGTCCTCTCACACATCCCTTTGAAAACAGGGATGTTAATTTACTAGTTAATGCCTTTTAAGTGCTTCTTCACCCAAGATACTGAGCACGGGTCCTCAAATGTGCCAGCTGAAATGGAGCACATATCATTGAGGAGAGAGGCACTCAAGTAGCTGATATTGCAGTCATGACATTGTTGATATAAATGTTTAGAAATGAAATAGCGCTAGTTACCGTTCAGCAAAGGTTGGCACCCCTAGAATGGTGATTACTAAATGTTTTTATGCTTTTTTGGTTCAACAAGGCCTAAAGGGTTTATTTACCCTCCTCTGAGGAAGCACTGAGCACATGCAGGGGTTTTTCCTGTACTCTATCCTTTAAAAGTCTCTCCTATGAAGAAGGGTAGGTGACAGTAAGTTGAAGTTTTCTTCTAACATCTGGGTGTCTTGTGCATCACTAGCTCATGCTTATGCCTTCCTTTGGGCATAGAAGTCTGAGGGTGTTCTAAATTTGAGTCACTTAACTCACACATACATCCCAGTCCTAAACTGAGGATGTGCAGCCAACATCCGAGGCAGTTCCTTCATGTGGGAGTCCTAGCCCAACATCTCTGTCTGGTTCCCAAGTGACAGCTCCTAACAGCAGAATTACTTTAGTGAGAAGCAAGGCAGACAGCCAGATTCCAGGCTGTTCACATTGCCTCCTCTTCTCCTGAGCCTGCCAAGGTACAAAGTCCTTGCATAACCTAAGTACTGAACAGCAAGAGAGCAGGTCTCTCTAAGGGATGGAAGCCTGCTTGCACACTGTAAAGGTAACATTAGAAGGCTTTGTAGTGGTGCTACATGGTGATGCTTCCCATGACAATGTCCCTGCTTATCTGTTAACAGAAAATGTAATTGCAAAGCTTTAGCACTTCACTTCTGGCCAGCATTTCTGCAGTTGAGCTCTTATCCTATTTATTTATTCCTGCTAAACAAGTAGGAATCAGCTTTCTCGTAGTGCACTGATACTGTTACAATATATCTTTAAAAGTTTTTCCGTGTGTTTAGTGACAGGTTTGCTCTCGACGATTTTCATTCCCAGCATGACCAGTTACAAAAATGGGGACGTTTTTACTTCATGGGGACATTTTGTACTTCATTTTGCTTCCATCAGTTACTGAGGCTTCATCCTGATGTCTTGTAGGGCATCCCTCAAGAGTGCTGTGTTTCACACATGCTTTTCTCAGAAGAAAATAAGAATTTAGGGTTTTTGTTGTATCTCAGAGCTGGCTGTCTCTAGTCCTACTTCACCTTTTCCCTTCAATTGTTTCAGATTTGCAAGTAAGATGCCACTAGTGACATAGGAAGGCTGCAGTCACTTCCAGCCTGTTCTCAGCACTGCCTACAGACTGATGCAAATTGGCACATTTAAAGCCCAGGCAGACAGCAGCTGTGTAATCCAGTGGCATTTCCTTCTAAAATTTTCTGCTCAGAAGAGGAGCTTGAAAGGAAGTAACAGTTTGGGGAGAAATCCAATTCCAGCCCCAGAGGCAATGCTACACTAAGCAGTAAATCTTCTTGTCTGTGTCTACAGAACAAATAAGGAACTCCTGGCTTGCTGGCTCTGTCTCTGCAGCCAGGGAGGAGCCTGCAGACTTGCTGCCCCACTCTTGTGTATCAGAAACCTATTTGACCATGCTGCAATTCCCTGTCAGTGCATGCTCCAGGTTTTCTTTTCCACAGAAACTGGGACGCTGCCAATGAAGGAGGATGGGAGAGATGCTGTGTACCTTATTTCAACCTGACATGGCTTTAGGACATGAGCAGAAAACGATACCAGAGCCAGACACAGCTCCTTTTTTTTTTTTTTTTAATTTTTTCTTTCCCCAGCTTGCTAGGTATCCAATAGTTTCAGGCAATCAGACACTGTCTGATGTGAAAAACAAGCTCAAAAAAATGGAAGCATCTAATTCATGCAGAAAAGTACCTACTAAACTGAGGGAAAATAGAGACTTAAAGCTAGTCAGTGCTATAAAGTCACAAACACACAGCTTCAAGGTAGCAATGCCTCCAATCTAATTCCAGCACAATCTGTCACTCAGCTTGGAAAAAAGGCAGCATGAGCAACAGTCATTCAGTAGCAGAAAACACCAGCATCCACTGTGCCTGCACAACAGTGTTGGAAGGATGATTTCTGCATGATTTCATTCCTGAGATCCCACCAGGGTTTTTTGCTATTCCTTTTTAGTAAGAATAGATCCACTTTTAAATTTCCCATTAAAACCATGTTTGTGACCAAAAATGCAGTTTCTGCCACATGAGCACCTCTAAGGCTCTAACCACTCTTTCATCAGGTGATGTAAAAAGAAAAAAGTCCTGCATTTAGGGTTGCCCAGCCTGAGCTTACTGTCCTTCAGCCTGTTGAGCCAGAAGGGTGAAGGCTGAATTGCTCCCCTGCCATCCTCCAGTCTCCCCATTCCCAACAACTGCTCCAAGAGCAAAACATGCTGTTCTGGCTTGGCTGAGTCAAGGAGATTGCTGTAGGTGGTGCGTGGCAGTGGCATTTTGGGAGAAGGAGTCCAACGTAGGAGGCCAGAGCAGAGAGGAGACACAGAAACCCAGGCTGCAGCTCTCAGGAGATGTGGTTTCCCTGCGCAGCAAGATGTAATTTAACTCTGAGCTGACTCAAAATAAAAGGCTGAAGGATTTTTCTCTCCCACCTCGCTTTTACATCACATGGGTATTTTTCTCTTTACCAGTATCTTCAGGCTTTCAGTTCCTCTGCCCAGCTACAGCCTGTTCTGCTTCTGGGAAAATTTGGGGAAAGGCACTGCAAATAGAAAATATGTCTCCTTGTTTCTATCCACCTCTTCCCTCACATGCTTTGGTAAAAGAAAAAAAAATGTAGATCTTGTATCTCTTTTTTTTTTTTTTTTTTTTAAGTCCAGATTGCTTCCCTTAATGCTTTCTCTAGTGGTTTCAGCTACACTTTTTTCCTTCAAGAAGAAATAAACCACTTCACATTTATAAGTCACAAATTGTGGCTTCCATTTTGTCAAAAAGGCTGAGCTCCTTCCAGGTTTAGACATACACTTAAATCTGCCAAGTTTTGTCAAACATTACCTTCCTTTAACAAGAAATATTCATACTTTTTTGGGTTAAAGAGAAAGAGGAGAAACAGTCATTCAAGTGCCTTTTATAAGAGGGAACGTTCTGTATTTTCTTGGGTGCAGACATGGGGGAGGAGGAATATGGAAAGAAAAAATAAAAAAGAAAGGAGCAGACAGAAATACCCAGCTGAGGGCCAATCTGAGTTTATAATTGGTATCAGATTCTGCCAGCCTTACTCATGTAGTGCAATTCCTATTGATTTCTGGAGGTTCCTCACAGGGTAAGCTAATGTTTAACATAAATAAGGGTTACTGAATCTTGCCTTTGAGAAGTAGGGGTCAGGAAGCTCTTATCAATTGAACTGCTCTATTCCTGACTGGCAAGCCTGTTCAATTCAGGGTTAATTAACTGATTCCTTAAATTGGAAGTGTTGTGGAGGAGCATGATCATTACCATTTATATTCAATCTAATATGATGTATTCCAACTCCCTCTCCATCAGGTCTTACTGAGAGTGATCTGGTGAAGGGGAATGACAAGTCTTTGCAAAATGATCTTGAATTCTGCCAGATACTCTTAGTTGAAGTTGTCTGGCAGTGCAAGATCAGATAAAGTGTGAAAGGCAATAATGCACACAGTGTTTATTCCAGCTTATTATTAAGCTTGTGTGATACAAACCCCCATCATTGCTGCTTGCTCACATTCTTTACAGCAACCTTTGCTACCTATCCCACTCCAACGTGCAGGAAAGAAGCTGTGATTTGAATTTTACCAAGATGCCATGCATCTTAGTAATGCTCTGGAGTGATTGGCATGGAGTCTGGCTTCCAGGGCTGGCTGCAGTAATGCTGCCAGGAAGCACCACAGCTGCTGCTGTGGTCTCTGAAGGGACCCTGCCACTCTGTCCATGTATCCTTTCCCTGTGTCTTGCAGTGCTTAATTTGTTCACATTTTCCTCTGTTCATTAATGCATTCTGTCCTTAAAAAAAATAATTTTTTAAAGATAGTAATGTGTCTTGTCTAGTTGAAAGATTAATCACAAGGAGGTGTTTGAGGTGGGAAGGCTCTTCCAGAGGGGTGCTACTCTTAATGGCAGTTTCCAGTAGGTCCCCTATCTTTTGGAAGTGAAATTCAGCCAGACATGTGCCAGCCACGCAACCTACCAAACCCTGCAAAGTGCAAATATCAACATAAATGCATATTAAGTTGCTGTGTGTTAGCTCTTAACTGAAATAGAGAGTGGGGCTTCCAGCAGAGGCAGACAAATAGCATTGATTTACACTGGCTAGAGGATTTGGCCCATCACCATCTCCTTACACCCTTGTTGGAGGAGCTGCAAGCTAGATAAAAGGCTTTTCCTGTAACATGGCAAGTGACTGTATGTTTAGGCTGACTAGTAGTAAAGATTTCCTAGTAATAAATCTTTCTCAAAAATCATTTTGCTGGATAGCTGATTCCTCAGGTAAGAGCTACTTATTTAGTTACATCCTCCATCCTAGTCCTGCCTCTCAGGTACATCTTCCTTCTCAGCTATCCCTTTGAAATCGAAGTGGATTGTGAGGAACAGCTCTGCTGGTGCAGGATATCTGTGTGTCTGATCAGTCTGTCTTTTGGAGAGGTCCTGGACCAGCTGAGCACAGCAAGGCCCCTGGCAGCATCTCCCTCCCAGCCTGCCTGTATGGAGAAGGGGCAAAAGCCACTCCCAGCACTTTCTGAAAAGCTCTAGTGTTACTGCACAAGTGCAAAAACAAATCAAAGGATGTGAAATAACATGGATGCTTCCAGAATATGTCAGCCTTCCTGCTCTGTGCCCACAGTGTGCTGGGGTAAGGGCCATGTGCTGAGCACCCTGCGTGCTGTGGCCACCCCAGCAGCTCCCAAGTGTCCCCTGAAGTACTGCTGGTGGTTTTATCTGCTTAAAAAGCCGATTTTGTTTGTAGCATAATTTGATGGAAGTTTTCTTGGGCGTTTTTGCTGCTCTAATAAGTATGCTGTGAGTACATCTGCAAGCATTCATATGTTAAGATAAAATTACTGGTGGTGCTCATCTCCCCCTGTGCTTCTGCTTCTACCTCCAGTAAATACTTGTGTGCTTGCATGCCCATGTACAGCATGTGCACAGCACCTGATCCTGCTTCTTAATTATTTTTAGCCCAATTCCCAGAGTTGTTCTGCTTCCTGCTGATGAATGGGAAATTCTAGTAGTGCTGTTTCATTTCACCAGCCTCTCAAGTGTAGAAATTATGGTAAATTTGAGAACAAGTGAGATTAGATTGATAGTCACACCTCCTTCTTTAATTAGCCAACCATGGGATCTGTGCAGATAAGGGAGGGGAGTAAGAATTTACCACGGTGAGAGAGCTGGAGGTTCTTTCTTTTCTGCCCTTTCTTGTCCGTCTGTTCTCACTGACAGTAGCCCCTTTCGTGATGTGGGGTTTATTTACAACTGCCCTGCCTGTGCTACATCAATGGTTTCCCTGACCTTGGCTCAATGATTATGCAACAGAGCGTTGTAAATTATCTTGTCACCAGGATCTCTATTTAGGCAAGTATAATCACTTCCTTGTAAGATCCCAGGCCTGGTGTACAGAAACAAAACAAAACAAAACCAAAAAAAAAAAAAAAAAAAAATCTACTGCATAATAATGAGTGCAGCGCACTGTTAGGGATGAAAAAGCCCCTCTGCCATATGGAAAACTACCACATACCGGCTCTGGGAACCTGAACGTCAGGGATCGGCGCCGAGTGCTTTGCAATCTTTGGCAAAGAGGTGTAATTGCTGCGTGTAGCTGCCCTGTAAAAAGTAGCATGCCTGTCCTTGTCCTCTCTTTGATGCAGCGCTGAGCCGCTCTCCGTGCCTCGCTGCAGTGACGCTTGGCAGTGCTGCCATCCCTGCATCCCTGGCAGTGCCGCTCCATATTGCGGGGTGCCTTCTTCGCCTTATTGGCTCTCATCACCGTGGCTCGCAGCCTGGCTCTTCCACACCCATGGCACTAAAAAAAAAAAAAAAAAAGGAATGCTGGCTCTTGCCCGGTGCATCAGAGCGAGCGCGTTCTGCTTGCGCCTAGCAAATGCCATTATGGAGATGAGGTATCGAGTGGCCCCGTGGCTGCAGGTGGGTACGTGCACACATGTGCATGCTGATTCCTGCAAGGATATGTGTCCTCGCTTGGCTTTGCCAGCTGGGCTGCAGGAGATGGGAGAGGGATGGGTTCTGAGAGGGGTGGCTGTGTCCGGCGGGCTCGAATCCATTTCGGATGCAGCACAGCTGCCAATGGCAAAGCTGGTCCTGGGTTTGTTTCGCTTCAGCTGAGAATTACACCTTTCCTTCTTGTGTCTTGTGTCTCAGAATGATGGAAAATGTCCCTCCCGTGAAACACCCCTTCAGTATATCTCTAGACCAACTCATCATCAACTTCTCATTTCTCCCTCCAAACCCTTGACTGTAAAACCTTGGGCTGCTGAATTATTATCACTGTATCTGAGGGAACCACACTACCTTGTCCTTACTCCAAAGATTTTACAATTAGTCCTCTAGCACAATACCTTCTCCTCTCCCTCTCCATAGTAACAGGGGAACTGTTATTTTTGTATATTTGTTAGGAATGTAGTTAGCATTCACTGAATAAACTCAGAAAGCAATATTTCACATAGAATAATTATGAATATGTATTTACTTCAATAAGCTGTTGATTTTGCATGAATTCTGCACACTGTTTCTTAGGCAAATATGCTAATGATTGTTGTGTGAAAATGTACTTTATTTTGGGCTTGTCAGACTAACTAACACAGTGATCCAAATCCAGAAAATTGTTTCCTTATGCCTAAGGAACCATAACAATTACAGGAATATTCCAGGGAAGTTGATTACTAATACATCAAACCCTTCTCTATGGATATGATGACTTTGCAGCAATATTTACAAACCAAATTTACTTTGCTGCTGTCTCTTGGCATTGGTATTCAATCAAGTCCTCGTGGCTGTATCAATGGCATTAGAATCCTTTCACATGGTCTCTGTGGCAAAACCTGGGGACAGCACCGTGGGCCGTGCTGCCGGTGGGCACTGAAAAGGGCAGTGCCAGAGGGGCATGGCCATCTCAGCAGGCACTGGGGAGCAGCGGGTGTTGTTTACCTGAACTTCAACCAGGCTTTTGAGAGCCTCCTGTAGCATCCTGGGTGCTGAGCTGGCAACAAGAGGACTGAGAGTGAGGATTTGTGAAGGAATTTTGAATGAGTTAGAGACAGGACCTCCGAGTTCCTTTAGATGATGTGATTTATTTTTCTCATCTTCTACATAGGCAGGAAGGGTGAGTTTGGCTCACAGCTTCACCACATGGCTCAGAAGATCACAGGACCTCCAGTTAAAAGACCTTTTAGGGATTTATTAACCAATAAAACACTGCCAACAAGGATATTTATGGTTTTGACCTAATCCCTAAATATTTTGTCTTATGGATTCATGGTACAGTGTAAACTTTCTTAGCCAATCATGTTATGGCACACAAACCTACAGTACTGTACTCTAAAACTCTAAACTTTCCTCTACTTAGCTTAACATGTCTCTGCTTTAAACTATAAATCCACATTCTTGCTTCTAGCACCTAAGTTTGGAAGCCTTTTCCAAGGTCTCAGATGAAATCCTGTGTTTAATTCTAGCTTTGGCTTACAGGCCCGGAGTTCTGAGAGTTCCCTGCATTTTGGATTCCATCACCGAGCAGGAGGGCAAGATGAGTGGAAGATTGACTGGACCACAGGGCTCCAGGTATTCCATGCAGCAGATCAGAGTTGAAGTAGTGACTGGTTACTGGTGGTGCTCCTCAGGGTTCCCTGCAGGGTCCGATGTTATCGAATGTCTTCATTAAAGCTGGACAATGGAGTGGGATGAAACCTCTCCAAGTTCACTGATGATCCAGAACTGGTGGAAGGGTCAATGCACTGACGGCCAGGACATTGAAGAGGGATGACAACTGGCTGGAGAAATGGGTCGAGAGAAACTTCACCAAGTCCAATAAAAGCAAAGACCTGCAGCCAGTAAGGAATAATGTCCTACAACAGCACGGGCTGGGCTTGCTAGAAAGCAGTTTTCAGGGCAAGACCCAGGAGTCCTGGAAGACAACAAGTTTGGTGGTGAGGCACTGGTGTCGGTGCTGGGATCCCCGACGTGGGAAGAATGATGCGCAGAACTCCATGATATCAGAAGGCTAATTAATTACTTTATTATACTATATTATACCATAACTACATTACACTATATTACACTAACAAGAACTATCACTAACCAGAAAACCCGTGACTCTCTGCTGAGTCCTGACACAGCTGTGAGCTAATGGGTCACTCAATCCAAAACACCATCACCAGAATCCAATCAAGCAATCACCTTGGGTAGACAATCTCCATACCACATTCCACATGTGCACAAACACAGGCGCAGCAAATGAGATAAGAATTGATTCTCTTTTTGCTGCGTCTCTCAGGAGAAATCCTGAGAAAGCTGTCTCTCTGTGTTCAGAGGACATGTGAATACCACACACTGGCACAGGTTGCCCAGAGAAGCTGTGGCTGCCCCATCCCTGGCAGCGTTCAAGGCTAGGCTGGATGGTGCTTTGAGCAACCTGGTCTAAGGGAAGGTGTCCCTGCCCATGGTGGGGGATTGGAATGATGTCACATTTAAGGTCCCTTCCAACTCAAACCACTGTATGATTGATTCTGTACTGGGTCAAGTTCAGCAAAAACCAGGAGGATGCTCAGGTTGCTGGAGCATATGGAGTACAAGAACAGGCTGAGAAAGCTGGTTGTTCATCTGGAGAAGAGATGGCTCAGGGAATATCTAATTGCTCTCTGAAACTACCTAATAAGTGATTACAGCCAAGATGGAGCCAGACTTCTCTAGGGGGTGTGCTATGAAAGGCAAGGGGCAGAGAGCCTCAGCTGCAGCAGGGTGGATCCCTGTTAGATATAAGGAGAAAAACTTCATGGTAAAGAAGATCCAGTGCTAGAATAAGTGCTCAGAGAGGTTGTAAGCTCTCCATTCTTGGGTATACTCAAAACCTATCTGGATAAGGCCATCTCACTTCAAAGCTGACCCTATTTTGAGCAGGAGTATGGACCAGACATGAAAAGTGCCTTCCAGCTTATTTTATGGGGAGTTTATAGCGAACGCTTCTAGTAGATTTTGCACTTGGAAAACTACTCCTTTTATCTGTATTTTGGATATCTTTCATGTCACAGTAAATTTCACCAGAAAGGCATCCGAGGAATGGGAGTTTTGCCAAAGAAAATGAATGCTGAGACTAATTTGTATCATGACAGTCTGGCTATGAATTTATAATTGTATCGCTCTAAGCCCTGACTGGTTCCATACCTACGGTTAACATTAATCACCAGCTTCTAGGGATGAAAACCTTCCAGAGCTTTCATCCCCAGCTTGTGGGGGATACAAGCCGTGCCCTTCAGTGGGCAGCCACAGTCCCTGGCTCTGTGTTTGCAGCCTGCCTGCCTGCCCTGAGCAGCCTGTGAGTGGTCTGGAGATCTGTGACCGCCCTTCAGGGCAAGTGTCAAGGGCCAAACGTGCAGCCTGAGTGTCCCCCACATCAGTTGCATGTGGAGAGCTATGCAGAGAACTTCCCAGCTGTCCTGAATGTTAGTCATCAGGAATTGTGCTGCTGACATAAATGACACCAAGATTTCACAGTTCCCTTCCCTTAAACACGTGCATTCAAATCCTACAGGCAATGTTTAGTGCAAAAACAAGTTAAATAATAAGCATGTTTGCACAAAAACACTACTTTTTTGGTGCTTTTCTCTTTGAAATGTGAATGGGACTTTGCTTGCAAACTGAATTTAATTTTTCAGTCCTGATGGTAAACCAGAAATAACTACGTTGATGTGAGTTTGTATCTGGAGGAGCATGCTTTGCACTTTGCTCAGCCATTTCAGTGGCAGAGCACCTATTCTTCCAGTCCTCTGGCTGATGGGCTCAATGAAGCATACACAGAGAAGTGCTCCAAATTGTTTAAGAAGCATTCTTAAGCCCACAAAGATCATTCTAGTCTGTTTGTATGGCAAACAAATATGTAAGAGGAATTAAACTAGTGGGTAGCTGCATGATACAAGATTTTTTAGCTTTGCTCTATTAATGTGACTGATTGAGTGCAAGATGTGTTGCTTGCCATTTCCTGGAATAAAAAAATGAGCTGTTGAGTCTTAATGTGCTATTCCAATTATGGTTATAAAATACTGAATCAAGTAGTTCGTTCTTAAAAAAAAAAAAAAAAGAAAAAAAAAAAGAGAACCATTTGGAATTAAACAGTTCAACAGAATTAATAATGATTCCAGATGGGCCTGTATTTGGCACTAAGAAGTGTGTGAAAGGAAACATTTTCAACCAGAAGCTTGAATGATTTATAAGAGTTCTTGAGAGATTTTTCACTAGTAAAGATGCCCTTTCAGCCTCTGCACATTTGGAGCTAACAAAGGAAGTGACACTCAGTGAGTGAAAATCTTGGCATTGGTGAAAAACACACATATGTTCACAAGCAGAAGTGCCTGAAATAGCACAATTAGCAAAGCCAGGTTCTTGACACACTCTCAGCTCCTTGTTTCCCTATCAGTAAAAGAGGAAGAGTAGCAGTTCCTCACCTTGAAAAGGTACTGAAAATAGGAAATCTTTTGTGACTGTGGGGTAAGTAGATACCATGATACTGATACCTGTAGCAATATGGTGAGAGTAAAAGTGACTTCTGCTTGCAAGTTAAACCTTTTCTTAGGTCTGGGAGAGACAAGACACTGGGCCAAAAAGAGAGAGGTCTATGTTTGACAACAATTATTTTAGTCTATAATGTTGGGCAGACTTGGGACTACTGGAAGCAGCACAAGGCAGAGTTACAAGATCTTGTCCAAAAATAAACACTACCTAATGAACTGACTAATTGTGCCCCTCTTCCATAGCGTTCCTGTTATAACCACAAAGTATTTAGCAGCCATTTAACTTTCTTAAATGCAAGTCACTAGTTGGAATTAGCAAAAAAAAAAAAAAAAAAAAAAAAAAAAGCATTGAGTGGTCAATCAGCCTCTTTACTGGTCACCATGATTCATGGATTATATGAAGCAGAGGAACAAGGAAACAGATTACTCACACTTCATGTATTACATTAAATCAATTATTAATAGGCAGCTGGGTATCTGACTGCCTTTTACTCTGTTGTGAACTTGTGGGAATGATGAGCAGCAGAGTAGAAGTTAATAGACTGCCCCAAACCACTTTTTTACCGATTACAGTGTTAGCCTTGTGTCACATAATGGAAATTACTGAACTTTGCATCCTGCCTCTTCTGTGATTTACAGCCCATTCCTTGATCAAGACTTTAGGGAGGATGTCTTTTGCAGGGGAGTGGAAATGACAACATATGGCTTCTATCTCATATTACATCCATTTGTAACCTGAAGATTTAACTTATTTTCTTCCTATACAGGAGACATCCCCTCCTCCCTCAGCCTTGTTGCAGCCAGATCCCAATGCCACAGAATCTGTCCTTGCCAGATTCCTCCCTTTTATTCCAATGTCCCTTTCCTTTATTTCACCACTTTAACACTTTCTGTCTGCTAATGCCAGTCTTTCTTTGTACATAAGACCGCCCAATTATTCATAATTTCTGGGCCCAGGTTCAACAAGTCTGTTTGAAGATGATAGTTGCTCTGCACACACAACTTCCCTTCAGATTGGTGATCCTGAGGCTTGTATCAGGCTCTCAAGAGTTTATCCTTTTTAATGAATAAATGGCATTTTCCTTTATCTGGTTTAAAATGTTAAAAAAATATTCCACACACAAGTGATTGGATTCCATTTCTTCCTAGAGCATCATGTGCTGACAGTCCCTTGGCTTTATCCTGTGAGTGTCATGATCGTTGTTAAAATTTAAAGACAGATGTATTGTGATCAGAAATTTCATTCACCGATTCCAATTGTTGAAAATAACCAATAATTAACCTTTAGTGTTTCATTTTTAATTGCATCTTAGTGGTTAAGCAGTATAGCTCTCCTTCTATTAATTCTAAACTTAAGAAATATTGAAACTGGTCCTTTCACTTCCTGAATTTTCCAGGCCTTCAGTTCTTTCCCCTTTACAGCTGCTTGGCCTTGGAAAAAAAAAAAAACAAAATAAACCCAACCCTTGCAGGCTGCATGTTGGATGTAGGAGAGTTTTCCTGTTGTCTATGTACTCTGTGCTCTGCAGGTTGTGCTCCCTGCTCTCTTCTGCTTCAGGTGCTGTGAGCACAGGCACAGCTTCTCCTTCATCCTCACCATTAATTTATCCCTTCTAAAGGGATAAATTCCAGGTTGCCGAGTTCCTTCTTGCTCTTGCTTGCTTTGTGCTTTAGCTAAAAATATTGGTAGAGAATCTGATCATGTGTTTTTTCTTCTCTCTGCCTTATTCATCAGCCACTGTGGAGTGAAATGCATCATGTTGTCCACAGCTCTGTAACTTTTCCATTCACCCAGTATGTTCAGATGAATCTGACTTTCTAGTGTTTAAACCAAAACTCATCCAAGCAGATGGAAAATTTTCTAATTCCCTCAGTTTCTGGGCCTCATAAACTTGGCTTGTCTCTGCAAGTCCTTGCACCTTTTGTGTAATTATTTATAACTTTGCAAAGTCGTTACAAAGTTTTCTAAATGTTGCCCAAATGAAATATCAGGGCTTCACACCCCCTCTGTGGAGCTGTAGATGAGCTAGAAAAGTCTGAATTTATTTTTTTTTCTGCTGGATAAAATAATACTAAAGATTTGGAGTTAATGTTGGGCTCAGGCAGGCAGAGCAAAGCCCCAGCAACTGCCTAGGAAATATAGGGAGAAAAGCCAAAACTCATAAACATTTCCTTTCAGGGAAAATAGGTTTTGAAACAATGTAAATAAAGACATTACCAAAACCATGTTTTTCTTCTAGGACAGCACCATCCAGGAAGGATGTTTTTTTCCATTTAAGAAATAAAGAAATCCGTGAAAAACTACCAAAATCTATCAGAAGCAAAGCAATCTGGACAATATTAGGAACAATCAAATTAAAATTAACCTTTTTTTTTTTTTTTTTTTTTTTAGGCCTGTAGGAGCTGTCTGTGGGGTTTTGTTTTGTCGGTTTTCTGGTTTGGATTTTTTTTTTTTTTTGTTTGCTTTGAAAGCCTTGTTTTCTGCCAAAAGACCAACTTCAACAGAATTTTCAACCTATGCTTTTGTACACGTTTCCATAAAATAGCAGATGCTAATGCTAGCATTTTTTCACAAAAACAGCTTCAGATTTGAACGAGCCACTAGGAAAAATACAACCTTGCTAAGAGACAGCCTTCCTGCCTTTTTCCTCCCCAGCCCACGATAAAGGTACGAGCTGGGACTCGAATCCTGCAAGACCCCGTGGCAGGTTGGATTATTCACTTACTGATAGCTGTGTTGCAGCAGTGTGACACAAGCTGCAGGTCTGCACCTGCATGGCATTGCTTCATTTTTGGGCTATATCCTCCTACCCTCAACTACCCCTTTCAAAGCGTGAAACCCCTTTCACAGCTTTTATCCATCTCTGCACCCGCATGGCATTGCTTCATTTTTGGGCTATATCCTCCTACCCTCAACTACCCCTTTCAAAGAGTGAAACCCCTTTCAAAGCGTGAAACCCCTTTCACAGCTTTTATCCATCCCTTGCTGACTGGGAAAGGAGAGGGTATTTCCCAGCCCCGTTCCTTGGTCTCTAACAAATCCTTGCTGCCCCAGTGGGAGGATCCCAGGGAGGAGAAATCAGAATGAGGGAAAAGGCTGTACTTCTAATGTAGATCCTGGGTCATTAAATAACTACCTGGGCTTGCAGGCAGACAACACCTGTGGGAAAGGGAAAGCTACGAACCCAAAGTGATTGTTTGGAGGTGCAATTTTTCTTCTAAAAGCACCGTTTTGCAGCAGAACCACCCGTATTTCTGCTGTGCCGGAGAAAGGCGTGTGAATGAACTGGCAGATTCTAAAGCCCTCCAGAAAGGGAAGCTCACTTCTGCTTTCCCAGTTGCCTAGGTGATTAACATGAGACAACCACAGTTCTTCCTATGGTTAGTCTTAAATCCATAAGACAAAGAGTTTTTTTGGCTTTGTGTTGCAAGATGTGAACGTGTTTCAACAGCAGGATTTTGCAAGAGCTGTCACCCTCCTCCTGTCCCTTTGCTTGGCTGGCATTTCTGCTGTGAAGGTCACCTTCGAGTCCCTATCTGAGCACCCTCCAAGCTGTCTTGGGGCCAGGAGGGGACACTGTCCTTGGGGGCAACCAAGTTCAGGGGGGTGTGCCTGTATGTAAATCTCCCGGTAGTTAAAAATACCAAGCCACACGCAATTATCTGTGGTGCCATTAACGCCCTGTAAGCAGCAGAGCAGATTGCTGGGCTGGAAATCAGAACACCAGGCTTCTGTCTCTCACCAAACCGTGCAGCTCTGGGCTCTGATTTCAGCTGATTTCTAATCCTCCTGCTATTCTTCCTGTGCCGTCTCTGTTTGGAGAGCAGGTCCTTTGTGGCAGGGATGGCTCTCCCTGGTGTTTGTGCAGTGTTTGCACAGTCGGCTCTGCTCCCTCTGGATGGCTCCCGGACACACAGCCCTCAGAGCAGGCTGCCGGGGCAGAAGTCGTCCTGTGTGATGGTTCAGAAAAGCCGGTTCACAAAATGTGTGATGGTTCAGAAAAACTGCGGTTTTCCTTCTCCTTTCTAAGGATTTCAGGCTGCTCGTAAAGCAGCATCACCAGGAGACATGGAAATGCTGTTGCCTTTCCGTGGCAGATCAGGAAAGAGAACTCCAAAAATGTGGAATGAGCTTCTCCGCCTTATATAGCAAACAGGCTTTTTCTGCCCCTTTCTTCTCCCCCAGTTCAGTATCACGAAGAGACAAAACCTTTTTCAAGACAAAAAATTCCCTGCATGTCTTCAAGATTTTACCTCCCTGCTTCCTCTCCCTCTTCTTGGGCTGGCAGAAGCTGCCACATCTGCAGATCTGCTTCCTTTAACGTCTTCACTTTCTTCCACGACTGTCTGCTGACCTCTGGAAACTGTCCAGGGATTACTGGTGCAAATTTTAGCAGGGGAAAAATGGTCTCTTCTTTACAGAGGCAGCCACTGCACGTGTGTGTTATGCCTAATCCATGTTGAGGTTATAAACACCTGCATCCACCTAGCCCTATTTACCCACAAATCAGGATTTTTTTTTGTGATATTTGAACATCCACACATCGATTGTAATCAGATTTTTTTTTTTAATTTTTTTTTTCAAATAGGGAAGTGAAAGAACATTATCACCATTTATCCTCTCAGCTCCATGGTGGAGGAGACAAAATGGCACATCTAAAGATGGGCAAATAGAGGTGAGGGATTACAGTACAATTTGTCTGGCTCCTAGAGAAGCCAGAGATGAGGCTGGAGGGATTAAGCTGGTGATGCTTGGGCTAAAGTAGCCCATCACCTGCTCGCTACCCAGGAGGTGAAACCATTCTCCCTCGGGCCAAAAACTTTCTGTTACACTGCAGAGCAAAATGGAGAGCTGCCTTTTCCATCCTGTGCGCTGTGCGTGAATTTGAAGCTGCTTCAAAAAGGGAGGGTTAAAAAAAAAAAAAAAGAAAGGAAAAAAGGAGAAGAAGTTATTGAAGTTATTTCCGACATGTTTCCTGGGTTGTTGTTTGTGTTCGATGTTTTCAGCTGACGCCAAGTGAAGGAAGCAAACGCAGCCCCGGCTGCGGCGCTGTGTTTCCCTGGCTGGCAGGGACACCTAGTGGGTAGGACAGCGTGTGCTGGTGAGGGCAGGGGAAAACACGCGGTCTTGACTTCCCACCAAGGGCAATATTTCATTTTCTGAGTCACGGTAGTGCCTAATTGATGCTCATGCTATCCTTTGGAATTAGCGTGGAGCCGGGAGGAGTTTACAGCCCAACCTCCTTTAAGGAACAGAGTGTAATGTGAGAAGGTGATGTGAGCAGTGTTACCCAAACTGCTGCTAGCAGGAACCACTGCCAGCCTGGCTTTTGTGCAGTTGACTCTTTTGAAGGCTGACACAGTCACAATAACACCTACACGGGCTCTGTGCGAGAGCTGACTCGGGGCTGGCGTGATTCATCTCTGTCTGCACTTACGCCTTTCATGGGCGGTTGCATTGGGGCCACTTTTATTCTCTCGCAGACACCTCCAAAATGACATTTACTGCTGCTCTCAGTGGGGCAGCTTCAGCAGGGAAAGCCAGCAGGAAGCTCAAAAAGAAGAGGAAGGCAGTGTGACCATCTGCCTCCCCCAAACCGGCAGGGCTGTTGGGGGGCAGCGCCCAAATCCCTCCTGCCTCCTGACCGCTCGCAGCGCAGGTCAGGCTTTGCTGGCCCTGTCCCTCAAGCTGTTTACCAGATTGGCTCCTTGATTGCATTCCCTTAACACGCGTTTTTTATGGGAAGAGGTTGTTGAGTAATTTCTTTGTTTCCATTGTGGGGCTGTTTTTCCTGGCATCTTCCCAAGCACCTGTCTGAGAGGGCTGGCATGCGGATGCTACGTTCCAGATCAGTGGCATCCCTAAAATCCTCCAGCCTGTGCCAGAAACCCAGGCATTACATGTGAGAGATTTCTTGCAGGGAAAAATCCAAAACCCTTTATAAACATGGTACATTTTTTTTTGTTTGTTCGTTTTAGATACTCTGCAGAGGCTGGGAAGAAGCAGCCTCCTGCCACCACTCTGGTGACATAGGCCCCAAAAAGATTCTTACACTTAAAAATATAAGATGACCTGCAGCTTTTTATTCAGAAACAGATCATCGTAATAGCAAAAAGCAGTTATGCTCTGGACATTTTGAAATCATCTCCTTCTGATCTAATTATGTGCTAGCAGTAAAACTGACACAGTTATGGTTATTAAGCACTTTTCCCTTTTTCCTCCTTTTACCAGGAATCCTATCTTAGGATTAATAGGCACTTGCATCATTTCAGTCCTATGTGCTGTTATTAAGTAGCATCTACATCATCAGCAAATATTTTTATTGTGCTGACACTGCACACAAAGTGAAATGTGAAGGCACAGAGCTTTATTATTTTTTTCTCTGGACTCTAAACATAATTTGAATAGCTTATGCCTCATAAGTTCCTTCATTAAAGAAGAAAACTTAATTCTCATTTAATGAAATTAATAACTTTGAAGGAAGGGGTAAAAATTACTTTTTTCCAACATAGCTGCACAGTTTTGTAGCAGGACCTGAATATTTGTATTCTAAGTACTGATGAGGGGGAGAAAGAGTAGGCAATATATTTAATAAGACTTTTGGCACTGATAACCTGAATTCATACATATAAGCAAGCAAAACGCAGTTTATGTGAAATCATGATTATCAGTGTGTATACAAATAGATGAAGAAACTCTCAAAGCATTATTGCCAATGACTCAATGTCAAACTGGAAGAAAATTTCAAGAGAGCATTCCAAGCAGATGTGCAGAGATCTTCAGAACTGATTTCAGTCAATATTTTTATTAGTGATTTTCAGGATAAATATAGAGTACACTTATAAAATTTGCTCAGTCTGGCAGGCGGGATGAGAATGCCAAATGCTAAATATAAGAGATGGTCTCAGATCAACAAGATGAAGTTCACTAATGACAAGTATGAAGTGCTACGCTGCAGAGGGAGATATCAAATGCATAAATATGAATTGGGAAATAATCAGCTCAGCGTCAATAAGAGAAATTATGCTCTGTGTATAGTGGTTCATAAATTAAATATGACTCAACAATGTGATTATGCTGCAAAAATTGCTAATACCACCTGGAGTTCTGTTAATGGAAGCGTTGTATATGGAAGAGGAGAGATTGTGCAGGCATCCTGCAGCTCCTTAATTACAATCTGGTCACCCAATTCGACCACGCTGCCCGTCACCTCCCAGACCTTCCCTCTGCTCCCTCTCCAGGCCCTGTCCTCAGCCACAGGCATTTTTCTGCCTTCCTCTGTGAAGGATCTTTGACCTCTTCTTCTCTTTGGAAAACTGCCCATACTCCTGCTGCCTCATGTTGCTTCTTCTTACGAAAATAAGTTACAGGAGATGCCAGGGGAGGTCTCCATATGAATCCTATGGGCACATCCTATATGGATCCCACTCGGGGAATGTGTGCTGCTCAGAGGAAGCTTGCAGGGACTCTGGCAAGGAGGGCACATGCTGCTCCTGCAGAGGGGCTGGCTGCTGGCAGCTCTGCTCTGACACACCGGGGCATCACCCAAACCAGGGCAAGGCTGTCGCTCCCAGGTGCAGCCCCGTTCAAACGGGAAACAAAACGATTGAAAGAAACAGAGGAGACTGTCCCCTGAGAGTTACCACGGTCCAAGGCAAGAGAAGAACATGGAGGGAATTGGTTGCATTTCATTGCACCGTTGTTTAATCCCAGCGAAATTTTTGGAGGTGTTCGGTTGTGGGATTTTTTTTTTTTTTTGCACTACTCAGGATTTAATGCTACCCAGAACCATCCCCATTGCACCGTGTGATCACCAAGGGAGCTGCCCGGGGGCTGTGACACTGTCACAGCCAGCAGCGACAGCGTTCCGAGCTCCTTCCACCACCTCTGCCCGCAGACCGGGATGGCGGCAGGCTCAGACGGCGCTGGAAATCCTCTCCGTGTCAGAAATCACGAGCAGACCGCCCAAAAACCTGCAGGGGGGGGCGCGGCTGCTGCCAGAAGCCCGAGGCTTGCCGCTAGATGGCAAACTTTAATTTTCCAATCCTGGAGCTGCCGGGGCTCGTGCCTGGGGCCGTGCGCGGCCAGGGATGGGGATGGGGATGGGGATGGGGATGGGGATGGGGATGGGGATGGGGATGGGGATGGGATGGGATGGGGATGGGGATGGGGATGGGGATGGGGATGGGATGGGATGGGATGGGATGGGGATGGGGATGGGATGGGATGGGGATGGGGATGGGATGGGGATGGGATGGGGATGGCGATGGGATGGGGATGGGATGGGGATGGGATGGGGATGGGGATGGGATGGGGATGGGGATGGGGATGGGGATGGGATGGGATGGGATGGGGATGGGATGGGGATGGGATGGGATGGGATGGGATGGGGATGGGGATGGGATGGGGATGGGGATGGGGATGGGGATGGGGATGGGATGGGATGGGGATGGGATGGGGATGGGATGGGATGGGGATGGGATGGGATGGGGATGGGGATGGGGATGGGATGGGATGGGATGGGGATGGGGATGGGATGGGGATGGGGATGGGGATGGGGATGGGGATGGGGATGGGATGGGATGGGGATGGCGCTGGGATGGGGATGGGGATGGGGATGGGGATGGGGATGGGGATGGGGATGGGATGGGGATGGGGATGGGGATGGGGATGGGGATGGGATGGGGATGGGGATGGGATGGGATGGGGATGGGGATGGGGATGGGGATGGGGATGGGGATGGGGATGGGGATGGGATGGGATGGGATGGGGATGGGGATGGGGATGGGGATGGGGATGGGATGGGATGGGGATGGGGATGGGGATGGGGATGGGGATGGGGATGGGGATGGGGATGGGGATGGGGATGGGGATGGGGATGGGGATGGGGATGGGGATGGGATGGGATGGGATGGGATGGGATGGGATGGGGATGGGGATGGGGATGGGGATGGGGATGGGGATGGGGATGGGATGGGGATGGGGATGGGGATGGGGATGGGGATGGGGATGGGATGGGGATGGGGATGGGGATGGGGATGGGATGGGATGGGATGGGATGGGATGGGATGGGATGGGATGGGATGGGGATGGGATGGGGATGGGGATGGGGATGGGGATGGGATGGGGATGGGGATGGGATGGGATGGGGATGGGATGGGATGGGGATGGGGATGGGGATGGGGATGGGATGGGGATGGGGATGGGGATTGGATGGGTCTGGCAAGCACATTTTTCTCTCTCCCAGGATTTTTCATAGAGGAGCACAGAGAGAAAGAGCAAACAATTTCTATTTCTGCTCCTTGTTTTTCCCATGTGGAATGTGTTTGGAGAATTGTTTACCTGGGCTGATTGCTTGATTGGATTCTGGTGAGGATTGTTTGAGCTGATGGCCAATCCAACCCACCTGTGGCTGGACTCTCCAGAACAGGGTCACGAGTTGTGAGTAGTTAGACATGGTAGTGAGAAAAGCAGGTTTGTAGTTTTAGTATCTTCCTTTACATAGTATATTAATGTATTATGGCATAGTTATAATAAAGAAATCATTCAGCCTGCTGAACTGGAGTCACACATCAGCATTTCTTCCCATTGGGTTCACCTGCATTTTACAGCAGATGAGGATGGGGATGGGGATGGGAGCCAGGTCCCAGCCCTGCACACACCCAGGTGGCTGCCAGCTTTCCAACTGCCCCATTCCTTCTGGGCACCGGGCTCACAGCTTTCCCCGGGAGCCTGTGCACAGTAAAGAGCCGGGAGACGCTTTGCCAGGTGTCTGTCCCTCCAAAGCAGGGAACCAGTGCTCTCCTGCGGTTTTCTGCCACGTGGAGACTCCTGGTGATGCTCTGAGCAGGGCCACGGGGCTCAGAGGTCCAGGAGGTTGCTCAGTCAGGCTCGGGGCTCTGCAGGACAGGTCCCACCAGCAGCTGGACACTCTCCAAAGAGCCACCGCCCCTTCTCCTCCAGCTCCGGCTTTTCTCCCTCTCTTGGCCCCGGGCTGGCGCTGGGTGTTCTGGAGAACAGAGGTGTTTTTCAAGGCTCGGGACATTGTATAGGATGGGAAAAAGCCTTTTCTGCACTTCCCTCCCTGATGGTTATCTCAGAAAGCATTCCGAGGTAAGCTAAGAAAGCAACTCTACAGAACCTGGTCTTCTCCAGATCTTTATCGATCCCCAAGGAAATGGGCACAAACTGACAATCAGAGTGGTGCCAGCATTGCAGCAACCTCAGGTCTTGCCATATTGTGAGACGTGCAAAGAGCACATAAAGTCTTAGATATATTTTAGGAAAGCCTAAAAATTGTCTAAATCAACCTTTATTTTCTTATGAACTTAATGAAAATATTCATCTTCCCCATCAGCCATGTGTGTTGCCTTATTTTAATCAATTTAGCTCAGTGTGAAGATACTGGGAAACTCCAACCCAAGAGTGAGATATGTGCTCCCCTGTACAGAAATAAACTGATTGTGTTTCTCATACCAAAGGTTTTAGACCTGTGAACAACAACGAACAACATAATGTTTGTAAGTGTCTTTATGAACAGCAGTGCTTCTAACATGGAAACGCCAAGATCCTTCGAGGGGATAAATCACATTTCCTCCACAAATATAGTTCACTATTCTGTGTCACACTACCAGGAAAAGCATTTCTTCACCGCAGCAGATAGTGTTTTTGTGGCAAAGCACAGTGGTTAACACGGCAACTTCTGTGATCCTGAGGGCTGTGTAGGGTTCCACATGGTTTTCCTTGCATCTGCCAGTGGTGGCAGTCCTTTTACATCTTTTAGAATCTTACTAAGTCATTCAGTACCCATCAGTTGTTCTCTACAAGCTACAACTCTTGCAGAATTTTGGAATGTGTTATGAAAAATAGGGCTCACTTTTACTGACTCTTTTAAATTACATGGCATGAGTGCCATGTGGGCTGTATTCTTCATCATCTATATTTTAATTCTTTTTCAGTTGTCTGGCCCTACATCCAGTGTCATTAGCTGAAAGCTAAGTCAGAGCCATTCCAGAGCCAACTGATGAAGACCTGTCTCCTCCCTATAGTATTCAGAGTCTGCATTTTGAAGCCCAAACTTCCCAAAGTGGGGAAGGATCTCCCCTGACTCCACACAGCAGGCTTCATCACCTGATTTCAAAAATAATGTCCTGAAAAAACACAGGTTTTTTACCAACAAAAGCAATATTTGCTGTCTAGAATTTAGAAGTTGCAACCAAGTGAGGAGCTCAAAAATACCCTTGGGCTGGATAAAAAACTTCTGCCTGCAGGCCTCGTGGTGAATCCTTTCTCCTGAGGCATGGACTGGTGTTCAGAAGGTGGCCCCTGCCTCCTATTTGCTTTCTCTGGGTTTGGGATATGTAGCTCCTCATCTTTTCCTGCAAATGGCTGCCCAAACTCATGTTTTCCAGATCACCAATTACAGCATCAAACTGAGCCCAGGTACCTCCTTCTCCTTTTCTTTCTCCCTCCTCCCATCTTGGGAACCACAGACTTCTTCCTGAGTTTTTTCTTTTTTCTGCTGACATCTTGTCAGGACTGGGCAGAGGTATGTGATACCAGTGATACTTATTAATGTGGAAATTCAGTTTTAGCTAACACAGAGCTAAGGCAAATAATAAGCATTTTTCAAAGTCCGGTTTTCCTGATGGACTCTTGCCCCAGTACCTTTCAGTAACAAGAATCACAGGCAGGTGAAAATATCAATTTAGGGTCAAATAACAAATTATTAATATATTGTTAGTTATTACTTCCTACAGGCATAGGCTGAAAACTGTAAAGAAGGTTTGGTTATTAAAATGTATATTCATTTTTACCAGAGAAGAGCTAGCTTTGGGAAGGCTGAGGCTGTATATCCTTCTTTTTCTGAGCGGAGAAAACATCAGGTAGTTGCAAAAGGGCAGGGATTTGGTTTGGTTTGCTTTATTAAGGTCTCATTCAAGGCTCTTGCCTGTAGTCAGGATGGACACGAAGGAGTCACCATCCTGCAGGAGCCAAGGACCTGGAGTAAACTGGGACACAGCGCCCACACACTGTAACACCGGGGGAGAAATTTTATTGGGATGCTGTTGACACTCCTCTGACATCAAGAAAGCATTCCCTGATCTCTCCAGCATGAGGGACACACCCTGTGGCTCTGAGCAGTCAGAAATGCCAAAGGTGGAGAAACATTTCAGACTGCCCTCTTACACATGAGGAAGGAAAGCAGATCACAAGGCAGTTTTCAAAACAACCTTCCTTTTCCAAGCTAACTATGCTCACCTCCTGTGAGAGGAAAAGGCAGCTGAGATGTCATCTGGCCTTGAGAAAGTGCAGCCTTGAACAGAGCAGCTTGAACAGTGAAAAAGTGTCCAGGAAGGACTGGACCGCGTCGTGCAAGCAGCTGGAAAGCTGACAGCTCATCCATTATTGCTGAGAGGTGTCACTTGTGAGGGACAGGGACCCTCATGGGGGCTCTGTGTGGCAGCACACTTCTCTCTCTCCCAGGATTTTTCATAGGGCAGCACAGAGAGAAAGAAAGAGAAAACAATTTCTATTTCTGCTCCTTGTTTTTCCCATGTGGAATGTGTTTGGAGAATTGTTCACCTGGGGTGGTTGCTTGATTGGATTCTGGTGAGGATTGTTGGAGCTGATGGCCAATCCAACCCACCTGTGGCTGGACTCTCCAGAACAGGGTCACGAGTTGTGAGTAGTTAGACATGGTAGTGAGAAAAGCAGGTTTGTAGTTTTAGTCTCTTCCTTTACATAGCATATTAATATATTATGGCATAGTTATAATAAAGAAATCATTCAGCCTGCTGAACTGGAGTCACACATCCTCATTTCTTCCCATTGGGTTCACCTGCATTTTACAATAGCTCTGCAGCCTGGAGAAGTTTCCAGTCATTCCAGAGCTTTTGTGAAGGGTGCTGGTTACAAACTGCTTCCCACTGGATAAACAGGTGGGAGGCCAAATCTGCCACCAATGGCACCAAGAGGCATGTTAACCAAGGGCTCAATTAGTCAGTGGTGCTCAATTGAACTTCTGCATTCGTAGCTTGACAGAATTTTTTGGGTTCAAAATTACGTTGTTTACTCTTTTTTTCTCGAATTTCTAAAAAAAATAGCTGTTTTATTGTGTGTTATGGTACTGCCTGGCTGCCTGTTGCCCTACATATTATGCAGAGAAATACTTAGGGTAATATAAACCCAGACATATTAAAAAAATATTAATGAGTACTGGATGGAGAAAAGGAGAATAATTCTTTGAATTTTTCAAATTTGTATTGTCCTCACTCAGAATACATGTTGAAATGTTGAAAGCCTGAAAAAATTGTTGTGAAAGGGATTTAATTTTTCCTTGTGTTTTTCCTTACACATCTTAGACATGTTTTGATTTTCATTAACTATTTGATAGCAGATTGCTAAGGTAGTGGAGAAAAACCAAGAAAACAAAAGAGTAATAATGGTAACTGCTTTTCAAAGGGCTCTGTTAGCATTCCAACTGTTCCCTTTTGCAGCAGGTTAGTAAACAAAATAAATGAAGAACTGGCTTTATTTAAAAGCATTAATCCCTGATACAAAAGGTGCAGAGAATTTAGTCTTAGCTGGGAAGGCAATAAAAATCCTTCATTATTAATTTTTAACTTTTTATTTCCTCATCATGAGTCTGTAAAAATGCAACATCCTAATTTTGTTTTTTTCACATCCTAAGTACAATGGATTGCATTGAAGAAAATACAAAGGCTTTCTCTTTTTTTTCAGTACTATTGTCTGATTCTCCCTCTACCCCCAGGTAATAATTAAATATAGAGCATGGAACAGGGAAGGTCTGTTCATAGTCTCAGACTGGTATGAACTGGGAGCTAATCCATGGACTTGGTTGTGTGACAATGTGAGAAAATGGTTGGGAGATCAGAGTAAAGGCTTCTGTTTCTAGGAAGACTCATTGAAAAGCATACAGCTCTTTTCCTGGAGAGATTCTCCAGAGCATTTCACATGCTTATTTTAATCAATTATGAAAAATACACTGGGAAAAAAAAAAAAAAGTTGTTTCTAATTCTAGTAGTTCCAAGCGGTGTCTCAAGGTTGAGCACAAAACAAACCATACATAAATAGTAGAAAACAGTCTGCATCTTGTTGCCATGACAATGCCCTACTTATAGCACATTAAGCTGATTCATGTCTTTTCTCACCTCACTGTTAATAAATTATGGTGGCTGATGAGAATTAAGCCAGCTGGAAGAGCCAGTGAATGTAAGCAGCAAATTAATTTGCCACTTAAACCTGGTGTCCTTCAGGGGAATTGCCCTCTACATAGCAAATAATATCTTACTGTACATGTAAAGCAGTAGGAATAAGTTGAAACAGCTGATCTTTGTTTTCTTTGTAATACTGATGTATCACAGCTTTTTGCTGTACCGGCAAGAGCTGGTGCAGCCCCACTCCTGCCGTAGGCAGCAGCACCAACTTCATGTGGTGGCAGACGAGGCTCCTGCTCTCCATCAGTGAAGATTACAGGAATAAATCTTTAAAACGTTGATTCCCCAAGTCTGAGTCATGTTTTCTCATTGAAAGTGTGGGACATTTGGCCAGCAGCTGCTGAAGGGTGTCACCTGCAGTGCAGCACCTTTATGCTAAACTGGTGCACGGTGCCTGCACGTGCAGGGTTACAATGGGGACAGTCATTTCCCAGCTGATGTGTCAGTGGGGTTTATATGCAGGTCACAGTGCAAGAATGCAGCTGAGAGCAGGCATTCATCAACTGTGAGCAGAATTTAGGCTTCTTGATTAATGTATATTCACACTGAAAAAGATTTTCTTCTTGTTCTTTAGGGAAAGGTTCAACAATGGTTATGGTAGAATGGAATAAACTCTGTATAGCTCATAATGGCAGCCTTTAACAGAAACCAGCCACACTTCATTCAAACCTTTGTCTCTACACTCACTTGAAGTCAATAAACTCTAACAGCTGGAGCTGGAGATCTGTATTGGAGGACTTTCCAAGTCACAAGTATAAACCCTCTTGAAAAATAGCAAATGCCTGCTCTTGGGGCCTGAAATCTGTGAAATGCTAACTGAATTCTGCTCATAAATATTCTGTGATCTTCAAGCATTTGCTCAAGTGCAGGAGCACTTCCCTATATTTTTTCTTCACTGACTTTCTTCTTGAATGGTTTCACTTCTCTCTCAGCTGTAAATCAAATGTGAATTTTCTTTGGCATTGTGCTTCAGTTTGAGTTAACTAAAGAAACCTGATCAGAATCACCTAAGGAAGCCAAATTAAATAGTTGTTATGTATACCTTGGCTAAGCTAAGCCCCCCTCCTTTTGATTCTTAATTTCATCTGTTCTTTTCAATGAAAAATCACTGGAGGCTGGCACCTGCTCAGTTATCAAAAAATGCCACTATGGTGTATTCCACTTTTGCTGCTCCTTGTCAGCCCCTTCTGGTTCTTCAGCCTCCCTCAGCAAGGCTCGGCCAAGAGGATGCAGAGCATTAATTCAGACTGGGAGGTAGGAAACACCCCAACCCCAGACCCTCTCAGCAAAATGATGTTTGGGGCCCACCTTGTTTCCTTCCCCCACAGGGCTCAGAAGCAGAAGCTCCCCTACACAGGCAGAGAGGGGCACGATTACAGGTGAACGATGCGTTCCCCGCACATTTCCGAGTACGCTCCCCGAGAGGCTTTTGGAGAAGATCCGCTGCGTTGTGCTGGGGACCTGACGAGGTGATTCTGCTCAGAAGCAGCTGAGTTCTCACCACGCTCTGCAAGCTGTGCTTTGTTTGGGGCAGCAGCAGCAGCACCGCTGCGGCGCAGCTGCAGAGCCGGAGCCTGCAGCTGCAGAGCTCCACGGGGATGGATGTGCCGGCATGGACAGCATCGGCCTCGCAGGGTCTGGACACTGCGCCCATCCTTTCACAGCAGCAAAACGGCCGAAACCATTCCATGGGGTTTGCAGTTCAAGAGCAGGTCTGTGCACCTCATCCAATGGCTCTCGTGCCGACAGACGCAGGCACGTGTTGGGAATTGGTGCTTGGTGTGGCGTGCAGTCCTGAACTCCCATCTTCTTCCATTCCTGTAGTGCTCGTCAGCTCCGCAGCAGTGTTAAGGTTTCTTTCTTTTTATTTCCACACCAGCAGATTTGGATCTTGGTGAAGAAGATGGACTGTCCTAAAATGCCTTTTTTTTCCCTGACTTTGTAAGACAAGATGTGAGCACAGCTGAGAGATTTTCTGAATGGATTCAGAAGCATCAGCAGCTTTAAATCCACAAAACTAAAATTCCTAGACTTCTTGTAATTTCAAGGCACAACACAAAATTTTATTTTACTTGAGATGAATTTATTACCAATTAATTTAGATCCCTACTTTGAATTACAGAAAAATTAGCACATGTTAGCTAAATTGGAAAAATTAGCTAATATGGAAAAATTAACACATGTTTTGGAAAAATTAGCTGCAGGAATTGTGCACCGAAATCTGCTTAAGGCTTTCTGAAAATTGCAGGAACTGATGTGAAGCTGACTTCCAGCCTCTCGTACAATGGGCCTTTGGGAAACTATGAGTTAATCTGTACTCTACTTTGATTCTTCCCTCTCTTGTTTTGCCTTATGACAAAAGTATCAATGATCCAAAGTGGCATCACACATGAAACCAAACCCCAAATCTCAGGGAAGACAAATGAATGCCACCTCCTCTCCTCGACTGCCATCACCCACCGTGCCCTGCCAGAGCATCAGTTGCCGCACAAGGCTGAAAAGCTCTGCCCTCCAGTGCAGCTGAGCGGGTTTCTATCAGCTGACTGACCCTCTTCTGTAACTTGCTGCGTGTGGAAGCCTCTGGATTTCAGGGGCTGGAGCTACAGAAGGTGACAAGCCATTCCCATGTTTCCTTTTGATTGTTTTCCCTGCTTGAAAAAGTGAGAGAGAGGAGATTTGGTCACTTCTGAAGTAAATATTCAGCAGCCACAGAAAAAGAGGATGTGCTTTTAGAGGATGTGCTTTTAGAGGATGTGCTTTTAGAGGATGTGCTTTTAGAGGATGTCCATGCAGCTTCTGCTGGAGCCTTGTCATGGCTGGGTGCAAAAAGCAATGGCAGAGAGGGCATTGTAATGAGAACAGTTGTGTTTCCCTTCTGCATGTACTGAAAATACCAAAATCTCAAACCAGCCCATGCATGTGAAGGATCACAGCCTCCAAAATCTGCCATTACCTTCCTGCCCTCACCAAGAATGTTGCTGATTTGAATTAAGATATGTCCCACTTTATGCATCTTGGATGCCTGGGAAGTTTTCCCATTTTCTCTGCTTGTACCTCTGAAAGAGGGAGGCATGGGGTGGAGAGGCTTTACACACCAGCTTGCAATCTTCTCCATCTGTTTCAGTAAATAGTAGATAGAAATCATGAAAGGCAAAGCAAAAAATCAATGCATTCCTTTGCATGACACTTAGCACAAGGATGTCTGACTTATAGAGCCTCGCTCTAAAAACCACTTTATAGATTAAAGATTTTTTTTTTTTCTTCTCCCTGGGTTATTCCAGTTCATCTTCCTCATAATGATTCTCTCCTTCAGTTTCCATTGTTTGGCACATGATGTGATTCTTGGGGCTGCCCTGTGCAGGGCCAGGAGTTAGACTAGGATTCTGTGATTTTATGTATTGCTATTTTAAATTAAAGTGAAACAATTTTGTACTGTAAGATCACAAAAACAGATTCACAGCTGATATATTTTGCCTTTTCCTCGTTTTCTCCAGCACAGCTATGCAGTGATAGCTTGGGGTCTGACTTCTTGTGTGCTTCTCTTAAAGCATATTACATTAAAAAAAAAAAATCCATCAAGTGTAAGTCTAAACACAGCAGCAAATTGTTCATTAGGGGGTTTGCAGATAGGCGGCCTTCAACAACCTATGCTATTCATAAAACTTAGAATCACCTTTAAGTAGTTGTGTTGTCAAAAAATGCAGAAGGAAAACCAGTTTCCAATCAACTTTTCATATGCAGGAACAAAATTATGAAAAGTTGATTTTATGTAAATAAATGATAGTGGTTTTATCTGAAAGTGCCAATATTACACACTAATATCAGGATATAAATGATACTCTTGCTTGCTAGCTTTGAAAGTATTAATGCTCCTGATGACTTTTTGTTTTCTGAGACACAGAACTGAGGGGGTTCAGTAGCTATTTTTCAGACATAAGCACTCTGATTGAAGTTCATTAATTCAGCACTTAGAACAAACTGTCTTAACATTGCCCTAATTTTGTGTGCACCTTGTGTTCGAGGAACATGTTGCTGACCAGCAACTGATAATGCAGCCACCATATCAACGTGTCTGATCTTGCCTCCCCAGAAAATAAGTGGACATTTTTCTCTTCAGTGGCTAGAAGCAGCCCAAATCTCCTGCCTTCCCCCACTTCAATATCTTGTTCTGTGTGGTGGGGGGAGAGGGGGTGAGAGCCTCTTACCAGTGTGACTTTTATGCTGTCTTTAGAGTGTCTTAGCCTTTGGTTTCTCTTCTTTACAGTCACATCTTGTATATGTGGCAATTACAGCCATGACTTATTCTGTAGAAAGCATGCTGGGGAGGTGTGTAATTTCTGACACTATAAATATGGGGAGAACCATTACCAGGTGATGATCAGCTCCTCGAGGGTCATGAGCCACGGCAGAGTTTAACAGTTTTGGATCCATGTCACTTTGCAGTGCTTTTGCCTGGAGACTCTATGAAAGCCTTTTTTCACCTTTAAAGATTTTTTACTTTGAAGTTAGTTGCATTAAGATAGCGAATGTCAAAAGCTGTGCACAGTGAGCTGTGGCTTCACTTATTCCCTCCTTTTTTTTTTTGAGGGGGGTGATGACTTTCCCCCTGCAGAACAGGGGAGACTCAACACGACGGAGAACGCCGGGGAGAAATGCATAGCCAGAAGAGCTGTAACTAATACCAAGCCTAGCATTTGGCCTCTGCTGGACAAGCCCTCTCCTCAGGCTTCCTAAGCCAGACCTTGCCTGATGCTGCAGCAGCAGGAGGGTTTGGACCCCTTGGACCCAAAGGAGGGCGTGAGGAGGAGTGGTGCAGGGGGTGAGAGCAGCAGGTGACAGCCCCATGTCCCAGCAGCTTCTTGCCTCTGTTCATTTCTGCTCCTCTGGCCAGCTCCCAAATGGGTCAGCCCCAGCACTGGGGTGGATTTCAATAGCACTGTTACCTAGAAACTGAGTCTGTCTCTTCCTTCCACTGCTCACTGACTGAAGGCTCAGGGGTGAAAGTTTTGCACGTGTTGAAAAAACGAAAAGAAAAAGAGGGAGAGAGAGAGAGGAAGGGGTCCAGCTTGGTTAGCATTTCTAGACCACTGACAGAGCTGTCAGCTGCTCTGCAACCTGCAAGGGGCCCCAAAATCTCCACTCGAGCAAACGTGGGCTCTGCAAGACTCTGATAGTTAGTATTTGAGTCAGCACTTCCCAGTGTGTCCTGCTTGTCCTCTCTTCCAGTGAAACACATCCTGAAATACGAGACCTCAATGTCCCCTTTCCTGATCTGAAGTGGTGGCAGAATACTGTCATTGACTTGCTTCTGTGACAAAATCTGCACGGTGGCTGACAGCCACCACACCAAATGCTATTTGCCTTTTTGTTGTCAGCAGTGTTAACTCTTAATGAGCAGAAAAAAGTAAAAAAAAAAAAATGTGTGTTCTCTTCCAGTACACACATCCCTCTGCCTCACTGCTGTGGGGTGAGCCGTGGTACCTATTGCTATGAGCAATCCTGGCTGTGCTTCAGCAGCAAAACATTTAACAGGACGTTTTCTTTCAGACTTAAGGTGTTTGCCGCACTTCTTTCATCTTGAAGGTAGATTAGGAGCAGCAGCGCCTGTGGTTTCTTTAAACAGTGCCATTTATAGGTCAGGTCTGGGGTAGCTTTGGTCACAGTCTGTCCTTTGGCAGCACTCTGATTTTGTAAAGTGGGATAGGGTCATAGGAATATTTTTAAATGGCTGTTTACTGCATCCTGTGGTCCAAGGTGTGTGTGTGTGTGTGTGTAAGTACTTTATTTCTAATAACCATGTCAGTTTATCTTGCATTCTGAACAGCTTGGTATGCTTGGCACAGTTTAACATGGCTTAAGTCTGTCTACAGCTGGCCTGCTGTTCATTTTTTCCTTACACTAGAAAATATAAGGATATGCTTTTCCTCTCTGTGGCAGTGCATGTCCTTAATTATCCTGAAACCATCTGAGAAATCTGAACTCAGAGAAACACGGATTGATGTCTGTGTGCTTGAAACAACAGAGCTTCTGCAGAGACACTTAGGATTTATGGAAAATCCATTATGGTCAATACATATTCTTCTAATTATATGATCAGGGGCCTGTGCAAAGTGAAAGTTCCCCATCTGGTTCAGTCAGAGATGCTTTTTCTATTTTTTCTAATTTTTTTTTTTTTAACCTTGCTGCTATTCAATGTTCTATTGACTTTCTCCCACTGGACTCCTGTTTCCTTCTGCTGTTCCCTTCCATGCCAGCTTGTTCCCATCTTTTATTCCTTCCACAGTTACAAGAGGCTCTGTCCTGCAGGTCTAGCACTGGGTTCTGCCATGTGCTGGCACCAATGTCTCTGCTCCAGGAGCTCTCCCTTTCCTCACCTGTTCCTGTGCCCAAGCCCTGAGCTGGCCTGCTTTAAACATTGCATACTGTTTTCCTGGGTTCGTGATGGAGCAATGAACAAAGTTAAAGGATGCAGCTCCAGAAGTTGTTTCTTGATTTCTTAATTCTTTCTGGTTTTAAATTCTTTTTTCCCCCATGCTTTGGATTTTATGCCTGACAACAGAATTGAAACAAATGAAGTGTTATAAATTTTGCTAAGCCCTCACAGCATTTTGAGAGTAGCTCAGGAATCATGAGACTGTTTTTAAGAGATTAGAGCTCTCTTTATTTTGTCTGGGTTTTTAAGAAGTCCTTTGGCTATATTTGGGTCACATTTTCAAGCTTTGTTCTGCAACCATGGAGGCTAAAACTTTATATTTTTTAATAAAATTGAAATTTAAGGGGCCATCACTTCAAACAACCAAGTACTGCAGGACATATAATTTGAGAGATGCCAGTTCTTCTGATCTTCTCCCAAAATGTGTTTTTACACATTTCACTACATTGGAGGCTTCTGGGGTTTTTTTTTTATGCAAGCCACTGTTCTTTTTATTTGTTTTCATCCATTGCTTTTGAACACAGCACATATGTGCAACCTGGGACAACTGTAAATTTCGTGATGGATTGGGAATAAATATTTCCATACTTAGCAAGAACTGTTTCTTGCATTGACACATCACCTCCCTTCCCTGGGGCTATAGCATCTCTCCCAAATCCTCTCTGTGTGCAGCTGATCCAAACACTATGTAATCCTTTTGATGCAGTTTGGTTCACTCTGAATCAGCAGAGCAGTTTGTGTGCTCTTAACCTCCACACTGCAGCCACACCTGCAGGGGGGCTGCTAATCTAATTTTGATTCACAGTGGTGGCAACAAACAGGTCACTTAGGGAGTTAATGTCAGCTGCTCCACTAATTACTGCAGGAAAGTGATCCCATCATCCCGGATGAAAATGTCTAACTCCAGCCTACAAAGCACTTCCAGTGGACTAATTCTGTTAACGCTCCATTACTGCTTCATTGGAGCTGTGTAGTCCATCTCCCAAAGCAAGGTAGTAAATCCCCAACCAACTCCAGAGCTGAGAAAATTTACAGACTAAAACATCATTGAGGATGTTTTGGGCATTGTTTTCTGTTGGGCTTGCTCCGTTTCTTGAAGTTTGTCTAGACAGATCTTCCCTGCTAACTCTTAGCTTTAGTAGTTTTCATCCTCCACTTCACCTTGAAGGGAGTTGGATGCCAAAGAATACCCTGTGGATGTGATCTCTCTGCTCCTTAGATACTGAAATATAAAAAGAGGATATAAAACTACACAATTGCAATGCCTTAAAGGTTATTGGGATCTCAGAAAATCTGACAGTGGCAGGTTGATATATATATTTATAAACCAGGTTTAAATATATACACACCAACCCCCTCAAACAGAAGTCAAGAATGCCTTGAAACATCTGGGTAGGTATCCTTGGGCTTGAGATCTTGCTTCTCTTGTCATGAAAAGCTCCACAGCAGCCTCAGTCCATGAGAAGCAACCTGGGCACTGTACAACAGCAAATGTTATAAGAATAACAGGGACAGGATTCTATGCTGCCCTTCACCTAAACTCCCCACTAAAAACATAGCTATGTACAAAGGGTCTTCTCTTCCTAAGTTTGGTGGGCTTTAATTGTCTTTTTTTTTAAGTGGGGATCCTCACACTGGCATCTTTAGAGATTCCTTAGATTTCTTCCTGTCATCCTCACTGTCGTTCCCCCTGAAGCCCACTTGTATGCCTCCTTTGAGATGTACAAATTGCTTTGGAATTCGTTGTCAAGCAAAGTGCTTTGGAAGAGCAGAAGAAGATGTGTTGTGTTGGGAGTTGCTGCCTGGCTTGGTTTTGAAAGGAGCTCTAAATGAGTTGTGTTCACTGCGACAGATCAATAAATATGCCCAGATGCCTGAGCTGCCCCTGGGCATTCCCTGTTTACTTCTCAGCTGAATTGCAAAGACTCTTGAAAACTTTCTTGGAAGTTGTAAGTGGAAGGCAAAGTGAAAGCTGTTGAGCTCCTTGTAGCTCGTGGGATAGCAAGGGCTGGGTGATGGTGGCTCCTGCAGGCACTGCTTGTGTGATACTACCTGCATGCCCCACGCCTGGGATCTCTGTTAGTCAAAATTCCCTTGCACTGAGTCTTATGGAGTTCATGCTTCAAAAGTAACTCCAAGCTGCTTTTATATTTCCCTCCCTCTTGTTTTAAATGTGTGAGTTGCATAAAAGTGTTAGAAATTGTGATATCATGACTTAACCGTGTTGCACATCCTGCAGTGAGCAGAACCTAATGCTCAGAGCTCACTAATTCTGTCTATAGAAAGAAATGTTTCTTCAGCTCCTTTCAAGGTAAAAAAAAAACAAACCCTTATGGTTCTAAATAGAAGTCTAATATAAAAGATTGCTGTCTGAGAAGAATTTTTTTGTCAATGCTTAGGAACCAGTGAAGTGAATGGTTATAGATGAGGTTGGAATGTAGCCTTAATGGCAGGATATGCTGCCACTGTACATTATCCTGCTCTGAAGTTTGGTTTATTTGTACAGACACAGCTGAAGCACCTCATGTGAGAAGGCGAGGGAGTGTCAGAGTAAATCCTGTGATTTGTTCTGAAGGTGTGACTACATATGGTTTGGCAGTGCCTGATTGTCTGTAACACAAGGTGTTCACTGTCTCCCGGGACTCGGACTGCGATTAACGCACACTTGGAAAGCTGCATCTCTGCTCCCCATAGGGAAGGACCACCCTGACAGGTACATCTGCAGCAGCCCAGCAGATGACACACCTTCGAGGAGCCAAGGCTGACACAGAGAGCGTGGCACGAAGCTGTTCCCCCTCCTGCTGGACAAGGGCTTGTGCCTTTATTCCCCACCGCTTCCCAGGGCTCCTTGGCTCTGCTCTGCCTGGCTGCCGGCTCTGCCTGGGGCAGATGGCTGGTTTCCATAACGAGGGGCTGGTTTCCATAAGGAGGGCTGGTTTCCATAAGGAGGGGCCGGGCTGTTGTGGCCCCTGTGTGACCACCCCGTAACCAGGCACAGCGCAGCTGTAGCGGAGCACGTGAGAGCCTCATTCGTCTTCCCGCTGACGCCGGGTCTGACCTTTTGTGAGGAAAACTGGTGGTGTCACTTGGAGCAGATGGTGAACAGGAGCTTGGTGAAACATCTGTGGTGTCATTTTTAAAGAGTCTTGTCAGGCTGTTCGAGGGATGGGGCTGTGGAGCCAGGATATGGCTGCTTCTCCTCATTCCAGAGGTGAGGTGCTGCTAAGGGCAGCGTGCACCTGAGATGGGATGGAAAATGTGACTGTGCTTCCGTGCAAGAAATTGCCAGCATTCCTTTGTGATGTCCTGAGCTAGGTGAAATATAGACTATCATCTTCCATGGTGTTGGACCTGGCCAAATTATCCAGCAAAAGTGGTCATGAGGGGTCTGTGGGACACACTTAGGCAAGAGGCTGCAGGTGTGGATTACTCACTGGCCATGGGACAGCTGCAAATGGAATTCTGACAAACCCACGCTGGTCAGCACTGCAGCCATTCCTGGGAGCCTTTTAAATCCACTGTGTTGCATTTAGCTCAATATTTAGCAAATTCACCCTGACTGAAGAATCAGTGTTGGCTCTTCTATTTCACTTCCCAGAGGTAGGAGGTGAAGATGTCCAAAGAGAAAATGGGCACCACTCTGTGATGGGCTGGGGAATCTGGGAATCACAGCTGATGGGGTATGAGCCATTGCTGTGAAAACTGCTGTGTGAACCACTGTGTCACCCATACCTGTCCAAGGACATTTCTGTGCACACCTGAGGTGGGTCCTGGCTGTATCAAGGCTCACAAAAGTAGGTGGTGGCAAGGGCCGACTTAGGCAGCTAATGGGACCTTTCTCTGCTCCAAAGGGAAGGGGATGAGAGAGACCATGGAAACAGAGTGCTCAGAGGAGCTGATGATGCCCTGTCTTTGGAAGTGTTCAAGGCCAGGTCGGATGGGGCTCTGAGCAACCTGGGCTAGTGAAAGGAGTTCCTGGCCATCACAGGGGGGGTTGAAATGGGATGTTCTTTAAGGTTCATTCCAATCCAAACCATTCCATGATTCTATGAAACTTTCAGCAACAGGAATGACTGAGGGGAGTGTTTAGAAGGGTTATGGGGAAGGCTGGAAGCAATGGGAAGTTTTCATCACTGGAGAGGTGCTGGAATAACTGGGCCAGGTGAGAGAAAACAATTTCTGTGCTCAACATCCCTAGACACTGTGAATTACCAGGGCCAACATGGACTCAGATTTAGGGTGTTTTTGCTTCTGCTAGTGCTTTCTGAGCCTGCACTGATTTCCCAGTTGTTGCACCTGACAAACATTTCCTGATGTGCCAAGCCTCTTTCAGGCAGCTCAGATGCTTTGGGTCATCACTTCTACCAATAATCTTACATCCTCCAATATTTCCTGGTAACCTGACAGATTCCTGGAAATCCTGGCTCCCAAAACAAGAGGGCCTCTTCATTTTGTGTGTGGTGAACCTGGCATGCTGAAGGTACACGAGATGCCTTTCTGTGGGCAAGGCTTTCTGTACACATGCAGTGGGTGCTGCTTTTTTGTGTGCAGATTTTAAGAGTTGTGCCATAGGTGGGTGCCTGGAAGAGACCCCATTTCAGCTTCAGAGAATAATTTGGGACCGAATTATCTCTGTCTGAGGGAAGTGGTGACAGACAGGCTTGTCACCAGCAAGTGTCCTGACAGGGACAGTGTGGGCACGGGCAGGTATTCCTCCCAGCAAACCGCGTGAGCCATGTGAGAGGCTGAGGAGGAGCCAACAAAAAGCATGAGGTAGTTGCTATTCCTGTTAGCTGGTTTATTTCTCAGTGTAACCACCCCGCGTTTACCTATGATATCTACACAGCACCTCTGTGTGTTTCATGGTGGCAACAAAAAAAATGACACGGGGATGTGCCCCCTTTTCCCTTCCCCTGGGCATAAAGGGCAATCAAAGCTGGCAAACAGGTCCCTAAGAGGTATTCCTTCCCTTCAGTGGCTCCCTGGGACTGGTCCAGGTCAAATATACACATGGCTGTAAAATTATGAATGAAAAGAAGTGAAATGTGGTGACAGTAAGTCAAACCCTGAATTGTCTCTGTGAAAAGTAGGATAAAGGATGACTGGCTGGTTTGGGTGCAGTAGCAGCTGTCTGCAGCAGTGGGAATGGGATTGCAATGGAGTTAGTTCACTGAGTGAATCACACATCCCCAGAGACCTGGGTGGATGCCCCCAATGGATAGCGTGAGCATCCACGACAGTTCATTCTCTTTGGAATCTCTGAGCATTGCTCTCATAGCCAGAGCACCTTTCTCACACACTGGTGGTGCTTCTGCTGCCTTCCTCACTGGGGACTGGTTTGGGTCCCCCAAGAAACACCACCATGTGCTTAGAACTTTGCCTCTGCCCGAGTTCGCACATCCCCAAGCCTGCACCCAAAGTGCCGTGCTCCCTTTGCAGTGTCTTCTTTGGCTGGTGCCTCTTGGCTCCTCCACAGCCAGGGGATGTCTGGCCCCTAAAACACTGAGCCCTAAAAACCTGCTGGAACAGTTAAAATGCAGCGCTGGAACACCATGCTCAGCAGACTCCCTGCTTTTGCCAGTTTTATTCTTCAGCACCGGTTCTGCTGTGTGCCTTTAGGAGAGAGCTGTTTGTGTCTCCAGCGTTAACTGTGGCTGTCAAACACCATCCTTACACTACTCAAATGACAAATCCTTGTCCTTAAGATGAGTTGGCCATAGCAGGGTCTGCCAGAGCACAAACCCACCAGCAACAGGCACTGCTGGCAGCTGCTGCTGCTCCAGGTGACGCAGGTACTCGACTCCACGGGCAACACTTGGAAGGGATCATTGTTGTTATCAAATATAAGGCATCCAGGCTGACTGTTAGGTTTCATCTGATCACAAGGCAGGCTTTTATTAATCCCTTATCAATGCAGGGCTTTTGATTGAAATCTGTCTCTCTCTTTCAGTCTCCTCCCCCCTTCTCCTTGCAGGACATAGAAGACAATGGAAGGGATAGGGCCAAACTGCTCTTCTGCAGACAAGAAGCCAATTGTCTAAAAACAACACTTCATTCAAGACCACGGGAGACTGAGGACAGTGGCAGGAGCATGAATATACAAAAGTGCCTACTGTTAAGGCCACAGCTTTAAGTGTTTAAATTCAAATCACATTTCCATCTGAGGTTTGAATTTATGGCAAGAACATACACACAAGGGTTTCAGTGTGCTAAATAAATCTCATCTGACTTCTCAGGGTATTCCTCATGGCAACACATCACAGCTGAGTGCAAGGGAGACTCGCTTTCCTTGCTTTATGAAGGAAAAATATTGAAGTAGGTTATTTTGGTTTGGTTTGGGTTTGTGTGCTCTGTGTTAGTAAATAACACAGCCTGTCATATCTAGGCTCTGGTTGTCTGATTGTGAGGTTAGTCCTTTGCTTGAAATGCTGTTGTTCTTGGACCTTTGCCTTGAGCTGGAGGGCTTATATGTGTGGAGGAAGAGGAGGAACCAAGCTAAAAATAAAGTGGAACAAAACTGTTTATTGCCATGGAGTAGACAATGTTTTCCTAGATGTCTCAGCAGCCCTGTCCTTGCAGGCAGTGTGGACTGGCACAGCCTGCTTTCATCACATGCGGGCTGCGATAATCTGTGTCCCATATCGCCTTCCTCATATTTTGCTCTGTGCTCCATCTAATATTTTGCTCATGCTGGTCACAGCAACAGCAAGAGAAACAAGCTCCACTTTCCATTACACATCGAGCAAGGAGCATTTGCATTGCAGATTTAAGAGGCAGGTCAAGTTCCTTTGCTCCTTCACTCCTTCGTGTCTTTCAGCATGACCCTGTGGTGTCTGCTCCTGCCATGGCCCTGAACTGATGGCAGATGCTGAGAGCTGCAGGGACTGCAGCACAAAATACCTGTGTGTTCACAGAGCCTGGACCAAAAGCACTATCTGTCTCTCTTTGTGGAGAAGCACTGAAGGCAGGGAAGGAGGGACTTCTGCACAGCACTCTCTGGGGCAGGAGTTGGTACACACAGGAGCTGAGCAGATGTTAGATTGCTTATGGGAGCAAAGAGAATTTCCCCAATTACATCAGATGAGCTGCAAACTAGATGTGAGACAACTGTCCTTAGTCAGGATTTAGAAGAAAGCTTCTGTTGGACTGGACATTCCCTCCTTGCCCGTTTTCATGCTTTGAATACATGACCCTAAACCCTCACCTGTGAAACCCTGTTGGTGCTGGGTGTTTGGCTAAAAGCACAAAATTGACTCAGTGCACAAATTGCCCTTTTCAGTATAGATGCCATAAAGGCAGGTAAAATATTCAGATGTTCAAATATTTTCCATGAAAATCTCCCAGCTGAGGTTATCTTTGACCGGTATATCAACATCCACCACCACACAGATAAACAGTGACCAAGGAAAGATCACAGAGGCCACATCCTCTGCCTGCCCAGCCACACTCCTCTTGCACTGATAAAACATTCCTGCAGCCCTACAAGTTCAAAGAAATGGAAAAAGGGCTTCTATCAGCAATGTTGGTTTCAGTCAGATTGTTGTGAATAGTTTATGCACAGTATCACGAGGTGCTCAGTTTCTGAAATATTGGTACAAGCAGAATATCATTTAGAGTTTGGGTTTAGTGTCTCAGTACTGAGGAACACTGCATTTTCAGATGTTTTAGAAACCAATCCATAATAATATTTCTCTGTGTGAGTGGAGCACAGAGCACTGGTGATGCCTCTGGTGTCCTTTCCCAACAGGTACTGCCTGTGCTCCCTGGGCCAGTGGCTATTTCCTGAGGGTCAAACCAGGGTATCCTCACAGAAAATTCCCAGGTCTGGCATGCGAGTTTTGTTATATTATTAGCACACTTTGGTTATATTATTAGCTACTCTTTTAGGGCAGCTAATTGAGAAGCTGCAGCAGAGCTGTCTTTTCCTGAATCCCCAAAACCACGGAGGTCCCTTTTCCTTGGCAGCAGTAATTGAGAACATGTAGTCAGATTGCCTCTGGGAGAGGTGAGTTATTAAAAATCAGGCATTTGAGCACTGGTTTTGTGAGCTGGAATGACGGTAAAGGGCAGACAGGCAAATCTCTTGTGCAGAAACCTCAGGCAGGCCATGACCTGTGGCCAAATGCAGCTGTGTGGTTCTTCAAGTGTCTTATTCTCAAGTCCTCTTCATGCCTAGGAAAGGAGCTTGTGCACCCAAAGGGGTGGATAATTTTCTTCCTATGTGGGCAGTTGCTTTGGTAAAAGATGTAATATCTTCTTACAAACTTTGTCTCGTTTAGTGGGGAACAGTAATTTTAGTGTCATGTGGGTCGTGAGGTGCAGGAATTGTCCATCTGCATCCCTGTCCTGTGTCTGTGCCTCACCTCTCTAGGAAATGGGTGGTGAAAAAAAAAAAGACCCTGAAGCACCCTCTACCATCACTTTTTTCAACAATTAAGACATTCTCTTTTTCTCTTCCTAGTACATTTAGTGCCTCACAGATTACTAACTCAGTAAATCACTTCCCTCCCCTTGGCTACTGTGCATTTCATCCGTGCTGGTTGCAGTAGGAGTGGGGTGACCAGGTGGAGCTCCCATGTCAGCTCCATCCCTGCAGCCACTGGAAATTCAGGTTGTGTCGACAGTGTCATCACAGAATTATGGAATGTCCTGAGCTGGAAGTGACCCACAAGGACCATTGACTCCAACTCTGGCCCTGCCCAGAACGTCCCCCAAGAGTCACTCCATGTACCTGAGGGCATTTTCCAAATGCTCCTTGAGCTCTGTCAGGCTTGGTGCTGTGAGCACTGCCCTGGGGAGCCTGTTCCAGTGCCCAGCCACCCTCTGGGTGAAGAACCTTTTCCTGATATCCAACCTCAACCTCCCCTGGCACAGCTTCAGGCCATTCCCTCGGGTCCTGCCCCTGCTCACCAGAGAGAAGAGATCAATCAGTGCCTGCCCCACCTCTTCCCCTCATGAAGAAGTTGTGTTGTCTGCACATGACCTGGGACAGCTCTCCAAAGACTCCTCTGGATGCAGGATGAGGATGTGGCTTGTGCCCCAGCCTTGCTCCCCACTGCAGTGAGGTTGAAGTGACTCACTCTTCCAACCCACCGCTACAACAGAGCTGGGTTTTGGTTAGTCCTCACCTTGTCATTTGAGGGTTTAGGGTAAAAAAAAAAAAAAAAAAAACAGCAGCAAGGCAGCCTGGCAGTGCCATCTGTGCTGAACACTTGCCACCCCTCACCAGCTGGGCTCTGCACCACCATCTGCAGCCAGCATCTGCTGGGGAAACTTGTGAGCTCCAGCTTCGGTATTAAGGGGAGCAAATTACTATTGGAAGGCAAAAAATCCTATATCAAAGCAACCTCAAAACCAAAACAGGAAGCAGGGTGTCACCTGGAAGCACATCCTGAGCGTGAGTGGGCTGGACATGAACCATCCATGGTGAACGGGTGGAAGGTGGCAACGCTGCCTTTTTTGTGCCAGCTTGAAGATCTTGCCTTGTCTCCTGAAAATGCAAATACAGATCCCTCCAGCTCAAAGTCTCCAAGATGTGACTCTTGAAAAATAAAGGCAGCAGGGTTTGTTTCTTCCACGAAGTAGCTCAGTATCTTCATGGCACCTCTGGAAGTACAGCGTGGGTGAAATTGGCTCTTCTGGTTTTTTTTTGTTTAAAGTCTTCACCTTGCCATTAAGATTGTTCTAAAACTCAGTGCTAAATTAAGTGTTGTGCTACTCTGATTCTGATTCTGTCTCCTCCAATGGCTGTTAAAAAAAATAAAAAAGAAATGCGTTATAGTTCTCCTTGCTCACCATTCTCCCATGAAATCAAATCCAGCTCTTACCTCTGGTTTATTACTGAGCATCACTACAGGAGGTGGTTAAGGGTTTTTTAACTGGCAGCTACAGAAGCATCACTTTAATTGCACAAAATGTGTGGTGGATATTGAGAACACTTTCAACCAGTTATTTGCCTTGTTTGATTTGTGTGGCACCACTAATGTAATACCATCTTTACAAATTACTTTAATTATGACTTCCCCTGTGTTATGGAAACAGAATGGAGAGCTTTTTCAAAATTTAACAACCACACATTCTCGTGTCCCATAATTTACAATATTCAAACCAATTATCACATCAGTAAAAACATGAAAAACAGTTTCACTGTTACAGCCATTATTGAGAATACATAGCTGAAGTTGTTGAAAATGTGCTATCTACATCTACATACATCTTAGTGAGTGCCAAAAGACTTTACTTAAAAGAATCTTGTATTTTTGAAGCAACCACAGTGTTACAAAAAACCCCAGTGGTGATAAACAAGTACACTTGCTTCTGTGGTCGTGGCTCAAATTGTGTTTTCAAGATGACTGTCTAATATTATCAGGTTGATACAGATTTTAAATCTCTATTGTCATAAGTGTGAATAAGGTTTGCTTTAGCAGCTGGGAAAACATATTTCAAGCTGGGAATAAATTAATATGAATAAGAGGATGTGTGGGGAACTGTTTAATACTGCCAGGAGCAGAAAGACCAGGCTTTTTCAGTTAATACAAACAGAATATTTGCATCCACATCTTAAGATGTGCACCCAGGAGTGACTGAAGGCTGCTGTATAGATGTTTTTGTTGGTAGGATTTTGTCAGCAAAGACTGCAGTAGAGACAGCACTTGTAATGATAAAACTTACCTTTTTCCTAAAGAGATAAAAATCCCCCAATCGATGTCATTAATACAGTAAAGGGACTCTACTGCTGCTGCTGCTTCTGCATGTGCTGGTGGCTTATTTTGCCGCTGTTGCTTCATCAGTGGGAGAGCATTCTTCTTGTCCTTGTGGCTCCACATTTGGTTTCAAAGTGACCACGGATGGAAGCCTTCACCTGAGCAGCCTGGAAGTGGCTTTGTGGAGCGCATGTTTGTTCACACAACTGAGAGGAAAATATCCCTGCCCTGAGTCTGCAACATTATTTCAAATGCAATAAAGCATTAAGCCTTGATTTAGTTATAAAACTTAATGAGACACTGCTACAGAGGTGTTTCAGGAGCCCTGCTGGCTTCCCTTGTTCTTCATAAAGTTGCTGAACATCCTTCTGCTGTGCTTGGGTTTAATTCTCATGGGAAAAGTTTACCCTTTTGTTTCTTTGTAGCTCACTAAATGCTGACAGCCAGCACAACATTGTGCAAGATATGGGAAAAGGGAAAAGAGGGCAGGGAAAACTCAGAAGAAACACAACAGAGGATGTGCCCACCAAGGTAACCAGAAAGCAGCTCTAAGCAGCAAAACCATGGGACTTGGATCAGCCTGATGTTCCGTGGATAAAGAAAATGAAGCTAACCTACACTGATGACTTCACTGCATTTCTGCGGAGTCCAACCGCAAAGTTCCCACTTGCCGTCGAGTTCGGCGTCTTGGATTTGCACACGCGATAGCCCCCGAAGAGAGAGACTCTCGGGGATGAGGCACAGCAAGGTCAGCCTCGCTTCCCCCTGGGAGCTGCCAGCCTGCTGTTTCCCATCACGCTCCCAGCGCTGCTGGTGCTGCCGAGGCTGGGGTGGCTCAGGGCAGCTGGCAGCACACCCGACACACGTCGATAGTGTCGATGTTGCGCCTGGTTTGTCGCGCGCAAGGGACTCTGCCCTGCCCGTCCCTGCATCCGAACAGTCACTCAGAGTGACATTCCGGGGCTCTTTTTCAGACCCCTCCATCCATGGAAGCAGTAAGCAAAGGAAGCTGGGAGACAGACGTGCAGCTGATGCAAACACAAATCCTCCTAAAGAGCTCAGTGGGGCTGAACCACTTCCATCAGCAGGAGAAATTTCCCTCTTTTCCCAGGTCTAAAATGGTGGCCTGCAGCCTGGCCCAGCCATACCCAGCCTGAGCACTGTCACTTGCTCCCGGGAACATGTTTCCTTTATTTTCAGAAAGGGATGGTGAGGGCCCAAGGGAGGAGCTGAGGGCACAGAGCTGGAGCCCCAGAGGCAGTGCTGTTGGCTAACCACCTTGGTGGCTGCTGGGTTTCTTCTTGGGTGGCTCAGTTTGGCAGAGTGTGGGGCACTGCCCTTCTACATGGCAAGGATGTGTTGTATCAGCCAGCAAAAGCCTGGATGTGTGTAATCCTTTACAGCTCATCCACCCTCTCCTTAACAGACACTTTGCTTTTTCATTATAGGCTTCTCTCCTCTAGACCCCTTCTCCAAACACTTTAAAGTCCCAGCTTCAATGTTTCTCTTTGTCACTTCTAAAAGTACACTCATTTTTTGCCTTCTGTTTTCCCTCCATGTAAAATTTATCCCAGTGTAGTTTTATTAGTTATTGCTACTGCACTTGAACTTACAGAACTTTTATTCCTTTTTTTCTTAGTGATGACAAATATCACCAAGGGCCTGTGGTAGGACAGGTGTAATGCCAGAGCCAAGTGGTTTTGTCTGTCTAGATTTCCAATATCTATTTATTATCCCTGTCACAGGGGTTAATAAATAAATAAATAAATGTGTATTTTTACATAATCAGCAACAACAAAGCTCTAGGGACTTTCTGAGAATCTGAAAATCTGATTGCAAAAACAAGCAAAAAGACATCTCCAGCAGTTAAAACTCAGGGTTGTGCTTTGAACTTTTGCCACATTTTTTTAAACAAAGTCATCAGCTGTGATTGCATCCAGTTTGAGATCGTTGCCATAATTAATTTTAATTAAAGTATACTGAACTTAAACCTTGTGAGGGTTTCTTTCGTGTCCTTGTGTAGCACCGATATTCACGTATGCTAGGACATCACTCACATGCAATTTTGCAGTTCAGTGTTGACTCACACAGCACCTGCCAGCTTAGCCATGCTTTGAAAATTCAAAATATGCTCCTGAAAGCAGGTTGCAGTGAATGCCAATACAATGATTACATAAACAGAGGAAACTACTGTCATGTGTAAATGCAATTTTGTAAATACCACGTAAATACCACATCACACGTGTCCTCGCACGTGCCGATAGGTTTTTATGGCATACAGGGGATTGATTTTGCTGTGCCCTCATCAATCTATTCCATGTGATGATGTGCTGTGGACAGGGATTTGATCCATGCTGCCAAAATCTCTGTAACTCTGGCTGTTTGACTGACAAATGAAACTCCTGCTCCCTCCCAAACTGGAGCCAGCCCCAGCTGCTGTGTCATTCACTTTTGGGAAGCTGTGAAAAACAGTGAGTGCAGCTACAACTGACTTGAGGGTGAGAAACGTTTGCTATGGATATAAAAGTGTTCCTGGCAGAGCAGGAGAGGCCATCCTAATACCTAATTGGCTTTATTCTCACTATACATTCCTTTGGCAACTGTCTGCAGGGCTGAAGCAAGTGATATTATTCCCTTCAGACTTCATATAAAGAGATTCTGACACAGAAATCAGAAAACCAGCAAGTATATAAAGGTGCGATACTATTCATTTGCTTAAGAGAATATCATTTGGATTTAGCAGAAAATTAAAGAGAAGTATTTCTTACATATTTTTGAAACAAATGTATGGAGAAAGTAAATTATTTACCATACAGATCTCCATATAAGCAGGTTCCCGTGTTTTGGTAAGGCTGGAAATAGTATTAATTGAAAAAATGTTGGTTGAAAAATGCTTGTCTTCCTGAAATTTGCTGCCACCTTGAATTAGTATTCCTCATGTTAAGTGCTTGTCAAGCACACGGCCAGTAAAAAACGCGGGTGGTGTAAACAGAGCTATGTGATCGGGAAGTTTAAAAAGGTTTGCTAATGCCTTTTGGGGGGGTCTTCCTGTTTCCCAGATGAAGAGTTTTCCTGCCCAGAACACTCTGAGATATCTGTATGAGCCCGTGTTGGCTCAGCCAACAGTTCACCTCTGTTCTGCAGATTTTAGCCACAGGAATCGTTTCCAGTTCCGCTTCCCCACTGCCTCCCGTTCTCAAAGGGGAGCGGGCGCGATCAGGAATACCCAGTGTCACTATTGTCGTTGCTAAACCAAATGAGAATAAAGTTGAAAAAGCTCTTGAATGGCCTCCTGGAAGCCAGTGTTTAACTCCTGGTGTTGGGATGAAAATCACAGGTTTTTCTAAACCCTGGGAAGCGTCCAACTCTAGTCTGCACCAGAACTGCTGAACAGACTGGACTTTGAGATTGAGCCAGGAGATTAATTCCTACTTTCCTGTCACAGCCTCCTTCCTCTTGAAGGCAGAAAGCAAGCCAAAAACCCCTAGAGCAGTGTGTCTGACCTTTGCTGTTGGCTGCCAGGGCCCCGAGTGCAGCCATTGCTTGGCTCCTGGGATCCCCACGCACCCCATTCCCACCCCTGGCTGCTCCTCATGTGCCTGCTGGATGCCCCCATCTGGTCATGGACCCAGTGCTACGTCACCTCACTGGCCACAAAGCTGCTCCCTGGCATGGCCACCTGCCTCCATCTCCTGGGCAATCCATCCATCCATGCATCCTAACTCCCCTTTGTTAAAGGGCAAACATTTGTTCTGGACCAAAATACTTGTGGAGCTGGCCAGCCTTTGTCACACAGAGCTGGTCTTTAGGAAGAGAGATCTTGGAATTTCCTACAGGGAATGGGGTGACCTCTCCTTGACTGCTACCGAATTACAGGGAGGCAAGCAAGTAAACCAGGGTCAGGACAAAAGGAGGTGGTGCTCCATGGAAGCAGTGGTGGAGCTTAGGACCTCAGGAAGTGTTTTCCAGAGGGTGGTGCTTGGATGGTGTTTCATGATTTCAAAGGGAAGATGGCAAAGTATCTGGAGGAGAGGCCCTTTGATTACTGAATGACAAAGTGCAGCAGGCTCTGGGAGCCCCTGAGCTGAACATAAGGAGAGGTTGGGAGAATATCAGGGACAGAAGGATCATGTCACACTTATGCTGCTCCTGCCCTCCCCTCACTGTCCACCTCTGGCCATGGCTGGGCACAGAATGATGGGCCAGAAGGGTCCTTGTCTGGAGTGACCGTGGCCACCTTGTCACCTCATTTGTGGCTTTCAGGAACAAAACACAGCCTCTCAATGATGGTTCACAGAGATCACCTCTCTCTGAGGTCCTGCCTCTGCATAATTAATGATTCAGTCTTCAGAAGAGGAGGGCTTGGGGCAACACTGCTGCCTTCTTGTGTGGATCCCTGGCAACATGAAGTGCTTTATTTGGTGATCAGTTTGGATGGATTGCCCTATTGGTGTCTCAAACCTGTGGGCATAGGAACAGTGAATAACACCAAAAATAAGTTTTAATATTATTTGACTGACTTTTATTCTTAAATATTAAGTAAATTCATCATCTTAATTAAGCAGATGTGATCTTTCCAATTTAACAGAGCAAAATTTCTTATTGCTGGTGGATTTAGTTATAGATTTGTGACAAAAGCTCCACATGAAAGCCTAGCCCTACATTCATTTTAATTGTACTCATGCAATGTTTCTCTAGGTTACAAGTTACACAATATAAACTTGGTTTGTCTAACTTACCTTTCACGAGTTCCTACAATAATCAAATGAACCCCCAAGTAAGGATTAGCAGTTTCTATGCTTCATTCTGATCCATTGAAGCTTCAAAATCCAAGCTGCAGTAAAGAGGAAAAACAACAGCATGGTTTCATACCACCTCAGACATGCCAGTGGAATAATTAATTTGGTCTTCTTGATGATCATCTTCCATGTTTCCAAGTCAAAACTGATTTGAGCAAGACATCAGTCCAGAGAGAATTAAATGCAGGTTTTGTTCATTGTGATAATTAAACAAACCTTGTTCTTCTCTCAGTCCCCTGACTTTGCCTGATGTTTTTCTCTCAGACAAAGGGGTCAGTGCCAGAACGGATGTCAAACAACGTAACATGAAACGTTAACGATGATTTGCATTTTATTTGGTTTCTCATCAGGCTCCCATCTCCCCACTGATTCTCTCAGGATGAGTGTGTGCTTTCCACGTGGGTTGGAGGCTTTCCTCCACCCCCAACTTTTGGCCAAGGCACCTGCAATGTCTGGAGGCCTTGGGCTCTCTCAAGAAAGGCAAACAATGCAATTTTGTTAACGCAAGATCCGTTGTGTGGATTAAGCAGAAATAGATGGATCCTCAGCTATGGCAGAGGCTGTCCCCACGCAGATGCCAGAATGTATGAGTCCACTGGACAGCTGTAATCAGGTCCAGGCAGTAATCCCTGCCAGCTGTTGCACAGATGTGCACATCAGAAGCATTTATATTTCGGGAAGGCTAACAGGCACCATCTAAGTCCTCCTCTCCTTGCCCACAGCACAGCCCCTCCGGTAGGATGTAGTACCAAGGTGTGTTGATTTCTAACTAACTCTCCAAATCATTTGAATCTAAAGATTTCTGGCGATAAAGTGTAATGGTCTATGGAAGAGAATAGCTGGTGCACACCTCGGAGCCTGATTTTGATCTAAGTTACCCTGTCCAAATTATGCTGCTGCAAATCAGGAGTGGCTTTCACAAGAGAGATACAACAGAGAAATGAGGCAGGAAACAATGCTCTGAACAGGCAGAGCTTGCAGGTTTGCCAGCAGGACTGCCAGGGAGTGCAGGTGCTCTGCAGAGCGGGGTCACAGTGGCAGCTGCTTCTCTGCAGAGGAGTTACAATGGGTTTTATAGCAACTGCTCCAGTCTCGGGGACAAAGTCCTCTAAAAGGTTCTCCAGTAACCATCCTGCAACCACAAGCTTAGGCTGACTGGGAGAAAAGGTGCTGGAGCCTGAACTCTGGTCTCTTCTGCCTCCTTGGAAGGGGCAGGGAAAGCCCCTGGTTGCATTGGCAGAGGCAGTCCCTATCAAATATGGGAAATAGGTGGGCAGAAGGTGCTTTTGACTTTGGGCACCCTGCTGGAGATGTTCTCACAGACTCCAGAAGGGAAAGAAATTGCTCTGAGGCAGATTCTGTCATCCTAAACCACGCAACATGCCCAGGAAAATCCCAGGAAATTTACTCAAATGAGGATTACTGTGTTTGAGCCCAGCCATTTGTCACTACTTTTCTTCAGCTTGTTGTGACCCCAGATATTCTAACTTGAACACAGCCCATTCTTTTGCTGAACCCCCATGCACACCCATAAAAAAGTGAATTTATATTGAATATTCAGTATAATGTTACAGTTCAATTATACATATACAGTTAAATTATGTATATACAAAAGACACATATATTGACACATATAAAGAAAACACATATATACACACACATATATACAATAAATTCAGCTTCAAAAGACAAAAAAAAAAAAAGTAGAGGTATAATACAATCAATAGCTCATAGTGTTTCTGAAAGCCTTCTATGAGGGTAACCACAAATAAGTTCAACAGTCCAGTTCAGGAACACCAGCTTGGATATTGTCAGGGGCATATGGAGAAAATTCCTTGCAATGATTACAGAGCTGTAAACTGCTGCTGAGTGGTAACCAATGCTACATGCAAATGTGGAAATTGCTTGTTAAGTGTAATGTTCAGTGATAAGTGTTTTGATTACAGTTGTTTTAGGGAAATCTGATATATGGCAGCAGCGAGATTGAAGGAATATTAATTCCACCTTGGATCATCTCAAGCCTTAGGACTGGCAGAAGACAGAGAAAACTTTTCTCTCCTGGATAGCTTTAAGTTATAGACAGTTCTGAATGATTTGGGTTTTTACAGGTGAAAGAAAGAGCAGGACATCAAGGCTGTTATAGCCTGTCCAAGTCAGAGTGCAGAACCACCCCACTGGCATCTGCAGGTACAGAACACACACCACCAGCTCTCCAAATCTCAGCAGGCAACTTCATTGGCCAAAACCTAATCTTGCACTGGAAAAACGAAAAGGAAATCCTGGTCATAAAACCACAACTTTTTCCCAAGGATGTGGGAGCAATATTTGTCATGAAACTATTTTTTTCTGAAGACGTTGGAAATAAGAAGTGGAGAGATGCCTTCTGGTGAGGGGCTCCATAGCTCAGAGACCAAGCTCATGGGACGTGGTGTTGGGTCTTCCTCCCCAGCACCAACTGTGTACAAAGTGGCCTCTTAAAACTGGCTCTGCTTACAGATTATGCCCTGGAGGATAGTCTATGTATCTTCCCACCCTGTTCCCTCCCTCAACCTGCATTTGGGCTTGGGAGCCCCTCAACAGGCATATCTAAGTTATCAGGTGCATTTGCATCTGAGCTCTAATTTTTTTATTTGCCTTTGATCTCTGATTCAATCATCTTCTTTTTTTTCCCTGACGGATTCATACAAGGGCAAAACACTCGACTTTTGAAAAGTACAAATGAAAAGTAAGTAACAGAATGTGGGGAATACACACTCCTAATTCCTGACATTTTAATGAACTCTGTGGTCTCATTCTGGCACCCAAGCACGTCTGGTCAAAGCAGCCCCCTTAGGGCAATGACAGGCTCATAAATGAATCTCAGACAGCATTTTTGTGCATTTTCTCCATTGCATATTCAACACAGACTTGTGCTTGGTGAACAAAACAAAGGGTTTAAGGACTATCTTTAACTGGACACCAACATTTTGTTTGTCCCAAAAGAGAGCCAACAACAATAATCTGGGGAAGGAGAAGGAGGATGACTATCCTTTGGTTCCTGACTAAAACCAGCCTCAGATGGGGATCAGGACATTTTCTAGACGTACGTGTGCAGATGTGTGATTTTGCACAGAATCGCTTTTTGTCCTCCCAGCGTTCAGCCCATCCTTTATTTAATCTGCTTTTTATCAGTTTGTAAATTCCCATTCACAAATGGAAACATCCCTGGGGAGCTTCCATCGTCCACTTGCAGCCGGATGCCACGGTGATAGGAGTCTGGGAGGTGCTGTGCTGCATGTTCCTGTGCTGAGAGGGACCTGCCAGCCCTGCTCAGGCTGCGGCAGCTGCCGAAGCCACCCAGCTGAAGGGCTGGAGATGCCACTCGAGCACCTCAAGGGCCATTCCCCAGCAGGATGTGTCAGCTTGTGTAGAGGTCTACACCCCCAGTCATTATTGGCACGGCTACCTCAGATACCTGGCATATCCATGATCCACAGGCTTAACGTTGGCAAGCCAGCTGTCGGCACTTTGATAGTGAAGTGGATTAAAGCCTTGATAATCTGTGAGTGATGGGTATTGTGAATGTGCCTAAAAGGACGGGCTCGCAGAGAAAAGGCTTCCTACACTCAACCAGGACCATTAGTGGCATATAGTTTGCTGGCTGCAGTAAGTACAGGAATATGTCAACCAAACAAAATGCTGCATGATCATTACGCTGCCCTTAATCAACTTGAAGGTGCCTTCCTGAATGCCACAGAGAAATGCACTGGCTGCTGTTGAATAGGCTTTCTTCCCTCCAAATAAGACCATAACCAACAGGACATCTGAGTCCAGATTGTTTTCCAACATCTCATCCATCTCCTGGTCCGACTCATGAGATTACACCCAGCATCAGTGCACTGAAGAGGACAAATCTCATTCCATAGCCAGTAGTTTCAACGCAGCTGATCCTTCTGCCCAGCACATCCTGCCCAGGCAATGAAAGAATGAAATAGTATTTTTTGTCTACAGAATAAAGAAGCTGTTTCAATCACCCTTGTCTCCAATGCCTTTTATACTCTGAGTGATGGCAATGTCACAGGTCAGTATCTTTATCTACTTGGTATGCCTTCATTCCATTTCTCCAAGCCAGCCCCTCAGAAACAGCCAGCAGGAGCCATACCAGCCCCCGGCATGTGGGGATAAGCGTTTCAGTGTTCATCCCCTGAAAAAGAATGTCTAACAAATATGTGGTTTTGACTGTCAGAGACCGTGCAGCAACCGAACACAAGGTCCTTGACCATTATCTTTCTAACATTTCCAGACAGGGAGCCTGTCTGAAATCGTTGACTGGAACAGGCCGTGACTTTTCACTTCATGATGGAATATCATCCATGTGAGAGTGAATTTCTTAGCTTGCTTGAAAAATTCATTGGGAATTTGTTTGCACCAAACCAGCCATTGCTATTTGCCTCACACAAGGACCACATTTCCCGAGTTTCTCTCTTGTGGAGAAATTAACAAGCAACTTCATGAATGGGGGGAGATTCAGACAAAGGGTAAATTCCCTGCTGAACCAGGCTGCAAGCCCACAATTTTCAATGTACCTGGAGTCTGAAATCGTGTTGGCTATAGACAGGAAGGACCAGAACTCCACACTACTCTTCTTATGAGCTCTCATCATATCCTGAAGTCACTGGAACTGGTAGCTTGTACCGCCCGAGTCAAAACTTCGATACCAGTGATGGCATAACTCTGGAGCAATCTCTTGACATAAAAGCTTTGGTTGTGGATTAAGCCCAGCTGGACATTAGGCCACTCTCACACAGCTGCTCTCTCAACCCCCTTCTCTCCCCTCTCCCCACCTCGCTGGAATGAGAAGGAGAATCAAAGTAAACTTCATAGGTTAGAAAGAGTACAGTCCAATAGAGAGATTGGAACAGTTTAATAATGGAAAATAGAGTAAAATTCAGTAATTATGGCAAATAATAATGACAATTAAAAGGGCAAAAGCAAGTGATGCACAACACAATTGCTCTCCACCAGCTGACAGATGCCAGACCCTCCCCTTCCTGAACCCAGATCGTCCCCTCTTCCAGGTAACTCCCCCCAGTTTATATACTGGGAATAAAGTTTCATGGTGTGGAATATCCCTTTGGTCAGGCCAGGTCATCTGTCCCAGCTATGCTCCCTCAGGTTTTTTGGGTACCTCCTCACTGACAGAATGTGGACAAGGAAGAAGTCCTTGACTTAGGACGAAGATGACTTAGCAAAACCCAAAACATCAGTGTGCTATCAACACCATTCTTATTCCAAATCCAAAACACAGCACTGCAACAGCTACTGGGAAGAAATTAATTCTGCCCTAGCTGAAACCATTGCACAAAGCACCCAGGAAGGCACAAGGAGTTGGTAGGCTGATCACTGCCTTGCTTTGTCCCTTGCCAGGTGCTCCTCGGTTTGTAAGTGCCATGTGCAAAAGGGACATTCAGAGAGCAATGTCCCAGACCTGTCCTCCCAGCCCTGGGAAGCTTGTGCATTCCTCTTGCTGAACATGAGGATGGCATCACGTGTAACATGAGCCCAAAAGCGTCCGAGAGCACAGATCTTCTGTGCTGTTCCTAATTCTGCCAAAACACATCCTGGTGGCAGGACGAAAGCAAATCTCTCTGGGGATTATTTCAGAGATGCTGAACCCCAGCCCACCACTGCAGAATGATGAGATGCCGTTCCCCTCCCAGGCCCCCCTGTATGAACTCATCTGTATTAGAGGAGATTATAATAACCAGCTGCCTCAGTTGGTGTTTTGAAGCTAAGCGCTTGTAAATGCTTGAAGATATTTGTATTAAAGATAGGCTAAGCAAAAGCTGGTATGAGAAGCAAAGCTTATCATGTGCAGAAAGATTGAGGGGTAGCTTTCAGGTTTTTCATTGGGCTTTAAATCATACCTTTTCTTTTGAACAATAATGTAAAACCATAAAACTTTGTGACTGAGAGGCACCATAATGAGTATTTTGCATTGAAATCAAAATAGTTTCTTTTAAAAGTACTCAAGCTCTCTTCAAGCTACCAAGTCCTTAGTCAGATATTTAACCTCAAATCAGAATTTGAACTACTGCCATTTGTCTTAAAATTGAAAGCATCAGCATAAAAATGAACCACAAGTAAATTCATTTCAAGTACTGCCGAATACAAGTTGAAAGCCAATTGTTAAACAAGTAACTACTGTCCTAATCACAACAAAAAGACAGTGCCATAACACAAGGTGAAAATAAGCAGAAAGCAAACAGAACACACCATTGATTGAGTCCTTCATTATCTAGGATAGCTTTTAATGGAGGAACCTGCCTGTGTGTCACTGCTCTTATCTCTCCAAAGGCAGCATGCACACACTGTAAAAATCAGTCTCTTCATTTTCTGCTTGAAAAGATCATTGTGAAAAAAAGGTGTCAGCGACTGTAGGTCATGCTGATTTATTGGCAATTAAACCTGCAGGATTTCTGCACTCTTTTCAAAACAAAGTATCTCTGGGTAATTCAGCCTGGCACATTACATAGTGGGCTAGATACTAAAAGGCATGAATCTTTTTGTTTGTGCACAACAAAAACATTTGACTTGGTCTTATTTAGGAAATTGCTACTATTTCCTGTAAGGTGTTTGTATTACCCATAAAGAGAGGGAGGTAAGTTACCTCTCAGCAATGCATGGTTCTTTCCAATAGTGAAGATGCTGATTTTATTCCTCATCTTTTGTAGAGGATAGCAAGTCTACACTCCTGCTTAAGAGCAAAGAGATGGCAGTGGTAAATATATGACATCTTGCTAAGGTAGACCACACTCGCTTCGCTCCATGATTGATTTGTCCATTCTTAAGTTCTTCTGCACAAGCTTTCAAATGAGACTGTATCTTGTCTGGTCTCCTGGTGTGTATTTTCCAGCTGCATTATTTAGAAGATTAAAACAAACAAACAAACAAACAAAAAAAAGTCACCCTCAAGTTTCACAGCTAAACTGGAAAAAAATTCACTATTCTGTTTTTGCAGAACCATCTCATGCAGGCTTACATCATTTACTGAGCTAGCATAAGGTATACCAAAAAACCAGGTGCAATTAGGATTGATATTCCCACACACAGTGTTTCCCAGACTAGCAATATTCTCAGGTTCTTTCTAATATAGGTAACTTCTTAGCTCTGCAAACATTTTTGGAGATCTGATGTTGAAAAGTCCTAATATTTTGATGGTAATTCAATACATTTAATTCAGTTCTTGGACATGAGACATGGGAGGAATACTGCAACCAACACTGCACATTTTTCCCATCAGTGGTTGTATGGCTGAGAAGTCATCTAAATATCAGTTTTTACAGGTAACATTACGCCTATGATTTCCTTTATGGTTTACCTGTGTGTCTGAGGTCTGGATTTACACTGGTGAGATGTTCACAGAAAGGTGGGTCTCGGCAGATGTTGACAGACCCTCAGTCCTAGGAGGAGCTTCTAAGGGGAAAAGGAAAATGCTGAGGGCATATTCAGTCCCTAAAATGAGTGACTGTGGAGCTGTCTGTATATAGCTACAACAAGAACAAGAATTTCAGCACTGACAGCCATTCAGGACATAGAGTTGAGAGCGAGTAAATGTGGCAGGCAGCAGGGTGGTGGAAGAAGAAATGCTGTGAACCACAAACTGCACAATGTCCCTTGTGGCTTTGCCTAGGGCCAGGGAAGAGATCAAATGCTAAACAAGGCTAGTGGTAGGAGACAGCAAAGCAGGAGACATTGCCAGATAGAAACCGCAAGCAGAAAGTTACGGTGTGGGAGCTGAATAGGCAGACGCACCAACCTGGAGTCATAGCAAGTCCCTTTGAAGTTAGTACTTCAAATGGGGCTGTCGATGTAAATCAGAGATGCCACTTGCAACAAAAATTCCTAGAAGAAGCAGGTGTCCAACCAGTGCTGGGCCAGCATTTCTCTCACAGCATCCCTGCGCAAAAAGAAAAGTTAGCCAGAGCCGTGAACAGCAGCCTGGTTTGCTCCCGTGGAAGAGACAGTGCTGCTCCCAGATGGATTAACCTGTTAACTCTTATGCCAGCTTTTCACCTGGTGATCCACCAGATGTAGGTCACCAGGATCAAAGGGCTTGTGGTTTCATGAGGAGAAGTGCTGAGACACTATGAAGCCTGGCTGACCACACGTGTGGCAGAAATCCCAGCCCAGTAACTGGGGCTCGCTGGCTCTCGGAGCACACAGCCATGGCAGGGCACCTCCAGCACCTGCCCCTCTGCTTTGCAGCAGTTCCCTTCTTGCCCTTCCCTGCTCTCCACACTCTTGGGTGCAGTGCTGAACATGCACTGAGCTTTAGATGACAGCTCGGGCGAGGAGGTGCTTTCATGGTGCTGGGTGGCACAGGTGCCTCCCTTGGAGGATCCCTGCTGTGCCCTCTCCTCTCAGGAGAAGGAAATCGCCACTGCCAGGAGGCAGGTGATGTCTTCCCAGTGGGCTTGTCCTCCACATGACAGGTTTGGATGACTGTGCTCCATGAAGGCTCAGGGAGCCTTCTCCCAGGATGCCCTTCTCCATCCATATCTTGCATTGAAGTAAGAGTGGGGAGCTGAGGATACTGACCCTGACGCGGGAGAGGTGAAAGGCCTGATTTTCTGCCCATAGCAGAAAACAACCCAAACAACAAAAACACTTCATGTTTTTCTAAGTTTTTTCTTGCATTCAACCACCTGTGGTGATGGCAAATCAACCAGAACCATGGCTGTGCCCTGAAGGGGAGAGGACAGCCAGCCTCTGGTAGAAACCACGCAGGAGGCAGGAAGGAGGGCTGCAGTGATGACAGCTGCCTTGGCAAAGCAGGCACGGCTGTCCTTCAGTGGGCAGGACATTCAAGGACAGCCTGGAGCTGGGCCAGGAGGCACCAGCAGCCTCTGTGAGTCTGTCTTGGCTCAAAGCAGGAGGTGACAAGGGCAGGGTGGAGGGCACCTCCTGCCACCTCCTCAGCACCTGCCTCGGCTCCTGCAGCCCATCTTCCCCACACCTCCTGCTTCGGGGGGGCTGCAGGAGGTGCTGCAGGACATCCTGGGGAGCTGTGCAGAGACCCACGTGGAGTACCATGACTGATGTCTGTCCCACCTATTTTAAAGGTCTGTGTTGGAAAATAGCACCACGTCCTTGTCATATTTATTGGATGAGTTCTGCTTGGCGTGGTTGCTGCTCTGCTGCGGGTTTCCCTCCGGAGCTCTGAGTAGAAAACGAAGATGGAGCAAGAGGGAGACCAAGGCGGCGTGTGGGCTCAGGCTGCCAGCAGCCACAGGCCTCCTTCGTGGGACAGGGGACACTGCAGGAAAAAATGAGTTAATGCCTTCGGGCTGAAACGTGGGAGCAAGCAGCTTTCAGCTTCTTGGAGGTGATCTAATGCACGGCAGGACGACAGCGGTGGCCTTGGCTCTGTCCGATGCCCTCCACCACCTGCTCCCTCCTGCTCTCACTAATCACAGGCAGAATTCAGCAGGGAAAATAGATCATGGCGAGGGAGCAGGGATCAAATGTGGTGTGGACACTGAGCAGAGACAAACACAGTCCCCTCGATCAGCTGGCTGCTGCCCGGGCCCCAAGTGAGGCATCCTGATGCTGACTGAGGTTGCCCGTCAGGAGTCAGTACAGGCAGGGAGAGGTGTGAGTGCAGCCCCGATGACCCAAAACTCCTCTGCACCCCACTAGGCCAGGCCAGCTAGAGTTCCTCTAGCCCTGCACAGACAAGCTGTTGCAGCACTGCAACTGTACATGCATGGCTGGGAGGCTTAGCTCTGCCTACTGAGCCTTATGGGCATGAGTAGGACATGAGGCAGAAAGTTTAAGCCTCGCTAAGAGGCTGGACTTTTCTTTGTCCCCTGTCCCAGATGCGTTGCTGCAGGCACCAGTGAGTTCACAGGCTGCCAAAGAGTGAAGGTGACAGTGGGTGGACCTGGAGAGGAAGGGGAGATGCAGAAGGTGCTCCAGAAAACCTCAGATCTTGGCTACTGTGTTTATTGAGGAAAAGTTGGTAGATTTGGAAAAATGCAGTACGGCTTAAAGCCAAAAAGACCTAGCATGGGTATGTTGAGGAATAGAGAGGACTGAGGAAGATAAAGGTGACAATGTTTTTCAGGAGGTGTAGAGACATTTTATTTTATCTGAAGTGTTGTGCTCCAAGTTGGTTCAAATAAAATGCCTGTTCAAAGGCCAGGTTTTATTTTTGTTTCTTTGAGGGGGTGTCGACTTTAGGGCACTTACAGCTTTTATCTTTTTAATTCTTGTTTGGTTTTGTGGTGGTTTTTTCCACTAAACTCTAAAGGGGGAGATAGCGTGTGTTCCTGCTGAACTCAGATTGCATTTTTAAGGGGTAAGCGGAAAGAACCTGTGAGCAGACCCACTTTAAAGGCCAGGGTGTAAATGCAATCAAAGGTTGAGAGCAGACACCACCTTTGGTGGCCCAAACTCGACCTTCCACATAATAAATCGAAGCTGGAGGGATCCTGGATTCCAACGTCTCTCTCTCTCAGGTTGCCGCCCAGCAGGGCAAAAGTCAGAGCAACACACCCTGATCCCAAGGGGCAAGGCAGCTGAGGTGTGGAAGGCACACCGGGCACCCTGATGTGCACTTTCAGAGAGACAGGAATTCAGGCAAAAGAGCCTCTTACGGGCAAAGCATTGCTGGTACCAGCAGTGCTAGGTCTATTTTTAATGATTTGGGAATGGAGGATGCTTTCAGCAATACATAATTCATACAAGTGCACTTCTGCTGTCTGCCGAGAGGGTTGGAAGGCCCTGGCTAACTTCTGAGGCTGTGAAAGGAAAAAGAAAAGGTTGAGTGAATCATAACGCATTCCGTCAGTGGAAATTAGGTAGGAGCTAAATGAAAGTTGCTGAGAATAATTTTTTCTGATCAGAACTCGGTGGCTGGGCTCTGTTTCTGAAGCTGGCCATGCTTCATGGTGCAGTGGAAGGAGCCTCTCTGTCACTGGATTCGATGCTCTGCCCTTGGGAGATTATTCTGCCTGCTATAACCCTGAGCCTGATATATCCTTACTCTTTAAAAACGCAGGAGGTTGGTTGTCTGAAACTGTTTCAAATAAAAAAAAAAAGAAACAACCCAGCCACTGGTTCCTCCTCAGGTGGAGTGGGGGAATTTCCTTGAAACACATTCCCATCTTTCCTTAGAAATAAAATTACCACAAGTCAACACGAGGCAAGCTTCAGCTGTATCCTTCAGAAGGTGAGGCAACCCTGGGAAAGCGATTAAACTTTTTTTTTTTTTTTTCCCAGTGGAAGATCAGCTCGGAAACAAGGCGAGCGACTTCCCGGGGTCCTTCCTCTTTATGATGTTGTAAAAGCGCCAGTGCGCTCAGGGCTGTCCAGCCCCGGTGGGCAAACGGCAGAGCCCTTGCCCTGCAAAGCTGAAAGCAACAAGCGGACGGCAATGCGCTACAAGGCAGGGCGAGCACGGCGGCGCCGGCTTCATTTTTGTCAAGACGATTAAAAAAAAAAAAAAAAAAAAAAAAAAAATATATATATATATATAAATGCATACATATGTATAAACAAAGAAGGTGAGGGGAGGGAAGTGAAACTCAAAGGAGGGTCGGTGCACTTCTATTTTACAATTTTTTAAACTCAGAAAGCGTGGTATTTCTGGCGGGAGAGGGGAACTTTCCCGGGGGCGGCGCGGGCGCGGGGCGGCGCTGCCGGCGGCGGGGGAGGGAGCGAGGGGAGGCGGCCGGGAGGGAGAGGAGGGAGAGGGAGAGGAGGGAGAGGAGGGAGGCGGCGGCGGCGGCGGGGGGGCCGTGCTTGCTCGCGGTTGCCATGGGGAGCGGGAGGGCGGTGCCGCCGCCGCCGCCGCCGCTGCGCAGGGAGCAGCTGCTCCCTGACACATCCCCCCGCTGCCATATTGTGTCCGCCGCCGGCCGCGCGGCTCCATGACCGCGGTGAGTGCCGCCCGCCGCCCCCGCGCCTGCCTGGGCTGCCCCCGCGCCTCTCTCGGGTTTAGCTCTCGGCTTTGCCGCGGGTCTGGGGGGGGTGAGTTTTTTTTTTTTTTTTTTTTTTTTTGTTCCCGGCGCTCCGCGAGGGTTTCGCGGTGGGAAGGGGGGGAAAGCGCGGGGAGCGTGGCGGCGGGTCCCGCCGGTGCCGGGGGCAGGCGGTGTGACCGGTGTCCCCTCATTCCCCGCGTTGGGGACAAGGCGCGGAGGCCGCGCTTCCTCTCCAGCCGCTCTCGGTGGCGGTGCGTGGGAACGGGGCTGGGGGGCTCCCCGCGCACCCCCTCCCCGCGGGGCCGTGCGCCCGCAGCTCCTCCTCCCGGCGCGGCTCCGCGGAGCTTCCGCCCGCGGGCTGGCCGCCCCTTCGCCCGCTCCCCCGGCAGGGCAAGCCCGCGCTTCTTCCAGCCGGGATGATGGAAAACGCGGCCGGCCCGGCGCCGGCACCTGGGAGCGCGGCCCCGAGGTGCTGCTGGCCGCCGGGTCACCCCGTCAAGCTCGGGCGCTTCGTCTGGTGAAATAAAGGCGCTCCCGGCGTCGCTCCGCCGCGCCCCGTTGTCCCCGGAGCGGCGGGGAGCCCCCAGGGATGTGCGGCTTGCAGAGGCGGGGGCAGTGTGGGAGAGGCGCTCCGGGGTTCCCGCGTTTTGGGGTAAAATCCAGGAAAGTGCTGGCGGAGTGCTCGAGGTCAGGCTGGGATCTGCACGTGGCCCTTCGGAGTTTTCCATCTTTTTCGGGATTTTTTTTTTTTTTTTGGCGAAGCTGGGCGCGGAGTTGGTGGCGGCAGCGGAGCAGCATCCCACTGCCTTCCTGCCTTACTCCTGCTTGGACACACCGTCGTGCTTGGTGCTCAGGTTCTGTGAGAGCGGAAATTGGCTTTTGTTGGTAAGGATTTGGATTATGACAAGGCCCAAACAAAGAGTAAAAGGAACAAAGAAATAAAATAAACCTTGAAGAGGACCCGATAAACTCATGTTCCTGCCGTGGTGCCTGCCTGTGGATGGATGCTGTGTTCTAAATGTGGAGTTAAACGTGCTGAATTGCGGTGGACTTAAATGCTGAGAAAGCAATTTGAATAGCTTTGTGCCTAATCGATGAAATCAAGATAACTTTATGTATAATTTACCATGTGTATATATGCACACAGACACTCTTCAAATCTTGTTATTGGTGGGCTTACATTTAGACAGATTTAGTAATAGGTGGGTTGTACTGTATTGACATGTGAATCATTCCACTTCAGCTGTATTTCTTGGATTGGGGTCTTTTTCCCCCCTCCTTAAAATCTGGTGTGGTGCTGCGTCTATGCAAGAAAAATTCATCTGGCATTATCTTATGTCAGGAAACTTGAAGTAGTTTGAAGGTTGCTGGGTTTTTTTTAATTTTTTTTTTTCTTGGCAGGTGCCTACTCACATTTCCCAAGCTCTGCAGAAGGTAGTTGGGCACCAGTCTGAACTGAAAGCTTGATAGAAGCAATTAGTGCAGCACAGGGCTCGAGCTGATGAACTTAGCCGGGTGCCAGGGTGTGTTATCTCTGAGCTCAGGCACGCTGCTGCAGCGAATCAGCTTCTGCTGGGGCTCACTTGTGTCCAGCTGTGCCACTTCACTTTTGTAGAAACGGGGAGGAGGTGGTGATGCTCACTTTGTGTGTTTGAGTTGCCTGAAATACGTATAGGGCTCTTCTGTGGTTTTAGTATTTTTTGTTTGTTGCCAGATGTGCCCATAAGCTGGGCAGTGCTGCTGTAGGTGGTGTTTGCACCTGCAGACTGAGGTGGAGATGCTGTGTTGGCTGCCCTGCAGGTCCTGAAGGGAGCTGGAGGCAATGGCCCTTTATCAGTCCCTGAGCACTCTCGGGGACCTTGCTGGAATAAAGCTTGGTTGATGTCTTTGTTGGCAGTGCCTAGACCAGAGGATGAAGTTGTGACCTGCTTTGGGTACTGCTGCTGGGGCTGTGCTGAAGGACCTCCTCAGGGATTTTTCAGCCCAGAAGTAAGATATTTTTTGACTAAAAGGGGCACCAGCCGAGGAGTGTGCTGCCTCAACAGCTCCAGCCCCCACAGAATTTCTGCTTGAGGAGCCTTTCAGTGTCCTCTAGAGAGCTTGGGATTGAAGGCACCAGCATTGCCAGCAAATCCATGTGTCAGGACGTGCCAGTCCAGTAAGTGATGGAGCAGATAGAGGTGTGTGTAATGGTCCTGCTGAACGAGAAGTACTGCCTGGCAAGTGAGTGGAGTGCCTTGGAAACAAGACAGAGGCTTAGGGACATGTCAGGCTGAGTTTTGCCATTTTTATTAACCACGGGCTCTGTTCCGCTCAATGCAATAGACTTGAAAACCCGACACGTTGACTAAAAGCAAGCTCTCCTGGTGAATTACATAGTTTGGCATCTGAAGATGCTGTACATGGGTATGGTTTAAACTGGTGAGAAAGACATGGTTCTCATGCAGAGCTGTTGGCTCCCACAACAGGAGCAGAAGTTTTCATGTTGGTTTCACTGGGGTTATAATTCCACCTTCCAGCTCTGTCATCTCTCTTTGCCTACTCATAGTTGGGGTTAAAAGGAGCTGGTATTTACGAGAGGAAGTATCCCAGGCTCTCAGAAGACTTCTTCCATGTGCAGGTTTGTGATACCTTATCAGAAAGAGCTGCACAGAGGGATTATAGCCAGCGAGGTGGCAGAAGGGGTGGGCGTTGGGAGGAGTGATAGTGTGCCCACAGCCACCGCTGCCACGCGTCTCTTGATGCTGTTCCCTGCTTTGGGATAGTCTTACTGCACTACTGTGGTGCAAAACAAGCTGTGTGAAACACAGCTTTCCTTGCTTGGATGGATGGAAATTGATGGGAAGCAGCCTCTAGTCCCCGTAAGTAAATGGCTGTCAGCAGTCTCAATGAATGCTCGCGACCTTTCAGCAACTTCTGGGTTATTCCCTTTGGCTCCTTGAGCATTTGCCGTTCCTCCCCTCCTGGTAAAGGAGTGCATTTTGTGTAAGATCGTCTGTAGGATGTCACTGCACTGATGGTAACTTTTCCTGGGGGAAGTGAATGGAGGCAGCGGCTGCCTCATCCCGGTGTGCGTGTGTTGCCGCTCCACAACTGAAATGGTGTTGGGCAACTTCCTGCGGCTCGGGGTGACTCACGGGGAGCCCGGCTCTGTTCTCGACAAGTGCTCGCTTGCAAACCCTGTCCACATGGGCAAGCTCCCTGTGGCTTCATCTAGGCTGTCTCTTTCCAAATCCAATGGCTCCCTTGTCTCGCAGAGAGGACACAAGAAACCCCTGGGGTGTGGCTTCACTTTTTTTCCTGGCTCGATCTTTATGTGTGATAGGTGTGTGTGTTTGTTCCTGTCACGTTGCACCTGCTGATTTGGTGGTGGTGCTGGGTAATGGTGAGCTCTCCATCTCATCCTCATGCCTCATCCTACACCATGCCGGGTAAAAGCAGGCAGTGATGTTCCGTGGTGCTTCCAAAATACAATTTAGGTCAGCAAGAAGAGACAGCTCGCAGTGCTTGGGTACTAAATTACATGGAATGGAAGAAGTACTGCCCGATGGCAGCCAGCATCTTTGTGACCCCTGGTACTCTGCCTGCTGCCTGTAAAACATTATGGCTGTGGAAGCACAAGGGTTGGGTCACTGCAGGCTGGGAGGGTGCTGCTGGGTGCTCAGTGCTGGCCTGTATGGTCAGCAGCTGGGAAACATGGCAGCTGTGTTTGGGGCACGAATACCCATTTTATTGAGTGGTTGCTCAGGGGCACCAGGACCATTTTAAGCGAAGTCTGTAATTTGTGCAAATAGGAATACTTATACTGAAAGTCAGTGATGTGGATTTTGACTTTTTTTCTTGCTGAGTGCATTCAAAATGTTTTCCCGTTATGTTCAGACTAGACTTAGTGCTCCCTACTTTTTCCTCAAGGGTTGGAGAATGTTAGGAGCTCCATTAAACTGACTACTGCAGGCATCATCACCCACCCCTACTCTTCTGCACACTCAGTGTTCATGTCTTCTCTCAGGTTATTTTCAGTGCATTCCTATCTTGCAGTTTGTCACTACTTTTAGTTTCCCAGTTCAAGCGTGGTTCCATGCTTGCTTTCTTTTCAACCCAGTGTCACTGGGTTGTTTTGTGCTTAGATTTGGGGCAAGTACATGGCTGCCTAAAAGCTGAGTACTGGATATGAAGAGAGCTCAGCACCAGGAAAAGTTTCATGAAGTAGGGCTGAAGGAGTGGGAGCTGGGAAGCTTCCTGCTAAGCAGCATCCGCTCATCCATCCCTCGTCCTCTGCTCTGTGAGGATCATCCCCAGACCAGTTATCAGCCAGTTTGGTTTGGTTTAGGGATGTTGAGTAGTCAAAAGTTGGAGAGATTTTTGTTTGCTTGCTTGTTTGTTTGAACAGAAAGCCAAATTCCACACTGGTGGGATAAAATTAAAAGCAGGTTGGCCAGGGAGGTCAGCACAGTGAAGAGCTTTGCTTTGCCTTCCCTGGGTTCTGGAGGAAATCTTGCACTTTAGGAGCAGGAGCTGGGAAGCAGCAAGGGGGGACAGCTTTGCAGTCCCGAGGTTGTACTGGTAATGTACAGCTCCAGTGGTGCTTTCCAGTTAAGTCTTGCAGAAGGGTTGCTTGGGGTGAAGCTTCAGGTTGTTGGGTTTCCACTGGAAATTGGGAGTTTTGGTGCTTTAAAGGCAGGAAAGCTGTATGGAAAAGATAGCTTTATGCTTTCTAGTGTTGGTAAATTGGTACTGACACCAGCTGAAATGTAGCTATGTTCACTTCTGTTTCAAGAGGATGGTAGAGAAACACATAGAAACACATTCCTGGAAAGGGAATTAGCATCAGAATTATTTTGCAAGTCGTTTGCTCAAATGGCTTACTTGTGAACATATCAGTGGTTTACTTTTTTTTTTTTTTTTCCATTTTAGTCCACTTAGCAAGCTCAATATTGAATTTGAGGAAAATGACCCATAAGCATCTCTTGAAAAGCTATTGGCTGTAAAGCATTTTTCTTGAAAGCACTTATTTCCCTCCCCTCCCCTTTATTGGTGTCTCACCAAAGGTTTTTCTTAATAGTTAAATTTCACTGCTTGTTTGGGTTTCTATTTTTTTTTTTTTTATTTTATTATTCTTATTTTCATGTCCCAGTTTCTCTGTTAGACTGTTATTATGTGCATGTTTTAAATCTGAGGCACGGGGAACCAGGTCCAGCAGTGACTGCAGCCTTTGGAAAAGCTTCACATTTGCAAAGTCTCTGAAGGCAGCAGTGGAATAAATGTCCCAGAGGCTCTGGGTCGTGTGCAGGGTCTGGATTGGGGTCAGGGCATGTCTGAGCTCATGTATCATTTTCCTTTCAGATATTTGTTTCAAACACAGATCCACTTATGTGTGTGCATATGTGCGTATTTAATTTAAAAAATGCAAAGTTTTATGAAAAAAAGTTGGATGAAATATTCCTCTTACTCCCTGCCCTTTCCTGGGCTATCATAAGGGTTTGTTTAACCCTTCCCTATTGCAGGATTTCTTAACTTTTGTTAATATTGGACCTTTGAATTGATTTTTGTTACTTTTTTTCTTCACCCTGCCTTTAATTATATCACAGGGTGTGGGAGAACGTTGACATGAGAGGCTTGGAAGTATTTCTGCAAATCCTGGGAAAACCTCTCTTCCCCTTTGAGCCCACCAATGCCAAGGTTCAAATGAAGCCCGTGAGCTTATGCCTTGTCCAGTTCTTTGGTTGGACGGTTTTATTTTCAGGCTGGATTTGAGAAGGTGATTAGTGCCTTTTTAATGTTTTTTTTTTTTTTTAACCCATTATTTTTAATTTCCCTCTGCTTTGCAAGCCAGGAGGAGTGGGAAGGGCCCTGCCTGCTGTAGGTGCTGCCCTTGGGAGCATCTCTGCGTGTCCTTTGTCGCCCAGGGGTTCATCTCTTCCACAGACAGTGGGTCCCAGCTTGCTGAAATGTATGGCTGAGAGGTGGTTTTATCCTCAGAAAACTGCAGTGCCTTCAGTTGTCTTGGATACGTGACATCACAGAGTGTTATAATCAAATTTAGGTCTTTCTCAGGGCTGGGGGAGGATCTCAGCTGACCTCCAGGCGGGCTGGGAGGTGTGCAGGGCATGGGCAGCCCGAGACCAGGGAGGTGAGTGGGGGGAAAGGTTGAATTAGGTTGAAAGGGGGCAAAATGGTTTGGTGTCATCCTTTTAATGCTCCTGGTCAGGCAGATGGGTGCTTTTTATTGATGGGTTTGCATCAGTCATGCCAGGATTTTTTGTTTGTTTGTTTGTATTATTTCATTTGTTTTTGTTGGTTTTTTTTTGTTGCTCTTCCCTCCAACATGCAAAGACTTGTAGCTGGCCCTGTGCTATGTGATGACTTGGAAGTTTATCCTCAGCTTGGGTTGGTGAGCAGTGCCAGTCATTTATTTGTCTAATTCTTGGGCTGTTTAGACAGCACATATTGATGTATTTGAGTCAGGACAAGCCCTTACGCTTCTTTTAGAGGCAAGGGAATATGAAAAATCAATAGAGGAGTTTGCTGTTGGTGTAGCTGTTTGCATGCAAAAGCAGGCACCAGTTGTCTTAAATACTCTCACAGAGCCTGTTTGTGTCAGGACAGCAGCTGTGTGTAAGGCACAACTGCCTGGCTCTGTAACTAAGGCTGCACACCCTGAGCTTGTGGTGCAAAGAGGGGGTGCAGAGCTGCTGTCTTTAAGTGTGATATGGCTGGAAACCTTTTTTCCTGGATTAAAATTGTGTTCGACGACTCAGACTTGGGCAGTGCACGGTAAGATTTTATTTTTATTTTTAAGCCTGGGGGGAAATCACTGTGCTATTGGCAGGCTCCAGGTCTTCCCACTATTAAGAGAGGTGACCTAGTTGCTTGGCTGGTGCTGCAGAAATGAAAAGGTGCATTTAGTTGTGGAGAAGGTTGTCCTAACCTGGGGCACTGATGCTGTGCAGGTGCCAAAAGGGCACCTTTCATCTGATGCCACTGTAAAGAAGGATCGAGCAGCAAGAGCAGCTCTGTTCTCATGCTGACTTGGTGTGGACAAGGCTGTGGCACCTTCTGACAAAAAGGCTGAATTCTTTCTTGCCAGTTCAGTGAGTCCAAGCGTGGTGGCCACTGAAATGATACCTGTACACTTACACCTGCAACGCTGCTGAGTTTGGAGGAGGTCACCTTTAGTGGGATGGTGGCATCTGCCACAGCTTTGTCCTTTTGGCCTGGATTCTGCTGGAGCCGAGACTTCTTCCAAGAAGGGCTGCTGCAAAGTAAACGTGCTTCCCTGCTTTCCTGAGGAGCTGCTCAAGTGGACTTCCAGTTTCATTAAATGGTTGACCTTCTAATAAAGCAACTTTGTCTTTGTTAAGTGCTCACACATCAAAGCATTTGCTCCTGTGGCAGAACACAGCAGGGCTCAAGGTCTTCCACCAAAATCCAGTCAGAGCTGGGGGTCTTTGTGGGAGCACAGAAACCTGGTTTAACCCAGATGTGCTCTGTTAGGCTGAGGAGCTTTCAGTGCTCATAACCTTTCCCAAGCTTAGCTCTCCAGTGAGTTAGAGAGAAGGCTGCAAAAAACAGTACCTTGTCTCGAGATATGGAGTCTCCTCTGATCTGTTTGTGCTTCTCTGGAGCTGACTGCTGCCTTGATACACCTGCAGCCTTCATCAGCCCCATCAGACCTGGGCTCTGCTGCTTGGCTCGTGGGTGCTCTGGAAGAACAGGTCTTCACTGGGCTTTGGGTGTTGGACTAGCATGGATTAGCAGGGAGGTCTGCTCCTGGCTTTTATGTGATGCCGAAAATCAGACTGCTGGAAGAAGGTTGTGTGTCTCACCTCTTTTCTGATGCATCCTAACTTTTATTTGAGCAGTTTCAGTTGACTTAGCAGCCTTTTAATCTTCTTTCCCCGGAATCATAGTCCTCTGTCTGTAATTACCATGCGAGATGATGTGCACCTCCACTGTGATACTTTGAGGGGTAAATGCTTTGTCTGGCCTCTCTTTAGAAGGTACCAACAGGAGACAGACCCTTGAGTTCCTTAGGATTTGGATGCGTGAGGCTCTGCTTCCAGTTGGAAGTGTTAATACCAGCGACCAGCAGTGTGCTGTGTCACTCTGTACTCATTGGTAGGGTAAAGCACATGGGCAGAGCACAAACCCTTCCCTATTTTTCAGAGGTGTGCTTAAATCGTATTAATTTTGCATTTGCCTGGCTGGAGGCTGTCCTCTTGCCTCTGCTTACAGGGCTGGGGCTGTCCCCATGGGAATTATCAAAACATCTGCACTGGAGAGCTGCTTCTGTGCTTTTTTCTTTCTCACACTTTCCTCTCCTTGCTCTTACTTTGGTTTTTCTGCTGGGTCATCCTTGAGCACAAAACCCTGCCAGCTTACAGCAAAGATGGCTTTGGTGAATTCCATCACCCTTATGTAAAACATGAAAGCCCAAATACTGGAAGTGGTAATCTTGAAAGTGACATCTTGGAAGCTGTGTTCTTACAGTTGTGTCTGCTTGTAGGTAATCAGAGCACACAGTGGAGGAAAAAAAACTGTGGGTTTTGGATGTCATTAAGGGTCTGTGTGAATGAGAGGGGTTCTGGAGAGCACACAAGCTGACCACTTGTGTGCCTTCAGATATGCTCCAGTGGCACTGATGTTGCTCCTGTGACTTTATTTTTTCTTATTTATTAGTTGATAATAGTCTAATATGGCCTTTCTACTTTTCTAGAAAAAAAGAAAATAATTTCTGATATGTTCATGTAGAATGTGTGTGGGGTGGTGAACTAGGATAAGAAGGCAATGAGATGTGGACTTTTGTAATGCATCTACTAAGAGAAACATGACATGAACCTATATTATTTACAGTAAGTATGTTACCTGCAAATAATTTTTATTTTCATGTAGGGCATTAAATATGCTAATGATTCTCTGCTAAAACACAGTAGCATGCAAACAAATAGTGCACTGACACCACAAAGTCCATCTGATTGATTATAAGTGCCAGCTTAGTAAGTTGTTATATTTTTTCCCTTATGTTTTTGAGAAGACTGAGCATGCCTAGGCCATTTTTGTGTTGAAAACAGACTTTTTGTTGCCCCCTTTCCCCTAAGAAAGGAGTACAGTGACCTCAGACTTGCATGTGTGTGTCAGCATGCGCACGTTCTCGATCTGCCATGCTGACGGAGATTGGTAAAGGGAGATTTCGTGCAACATGAACCGGGAGCTAAAATTACCAAAACACGGCTGTGAGGTGTAAGCTCCTGTGTAGCTGCCTAAAGAGGTGCTCAACAAGGGGGCAAAGTTAATCAGTAGAAAGAGAACAGAGCAGCTCACGTTGCAGCAGAGATGGGGTTTGTCTCACTGTATGAATTTTATCACCAGCTCTTTGTTTGTTTAGTTGGTTTTTTTTGTTGTTTTTTTGGTGGTTATTTTTTTTTTTTTTAATTTAAGAAAGGATTGAAGGAGTGACATGAGCATATGTATATATGGCTGTGTTTAAAGCCAGCCATTGCTGACTGCCAGTATAAATCTGCTCTGGTGCCTTGGGGGAGAAGTAAATTGTAGGGAGAGCAAAGCTATTTTTGACCAGCTATTTCAGCAGCTCACTTTGCTTTAATTTTTTATTTTTTTTAATACTGACTGAGCTGCTAGTTAATCATACCTGTCCCTGCACTTCATAGAAATAAGAAACAGAAAGTAAAAAACTGGTGGATGTTTTCCAGCACTGCTACTGGTAAGCATAAGTGCAGGTGCTGTTGTCAACACAGCTTTGCAATAGCTGGTGCAAGAGCGTATGAGCAAATGAAGAGAGGAACAAAAACTGCTGGTGGGAAACACGCTGTTTTTCCTGGGGGAGGCACAAATTCTGCCCCTCATGGCTGCCTGGCACCAGGCAGGGGCTGGGGAGCATAACATGGATTATCCCGTTGCCTTTCTGCGTCACCACGTCGCTCCTCCACTGCACCTATCGCTCCCCTTCTCCCAAAAAAGGAGGCTGGGCAGTGAGGCTGCCAGCTTAGAGCTGCCTGGGTCTGCACAGCCAGGCAGTGGACCCTTGGTAGGAGGAGATGCAAGAGCAAGGAGACAAGTGTTTACTGCGAGCTGGTGTAAGAAAACGTGCAGTGTGTGTGTGGAGCTGTCTGGTGAGATGTGATATGTCCTCGTCTTGAGCTCTGGCACTGGGAGCTGGAGCATGAAACCGGAATGGCAGTGCTTGCAGGGACAGGGAATTGGAATGGGGTTTGGGTTTTTCTTTGGTTGTTCTGTTGGATTTTTTTACAGTTAATATCAACCGCAGCGTGGCTCTGTGCTATTTACAGCTGTGAGCTGCATCCACAGTTGGAGTGTCTTGTGTCTGTAGGGTGCGTGTGTGTGCACAGTACACCCCCTACATCTGTACAGTGCTCACATCAGCAGGAAAAAACAGCTGTTCCCATAACACAGTTTGCTAGAAGACCCTTTTTGAAACTCTGCAAGCAAGGTGGTGTCTGTTGGTGTAATGCCTCTGAAGCATGGATAGCCTGTTAGACCTTGCATTGAGTGGCAGTGTTTTATAGATAATATTATGATTAGGGTTTTAGTGTTTTGTTGTTTGGGGTTTTTTTTAATCTTAAGTGGTGAGCCAGTGTTCCTGCAGGTCTGAGCTGCGACCCCAGTGGTTGGTCCCTTCCTCTTGAGACCTGGTCCCAGCACTCTCTGCTGTGCAGGGAAGCTCAGGGTAGGGCAGCAAGCCTTTGCAGGAGGGGAAAAAGATCTTTTGGACTCAGGCAGCTCTGTGGGACACAGGTGATGAACAGATAGGCTGGCCAGGTCTTCCCCTGGTAGAAACAGGCAGCAGCACTTGGGAATGACTGTGACTTGTAGGGAGTTGTAAAGATTTCATTTGCACTGAGACCACAAATAGACTTTGTGCTGATTTAAGTTTTGCAATTCCTTTTTCACTCTTTGGACACGAAAGGCAAACACTTTTAAACAGGGTCAGTTTACAAGATAATGAGTAACTTAAGAGTTAATGTGAGATCTGAATGGATTAGATCCTACCTGTTAAGGTTGTTTTCCAGGTTTCAGGTGTTGACGTGAAACTAGCTATTATTTCTGTGTCTGAATTGGTGTTTCTAGGTAGATACAGCAGTTTCCAAGTGCTACCCATAAGCTCTCCTTATAAACCAAGTGGATTTTATGCTCATGGGTTTAGTGGGAGGCTCCTGTTGGACCCTGGCTCTCACCAGTGGCTTCAGTGTTTTGTGCACAGCATGGGTGTGGCAGCAGCTCTCTGGCCTCCTAGAGCAGGCACAGACTTTGCCAGGCATTCTCCCAGGGAAGGCTGTGAGAAGATCAGAGAAAAGAATGAGAAATCATTCTTATCTCCACTTGTTGCACCTGCTGTTGTGCACACGTGGAATGTGCCATGGAGATTTGTTTACCAAAGGATGATTTCTTAATTGGGCACTGGGTGGTGTTTGGGTGGATTGACCAATTAGGTCAAAGCTGTATCGGACTGGCTGGAAGGGTTACTGAGTTTCTTAGTATAATATAGTGTAGGATGAGATCATAAAGCAATTGATCAGCCTTCTGCAGTCATGGAGTCAACGCTAATTATTACCCAGCTGGGGGCCTGAGGCAACAATGGGGATGGTGCAGCCCCCTGCTTGGGTTTGGTGGGCTCCTGCTGGACGTGATTGGGGTGGTTTGCAATGATTTCTGACCATCTCCTTTGTTGCAGACCAGTCAAGCTAAATGGGTCCAGTCACTGGAATGACTCCGGATAAGAAAGCTGAAACGCCCGGAGCAGAAAAAGCCGCAGGACTACGGCAGTGCCATGGGGTGGGCAGCCTGCCCGACACGGGCGACGCCGGCAAGCCAAAGGCCACCGTGGTGGACAGAGATTCAGCAGATGATGAGCTCACAAATTTGAACTGGCTGCACGAAAGTACTAACCTGCTAACAAACTTCAGCCTCGGCAGCGAGGGCCTTCCAATCGTTAGCCCCTTGTATGACATCGAGGGTGACAGCGTGCCGTCCTTCTCGCCATCCTGCTACCAGATCCCCGAGAAGAAATCCTCCACTTCCAAACCCCCTTACTCTTTCAGCCTTCTCATTTACATGGCGATTGAGCAGTCCCCCAACAAGAGCTTGCCAGTCAAAGAAATCTACAGCTGGATCCTGGACCGCTTCCCCTACTTCGCCACGGCCCCCACCGGCTGGAAGAACTCGGTCCGACACAACCTCTCCTTGAACAAGTGTTTCCGAAAGGTGGAGAAAAGCCATGGCAAGGTGAGACCTGGCAGGAGAGAGGTGGAGCAGGTTGGAAATCCAGGGAGAAATGGAGAAGGTTCTGTTGCTCTTAAGCACGTTTTGTTTGGGTTGGTTTCACCCCACCGTGTCCTCTTAGCACTTTATTTGCAGATGGAGGTGGTTTGGAAATGCTGCTTCTGTGAAATCACAGGATGACAAAAGTCACTGGGTTTTGTTATTTATTGTTGACCTAGGTACACCCAGCTGTGGTGCATCCTTTTAAAATCTGGCACACATGCAATTGCAAAGGACTCTTGTTTCCATTTGCTTAAAATTTTGTTAGCCTGCAATAACCAGCCTGAAATTCCAGGTAACTCTCCTAGGATTTCTTCTTAAAGCAGTGCTTTCTCTATTTTCCAGTGCTGAAATTCTGGGGTATGTTCCTCCTTCCCTGCTTTTCCAGCATGGCCATGGCTACAGTCGCACTGGCAAGCAGAGGAGATTATGGGATGCCAACCAGCTTCCCTGCTTGGCTAACAGAGATGTTGCCCCTCTGGGTGCAGATATGGTCCCCTGCAACGTGCCCTTGCTTGTGGGCTCACTGGATGCATGTTGAGTGTTCTCAGTCCAACAGCTTTCTCAGATATTAAATTGACGCTTCCACTTGTGATCTCTTGTTACACTTAGCACAGCTCTAGCTTTCCAATGACTTTATTAATTCCTGCATTTAATGGACTGTAATGCTTTAACATCTGTTAAAAGATGAGATGTGTGTCTCTGTGTGCTGCAAGACACGCTTTTTAAAGTCAAGGATACTCTTTTCTGTACATACGATTTTACTAGTGACTTTCTTCCTCCATCTCTCATTCCCCATCTTGTTCCTGAAAGAGCTGGCTCTGACTTAAATAAACTAACAAACCACATACTGAAAGTCAACAAACAAGTCCTGTGCTTGGAGGTCAGACTTGGTGGTAGCAGGCTTGTTATCAGAAATGACTGCAATGCTTGGAGTGCTTGACAGCTTCTCGCTATAGAGAGGGGTCCTGGAGCTGAGTGGGCACTGGGGAGGACTGCCTTGTACTGATAGGGCTGAACACCACTGCTTCTCCATATTCCTGCTTTTGCATTAAATTGTTAGGGTGTTGTTTTCACAAGCAGCAGCTTTGCCCTGAAAAAAACCAGGTGACTTTTTATTGCAGTGTGGCAAGTCCATTAACTACCCCATTGCTGAATCCTGCTGAGTGTTAGGACGGGCTCTTAACGTGGCTCAAGGTGCTGTAGTGGGGTCACTGGGATGCTCGAGCTGTCCCTGTGTGGAGGACTGGATCTGAGCAGGGACCACACGCTGCTTTAGGTGACAGAAATGCTGTTAAAGGCCTGGGTGGCTGTGTGCAAGGAAGGTGACATGAGTTTCGGAAAAATTAGGGCAGGAAAGGGAAATCTAAATTGGTATGAATTCCTTCTGTCTGTGGATCTGCCCTTAAATGCTGTGATGTTTTCCAGCCTCACGAGTTAGGAGTTAGCAGTCAAACTTGTTGTCTTGGCATTTGGGTGGCAGGAGTTTGACACTGCCTGGTGCCCTGCTTACCCTGGCATCTCCATGGGTATTGCTGGGCTCAGAGGATGGCTTGCTGCTCGATGTGACATCTCTGGTAGGAAGAGCAAAATGCAGACTATCTCCCACTGCTACCAGCAAGGTGATGCTGATGTGCTCTGTCAGTGGTTTCCCAGGGCTCCAGAAACTGCACAGCTGTGTCATTCTGAAGAACAGAAACTGTGCTTACCAAAAACTACCACCCCAAAAAAGCCCCTCCTGAAACTTTGCTGAAGCTTCCTCATTTCCAACAAACAGCAGTTCAATCCTTACCCTCTGCCCCCCCTAGAAAAGGACCAGATGAGGGTACTGCTCCAAATTCTTCCTGCAAAACAAGTCTGTGACACACAGCAGCATGCCTGAACCCCATGGGAGTTGATCTGGCAGATGATGGAAATGCTACAGACCCCTTTGGATGAGCTCCTCAGGTGTCACTTCTTGGAGCAAGCAGCAGTTGCTCACAAGCTCATTTTGCTGATACTGTTGCATGTAACCATGTGCTAGCCATGCCTCTGGGTGCTTCCCTGAAAGTACAAGGTAATTTTGTATTTTTTTCCTTTTTTTTTCCTTTGTTGATGGCATTTTGTACTTCAAAGGGAGCACGCAGTGAGCCTTTTTCTATGCCAAGTGCCTGTGGAAGCAGGAAGGTCCATGGCACGTTGTACCAGGGGAGCCTGGTTTATTTGGTAGCCAGGGTATGAAGGGTTTTACAGCCTTTCAGTTGAGTCTGAGCTCTTGTGTTGGAGCAGTCTAGATGTCTGACAGTAGGGGATGGATGGCCTGTGCCCCTGCATCCCAGGGCAGGCTCTGCTCTCTGGCACCTCCCTGGCTTTTGCTGCTGGCTGTCAGCTGTGAAATCATCTCTTTGAGGTCAGGCAGCAAAAGAAGGAAGAGTCCATCCTCATCTTTGCCATAATGCTGATATTTTGTTTTGGATTGGAAGTGCACGTTGAAGGAAAGCTGATTTTTCCCCACTTACCCCCCCTGAGCTGGCACTGCAGGGCACTTTCAGGACACTTGCACTGGAATCATTTTGGCTGGTGCTGACCTGGAAGAATTGCTGCAGGAGCATGCTTACTGTGCTCTGAGCATTGTCCACAAGGTGGACACAATGCTGGTGCAGATCTGAGCAGAACATCCAAGGCACAAACAGGTGACCCCTGAGCACCAGCTCCCTTATTCTGCAGAGCTCTTTGCACCAGACTGTGCCCCGTGATGTTGCAGATGTAGCTCTGGATGGTCACATCTGTGGCTGATTGTTCTGTGTGTATATTTGCATCAGCCAGCTAAATCCTTGCAGAGGTTCAGGGGTCTAGGACGGCATCCAACAGAGACTGGGGTAAGACTGTCCTTGCTTGGACCACTGGAAAAAATTACATTTTGTGGTTTTCTTTTAATGAGTGGTGCTGAAGGGAAAGTAAGTGCCTTGAGATGCCTCATGAGCCAGCATTGCAGTCAAGAGGAGGAGCTTCTTGTGCCATGGGATCAGGGTGCATGGACATCATCACTGCTAAAATACCATTGCCTGCTCTGTGTGCACATAGCACGCTGCTGCTGTATCTAAGTGGTGTGTCAAGGTTTACCCCAGGTGACAGACCCACAAGCTGAAAGACCTTTTCTTTTAGAGCTGCAGTAGAGAGCATGTCTGCAGTCAGCCAGGCAGGTGAGATTCCCAGTGGGTCTCTGGTAATGGTGGTGATGAACATCAAGGGGGTGATGCTGGAGCAGTCCCAGGGACACCTGCTTGCCTTCCCTAGTGCCCCTGAAGATGTGGAGGTGTGATTGTGAGTCAGTGATCCTCAGAAGATACAGCTGAAGCTCTTTGCATCTTAAGCACTGTCGTGCTGCCTTGGGGCTGGGGAGAGAGGCGCCTACGCTGTGACGTTGCTTTTTTTGAGGGAGCAGCATCTGATCTACAGCACAGGAGGACCTCAGGTGAAAAGGGGTTTGGGGCTGAAAGCCATGAAGAGTCTCCCTGCTCTTTGCTTAGACGTGTTTTTATGATTAAGGCATTGGGAGTTACTCATTAATTGATGCTGAGGAGAAAAGGTGTGAGAAGGCAGGATCAGCATCCGCATCAAACATTAATTTGGCAGGCTCCTGCTTACATGGATGTGGCCCTGCCGCTGTTTCCTCTAGAGGCTGGGGGTTACAGGGCTTGAATATCTTCAACAAATGTCCTTGTCTTGGTAAATAGCTGGTTTAGGTGTTTGTGGTAGGTTATTTTTTTTTTTTTGTCGGGAGATGGTGATAAACAATCTGTAGCTTTTCAAATATTTAAGCAAGGAGCAGGGCAGATCCCATCTGTATGCCTGTGGAGATGGGAGATGCCATTTCTATGGTAAACCTTTTGGTGGATGTATTTTTTACCTCCTTGCACACAGACAGTATTTTCCAGTGGTTCACCTTGCTCGGGTGGATGCAGCTGGTGATCACTGTCCATCCCTGATGGAGCCAGGCTTGCTGGCCGGGTGTGAAGCTGAAGGACAGCTCTCTGCAGCATGGGGACGTGTGTCTGCAGGGAGCCTGAGCCACCAGCACCAGCTGAGCTGCTCTGCTTTGGCTGCTCCTTGGGTTTTGCTCACTGGACTGGTGTGGGATGTGGTGGGGTGGTGGTAAAGGATAAGGCTGGGTCATGGGAGGCATTTTGTTTCCAGCCCACATTTCTGTAATCCAGCCCTGAAATGCTGGGTGCTGGAACTTACTGTCTTTACAAAATAGCTCCAATACTTCAAAATGCAGGAATTATTTTCCTTCTTTCATTTTTGCCTAGATAAAATCCTGCAAGTCAGATTAGAAACATTAGATGCAGAAAAGGTGATAGACCAAAAACTAATCTCAGAACTACATGATTGCCCCTGTTTTGAGTTGCAGAGCAAGAAGAGCCTGGTGGCCTCTTTTCACTGACTCTGGAGGGATTTTTTCCTTTAGATCTGAAGTAAAAGTTACACCTACATTTCATCCCAACACTTGCCTCACTGTTGAAGTGAGATACTAACCTCCAGAGGCAGTTTAGCATTTTAGAGTGTCCTGAATTAGTCCTTGCCAGGAGAAATGGCACAGTCTGTTCTGGCTTGTTTTCAAGCTGGATATTGGTTCTGTGGCATTTCCAGCTCCAGCTGTGGCAGGCTTTCCCCTAACAGTGACACTTGATTTCGGACTTGGGCTGGGCTTCTCCCCCTGTCTTTGCTAAGCAGAGGGTGCAGGCAAAGCACAGGAGCAGCTCCATCATCTCTTCAGCTCAGTGTCTGCTTTTAGCATCTCCAGAGGTGGGTGGAAGTGCGCTTTCACATTACACATGACCCAAAGAAGAAGTCACCCTGTTTACTGCCTGTTGCATTGGATCTGTCAGTATCTGGATGGCTTCAGGGTGTGCCCGGGTTCAGCTTGCTGTTGCAATACCCACCCAAAATCCTTGTGTTATGTTGTCAGGGCAGCAAGCTGGAGGAGTACCTTGCTGGGAAGATCAAAGAGGGGAAGTAAGCCCCAGCAGCTGAAGTGAAGGAGGCATGAAGCAAAAGTGCTCACCTAAAGTAGCAGATAAGGTAGCAGATAAACAGTGTAGAGAAGTGGTTTGCTGTTCAGGGGAATTTCTGCTGCTCCCTGGGGGCAGCAGCCTCCACACTGTGGAAGGGAGGGAGGAGAAAAAAAAAAAGCCAGTTGGGCATGGTTGTGGTACTGGGGAAAGGGGTCTGGGAGAAGTAAAGGATCAGGGTGTAAGTCTGTCACTGAGATGAGGGATGGAGCCAGCTGAGAGGATGCCTCCTGTTAGTATCTGGGTGGTTAAATCATCCTGCCAGCCACCATGGCTGTTAATTAATTACTAGGAAGCTTTTGATAAGTATCTTACAGGGGCTCAGTTTTAGCATGAAAAGGTAAGTATAGGGAAGATTCAGGTTAAAAAGAAATAACTTGGAGAGATGCAGCAGCTCAGAAATGTTCGTTAAAGGCAGTGGCTTTAGCTGCAATTGCAGCTGCATCTCTTTCTCAGCTGGGGCTCTCCCTGGCTTGATTTTTCTCTCTTGATAGCAAGGTATTTCCTCTTCTCAGAAACTCCCTGTGACTTAAATAGAACCACAGACTTACATGCTTTGTAAGTCCTTCTTAGTCTGGGGTAAATCATGGAGCATCCATCCATAAATTGGTATTATTGGCCCCCATGATTCTGGCAGGAGGAGGTCAGCTGGCCACTGTGGGCTCACAGGAGCTTCTCCATGAAGCTTGGGTTTCTGCTGTGATATTTAGCCCCCAAAAATCCTTTGGAAGGCTCTTACTGTTCAGGTGTACAGCTGCTGCCCCATCCTTCAGCCATGTACATTTCCATTTCTATAGCATCTGTTTTCCCCCAAAAATCTGGTGCTGCTACGTGCAGAGCTTTTAGCTGATCTGTCAGGTCAATAATTATAGAATTTCTGTTTTAGAATAGAACTATTTAATTAAGTAGCAAGAAGTAGCAGGCTCAAAAAAAATAGGTTCTTTATTTAGTAAATTCATGAAGAAAGCTTTGAGACAAGCAAGAGGTGCTTTATCTTCCTTAAGTCTCAATATACCAAATTTAATATAGAGAATGACTAGCACAGGGGTGCTTACATTGTTAGATGCATCAAAAATACATTCATTAGGTTTTCAGATTCTGATAAAGTGGGAATAATCCATTTTGTAGCTGGACATGGAGCAAGATCCTTTTCCAGGGTGGTGTAAAGTTTAATGAGTATGTGTCTATATCTAAACCAGGGGGAAAATGCTTTGGCTTCGTACCTAGAAACCTGTTAGAAAAAAGATTGCTGATGGTTTACTGATGCCTGGACAGGTCCCTAAACTCACAGCTGTGCTTATTGAGTGTTAAAATAAGGTTTACAGCATGTAGAGGACAAATGGGAACGGGGCTTTAGAGAAGGGATTTTGGAGGTGCTATCCTGACCTGCAAGATGGGTGCTTCAGTAGTGTATAGTGAGGGTCTCAGGGCCATTTTCTCAATTTTGGGACCATCCAGGATGGAACTGCCTGTGGATGTTGTGTGTCATGTGCCTACGTGCAGTCACTGCACTGTGCTGCAGCTTGGGGATATTAAATTAGGAAGGACTGTACCAGCCTGGTCCTGGATTTTCTAATTTGCTATGTTTTTTCATTGCAGGTGAATGGAAAAGGGTCCTTGTGGTGCGTTGACCCAAAATATAAACCCAATCTCGTCCAAGCACTGAAAAAACAGCCTTTTTCCTCAGCACTTGCATTTTATACTCCGCCGGCGTCGCCACCCAGGTAGGTGGAGTTCTCATCCAAGCAGGACACGTTGCTCCAGGTGGCAGAGGGTGTTGGAGTGCTGCTATCTGCTGCCACCCCAGAGCAGAATTGGAGTGGGACTACTCCAATCTTAGGTGGGACCAGCTGGGTGAGGTGGGGAGATGCAATGAGCTCAGGCTTCCCAGACAGCACAGCTGGGGCGTGTTCAAGTCTCTTATTAACTGTGGGAGAGTGTAAAAGAAGAAGGTCAGGGGTGTGCTGGCTGCTTTCTGGAGAGCCCAATTTCTGCAAGAGGGCAGGCAGTCCTGGGACCTGGAGCAAAATCCTCTTTCAAGCACAGTCCATCAGAACTGTGCTAGGGTGGTGCCTGCTGTGGAGGAGGTGGGTGTCTTCTCCTGTAAGTCACTTGTCTGGATATAAAATGTATCTACTCTGTGCTTTTGTCGAAAACAATCAACTTTTCCACAGTGTGAAGTGCTGAGATGCTGCCCTGAGAGGGTTGTTTTTCTCGGAGGCTGTTTAAAAGCATTTTGCAGCAGGGATGGAAAAGACAGCCTTTGCCATAAACATGGTCTGAGGTGGGGCATGCAGGACTTCCTTACCCACACAGTTTAAGATTAGGCGCTAGATTTTGGAGAGTTTGAAGTCAAACTCATACAGAGTTTGACTCAGAGTTCCTGAGCAGAGGAAGAGGAGCAGCAGCTGGGTCAGCCTGTGGAGGCAGGAGGACGGAACGCAGCGCAGCACGTTGGGTGAGCTCGGTTCCGAGGGAGGCGTGTGGCTGGTTCATCTGGTTCAGAGAAGAATTTGGGTGAGATAAGAGGCCATTAAGGTGTCTGTACATTGCCCTCTGCCTTAACCTTGCTGCAAGGAGTTTCCTTAGCAAACAGGAGGAACTGGGATTCCTGGAGCAGGACGTAAGACTGATAACACTGAGGAGACATTTTCTCATGGTCCAACAGGACACTGACCCTGGGAGCTGCTTGCAAGCCTTAGGGGTTTGAGATTTTTTGTGTGGCATGGGCTTGTCCAGTGGGATTTGTAAACCACAAGATAAAACCAGTTGTCTCTGGTCTCCCTCCAACCCAGTGCCATCCTGGGCTGGAACAAGCCAGGCAGAGGTAACCTGTTTTCCAGCTTTCTCTTGGAATTGGGAGCACTACTAAAATAAGCCTGAAACACTTAAATATTAAGAAACAGTCAGATTAGGAACTATGAGATGACTGGTGGTTTGTGGGAATAAAGATTATTGAAATGTCTGTAATGGGGCTCTAGAGGATAATGCTTTTACAGGCTTTAATGTCTCTGTGTAAGGGGATGGACCTCTGGCTTTGGGTACAACTCAAGTGAAGCTTTGGTCCTTGAAAGCTTCTGTGTTAGTACAGCCAGACTTTTAAAATGTAGAGAATAATCCAGATGGGAAGTGGTCTGTCCTGCCAGAGGTGCAGAGGATTGACAGCCTCAGCCTAGGGCAGGGAGTTCAGAGCCTTGACCAGTTAAACTTTTAAAATCTCCAGGGTCTCCAAGATCAGTGCAGCTAAAGCTGTGTTAAGTGTGGTTTACTTAGCTTGGATAAATGCAACATACCAAAATTAGGTGTGAGGAAGGAGGCATTTCATCTGCATGCTTAAGTACTTGGAAGAGCAGGACTTTAATTTGAAGCTGTTGTTTTTGGTAACTTTTTTTTTTTCCCTTTACTGGAGGACTAGTCGCACTTGCCAACAATTACAAGGAAATCCTGGATCTAATGAAGCCACATGGCAAAATTCCCACTGACTTCAACAGGGGAAGGGTTTTGCAGGGCTTGTATTTATGAGTACAAGAAAATAAGAAACAACATACTAAGATACCAAAGTGCTCCCTAATGAAAGCTGGTTTATTTTCCTTCAATAATAAGGAAACATTTATGTGACTTTCCATCACATGCAGAAAAACAGATTTATTTTTTCCCCCTTTCATGCTTAGATTTGATTTAAATTCTGGCCTAATTCTGGGGAAGGGCCCCCAAGGATCTGCCTTGTTGTAGAGAGGGAGGAAGCCCAGAGGTTCAGCTGGAGAGAGGCTGAAATGCTGTCCAAATTTATCTTCAGAGTAATCCTAAAATTCAGCTGTGGCAGCCTGTGAATTTTCCAGTGGGAAGACTGGTGTTCATGATTATTTTACAGTGTGTTTGTGGGGAGTCTGCCTATCATTCAGCACGATTTTAAAATAAAATTTAGGCTGTTGCTTTGAGCAGAAGCTTTCCAAAACTGTAATCTGTGTCTAGTGACACTGAAATTTGTATTATCATAGATGATTGGCATGCCTGGTGCGTTTTATTTCTGCACAGCTTGTTCAACAAGTCCTTGTGAAGCCCCTGGTTGCATTCTGGTTCTAGTGCTACATGAATGACAGCCCTGGGGACAGCCACAGTCCTCATCTTGCTCAGACCTTATGCCTGGCTTGTCTTAGTCAATACCAGGCATTAATTGACTTTGGGGGAGCTCAATGTGGACATGATTTTTGGAGGATCTGAGCTTAGACAGAAGGATGATGATGTTCAGCATCTCTTTGTGCAATGGGTCTGAGGGCTGCAAAGCCAGCCATTTTGGGTTAGACCACTGCTTTTCTTTATTTTTAAATTTTTTTCCCTCCCCCACCCATTTTTGGATCTGTTCCCTTTGAGCTCTGTGGGTGCTACAGGAAAAGATACCAGACAGTGAACCCTATTTTTGCACATTTTTCCCATTCAGCTGAGGTTTCTCTTGCACGTTTTGCTTGAAAATTCTGTTATCACCCTTCAGATTATTCTAGCAGCACTATAAAAGATGCACATTGCTACATTTCATGCAATTTTAATAGTGTTTACTATTTTTGTTGTAGTTACTTCTAACTGCTCACTGATATATTTATAATAAACTGAATAATTAGGGCTGGGTGTGTAGCAGGGAAAAAAAACAAAAAAACAAAAAAACATGTGAAAGCTTTAACTTGCCCTTTATTTTGTGAGAGATTTATGGGTACTTTGGTGCAAAGCTGGTCTGATTATGAAAAACCACCCTGGATAGCATCAACTTGAAAATCAGCTGTTGTCTTGATTTGGTTTTTAATTTGGTATTACTTGATGGTTTTATTTTTTTTAATTGCCCACCACTGCTTGGAAAAGCAGATGATCACAACTGGTCCTTACCTGTCCTCTGAGCATCCCTTTATGAACTCTTGTTTTGTTCACATGTAGGTTTTATGTACTAAAAAAGACATGTCTTTGTTTAAAATCCAGCCTTGAGGCAGGTGTAGAAAATCTGTAGAAGTCAGTGACTGTTGCCCACAAGATTTCTGCTTAGTGTGTGTATTTGGAGGTGTTTTTCAAATGCTGGTGATGGCTTAAATAGTGCTGCACAAACTATGAACCAGTGCTGAGCCATCTACTGAGGGCAGCAGAAATTGCTTGCCTTTCTGTGGTGAATAGGGTTGGTTTTGTTTTTAGCCTTCTATGATCATAATATTTTGTCTGCTCTACTTTGTACAAATCATTTGCCTGATCAGGGCTTGGCTTTGAGCTGTTGAATTTCTTTTCCAGTAGGTCGTCGTCCCCTCCCTACCTGACTTCAGTCCTTCAGCAGAATCACGGCCGAGCTCTCAAAGGTAAACTTGGAATTTCCTTTCACTCTCCTCCCCTGGTTTTGGTCACAAGCATGGGCTGCAGCCCAGCTGGTGTTGTCTGTGTCCCTGCTCTGAAGGGTTTGCTGGATGACAAAAGAGCCCAGATGTAGTACGATGCACGTGTGTTATGTTAGCTGCTCCTGTGTCAATTTTAAATCCATGAGGTGAAATTCAGGGTGTAATTGGGGCCATCTTGTTCTGACAGCAAAATATTCAGCACGTGCATCACTCCCAAGTATGGCCTACTTAATGAATAGTTCAGCAGAAAATGAATCTGAAAGCTGCTCATCTCTTTGTCAGTTTTACTGGCCAAGACCTGAGAACCAAAGGTAGCAAACATTAGTGTATAAAACTTGTGGTACCAAGAGGGAGCTAGAAAGTGTGCAGGGGCTTGCAGCGTTTCTTTTAAAGGACCCAGTTGGGCACAGCTCTTGCACCTTGCTAATAAAGCTTAATTAGGCTTGTCCTAGACAAAAAATAGTAATTATTTTGTTTTTTAAGTGCTGAAGAGTGAACAGTACTTGTTTTTAAAGGGTTGAGTCTAACAAAAGGTGTTGCAGAGGAGTGTTGTTACAGCTCTTTCAGCAGGATAGTGAAAGGCAGTGCCCAGGTGGGACCTGAGCAGACACCCAGCTCCCTGATTTGCTTGCTCACTAGGCTTAGAGGTGAGGAAGCTGCTTTTAGTTTTTGGGCACAAACCAGGAGCCTTGGTTAGGCAGCAAAGCCAAGGTTTTTTGGAGACCAAGCAGCTGCCTGGCCCACAGGTGATGATGGCCATCCACCCCAGGGGTGGCATCTGGGTGCCAAGGAAACATCCCTTGGCTGGCTGGCTGCTGCAGGGCTGCTGCATCTGGGGTTCTCAGGGCTTGTTGGAGGACGCAAGCAATCCCTCTCCTCCTAAGGATTTTGCTGATGTGTCCTGTGACAGCTTTGGAGGTGGCCAGTCTGATGTTGCCTCATCCATTTAGCTACACCAGAGGTGCCAAAATGATGGCAGGGATCTGGTATCATTTAGTTTCTGCATGTGGGGGAGCCTGTTGAGCATTTCTCTGGCATTCGAGGCGAGCCATTCATGTTCCTGGGGTCCCACAGGGCAGCTCTTGTGCAGATGAACAGAATTCCTTGTAATAAGGTGCTTCCTCAGCCATTCTGCTGGAGAAGTGTAAATTTGGGAAATACTGCGCTGTTGAGAAGAGCAATCACAAATGAAGCCAGAGCACATTATCAGTGACACAGAGCACTGCAGAAGTGCCTCTCCTCATTCTTTGGGAGTGTTAAGGTGCAGAAATACTCTTTGTAGGTAGTAATCCTGCATTGCATTAATGCCTCTGGTTGCTTGTCATTTTAACAAGGTGGTGCTTAGATACCAGCATCAGATGATAAAATAAAATGTCTGGGATAGCAAGTAAGGAATGGGAATATTTCACTTCCTGATTACACTAGTGGAGCAAAGTGATTCTTCATGCTTTATTTCTCTACTTCTTTTTGTCAGTTGAGTGCATACTGCCTGTGAATTCAAGGGCTCTGTTTCTGCCAAAGAAAGGCAAAGCAGAAAGAAAAAAAAATCACACGTACAGTGGGGTAGAGCCTAAAGTATGCTGGATTTAAAATGAAAGGCATGGAAAACAAGGGGAAAATGTGTATGTTTCATAACCTGTTTTGGAAACAGCAGCTCAGTCCCCTTCCCATCTTGGTACAACATTCCCAAGGTGTCATGCTCTTCAAATTTCTCCTTGACCTGGGGTAAAGTTAGGGAGAATTATCAAGATAAGGAAGCCACGCTGACAAACTCTGCAGTCCCCCTCCCAGTACTACCCTCCCCTTAAATTCAGTAATACAGTCAGTGCCTGTAATGTGGGGAGGAAAGCAGTTGCCATCAAAAATGACAGTGCTGATGTTTTGTTTTAGCAGTTCCAGTTCAGCAGAGCTGAGAGCCTGTTCTGCTTGCTGCTGGTCCCTTCCAGCCCTGTTCTCCACTCACTGCTCATGCATATGTACATACCTGCCCACACCTCAGATGGGATCTGCTCTCAGACACCCAGGCTCTTGTGAGAGCTCACTGTCTCTGTGCTCCTGTTTGCCTGCTTAGTCCACCATACCTGTTTCTGTTCTGTACAAGGAGTGTTCATCCTCCATTGCAGAAGTGAGCCAAAGAATGGATTGGATTTCCTCTTCTTTAAAGGGCACAAGGGTGTCCTGAAATGAGTGGGAAAGGCGTGCTTGTTTCTTTTCCCTTTCACCTTGTTCTAGTTAGAAATGTCACTCTCTGCCCTGTTATCCTCAAGGTGCCTTTCAGAAATGTAAGCAATCTGCTCTGCAAAGGATGGCATTTTGCAGCAGTGCTTCTCACTGCAGCTGACACTGCCACAATTCACCTCAACCTTTTCTATGTGCCTATTTATTATTTAGATCCCCCTGCTTTCTAGATTGAGCAGTTCAGTGCCCTTTCCCCCCCATGCAGTTTCAATTTCTTCCATTTGACTTATTGGTGTGGAAAATTCTGCTGGAGGAGGGAGGTGTGCTGAATTAGTGCTGTGTTAATGGGCACAGCTGCCCTGGGCCCTGCACATTCACACAGCCAGGGTATGGAGCTGCTGAAGTGCTTTGCTGTGCCGTGGCTCTAATCTTTCTCTCCCAACTGGTACAAACAAAAGGCACTTGTTAAGTATAGCAACAGCATTGTCACATGAAAGTCTAATTGTGTCACTGATTCTTGGCTTCAGTGAGTGCAACGTGAGAGCTCGGCCTTTGAAATGTCATAGTTAAGGTATGAGACTGATCTGGAACAGTATTGAGCTGTACAAGGGTCATGCTTTCTCTGAGTTTGTGCATTCCCCCCACCCTTGCTCTTTGGTGTAGGCCAGTACAGGCAAATATATATATATATATATATATGTATTCTTTGTATATTTTAGAGGCCTCATCTTGTCAGGCTTACCTGAGTTCTAACATTTTGCTGCTTCTGCTTCACAGAATCTGATATTGATGCTGCTACTGCAATGATGCTGTTAAATACTTCCATTCAGCAAGGGATGCTGGACTGTAAGCATAAGCCATTTTACTCTTGTTTTTCTGCTCTACTCAGTAACTAAATACTTTCTCTATAAAATTTCAGGAAACAAGTATGGTCTAGTTCCCAAACAGTAAGAGTAGTCAAAAAGAAATTCTGGTTTAATTATTCTTTCAGCTAGCATTGCAAGAGTTTTATTAGAAGCAGCCTTTTTTTTTTTTTTCTTTCCCAGGTAATTTTTAATTTTTTCTGCAAAGTCCTATCCCTGCCCTCTCTGTGCTAGACAGTAAGAAGAGTTTCTTGGCTACTTTGATGCCTTGTGAAGGCTGACCTAGAAGAGAGACTAGATGGAGTTAAAGAATAAAGTAGGGATTTATTCGAAGGCCTCAATGGACACGCCTTGGGCAGCACAAAAGTCCAGCTAGGGCTGCACCCAAGGTGAACCCAAAACGGTCACAAAATGGGCAACTGCTCACACTTTTTTAAAGTTCTGATCCATTTGCATATTGGAGCTAGTTGTCCGATTATAGCTTTATGCTGTGAAGTCCCATCCTGCTTGTTTTTCTCTCTTCAGTCCACGTTGTTTGTGCTCTTGGGGCTGAGATTTGGATCATTTGTCCTCGGTCCCCAGCTGGAGCAGGAATTGTTTTGTCTCTATACTCTGTGTGGAGAGCTTACTGTCCCCTAATGCGAAGCTCAGAACCACACACTAAAGCAGCACAGAATTTGGAAAATATAAAAGCAAAAACCTGAGGCATCATTTCCCCCTCTGTTCCTCCAGCTCTTAGCAGAGATTAGGTGGTGACTGTTGTCCTCTGTGGGTGACAGTAAACGGGCACGTTGTGACTTTAAGTGCTGGAATTCAGTTTCCCTTGCAGCCAGCCGGGCGCAGGAGACCTCGCTGGGGCATTTGCCTACTGACACCTGCTGTTTTTCTCAGGTGAGAAACCTCAGCCTCTGAAGACACCCAAGAAGAGGAGCTACGGCAGCGCCTTCGATCCCCCCGGCTCCGTAACCCTGCCGGAGAGCGATTCCGCGGCCGCCAGCATCGACCCGAGCGAGGATCACAACTACAGCGCCAGCAGCATGGGCTCGCAGCGCTGCGCCTCCCGCTCCAGCGTGTCCTCCCTGTCCTCCCTGGACGAGGTGTACGAGTTCATTTCCAAGGCCAGCCACGAGGGCAGCGACGGCAGCGAGGGCTTTCACAGCGAGGTGGACACGGACGGCGACTACGAAGACGATCCTCTGGGAGACAGCGGCTACGCGTCCCAGCCTTGTGGAGACGCCTCTGAGGAGAGTCAGCCCAGCAAGAAAGCACTCGAGGAGCTGTGTCAGGAGATCGATGAGGAGCTGAAGGAAGCAGCAGGGTCTCTGCTCCACCTTGCTGGCATCCAAACGTGCTTGAGCTCCTTAATAAGTACTGCAAAGACCCACTGTCACAAGCAAAGGAAAAAATAATATGTTTGTCAGTGTTGAATATATACATATATTTTTTTTAATTGTGGCAATACTTCTTCTACTTTTGCCCTTCACAAGGGAGATCAAAGCCATAAGAGGACTCACTGCTTTTTTTTTTTTTTATTTTGGCACAAACTATAATTTAGCCATTTATTTTTAAATCACCACCTAAAAAGAAAATATTTAATACTCTCAAATTAGAAGATATGCATGACTTGTGAAAACCCAAAAGCATACTTCTTAATGGTCACTTCTTAATTTTTTTTTTTTCCTTTTCGATAGTTGACTTTATTTTTTTTTTCAGAGATATGTTTGTTCAGATGCACACTGTGGATCATATTTGCATCTCTGCTGGCCCCATCTGCAGAGGTGAATTTTGTTCTGTCTAAGGGCTCTGACTTCCATGTAAAGGATTCAAATCCATTTTGCAATAAGAGAACCTCTTTATAGTTCCTAGACATCCTTCAGCCAAAAAATATTTTTTGTGGTATGTTGAACTTTATCCCTATCTTTCTTTTAAAATCAGTGGTGATTACTTACATCTTCCTGTAGATAATGCCTTTTTTTATTAAATTTTCTGTTCAAAAATGGGTAAGCAGTTCTGTTGGAGTGGGTTTTAACAGTACTGTGCATACAAGGATGCCTTAAGTATGTTGCAGAATTGTGTACAGCTATCCAAGGTCATCTTTCCTGTTGCTGAAAGGTAGCATGATGTGCCATAAACGTTCTCACCAATGTGAAGCTACTGCTTCCACCAGGTGTTGGGCAAGCTGGGTGAAAATTAGGAGCAGAGCCACTTAGGAAACCAATGTCCACTGTTGAAAACAGTGCTGGATTCAGCCAAAAGTTAACCTTTCCCTAAGGGAGTATTTTCCTGGCTGTTTGAATGCCTTTCTTAGACTAGTGTGGGTTTTTTGCCCCTTTTTTCTTTCTCTTTTTTTTTTTTTTTTCCTTATTTGTCAGTCTCTTCATGAATCTTGTCCTAAGCTGTCTACTTCCAATGCAAGCACAGCCATTCTGCTGAAGGTCTGTTGCTCTGAGGGCCCAGTCCAGTGCCTCTTGAAGACAACAGTGGTGCTCCTGCTGACTCAATGGCTGTTGGATCAAGCATAAAATATTTGAGGTTCTCTGTGTTTTGGAATTTAAAGCACAAACACTAGGAGAGAAAAAAAAAAAAAGTTGTTTTTTGCAGGTTTTTGTTTGTTTGTTTTTTTCTTTTTTTCCAATTCAGTTTTAAGAATTATTTGTTTTATTTCATGAAAAGGAAGGAAAATACTCTGCTTCATTCCTGTTAGCCTACACCTGTAACAGGGCAACATGTGTGCAGACGTGTGTGTGTTCTGGCTGTCACAAGTGCTGCATTAGCCAATTAGATCTGATATTGGATGTAATACTGATGGGTAATAGGGGTAAAACTCACCATTTAAATGAAAATTAGGTACCAACGTAGTGGTTTTTAGGATTTCAGGAGCTGAAGATGTGAACGCTTGGTGCAACTGCTTCTTCTTGCTCATGGGTTGCTTTTGAGCTCTCATGGAAAACTGCTAAGGGCAGAGCTTGTGTCAGTGTGAAAAGGAGGATTCAGATACTCAGAAATACTGTGAGCAGCTGAGGTTTTGCTCGGTGCCATGATTTCAGTGTCACACTGTTGAAGAGGGGTGCTGCTGCCTGGCTCCTGCTGAAGTGGGTGCAGCTTCCTGTAGCTTCCAGTGAAAGCTGGACCAAGGTCCAGGTGTTCTGGCAGCTGTGTTCACAGTCAGCTCCATGGTTTGATTTGGTTCTGGATTATTTTTTGCCTCAGATAAACTTGGAGGGTGTTATTGGGAGTGTGGCTGTGCTGCTGGTAAAACCCTGACGTTGGTGCCAATGACTTCAGCATATCTGAAGGACTGGGATGCTAGCAGTGCATTTAGTCCCCACACGCAGTGCCCGGTGAGAGCCGGTACCTGATCAGCAGTTAGCAGTGGAAGCTGCATCCCGTCCATCCTCCCAGCTGGGAGGGCTGGAGCGGTGGGAGCGGGGAGCCTTTCCCTGGGACACAGAGCAGTGCAGCGGGGCCGTGCTCTTCCTGCCCTTCCTGCTTTGCTGTCTTCCCTCTCTGCGTGCCAAGGGGAAGGCAGGTGAGCTGTGCCCCTGCCCTGTGCCTTGTCCCAGGCCTCTGCCCGCGCGTTCGGCAGCGCAGGCCGACAGCTCCCTCGTGGAACACCTCTCTTGGCAGTGGGAGAAGAGCTGCCCTTCCTTTCTCTTGCGTATCTGTTGGGTTCGGGTTTGTTTGCCACCTCAGTTAAAGACCCTGGTGTATATAGTATAAATGGAGTATAATTAAAAGTTATTTTGGTTGTTGGGCTTTGGGTTTTTTTAGTGACATATGTAAAATGTTGATGCCAATGGTTGACTTGGATACATTTTGGCAAGAAAAGTATTAATGAACCACATTCAGTTCTTTAAATGCAGTGAAGAAGTGTATGAGACCTGTGTTCATGGGAGGTTGCTCTGTTCAGGGTAGATCTGATGTGATTACTGTACAAACATATACTGGCTTTTCAGATTCCAATCCTAAGTTACTGATCTGCAGAAGTCACATCAAACGTTTTTAAATCCAACTGCAAAATGGAAGTTGTGTGGTTTGCAACTTTTCATCAACCTGAAAAGTACAAGCTTTAATTAAAGCAAAGTATACTCGTACACGTTAATAATGGTGTGGTCAAAATATTTATTGAAAAGAAAAGTTAAAATATTTTAAATGTTGCACCTGCTATTTTATCTTAAAGCACATTCTTCACACCTAACTGCCAGTGCCATTATCAAGTCAGTTTTATAAATGTACATTTCTTCAAACTAAGAAGTGCATAATTAAAAGTATTATGTTACTGCCATATAGTGATATAAAACATTTTATAATTGCCAATTCATTGTAACTATTATTTATTTTAAAAGTGAATTGTAAGAATGCTTTCTGATCAAATGAACCAGAGTTGTTTTAAAACCATTCCCGTTAGCTTGTTTCTAATGTAGCATAAGCAGTGTCCTTGGGTTTGTTTAGAATAATTTTGCCAGTAGGTGACCAATTCTAACCCTTTTTCCTCTGGTTTAGTCCCTTACCCGTTTTAAAGACGATTTGTTACAAAAGTTTAGTTTTTTGTATGCTAATCTCTGTTAATTAAAATGTTTATAAATTTTATTTTTACCAAAGAGATGCAATTCATTATGACAAAATATTGCAGAATAAACTTTGTTTTATAACATTTGTGACTTTTCTGCCCACATTTTTCATTCAGATGATCAAAGGGGCTTTTCTAAAATAAACAGCATTGCAAACAGAAAGCGCTGTGTTCTCTCTTTGTCTGCAGACCGTGCCTCTGGTCTCAGATGGTGCTGAACATTCCACCTTCCCATTTAAACTTCTTCCACGAGACTGGACTAGTGCAAAAAGCCCAGTGTGTGATTCATTGTGGGTTGGTTGTCTGGAAGTCATCTGTGAAACGCCTGTCAGTCCACAGCAGGATTTGCTTACAGTCTCATCCATCCATAGCTGGCCCCTGATGTTTGAAGAACAGTAATTAAGGTTTCACCCTTTAACCTGGAACCTAAGGAATCTTTTGACATCTTGGGAATTGCTGAAAACGCTTCTGCCTAACTTCTGCCCTCCTGTGCAAAGCACTTGTTTAAGCAGAAATAGCTTGAATCTTTTGCTGATGAAATAACTGTGATTATTTGCTCTTCTGTATTGCTGTGGCCAAGTTACTTGGATGAGACTCAAAGATCAACAGCCTAGTACAGGACAGGTAATTTAAAAATGGGTCCCTGGATAAAGCAGCATAGGTCTTGTTTGTTTGTTTTGGTTTTTTTTTCCCCAGTGTTTACTGTCTCTAATGATTTATGATGTCTGTTGGTTCTTTATACAGAAGGCCTTATGGAAAGCACACAGGTGGGAAAAAAACCCTCTTACTAGCAGAAATAATATTCCCCATCCCATTTTACACCTCAGCTTGATGCTCCTGGGCCAGCTTTTCTCTCAAATGCACACACATGGTGTGTGCCCTTCCAGTGCCTGAGAGGCAGAAGCACCAGAGGAGGAAAACAAGATGTGACATGATGCTTATCTCTATTAAAAGCAGACTTTGGTCCATCTCTTGGATTTTTATTTGTTTAACCCACTGGAATTACTGAGTGAAGCTTGCTCTCTAGGATCTGATGACAATACAACCTTCTCAGTACTTCAGGTGATAACAGAGACTTGTTTTATTGCTATATCTAACAAAATTAAATCACATTACAGAATGTGTGTGCACTATTAATATATTTGATTTAGTGTTCATCTTAATAGGCTAGTAAGAGAACAACTGCACTAATTAGTTTGGACAAAATCACAGCCATGTGTCGTATGTTAATGATACTTTTCTAATTGTTATTCACTATATTATTCTGAGAACCTTGAGCTTGTTGTTAAATTTCCCAGGAGTGTTTTCCTCTGTTATGACTTTGCTGGAAATTATCCTCTGTATGGAGCCACAACTCTCAAAATAAAGCATTAACTGCAGCAATTATGCACTCACACCAGCTGTATTTTAAGGACAGTTGTTGAAGAAATACCTAATAGATTAGATATATTTGGAAAAAATGGTTGTCTAAATTTGACACAGGCTGTGGTTATTCTTTCACACGTTTTGAGGTTACAGGTAGCTGTAAATGTTCTTATTCTGAGTAGTCTGAGTGAATGCATGTAGCTTAGAGATAATTGCATAGTAGTCCAGCAATGCTGTTGCTGTGACCTTTCCCAGCATATTTAGCCATAAAAATCTTCCCTGTTTTTACCCATAAGGGTGGTTCTTGCATCTGGGAAGGAGAAGCAATATCACCTCTGCTTGAATTTTCAGTCTTCAGATCGGTTGGGGTTTTTCCCTCCCCTTTCCTCCAGAAGGCTCGCCTGAAAGCTGCCTGCTCTTAGTGTTGTAAACTCCTTAGAGCCAACGTAAAATGACCACCTACCCTCTGCCAAGGTTCATTTAAACAGCTCTTTGTTAAACAGGGGCTTGTTTATTTTCCTATTGCATCAGTACAAAAGCAATCATTTCCCTCCTTAGACCCTTGACTTGTTAAACAAACCAGAATTATTTGTTTTCCATTTGGAAGACATGATCTTCATTCCTCCCTAACCACTTTTCTGTACCTCAGTTCCAGACTGAAGTCAGCCTGCTGGCACGTGCGTGAGAAGAGTGAAAACCACTCTTCTAGAGTGCTTTTTTTTGAAACCTGGCCTTAATATTTCCCTGCTTTTGCAGCACTTTTGCCTGCATGGCCTTCACCTGCTCACGTGCAGTTGACTAATCCTATTATCAACTAGTATGTCCCTATCTTTGTTCTCCTCCATCACTGCCAAATGGTGAGGCCCCAGTCAGCAGGAAATTTGGTAGTTCAAGACCTGCAAGTTGATTTAATGAGATCTGACATGATCTTTGTGATCCCTCCTGGTGATATTCCTGCTCACCAGGAGCAACTTTTTGGCACAGCCTGCCCAAAATAAAGAAAGAAGGACCTGTCTGTGCTCCTTCAATGTTCAGAGAAGGACATCCAGTATCCTAAATCTAGGTATGTCTACCTGAGTTGTTTTTATGCTGGTTTCCATATCTCCATTTCCTTGATATCTTGACTCTCCAGGCCCTATTGGGCAGCATCCTAGGTTGGACTGTATTCCCAATTTCTGTATCCATTCCAGAGGTGCTGATAGCAATTCAGAATCTGGGTGTTTTCATATTTAGAAATGCGAGATGGTTCCTATCAGACTAACCTCAGATGCTCTGATGTGCTTATGTGTTATAGAGTTGCCAGGCAGGTGTTCAGAAAAATCTCTGTAAGTGCCTGTACCAACCTTAACACAGCATTGCTTTGATAAACAGATTTTGTGCCTCAAGGGCTTTTTTTTTTTTTTTTTTTTTTTAATTTAACTTGGTATCTTGATTCCTTACTAAAATCCAGTAGGTTCTCAGTTTTTACAAGTGCTAAAATTAGCTCAGTGAACTGATTTTCAGTTATTTTCAGTAAGGGTACATTTTATTCTCTCTCACTGGCTTTGGGGGTTTCCATGCGCTGAATACAGCCAGGCCTCCACAAATAGCAGGCATTTTGCTTTTCTTTTGGCTCTGAGTAATTTAAAAGACCAAAACTCCACCTGTTGAGTTTGGCTGTGATGTGCTGGCCGACCCGTCCCGCTGTTCTGCGCAGGCTCTTCCCGGGGGCCAGGTGAGGTGTGGGCAGAGCTGAGCCTTTCCAAAAGAGAAGATGTTTCCTTAAATCTCTGGGTATTAACTCGAGTGCAACCGTGTTGGCTGCTACCTTAAAATATGATGTCACCTTGCCCCAATCACAGCCCATTTTCTGGGAGCGTGATGTGAACTCCCCAGAGAAGCATCCTCTGAGTGACAGCAGCATCCCGTGCGGCCGTTGCTAAGCGACAAGATTCGGCTTTCAGCAGGATCTAATTTTAAAGTATTTAACCCTAGATCTGTCAAGGTTCATTATTTCCAGTGGGCTGGTTAATCCCTGCTTGTTGGTGCCCGACTTCACAAATGCCCTGCTCCTCGTAGTGGTGCCGTTTTATTTATCACAGATAATGTCTCAGAACGACGAGAAGCAAAAACGCCCCAGGTAGAGCTCCATACCAAATTTCATTTTAGCTCTGATCTATACACAGAAATATGGGACACAATTAGAGGTGAAAATCCTGCATTGTTGTTCTGGGAATCTTCCTTCCTTTGCTGGCTTGTGCAAGTGGCTCCCCCCTGCTCTCCTTCTAAGGAATGCTGGATTTCCAGTGAATGAGTGCTGGTGGCAATAACAATTAAGCTTCAATTTTTAGTAATATTATGTGTCCTCTTGTTTTTTGCTGTATATCACCTAGGTTAAGAAGCTTGTCATCTTACCTAATGGCATTTGAGAAAAAATTATGCAATTTTGAAATTTAAGGGATTTTTAATACTGGAAAACTTTAATTATTTTAAATCATTACAGATATTGATGGAGTTTTACAGAGAATTTTTGTTGGTGTTTCTTGTGGGGGTTTGGTGTGGCTTTTTTTAAATAGTTATCTGCATTTCATTTATTTCTAAAATGTAGAGGGCTGGAATGCTACTCAGGTATTTTACAAAAAAAAAAAAAGAAAAAAGAAATAAAAATAAAATAAAATATTTCTGACTAGCTGTGTCACTCTGATTGATTACTACACATCCCTGTAAGTGCACTCAAGTTCACTGCTACCTTCTTAATGTGATATCTGATTCAGCTGAGATAATGCTGCTGTAACTGGTCAGTATCATAACAACAACAACAAAAGAAAAAACACTGAGAACTGCACAAGCCCTTCCTCCCCGCAAATGCAGTAAAATTAAAAAAAAAAATTTAGATTATTTATATTTAAAATGCTAATATAATTCATCTCAGCCTTATAATCCCACCTAGGATTCTTCCTCCTCCTGTTAGGGTTTGAAACTGACAGCACGTTGCTCCTCATGCTGTCTCTCCTTCCAATTTCACATTAATCCACAAAGACAAACCTGTCCCTGCCAAGGTACTTTTTTCGATTTGATTGGGATACTCTTTTAATCCTCCCTTCCACAGCTCCAAGTTCCCATTCCCATCGCTGGGCTGGTGCTGCCCAAAAACTGTTGATGGCTTTCTCCTCCTGTGTGGTGTGTTGTGCCTTCTCCCTGTGCTGTCAGTGAGGAGCCCTGCTCCACATCTCCTCCATGCCCCTCTTCTTTTGCATCCCAGTCTTTACACATCAGAGACCTGGCTTTAGCTCGTTCCAAAAGTCCAGATTATTCCCAGAGGCACCACAATCCTTTTAAAACTAATAATAAAAAATAGATCCTGGACAGGAATAGTTCTGATCAAAATGTGCCCTAAACTCCTGGTAGATGTGCCAGCTCTCTCCTCTCTCTCTGCTCATCTGTCTCTGGAGAGAAGACAATCCCATGGCATCTTGGCTGTGGTAACAGCCACAGGTTTGTGGATGTTCCTTGCATGGGTAAGTCAGGACCTCTTCCCAAGGCTTGCAGATCTGTATCACAACTGGGGTACATGAGAGAGCATCCATTCCTCACTCCATAATCTTCCCAATGCTCCTCCTCCATTATTTCTTTCTCTGTGAAATCAGGCTATTTCTCTCCTGGGATTTAATGTATATTGCTTTTATTTTTCTTTCACCTATTTCTCTCCTGGGATTTAATGTATATTGCTTTTATTTTTCTTTCACCAGCAAACGTGCAAGGCTCTGGAATCTCAGTGTGAGGTTTCTCAGCTATGTCCCCTGCAAGTGTGAAGAAAAGCAAGAAACGAGGCTGTAGAAGATGTACAGACCTTCAACAAAGGATGGCAGAGCTAGGGAAGAGGTTTCATTTCTCTGGAGAGGGGGAATTCCACATTCCAAAAAAAAAAAAAAAAAAAAAAAAAAAGGGAAAACACGGACTTTTGGAGCTGTTACTAAGTTCTGCTGGTTTCTGGAGCGAGCATCAGTGAGGATTTGCTGCGGAGGGGCAGCAGTTCCTGCTGTTGCACACAGGGCTGGCATGTGTTGTACCCACATGGAATGTGAGCTGCAAAGTTCAACTCTGACTTATCACAGGCAGCTGCCTGCTCAGTTTTTCCATCTTCTCGTCCTCAGCAATTTCTTTCTGTACAAAGGCACCGCTCTCCTGGCCGTGCACACACCCTATAGATGACTCAAGCTATTTAACCTATGGGCTGGGAAGGGACATATGAGAAAGAGAGACTTGTTCTCATTTCTATTTTTAAATGCTATGGGAACACTGAAATTACTATAATGAATAATGATTAAACTGATCTGTGAGGTGCATTATCTGTACATACATATACCTTTTTTTTTGGTTTTTTTTTTTGGTTTTTTTTTTACTACTTGCCTTTTTTTTTTTTATCAGAGCAATCAGGTTTTGACGAGGTGAAAGGTTATTCTTAACGAGCAGACTGTTACAGTCACCATGAGAAATAACGAGCGTTCATTGTGAGCACACATCCTGCTGTTCAGACTTGTCGTTGCTACGATAACAGAAACAAAACACCGGTTTTGGGTGTTTGCAGCTTCCGAGGATGTGGTTTATTTGCTGCTTGTGATAGTCTGATGACTGAAGATGGCTCTCTTCCAATCATTTATGAATTTTTTTCTGTCTCTTAGAAACCCTTTTGTTGTGAGTACTTTTGAGGGCAAAAGTGAGGACAGTGAAGTTTATTTTCCCAAATCATAGGAAACATCCTGGATAATCTGAAATGTGTTCTTTGTTTATTTCTTTACCTGCACCTATTCCCAGGGTCTGTGAGTACAGGTTCTGACGAATCAGACAGAGGGGAAGACACGGTTTGAGCAGGAAGGGAGGAGAAGTGAGCTTGAAAATAGAATGAGTTTGAAACAATCATTGTAATTTTAAAATAAATTAGTTGTCTTGAGACAGCACCTAGAATTCAACACCCATTGCACCAGCTGCTGAGCACAGACACAAGGGAAGGACAGCCTCTGTTACACTGTCTATGGAAACAAAAATATGAGTGTTGGGAACGATCCCTTTGCTCCACACGTCACCTTTGAGCTTCCATTAAGCTCTGCTGCCACAACCTGTACTTATTCCTGCGGGTGTGTTAGAGAATACTGTATTTTGGGGGTCCTGTGGCAACCACCCCACCCCACCTGGCATTCCATGCCATGAGCCCTCTCACTCCAAACCTCTGACATGAGGAGCAGTCCCTTGCAATTACCCAGTCAGTGCTGTGGAAGCCTCACGTCCCTGGCTGCAGTGCTGGGACAGCCTTGCTCTCCAGGGAGAGGTGAGAATTAAGGATGTGCTTGCAAGGAAACAGAACAACGAAGAGGTTTTTTTTTGCACAGCTGATGTTTGGGGAAGTAGCGCTTGCAGCTGGCGGGGCAAATCAAAAGGATGAATCTGAGAATTTCCTGCGAGAGAGTGAAAAAAGCCTCGACCGACAAACAAGCTAGCTTTTGTCACCTGTGTTTTCAGGGAAATTTGCTTAAGCTGTTTGCCAAGAGCCTCCATGGGATAATTGATAAATTACAACTTTGTATGTTCCCGGCATTATAGGGACTCAGGGATCTGTGAGAAGCTGGGCAAGGGACAGTACCACTTCAAAACACAAGAGGCTGGCCTGATCCTTAAATACACTGAAGTGGGGCTGCTCTGATGAGCCTAAAAATCCTGCAGCCAGCTCTCAGCCTTGAAGCAGTAAAAGCACCCAGCTTTTGTTTGCTCCTTTCACTTGTTCCAAGCAACTGGCATTGCCTCCTATGAGGAATGCCCTGTATGAGGCACACTTGGGTCTTGCCGCTCTGGGTGGATGCAGGTGAATAAATTCTGTGCTCTTCCACTTCGAGTGCTTGCTGCCCAGTCAGGCAGGCAGTGGGCAAGCAATTCATCCTGCCACAACTAGGCACTGTAATTCCCTGTGAAACCCCTCTGCCAGCATTCACTGCACCGGAGACAAGGGGAGAACTGCATCACAAAAGCAACTTCGGAGGCAGCACAAACTCGGGAGTACTTGTAAAGTGTGCTCAAAGTATTTCAGTGTGACATTTCAATGAAAGACACATCCTAGAAAATGCAAACTTAAAAGTACAGGCTGGAGTCAAACGTAAAAGCTTTAAATAATTTTCCTATAGGAAATTTACTGCACTGACATACAAGGATATACCACGGAAGGTGTGCTGCTCTTAACCCTGATCTGCAGCAGTTGTAAACCCCATTTGCTTCGCTAGAAAACTTCTGTAGGGCATGCAAAATGGAGTGGAAAGAGAAGTGTATCTGCTCTAATAGTAAAAAAATAGAGCTTCCTTATTTCTTATTCCAGGATTGCTGTTTAAGCTCTACTAGTCAAGCAGAACAGCAGCATTTGGATGAATGATGACAATGTGTGTTTTGCCTATCTCCACTTCTTACACTTCCTAAAAATGCACAGTGCTGTTGTTGGCAATAGGGATCAGCAACATGTCCTCCAACATTAGGACTTCCCGTGGAGACACAGACATGTTTACTAATCTGGCCCCCATGTCATATTTAGGGCTTGCCAACTTCACTACTGTGATAAGCAAAAGAACAGCACACACACATGCACACACACACCATCAAAGCCTCAAGACTAAGGAAAAAAACAGCTTCCATTATGGGCGCCTTCTATCCACTCCTACTTAGGGGGAACAAAGACAAAAGGAGGTAACAAAACGAAGATTTATCACCTCTAGCAGTACCCACTACTGAGGAACAGCTCTGAAGACACCGTGCTGAAATCAAGTGGAAAAAAATGATACCATGGAAACAGAACAAAAATAATAATTTGCTGCTACATCTCTGTCCTAGACCAGGAAGGCCTTAACCTGCAAATCACCAGATGCTCAGCATATCCTGGTGAAGTCTCACCACATTTTTGCCTTATTACTCTTTTCCTTACACATCTGTTCCCAGTCACGTTCCGAAACAAAATTCTGCATTGGCTGAGTACCTGGCAGGACCAAATACACCTTTTATGATGCTGTCAGTTTCTGCTTGAAGTGTGCTGATGGTACATACCCATTCAAATGTTTGGCCAGTCTGAGGATAAAGAAGCAAATAGGAGGTAAGTAGCAGAGCCTCAGCGTTCTCCAAAGGATAGCTGAACGCTGGAGAAGCTCAAAGGTGGCTCTGAAATAGAAACCTACACGTTGGAAAGAAGAGAGCAGAGAAGGTGTCGGAGTCCAGAACATCCCTTTGGCTGCTCTGGATGCCTCAAGACTCTGGCAGGGGGCTCAGGGACCTTGGCAGCAAGTCAAAAACACCTGTGGCTTCGATTTTAGCCCATGGGAGAGGCTGCCAACCTTATATGAGGAATTACAAGCCAAAAGGGCTCGAGTAGTGAAATAAGGGAACTGACACAGGGTGAAAAAGTAGAATTTTGGGGTTTTTTAGAATGTAATTCAGGGGTACAATATGGAGGAATCTGGGCGTGCCCTAGCCTTTTCTTCCTTCTTCTTGTCCTCCATGTCTCGGTGTGATGGTGACACTTTTCTGTTGGTCTAGGATAGGGACACACTGTCCAACACAGATTTTAGGTGTTGGTATGGGAACTGTAAGCATGGTACACGTAATTTTGAGTAGATAATGTGGGAGACGCCCGGGGCTCGGGGCAAAAAACTGCCATGGCTTCTGTACTAGCTGGACCTCGGTGGGTCAGAAAGAAAGTATTTTAGATAAGAAGAAATAAACAACCTTGAAAACTCAGCTTTACGCCTTCCAGACCTTCTCTTTGGCTGCCGGGCTAGGGAAAAAGGACTTACACTGCTGGGGTCTTGCCAACCCGACCCCGACAGAAGGGCCCCTCCAGAACAACACTGGGTGCAGAAAGCCAGAATCACTGGATCACAGAGTGGTTGGGGTTGGAAGGGGCCTCAGGAAACCACCCAGTCCAACCCCCTGCCAGGGCAGGGTCACCTGGAGCAGGTGACACAGGAGGGTGTCCAGGTGGGCTCTGAATGTCTCCAGGGAGGGAGCCTCCACAGCCTCCCTGGGCAGCTGTGCCAGTGCTCTGCCACCCTCAGTGTAAAGAAATTCTTCCTGGTGCTGAGGTGGAACTTCTTGTGTTTCAGTTTACAGACACCGCTCCCCGTCCTGTCGCTGGGCACCACTGAAAAGAGCCTGGCACCATCCGCTTGGCACTTTGAGATATTTACAGGCATTGATGAGATCCCTGTGGATTTCCCTCTCGGGGTTCCTAAGGGTCAGGGTGACCCTAAGAGAGGTCCGAAAACAGTCTTTGCTTCCCTGGCCCGAACGTCGCCGAAGAAGGAGGCTGGAATGCTCCCGGTTGTGTTTTCAGCGTGGTTTATTTCTTCTTATCTATAATATTTTCTCTCTGACCTGCCGAGCTCTGGCTAGCAAGGAGGCCATAACATCTTTTGATATAAAAGGTGTTTACCTTTTATGTCAAAAGTTACGTACACTATGTTTACAGTTTATTACCAATACCTAACGTTTATGTTGGACAGTGTGTCCCTACCTTAAACCAGTAGAAAAGTGTCACCATCACAGCAAGACGTGGAGGGCAAGAACAACAAGAAGGAGGTCAGGACACGCCCAAATCCCTCCATCTTGTCCCCTGAACCCCTGATCTTAAAACCCCAAAATTCTATTTTTCCACCCTGTGTTAGTTGAAGTACCACACTACTATTAAAACCCTTGTGCCTTGTAATTCCTCACACAGAGTTGGCAGCTTTTTCACGGGCTAAAATCGAAGCCACAGGTGTTTTTGACTTCTTGCCAGGGTCTCGAGGCAGCCAGGGCAGGCGGAGGGGTGTCCTGGGCTCCAACAGATCCCCTCTCAGTGACGCCCCAGACCGTGGAATTCCAGCTTCGGCACTGAGAGGGCAATTGCACCACCCGGCATCTCCCCGTCTTCTCCTTCACTGTGTGAAAAGCGCCAGTCGCTTGTTCTTTAAAATTTGAAAAAGTTTATTAGTAATAAAATAGTTATAAAAACAGTAATAAAATCAGAGTAATAAAAATCTGGACAATGTGGATTAGGACACTACGAGACACGAAAAAGCAAAGAATTTCGGGCGTCCGGATGTTTTTGGGCACTGAGCTGCCAAAAAATATGCCTTGTGAGCAAAGGAATAACCCTCAAAAGCAACAGCCTGTTGCATATTCATATATCTCATACATGATGCATAAATTCCTTGCAAATTAAGACTTCTTCTGGTTTTTGTCAACTTCTTCCCCTTAACCCTGGTGGTTCCATAAAGATGGAGAGAAGGTGGAAGAATGTTTGTCTTTTCCGATAAGGAGGCTTTAACTCTTTGGGTTTCCTGTTGCTGTTATCTCTGTGTGAAGAGTTTCTTGATTATCTTATCCCTTTCTTGAGCTAGTAAAAAATACCTTACATCGCAGAGTTTCTACTTTAACATTATATTATAACCTAAAACTGTATTTAACACACTACTTTAAAAGGATTAATACAGTAATACAAAAAATAACCCTCCATAACACATATAGTGTTCAGTTTAATATTTGCGAAGGGCCAATCGTAAAATACGCATTTTTCACAACTGGGCCCTCATGGACACGCTCAGGGTCTCCTTCAGTCAGGGCTGGAGGCTGCAGGGAGAGCCGGGGCCGGCACTGACACGCACTGGAGCTGTGGGAAGTGACGGGCCCGCCCTCTGTTTCACCGCTCCCCTATGGGCCCGCCGCGCCTGCCTCAGTTTCCCTGCGTGTCGCGAGTCCCGGGGCTCCCCCTGGCGGCAGCGCTGCCCGGGCGGGGGCCGCGGGGCCGGCGGGGGCACGGTGCCCAGGCAGGGATGGCGCCGGGGCATCACTCGCCGCCCCCCCACCCCCCAATCGCGACTGTCGCGATATGACCCCGCAGCCCCGCTCGCGGGCGAAGCCTTTTTGGGCGGCGCGGCGCCCCGTAGCCCGCGCGCGGCCCCGCAGCCGTCGCCGTGGCAACGGGCGGCGTCACGCGCCCGGGCCCGCCCCCCCCGCAGCCACGCCCCCTGCCGCCGCCATCTTGGAAGTTGCGTCAAGATGGTGGCGCCGGCGGCTTAAAGGCTCCGCCCCCTCCGCCTCGCGCGCGGCGCGGTCACGTCACCGCGTTCCCGCCGCGCTGAACCCGGAAGTGCGTCTTGGCATTCGCGGGCGCGCGGGGCCGGCCGAACCGAACCGACCGAGCCCGGCCGAGCCGAACCGAGCCCGGCCCGGCCGAGTCTGGCCGAACCGAGCCGAGCCCGGCCGAACCGAACCGAGCCGAGCCGAGCCGAGCCCGGTCCGGCCGAGCCGGCGGGGCGGAGATGGCGGCGGCGGCGGCGGCGGCGGAGCTGCAGGCGAAGTACCAGAAGCTGGCCCAGGAGTACTCCAAGGTAGCGGGCTGCAGCGGCCGCTCCCGCGGGGCCCGCGTCCCGGCGCTGCGGCGCTGCTCTCCGCGGTCGCGCGGGGTGCCGGGGGCCCGGCGTGCCTCCTGCGGGGACGGGGCGGGGGCGCGGCGAGAGGCAGAGCGGCCCCGTCGGCGGGACGTCCTGGCGTGCACACGGTGCGCGGGGCGGCGACCCCGGCGGCGTTTGCTCTGCCCTTGCCCGCGGGCGGGCCGCGGTTCTGTGCGCTCGGCGGGGATCAGCGGCCGAGCCCTGGGCTCTGCGGCCGTGCAGCCCAGCCGTGCGAGCGAGCTCTGGCCGGCGGGGGCGGGAGCTCGGCGCTGTCCGTGGCGCTTGCGGTGTCTTGGAAGCGAGCAGGACGCTCGCTTCCACCTTTGCCTCCTGGCTGTCCCCCTTCTGCTGCCCTAGGCGACTTTGCGTCCTGTTTCTGGTGTGCCGCTTGACACGGGCTTTGCAAAGGTGAGGAGCCCGTAGTGGAGAATGCCTTTCCTTTCCAGGGTGCCTGAGATGACTTCTAAAGTAGTGGAGCCTTGCTTAGTACAGAGCCCTTCGTTCGTTCTTCTTCACTAAAAGGAAGAGGAGGCTTGGCCTTGAGTGGCAGAGTCCTTCAGCAGCCTTGCTTTGGTTTTGTGCAGCCCCACATCAGCGCCTGGCGCAAGGCCCCTGTCAGTGTTTGACACTCCCAGCTGACAGAGCCGTGTCTCTAAGAACTCTTCCCCTTGGAACTGTTATAAAAACACCATGTGTAGTATCTAAATCGTTTACAGATAGATACCCTTTTAATGCTTCCACAAGGTAGTTTTAAGAACATTTAATTTGCTTTGCAGCTTTACAGGTCACAGAATTCACGTGTCTTGTTTTATACAGAGGCTCTGTTCTTCCTTAGAGATCAGTAGTGGCTGAGGATGAGATAATGGAGGGGTTTTGGTGCTTGAATGAGCATTGGAAATGTGGACTTCTGACTATGGCTTCCAAAAGTTCCAGCTGCTGGATTCTTTCTTTTAGTATCATGGTGTCTAGAAGCTTTAGTTGAACTTCATCATGCACTTGTCAGCCCGTGGCATGTCCCTTCTCCTTTGCTGGAACTATTTTTTTTCATCTCACCCCATTTCTTGTGCAGTGCAGCTCGTTGTGGGCCTCCCCTTTGCAGAACCCCTCTTCTCTTTGTTGTTGGCCGCTTGTTGCGTGCAGGTGGAACTGGAGAGTAGCCCTGGAGTAGGGCTGCTCACTTCACGGTGCTCTGAAAGCCACGGAGAGAGGTGGACAGGAGTTTGACAGACTCAAGCAGTGCTGGGGGAAGTCCCTGCCAAAGGATTGCTTTTCCTCTTGGTTCACAGACCAGCCCAGAAGGAAGATGAGGAGGAGAAGAGACTCTGAAAACACACAAGTTGCAGGAGTTGTGGCTCTCTCATGAAGGAATAGTCAAAGCAGCTTGTGGCGGCCTGTGCGGGTCACACTTCAGCTGGGGTCTGTGGGTGCAGCAGGACTGAGCTGCTTCAGTCTCTGCACCTGACACGTTCCTGCAGTGGCACAAAGACAGGTGTGGGAAACTACTGCACTGCTCCTTCTTGCTAGGGAAGCCCTGTGCTTGGAAGTTTTTCTGTGGTGCTCTGGGAAGTTTCTTGTCTCGCCTTTGTGGTGCCTGAGCAGCACAGTGGGAATACTGCAGGGGAATCAGCTGTGCTTAGCAGTGACTTCTGACCTTTCAAACACACTCAGTCATCACACTGAAACAATGAGCCGCTGCTGTTTTACACTGAATCTTGCCTTTTATGCACCTGCCAGATACCTCTACAAACCCTTTTAATTTATATCTGCAACAGCTGGACTCACACAAGTCAAATGAATACAAACTGCCTCTGAAGAATCCAGGATTCAAGCAATTTTCAAGGAATGGGAAGATGGAGCTCTCAGTATCCTCATTGCTGCAGGGTAGAGGTACTCTGTGAGGTGACTGGGAAATAGATTTCTTGAGTATCACTTTTCACTGCAGTGATTTTTAGCTCAGATTTTGGGTACTGTATAAGTAAGGCCTAGAGGGCTTTTCCTTGTATGCTTTTTATGCCCCTCTGTGTCAGTCTGTTCTCTCTGGATCATCTGCTGCTACCGGTAATATGTAATTTTGTATTAAACTCCTCTTGAATTGATAAAGATTTTGACTTTGTGAGTCCTGCTTATCCTCCAGAACTGGTTATAAACAGTATTTGGAAGAAGAGGGGAGAGACAGAAATATCCCTGAATATGACCAAGAACTTCACTAGTCAAGGAAGAGGCTGCAGCCTTTCCATATTTGTTCCTAGTTCTTTAGATCTTAACTATAGTTAAGTAACTGGTCTTCAAGGGTATTTATGGAGTAAGAATCCTGTTCTATTTGACCAAAATGTACTTCTTGTTCCTTGGCAAGTCAGGATACGAATTGGATGCTTTTTTCAACCTGATAGACTGCTATCTCCCTGAGGAGAATACTTGAAAAAGCATTCACTCTTGGCATTCACTCTCCTGAGAGAATGTGATGCTTTCTGCACTTTCTCATGAATGGCTTTTATTCATTCTGTTGTCTTGCATAGTTACTGGCATCTCTTGTTTTTCAGCTTCGTGCTCAGAACCAAGTCCTGAAAAAAGGAGTTGTAGATGAGCAAGCAAACTCTGCCTCACTGAAGGTAATCTCTTAAAACTGCTTATGTCAGGTGTATACTAAGGTGTGACAAAATAAGTATAAAGGGGTACTTTTTACTAAAAAGTAACGTCAGTAAAATAATGAACGGGAAACTTGATTTCAGTAAAAGAATTTCTGTTTTGCAGCTGGCCTGTTGTTCTCTGTAAGTGCTGAGTTTGTAAAAGGGGAAGGTTGATTTGTGATGATTATAGAATTAAATAGCTACTTTGGCACGATCTGTGGTCAGCTCAAGGAAGTGAAATACATTTTTTTTTTTAGTTTAGAAATGATACTTTCTGTCTCTTCAGTGTTTAAGAACTGAAGCAATTTTCTAATTCGTTCTTGTTTTTAATGTGTAAAAATAAATGTGAAAATTTTAAAATATTTTTTTTTTTGTCACTCAGGAACAACTGAAGATGAAGGATCAGTCACTGAGGAAACTGCAACAAGAAATGGACAGCTTGACCTTTCGAAATCAGCAGCTTGCCAAGCGGGTGGAGCTACTTCAAGACGAACTTGCATTAAGTGAAGCTCGGGGCAAAAAGAACAAGGTATGTGCTGAAGGCACCGAAGACTGGCTTAGCAGATGTCTGCTCCTCACCTGTCAAAGCCTTTACCTGATCTTTAGCAGTAGGTATTTTGTGTCAAGGGTTGAGCTGAATGTTCTTGTCAGAACTTGTGTTATTTTACCTGATGTTAGTGAAAATACCCATAAAACAGGTATTGATATATATATATATATAATACATGCTGTGTAGTTCTGTATTCTTCTAGTCTGTCAGCTGACTGATGCTGAATTGCTGTCTTCTTTTCGGGATATTTATTAAGTGTTCAAATACCTGGGAAATACTTTGCAGCTCTGTGATTAGTCAGGTGCTATCCAGAAAGCTGATCACTCCTCATTTCCCATCCCCACCTCTTTGCTTTGTAATTTTGATTTTGGTAATTAACTCTTCAGCCAGTGATCATAGCTTTTCTATGTGGATCTTGTCAAATGCTTTGAAATCTAAATTTTTAGCTCGTATTCTTTGTGTTATTTCAGAATGGCAGAATGATTTCAACACTGTGATCTTTTTCTGCCGGAATGCTTGCTGACTAAACCTAGTGATGTCATGTTCTAAGACAACTGTGCCTTCTATTGGTAGCATCACAATTCCAGGAGTGGTGTGTGCTTGGTCTTCAGTAATTCTCAAGCATCTCTTGCTACTTTCCTCATGAGGAAACCCCTCTTAATTACTGCTGTCATTTCCTTTTGGTGCTGTCTTTTCTCAGTGTGCTGTAGTTGTCAAGACTGGCTTTAGAGAAATCAGTCCGTTGATTAGTCATATGATCATTTCCTTACTTTTCCCCTAAACTCTTGCCCATTTTTCTGCTGTCCAATTCCTTGACAAGCATAGTGCTTCTGACTGCATTATTCATGAACCACAACAGCTCATTCTTTCAAATGCAGTTTGACTCTTCTTTTGTTTCAAATTGTGTAAGTTACTGTTTTGCTAGCTGTGTTTGCAAATTTTGAAGGACATCAGCCTGTCTTTAGTAGCTTTGCAAACAGTTTCCACTGAGTTTCTTTCCTGTTCATCTGTCAAAATGCACAGCTTTAGTTACCTAATGTGTGTTAGAGTGCAATCCTTTTAGAAGGAGCAGAACATGTGCCCATATCTCAGGTGGAGTTCACAGGCTGGCATCAAATACAGAGGTGACTTATCTGCCCTGCATATCCCAAGTGCTTGAAGTTTGGTGTTGAGTTTAAATGCAAACAATCTCCTCTGTGTTTGGTGATGATAATACGTTTCTTCAGCAGTGTGGTGTGTGGGATTCACTGGTGGTCTGAGTCTTTTGGATTAAGTGAGTGGAAAATGAGGAGACAGGCAGAGGGGTATGTGTGGTTGATGGGCAGGGAAGACCCTGTGGTTTCCATGGCACCTTGTGCTACAGCCTGCTGAGAGCAGCCTGGCTTACACCTGGGCCCTTGCTGGGCACATATGTGCCTTACACACAGCTACCAAACCAACTGAGCCTGGGAATGGAGGGGTTTGGATTACTGACTGCATGGGATCATGCTGGATTCCAGTGAATTCAGATGGGCTGCTGCCCATCCAAGTGATTGATTCCCTGTGGGTGTGAATGGGGCCCTTGAGTGGAGGCTTTCCCAGGGCAGTGTTGTACCCCTGCAGGGTCACAGGGGTGTGAAGGAAAGTGTGCTGCCCTGAGGCTGGTGCTCTGTGCAGTGTTCACACCTTTTGATGTGTCAGTCAGTGTCAGCAGGACATCTGCTGGTGTGCCCCTTCTGGGAGTTACCTGTGGGAGCTGTTCTCACAAACCTGGGACGTGGGGATAACGAGTGCATTTTGTCTCTCCTAGAAAAGTGTAGAATCTTCATCTCAGCTGAGTCAAGAACAGAAAAGTGTCTTCAATGAAGATCTTCAGAAGAAAATAGAAGAAAATGAACGACTGCATATACTTGTGAGTGAAACTTTGTTTTGCCCTTATTTTTGGTTCAGAGACCTGGTGGTACAAACAAAGATATGGAAAGTGAAGTGCTGTCTGAAAACTGGGGGGTTTAGAAGCATAGTTGTATGCAGAGCAGTAGATTAGATTGGATTGTTTATAAAGAGGTTCACTAGGCAAATAAAGTATTTTGACTTTGGATTCTTAAAATAGTGTGTGGACTCACATAATATGTGTTTTCTCATTTAGGCTTTTAACTTTTGGTAACAGCTGCCCTACTGAAAATAGCCTGGTACTGAAAGGAAATTTTTTACTAGTTCATTAACTGTTTCAGAATTGTTTTAAAGTTTAAAATATTTTCTGCAAGTTGCCATAATTAAGTCAGGAATTACTTCACCGAAGTGGAATGCATTTCACTTTAGAAAAATTAAGAAAAACCTTTTGGCTCAAGTTCAGTTTTTCATGTGTTTGCTATTAGTCAGCAATTTATTTAAAAAATGCTTATCACTACAAAACTTCATTTTTATTGAAGTACTTTGTTCCTGAGTTCTTTTCTCTGTAAATAAAATGAAATTTCTATTTGTCTGAGAACTGGTAATTGCTGTTAGCCTGATCTCCCTAATGAAATTGGAGTAACTTAAAGGACTGGATTCAATAGTAAAGTGAAGCTTTTTTTTAAAGAGCTTTGCTTTTCTTCCTGTAGTTCTTTGAAGCAGATGAGCAGCACAAACGTTTAGAAGCAGAGCTGAGGAGCAGACTGGAGGTTTTGGAAACAGATGCTGCCCAGCACCAAGCTGTGGTGGACAGCCTAACGAAGAAATACACAGAGACCATAGAAAAGCTGCAGAATGATAAAGCCAAACTAGAAGTAAGGAGTTTTTCCTCTTGCTTGCAAGTTTGAAACGTTTTGAAATGCAATGTCTTGCTGTGTCAGCACTTACATTGTGAGATTGTCTTCTTGCATAAAGATCAAGTCTCAGACACTAGAAAGAGAAGCTAAGGACTGTAGGCTTCGAACTGAAGAATGGTAAGTGTCTTTATTTCATTGGTGTAAAGAAATAATTGCTGTGAAACGTTAACTGGATTATTTGTTAAGAATAATACTTTTTAAAAAAGGGGTTTAATTAAAAGACTTTGATAAAACTCAGATTATATTATAATGAAGACAAATGTGAGCAGTGCAGGTCAAGCCCCTTTTTCCTTTGCTATGTATAGAACTAGGCAATGCCACAATTTCTGCTTTCAGTAAGAGCAGTTTTGTCTCCAAGCCTTTTCAATAGCAGTAATGTTGATGAAAGTTTGAAGAATTTATTTGTAATGCAAAACCATAGAAAGTAAAAACTTGTATGAAACAAAGATATACGAGTTTGTAAAAACTGCTTCTAAGAAAAAAGTTTGAGTAACATATGCAGAGAGAACTGACTGAAAAGAGTTTCAAAAATCCCTCTCCACTGCAAAAGCTTCTTGAACAATTGTTTTTGCTTCAGGTATAATGTTCTCAGTTAGAATATTTGAAAGTTTTTATCAGATAATTATATTGTTAGTTTTGGAATATTTTCATTGTCTTGAAGACAAGTTGTAGAAGTTGAGGACTGTGGCCCAAATCAAATTAGGGTGCATTTCTCTGAAGTTCATTAAGCTGCATTTTTTTACACGATACGTATGCAGTTTAGATCTTTAATGTAATGGATAAGCTGTATAGTGAATGATCAGATGCACAGTTCCTTCTTTCACATGGTAGCCCTCAAGTGTGTATTTTAATTATGTTGATAGATGTGAAGATACTTGAATCCAGTAACTCCACTAATACAAGTCAGGCCTTCACTAAAAATGACTTGAAGAAGAGGAGGAAAGCTGTGTTTGACTGCTATTGCTTTTTTTTTTGAGGTTTTTTTTTTAAGAACTGTAGTTTTAATCTGCTACTAATCAGTTCAGGCTTTGTCTATCATGTTCCATGGTGACTGGGTAATTGATGTAATTATAAGTTGTCCCTACTATTTTAAATTATACTGTATTAAGTTTGTAAGAGTAATAAAGCCTGACACTTCTTTTTAAACACTGAAATCACTGTCTGTTGAACACATGGCAGGATGTGTCCCTGAGAATACTGCCCTTCTGTTCTCCCTGCTTTGTCAGGGGAAGGGATTCATTTGCCTCTGACACCCACACTTTACTCAGAAAAGCCAGAGGATATGGGACTTGACAGCCTGCATGCTTTGAAAATTAAAGGGCAGAATGTAAGGCAAAACATGTCAAACCACTTGTTTGTCATTCCTCTAAGTCTGAAAAGGAAATACCAGTACATTTGCAGTTTGCCTTGGAGTTCATTTTCTGTCATGCTCAGTGCTCCTGCAGTACCTGCTGTACAGTTCCTATGCAATTTTGGAGCTGCTCTCCTAGAAAAATATTTGTTAATGTGCATGAGCTACCTATTGGCCAGTTTCTTCTTATCTTCCTTGTCTATTTTGGATTATTTTTCTTTGTTAGAGTTGATAAGTTTCTGTGTATCAAATATTGTAAGAAAGGAGAAAAACCTGTCACTTTGACACCTTCCCCCCACCACCCTCCACTATATGTGCAGGAGTTCTAGATGTCAAACGGGAAGCAAAACAGTGAAGAATTTGGGGACCTAAGTTGGGTAAGGTGTGGAATTTGGTCTGAATCAATTATGGAGTGTTCTTTGTAGATATATGTATATAACGATGGAATATATTACTGTTCATCTCAGCAATCCTATTCTCATTATATAAGTAATCTTAATTACTTAGGTTCACATGTACATACACAGTCAAATGCAAGTGAAGAAAATTTAGAGAAAAATCACTTGAGGATGCATCAGAAACATAATTGTCAAGTCTTGTCAGATCAGGCAGTATCATAGCAGTGTTTAAATACGGGTTTTGAAAAGCCTTTGAGGTATCTCAAATAGTGATGTGACATAGTTAATTTAATTACTGACAACTCATTACCTACTTATTGGAATACTGCATTGGATGCATAGTAACTAATTTGGAGGCCCTTTTACCTTCCCATCCAAGTTCTAGTAGAAAAAAATGCCTTCATATAGTTTATATAATGGTTGCACTATAAGAAAATAAGGTGAATTTTAACTCTGAAGTAAATGGAGCTTCTCAAGAATGGAATTTAGGATTTACAAGTTTATGGTAACTTTCACTGCTTTTGTTAGGGATTAGGTTTCTATGTTGTGTTAAATATGAGATAAAGGAGGACAAATGACTCCCACTGTATTATTTCTATCCAAATTCTAGAAGGAGACAGATAGCTATGCACTCAAGGGATGCCTATAGTGAGATGTGGTGTTGGTGATACAGATGAAATTTTAAAGGTTTACAATGTGTGTGTGTGTGTGGTTTTTCGTTTGTCTCTTTGTTATTTAGCCAGCAACAGCTAAAGAATCTTCAAGCAGCTTTGGGCAGTAGACTGGAAGAATCTCTAAGCATAATTAATGAAAAAGTACCTTTTAATGACACAAGTACGTATTGCCTTGGCCTGGGTATCTTGTTTGATATTTTTTTTTTTTGGGTATCCATCTGGAGGGAGTACTCCTTATGAATTAAAATGTCTTAGCTGTAAGAAATGTTGGACATCTGGACAGACACTTGGAGGTAACTGTAGTAAGTATTTCTGATACTTGTCATGGTCTTCTTCAGTAATTCTAAAATACCAAGTTTTTATATGTATAATGAAAATTGAAACTTTTGAAGGCTTTTTAGTGATTTGCCACTTGTCTTGCTCAGTGTTGACAGGCTATTGTAAACGAAGAGGGAACACTGTCAGTTTTATGGCTGCTTCATAAAGATTGGTTACTCATCTCAAAGAGAATTATTTTTGGCAGGGTATATTCAAGAGGTGCAGTAAGTTAAGTTGGTGGAGAACTGGTGGCTGCAGAGATATTGTATCATTAATGGTCTGAGGTTATTACTAGTGGGGAATTTGTCAGGGAATTTGGGGGATTTGATCAGAAAACACGGAGTAGTTCTTACCTGAAGGCTGTCTTAGACTCGTTTGTCCCTTCATGGGGAAAAAAAGCCCTTTGGACCTGGGGACTTTGACCTGAAGCAATGTTTTTGTGCTTCCTTTCCAACTGCTGTTAGATCAGCTGAAGTGCAGAGGATCCCCTGGAGATAGGAGTGCCCAGCCTTCGCATGGCTTTGGTACAAGCATGGGTTAGTATGTGCTGGGTCAGTGCTGTGCAGTGTGTGCTTTCCCAAACAGCTGAACACAAGGGTGGACAGGCACTGCCTGGACTCTTCTGGACCTTTCAAGGCCAGGATGACCTAGAATAGTGAAAAAGCTGAAGGTAGTGAAGAAGGAGCAGAGAAGTGAAAACAGGCTTTTGAATTTCTTCTATATTTCATTGGTGGCTTTTTGCATTTTTCATTCGGTTTAAAACCTGCTGACAACGTTTCAAGTAGCTTTAGGTTCTCTGAAAGCTGATCTGGCAGGTGCTGCAGGGGGGAGTGTTCCAAGCTCTCCACTGGTTTGCCAGTCCAGTGAGTCTTGGCTTAGGAACACCAGATCATCATCTCTTTAGGAAATGTTGACTCCCATACAGCACGTTGGTATCCTTTTCACTTCTCTCACTTTGCCTGGCATCTGCTGCCTATTTCTACTTCTCTGGCTTCTTTAGCTTGCTTTTTTTTAGGTGGTTATCATTGTAGCAAGAACTTTGCTAAAATAATTTATCTGCTTACTCAGCTGCCATAGCATAATGCCTTTGCTTGTGTAGTAGAAAACACTGCAAACAGAGAACATCTCTTTAGTGATAGATCAATGAAACTCAGATGTTTGTTTGCTGTGGATTCCAGCTGTCTTCCTGTAGACCCTGTAGCTGGCTTCAAGTGTAACTAGCAGCTAATTTCAGTAACAATCAAATGACTGCTAAGCATGATTTCCAGAGCAGAAAAAGTTTTCTGAAGCATTTAGTTAGAAGTAGGATTCAATCATTTTGGACGGGGTTATTTTCCTCTAAAGGTAACTACCTCTTTCCATGTGTTAATAGCCAAATGTGAATGACACAAAAGGACCAGGAAACTGTAAATCTCTTTTGTGAGCAAATTTTAAACTAATCTGGTTATTGTTCAACTGAATTGAGAATGGATGTGACCCCTTTTAAATCTCTAAGACTTTGTAAGCTGTTCTCTAGGCACAAATAGCCCTCTTCCCCTCTAATTGTGGCTGCTTGTAACTGAATAATCATTCTAGTTACTTCATGACTAGAGAAGAATGCTGAAATACATGGAGAGTACATCTTAGTCTAAATTATCAACATATTAAGTGTATACAGGAGCTTTAAAAAACAGAAACCTTTCAAAAATATATTAGTCTTGGCCCCTCCTTGGAATGTAATTGAAATTTGAAGATAATCTTGAATTCTTTAGGTGTGTTTTGTTTTAAAAGATTTTTTCAGTCTTGTTTGTGATGAATATTGTTCTTTGGGCAAGAGGAGTCTGCTCTTATCTTTCAAATTCATGGTCTTCAGATGATTAAATTTGACTTAGAATCTGAGGCAAGTATTGAACTGCTTTCCCTTCCACTTAATCACAGAAACCCTTAAGTGAGGATATTTAGGCCTACTTTATTGGAGTCAATTGTTGTATCTCTTTAGTTAATATTGCTTACATAACCTGTAATATTCCTGCACTGAATTTTCTTTTTTAAATCAGTGTTTAGCAAAAAGTGTCTCTCCCCCACAGTTTAACAAGTGCACATAACTCAATTTTTGTCCTGTAGGATCTGCTCGATACAATGCTCTGAATGTACCATTGCACAACAGGAGGAATCAGGTAAGTGCTTCTTGTGGTTTCATGTGACTCTGTGCAACTTTCTACACAGATGCTGAAATAAAACCAGTCATTTTAGTACCTCAAATGGCAGAAGACAGCCTGTCTTACTACTGTCATGATATTTTGAGGGCACTTCTGCTCACAGAGCCTCTGCACTTTTTTCAAGAATTTGTGTATTTTGTTATGTCAAAGAGTCTTATTAAAGTTATATGAAATATTCTTTTATTGGGTCAACCTTCAGTAAGCTAGAAGTTGGAGCATTTCATTTTTAAAGCTGATTAAAACTACAGTTCAGAGGCCTTTTGTTGGAAAAAGGTAGGTTTGGTATCCTAAATTCCTTTTCCCTCAAACTGAGCTTCTTCAGTCACATCCCTTGAGCTCCAGAGAATGTATGCATTTGTAAACTGCACACTAGTGTGTGCACTAAAATGCTGTATTAGTTAGCATTACTTGTCACCAGTCACAACCTTTTCAGGGAATAAATCATGTCACTTTGAGATCTCTGCATGGTTCATTTACAGTTTGTGGGATACTTCTTGCCAAAGCACCTCTTACTTTACAGAATTCTTTTTTACAGAATAACTCTTATATATTGAAACATTTTTAGGAAACAGGTCCTGTTCACTACCATAATTTAATGAGATTCCTTGTGAATGTTGTGTATTCATTATTCAAAAATGAGCATTGGTTTTCTGTGAATGACTGAATATTTTAAGGGTTTTTACAACAGCAAATCAGAAACATGTATGCAGTCAAAATTTTCCTATGTTGCTACCACTGAGGATGGACTCTACAGCACTGTGGGGTTTTTCTGTTTCCTTGTGTGTCTCAGGTCTTCAAGTTAGTGCATTCAGATGCTTTCTCCATTCTCCAGAAGTGCCTATAAAGAGTCCTTTTTCCTAATAATGTCTGCTGTAAGAACAGGTGACCTGTTGTTCAGATTTGTTATGGAAATAGCCTTAAATTTCAGGTTGCTGCTGCCGAGTTCCAAGAAAAATCTGAATAGCTGCATGGAGACTCTCTCCTTTTGCTATTTTCTGCCAGCACTATGTCAGGCAGCCTCATGTTTCAAGATCTGCAGTCTTGAAAATATTCCAGGACATATTTTTATGACTGGCTTTGCCAGTGGAGGCAAAATGTTGGTGTATTAGTACAGGCTGTGGTGTAAAGGACAGCAAAACAGTAATAGTGTCTGTTTCCCTTCCTTGCATGGCTAATTAACATACACAAGCTGAGTATAAGGACTGCTTTAATTACTTGCCACCATCCCAGATCCATAAGCAAGACTGACCTGATTTAACAGTCCACTGAAGCATTAAGAGTATGTCTCTGAAGGATAAGTTATTCTTGGCTGAAATGTCACTATAACATTATTCTCTTCCCATAAATCCCAACAGAGAATAGCTTTCTTCTCTCTTGAATTTATGTTCCATTCTGGATTAATTTCTTTGATACCTTTCTGCTGTACTAAAGCCACAGAACAGCCTTACTCAGGAGCAGCAGCTCAGTTCTGTCCAGGAGAATAAGAACTGAGTGTTCTTGGTTAGAGAAGCAGACACCTTTCATTCTGGGAGAAAACTGAGGTTTTCTTGCAACCTGGTGTTGAGCTGTTGTCAGCAATTAGTCTGTTGTTCTTTGGAAATTTCAGACATGGTTTCTGTAATTGTGCTGACCTCTCAGTGTTTTTGTGGCTTGCAAGTTTGAAAAAATGCAGCAGAGGCAAACCATCACCAGTTGTGTGAAACAAAAAGATACTTTGTTGTCAAAGAACAACATGCCCTTCTGAGTGGCATTGTAGTTTATGAATAAAAATTGAGTTAAAAGTAGTTGCTGTTATGTATTTTAGGCTGAAGTAATAACAAGAAAGAAATTGCTGATAATGATTTTTTGTTTCCAAACAGGTTTTTTTTTCATATTTAAATAGATCCATGTCAAATACAATCATTTCATAACTGTCTTTACAGCTGAAGCTGCGAGACCTTGCTGGCCAGGCCATGGCTTTTGTCCAGGAACTTGTAACAGCTCTCCTGAACTTCCACACATACACTGAGCAGAAGGTACAGATCTTCCCCATTGATTCTGCGACAGACACAATATCACCCTTGAATCAGAAGGTAAACTTTACACTCTTCAGCTACAAATCTATTCAATCAGTTAGACTTTAGTGAGTGATTGATCTTAGTCATGGGAACTTGCACCACCTTTATTGGCCTGCTGTGAGTGTGTTCCTGAGAGCCAGCCCCTGCTGCATGAGGTATCTTTTCTGCTCCATGAATTCTCTGAACGTGGATGAGGTGTAGCTGCACAGAATCCTTTTCCCCTGTGCCTCTGCTAGAAGCGAAATATGCTAATCAAATCAAAGCTTTGCTTTTTTAATTGCTAAATTGAAGTTTTAAAATAATAATGCACAAATATTGCACTGCTGAATAGAGCTTGTTTTAGTTAATGCACTGGGGCATAGGAGATGCTGAGACAGAATCTGGTCTTGTGTTTAAAGTGTTTAGCTGTAATATTAAATAAAGGATAAAAGGTAGACTTAAGAGGAAGAGAACCTGGACTCTGTTCCCTTGTCAAAAAACAACTTTGTAATCTGATTTTGGGCTGCTTGTGTGAAGATGTTTCCTCTAAGTGTTCTGAAGCTTCAAGTTTGTAAAGCACATTGAAATTAGTATGAGAAGTCTGACTCCTCTCTTTTGACAAAATTCCATGGAAAGATTTTCTGAGAGTATCATCCAGAGCTGCTATGCTGCATGTTTTGACTTTGTTTTCCTATGCCGTGAACTAGAGAAAATAACTGTGCACATGGATTTGTGTGGGGATGCGTACATGTATGCTTTGGAACAAATTGCATTAAGATCAGGGTTGACTTCATAGTTTAAGGGGATCTGTGAGTATTTAAGTTGCAGGGAGTATTTTGTGATTCAATCCCTTAATTTCAGTTTAGTACTTGCTAGGGCTCAGGCTTAAGGTACTGAGGTGAATTGTGGCTTGCATTGATCAAGTGGCTGCAGTGCACGTGGTGTCAATGTTAACTATCACAAAACTTTCCTGTTCTTTGGAAAACCTCCTAGAATTTCTTTTCAGGTAACAAGTATGCTTATGAAGGTGGTTTTCCATTGGAGAATTCCATTTCTATTTGCCTTCTCAGTTATTTCTACTGTTTTAGTCAAGAAGAGCCTTCTGCAGAGTTTCAGCATAGTTTGAGAACATTTTCTTGCTCCTGCCACCAAATGCACTTAGAGTGGCATGTCCTTCTTGTGAAAATTATGTGGTTTAGTCATCTTTAAGATTTTTTGGGGCAGGAGTGGTGTCTTTTTTTTTTTAGGTGACCCAGTGTGGTGACTGCATTCTCAGATACTACTGCAGTTTGCACTAAAGCAATAAAATCAGATTTCCTAGACATCTCTTCACAAAGATTTTTTTTTCCTGACCTCCTAGTTAACACTTCTTTATTGTTTTTCAGCACAGCTGAAATAGGCAACTTAATCAGAACCATAATTTCATTTTCCTTTTCTTATAATTGACTCTGATTCAGTAGTTCAGGCTTTGTTTTCATAATTACATCTCTTGTAGTCTGCCCCATTGTGTATTCATGGCCTAATTCCCTCAGTGCATGCTACTTCTCAGGGCTTTTGCTGTGACTTTCCAGCACTGAAACATCTTTTATTGCTCAGTGAAGCTGTAGTTGCTCCTGTATTTTTGATTAATTTATCTATTTGCTTGGCAAGTGTTCTCAGTGTGTTTTTTTTTTTTTTTTTTTAATTTTGATTTTAGCTACTCCACCAAGTTGGTCAAAAATGTCCCCTTAATATGGTAGAGAAGATGAAACAAGTGTCAGGTAGTGGCTTAGCAGACTTGCACTGATTTATTTTTCCCCAACTCCAGGTCTTGTCTGGTGCTTTCAAGCTATTTTCCCCACCAAACACTCAAAGTAGATGTGGACAATTCCCTGCCAGGTTCAAGTATTCCTTTTCTCTTTAAGGGTTGGATTGCTGGGTTCTGCTGGGTCTACAGCATCGTGCTGGATAATTCAAGTCCTCTCTCTTGCAACACAAGCCAGGAGCATTCTGCATGTGTTATTTCATCCTCCTTGGATTTAGGAGTTTTCCCTAATTCCATCAGGGTTTGTGCATGCATGGATCAGAGCTTAGCATCTCTCTCCTCTTGTTAACACTGTGTTACCACACTGTAATAACACAAGGAACAATTAAAATCTCTTGTGCTCTGTTTGCCTGGGATCTTTAGCTGCTCTTGTGGTGTAAATAATCAAAGGTGAAGGTATCTTTCTGTGGGGTAAAATAAAAGCCAGGATTGCTTTTGACTACCTGTATTAATTTGTGGAAGAAGCTTTCTGTGATACTGAGGTACCAAAATGGAAAGCTGATGGTGTAGTTATATTTGATTTTGTGTAAGAGTACCCCTTATGTTCTCAGATCTGCTTTTTTGAAGGCAAAATTAACTGTAGGATTTAATTAAGCAATTTTTAGCAAAGTCAGGCAGGTCTGTGAGGCCAAAGTTTCATTATTGCCCAAAGCTGTCATAGTTTTAGAAATAAGAATTCTCCTGTGATCAGTTGGAGCTCCGTGCTTTGCATTAGCATAAGCATGCTTTGACTCGTGTTGAAAACTGGACTGGACACAGATAAAAAGACAACTAAGACACATCTCTTGCTCTCAGTTTGGCTTGGGTTTAGTTCTTCAGCACTTTGCACAGCATAGCTTTGCAAATGTTTGTGCTGATGGACGAGGCTGGAAGGAAGGTGGGATAGTTTATTCTGGTGGCTAAATGGTGCATGGATCTAGCTTTAATTGGATGGAGTTGAGAAAGGAATGCAGGAATGTCTAAAAACTAAAAAGTGAGGCTTTGGTGTGCTTTGCATGGCAGCTGAGATGAGACAGGGTGCAGTGGCAAAGCCCTAGGTGTGGTTTGTCCCGGACTTCCCATGCTTCTCACTTTGCCTCAGGGTGTGTTTTTGGCCTGTAGAAGAGGTTGCTGTACATCACTGGACTGTTGTATCTCATTAGGGACATCTTAGGCATCCTTAAGGGGACAGGGGCTTTGCCACAGTGTCCCCTTCAGTTGTGACCTTGGCAGAGCTCACACCAGCTGTCAGCAAGCACCATTTTAAAACCTCTCTGTGCTCAGTTCTCACAGTATCTCCATGAAAACGCTTCCTATGTTCGCCCTCTGGAGGAAGGAATGCTGCACTTGTTTGAGAGCATCACGGAGGATACTGTGACAGTCCTGGTAGGATTTCCTCCTTTTTTCCTCCTGTTCCACCCAAAAAGATTTTTAGATCAAAACCGCTTACCTGTTGTTTTTTCCTTACAGGAAACAACTGTGAAATTGAAGGCCTTCTCAGGACATTTAGCTTCCTACTTAGGCTTTTTAAGAAAGATTCTTCCTTATCAGTTAAAAAGGTACCTTTCATTTGATAGATCAAATTTAAAGGCACTGTGTCAGGCATGCAGCACTGTCAGCCCCTACAACTCAGATATTAAGTCAAACCTTAAAATACTCTGGCCTCTGCTATCTTAAAAGGCTGAACTCTTTTTCTGTTTATTTTTTTTTTGCATGTTGTTTTCTAAACCTTGAGATTACACACGGCTTCTTTTAGGCATTAGGATTAAAAGCATGTATTTTAAAGCCCCTTCACACACACCCTTCCTCACAGATGAGACTTGAAAAATAATGAAGGCTTCGTTAATGTTTCTTATAGTGCTATTCAATAGCATTGATACTATTCAGGTGTGATACACTGAAACTCTTAATGCCTTGAGCCTCTCTGAGGGTTCTTCATCAATCAGTAAATGTGTCAGTGTGGTAAAACTTGGCTAGGTGTACATCCCTTTCTGCTGTGAAAATCTTTGTTCCTGAGTTGATTGAAGAAAGGTGAATTATAGGTGCAAAGAACTGCTTTAAGAGAGGGTTTGGAGTAAGGAAGAAAAACCCCTTGATTTATGCCTCCTTTTTTACCTGTTCTCTTGCTCCTTAGGAAGCAATAGAGAATTTATGTAGTAGAGGGAAGAGTCTTCAAACTTAAATTGCTGCAATCAGTTCCTTGCTGTGAGAGTAAGTCATTCCTGGCTTGTGACAGAAACACCTAGGAGTGGCCATGCACACAGTAACTTTCATGTGCTGTGTTAGCCTGTCTAAAATCAATTCCTGGTCTGCTGTTGCTTTGGACTGGGGTGGTAGAGAACACCTATGTGCTCTAAAACTCGTGAACTTGTTATTTTTAAGACAATTGCTTGCTTTTAAAAAAAATAATTCATATATTCCTAGTTTGGAAGAAGAGTGTGAGTCTTCTCTTTGCACAGCTGCTTTAAGAGCTAGAAATATGGAGCTGCACAGAGACATGAAAAGGTTGACTGCAGTCTTTGAGAAGCTCCACACGTACGTCAGCCTTCTGGCCTTACCAAGTAAGTGTCAGGTGTGGCTTGGTTGGCTACCCTGTGAGTGGTTTTCTGTGGGTTTTTACAGTAGGATTGACAGTGTACCTTTTGTCACCTCTTAATTATGAAATGGTTCATAAACTATGTTTTCCTACTAATCATCACTTCCAGCCCCTCGTTTTCATAAGGTTATTATAACTCTCCTGGTAATGACTGAATAAAATGAGGTAAAGCCTGTGTGTGTGTGTGTCTCCAAATGCATCCTGTAAAAAGCAGTAGGAAATGGTTGTTGTATAGCTTCAGGTTATTTCAGTCTTCACTCTTTAGAAAGGCCCAGATTGTCTTTCCTACAGCTGTGAGCATGTTTTTCTGTATGTGTGGTTTTTGGGACCAACACAATTGATATTTATGAAATCAGAATAAAAAAGAGGGGACTTGAAAGTCTTTCACCTGCCTGCTCTGCCAGAATTGGGTGTATATATATCTTTAATATTGAAGGGGAAATTTAAGAAAATTAATCTGTTATGGCTCATACTCCATGCAAATGGACTACGTAGGTGGAAACTGAATTGTTTTCAAAGCTTTTTTCATTCATGGTCAAGTCTTAGTGTTGTGATTTTCTCTTCCTTATGTGTTACTCTTAGGTACAAGACCAGAAGGACTCCTTAGGACAAATTACAGCTTTGTGTTTACAAACATTGCTGCAAGTCTTCATGGATTCCATGACATTTTAAAAGGTGAGAGTTGGGAATGTTGTCTCGTTTCAGCTTTGCTGCTTTCTTGTTTAGTATAGCACACGTGCACTCTCTCTGCAACAGCGCTGACTGTATTGTAAGTGATAAATCTGGTTTGTTTTACTTTTACAAGCTAAGAAGCTAAACCTACTAACCACTTGTTTTAGACATTCATGCGTGGTTTTCATTCCTCCATTCTGTTAGCATTGTTCTTCAGAGTTGCTGGGTTATTTAATTGTGGCTCTCCAGATTTTCCTGAGCAGTATCACTTTACTTTCTGAGCTTCATTTCTCTCCTGAAACTAGCACACAGAATGGAATGCTGTGAAATGTATATATTTCCCCCTGCATATGTAGCACTGACCTAGTACCTGCCTTCAAACTGGAATTTTTCCTTCCTATTTTTAGGGTGATGACTATTTTTAACATGAATATATAACCAAAGGTTACAAAGAAGTCTTGACTTCTTTTTGAAACTTGGTTTCTTCTGGAAAATGGTTTACCTTGCTTTTATCAGAACAGCATGGATATGTTATGTTTTCAGTGAAGGGGTATTTGGTTAAAACTCGGAATTTTGAATCTGATATTCCTGCATGTCCTAGAATTTCAGTACCATGTAGCTGTTTCTGGGGAGAAAATAATCTATAGAGATGAACTGGATTTTTACTAGTCAGCTGTTTAAACATTAAGCTTTCTTAATTTAAAGCAATTTTTTTTCTGAATAGCATGAGTAGTATGGCCCCATTTTGCAGAGTCCTTGTTTTAAAGAAAAAAAAAAAAAGAGGAAATATTTAAGGTTCTACCTCACACAAAATGGGACCTTAAATCAAGAGTGTTGTAGCATAGATAAGTTTAAAATATCTTCTACCTCTTAATGTGGTTGCTATACTGTAAAGTCAATCTGACTTCTACTTTAAAGGAAATACAGAAAATAGAAGTAGAGAAGAAAACTGTCAGTAGAATTCATTAGCTGTGAACAAAAATGCTCTTCTTAATATCTCACGCTCCCATACCCCAAGATGTTTGATTTCTCTCTTCTTTCTCAATCCCAACTAATTTTGAACTTCTTAAGATTATTTCAGCTTACAATTTGTGAAATTTACACTTTGTGGTGGTGATGAGCTGGGATTTGTCCATTCTGTAGCAATACTACTTGGTTTTGAAATAGGTGCACATTGTTCACTTGTCAACTACTTTTTTTTTTTAATTAGGCCACATTGAGAATGTTCTTACATGATAAATACTTGATTCTTTTTAAATATTGGTGTTGTTAAAATTGTTATATTTAGGCTAAGATGCTTTTGTGAGTGACTTTCAAGAAGTTTTTTATTCTTAATTTGGCATAAATGTGCTTTTCATTTTCCAGATATTTCCAAGCACTATAGTCAGAAAGCTGCTTTAGAACAGGAAGTTCCAACTGCCACACAGAAACTCATAACTACAAATGACTGTATTTTATCCTCTGTTGCTGCTTTAACAAACGGAGCGGGCAAGGTAATGGATATTTTTGTTTCTAACAATGCCTTAACTTGTGCAGATTTTTAAGAAAAAAAATAAACTTAGCTGAATGATTTAGAAAATCTGTGCATGCCTCTGATCTTAATAATTTGTAAGGCCATGTTGATTCTTGAGTTATTTTCAGGCTATGAGTTAAAAACGACTGAGTGATAAAAGTAGATCCTGTGAAGAGGACGCTTTGTGTCAGGAAGGTCTGTGGCAAGCATATTTCTCTCTCTCTCAGGATTTTTATAAAGGTGCACAGAGAGAAGTGAAAGAGAAAACAATTTCTATTTCTGCTCCTTGTTTCTCTCTTGTGCAATGTGTTTGGAGATTGTTTACCTAGAGCGAATGCCTGGTTGGAACACGGTGGATTGTTTGGGCCTGATGGCCAGTCGGATCCACCTGTGTCTGGACTCTGGAGAACAGGGTCACGAGTTGTGGAGTTAGATATGAGAGTTAGAGAGAAATGTGCTTGCCACAAAGGTCTAAGTTACATGGAAGAGCCTGTAGCTTGTTTCAAAGTCTTGTTAAGTCCAGCTGCACTAAATACTTGCCTCTTGGAAGACTAATTCCTCCAGTGGCTCCTTCTGGTCAACTTAATTGAAAGCGCCTCTTCTCTTGATGTGTCTAGATGGCCTCGTTCTTCAGCAACAACTTGGATCACTTCAGCGCCTCCTTGAGCTACGGCCCTAAGGGAGGAGCAGAGTTCATCAGCCCTCTCTCAGCTGAGTGCATGCTGCAGTACAAGAAGAAGGCAGCTGCTTTCATGAAGTCCTTGAAGAAGGTTTGTTCAGCCAGCACGCTTGCACAGAGGGAGCACGGTTCTGTTGATGGTTCTGTTGATGGTTTTGCCAGGGAGAACACAAACTTAGGATTTGCAGGGTTTGGGATGGAAGAGATTGTCTGAACAACAGGTTTTGGCTGAGGAAGTGGAGCCCTCAGTGCAATAATGCTACTGAGAACTGTAGGGAGTGTATGTAGTTGCCCTCACAACTGAGGCTATGTGCCATTTCTGCCATTCCCCATTTCCACTAATTATTTCTGTGCCAAGACTTCAAGGAGAAGAGGCTGGCTACTTACGTAAATTCCTCCTGTATTCACCAGGAATATTGAGCTAATGAAAACATATTCTTACACTTGCATTCACTGGAAGACATAAAGGGAAAAAAAAAAAGGAGGTACCCTGAAGAAAATGTGCTGAACCAAAGGACTGAATGCAGCCAGATCTCCCTGTTGCCTCCCTTAAAATTAACAATTAAGTGATGTGCTTAGCAGTTGTTACTAAATCACTTTACTGCAATGTCTGTAAAGAGGACTGTAAGATGCCTTTGATCATTAATTAACACTCAGAGCTTTCTGAGCACTTTTTAATCAACTGTACCTTTTGGGGCAGTATTTCTTGAGAGCTCAAACCATTTTTTCCTACTGCCCGGTAAGCACGTGGAACATGGGTTTTTTTTTTTTTCCCAGGAAAGTAGTAAAATAAAAATAGAATGCATGTTCTCATCTAGCGTGTGACATGTTTTGAGAGGGTTTTTTTGATTCTTCTGCAGCCTTGTGCAGATTCAGTGCCTTATGAAGAGGCTTTAGCCAATCGCAGAGTTCTCCTGAGTTCTACAGAAAGCAGGGAAGGTCTTGCACAACAGGTATTGTGCTAACATGTATGGCAGTGTGTTTTGTAGAGGTAAACTTGTGTCAAAGTCTCCACATTTATGTCTGTGGTCATTTGTAGGTATATATGAATGTGCTGAACCTTAAAATTAGCCTGTAGCTGTCTTGTAGAGATTTGAAAGTAAAACCCTTGTCAGACTGGGTTATCTGCAGGATGTACATGTAGGTAGATACAGGAGCCAGGATTATGCCATTGATATCTTCATTTGGAAATACAAGAAGTCAGGTAATCTTTAATAATTAAAATAAATGCAAAATAAAGACAGGAATAAGGCATGCTGAAGGATTCATTTTAATGTTGTATACTGATTTGAGTCCTCTTTTGGACTATGCAGGAATTATTTGCACTGGTTAAGAGCACTGATTTTTCTTTTCAGTTAGAGTAATAGATTAGAGTTTCTATCTTCCAGTATGCAAATATATATATTTTTTTTTCTGGAGCGTGAAACAGGGTGGGTAACATTTAAAATTGCAGTTCTCATTAAGTGTATTTAAAAGACCTGTACAGTTTGTCCACTGCTTCATGTGAATGAGAATAACTAATTAATACTTAAACTTCTTTATTAGTTTGTATACTCAGTGTGTGCTTGACTCATTGTTATTGACCTGTTACAGGAGCAAATACTTTGCTGATTTTTTTTTTGTAGTTATCAGTATTTGAAGTGTATTAGTAGGAATGAAATGAATTTCAGCAGAAATGTGCAGTGATTAGATGTGTTCTGTTCCACAGTTGTTTTCTTACCTGGACAAAGTGGGTGGTTCTGTCTGCGTGGGAGGGGACAGTTTGTCTTTCTAGCATAGAAAAAGGTAGTGATAGTGCCAGGTACACACCTTTCAAGTTTTCATAAAATTCTTCCCTGTTTTGGTTTTTCACCTAGTACAATGTTACCAGTTTTATGAGCTGTTCATGTTTCAAACTAATTAAATAATGTGGCCATTTTTGGCAAAGAACCACAGCTAAGCACACAGCTCAAAACAGTGGTTGTTTACCTGCTGCACTTTGTTAGCTCACTTATGTAATGGTTTAAAATAATACTGTCCTCAAACATTTCCTGTGTGTGGGATTTTTCCTCCCTGGGTTCAATAACCTGGACTGTAAACTTTCCCTCCTAAAGGTCCAGCAGAGTTTGGAGAAAATTGCAAAACTTGAACAAGAAAAAGAACACTGGATGTTGGAGGCTCAGCTAGCTAAAATTAAGCTAGAGAAAGAAAACCAAAAACTGAAGAACTCTCTTAGTGGACATTTAACTGAAACTGTCCAGGAGCGTTCAGTTTTGCCAAATATAGCAGAACAAAAGAAGGAAACAACAGAAAAGAGTCTGAGGGAACCTATTAAGAGCACCAGTCTGGTAAGTGACCTTTCCCTTCAATAGAGAAAAATCCACTTTCTTTAGTAGCAGTGCTGTTTGATCAATGGAACACTAAAAATGAAAGCCTTTTGACTGTATTGAAAAGCATTCACTCTTGGGGTCCTTGTATTTGCAAAGCTGCTTGCAAATTCTTTCTGCAGAGTTTGGCACTTCTTGGATTTTGAGACTTTGTTCGCTGTCTTTAGCATTGTGAAGGTATTTTTGTAGTTCTGTCCTTGTGTAACTGAGGGGGAAATAATAGGTGCTTAACCTCCTGATTTGTCTGTAGTAAGGAAACTGTGCAAGTGGTGTGTTTCTCGGGTTGGGCCTGTGTTTCCAATACTTTAATTCATCTCTAGGTATGTTAAAGCAAATGGAAGTAGGTAGGTAGAGTTTGTAAATGGGTTTGAAGACTTATTGGGGTCAATTAGGGTTCAGCAATTGCTTTTGGATGTAGCATGCATTCTTTCCTTGCTCTTCTGTGTTGGTAAATGGCTTTTTCCTGTTTACTAACATATTTTAAATGAATTGGCCTTTCCCCTGAATTCCACTTCTGAAGTGGCATAGTGGTATTAACAGGAATGTCATCTGTAAGAAATAATAAATCCACTCAACATTCAATAGAATTTTTTTTTGTCCTCCCCACTTTCCTGCTCCAGGATAAAAGTAACCAGTAGATTGTTTTGAAATCCCCGTTTTTGAAGTACACTGGCATCATGAGGTTTTGATCCTCTATTTGATTCCTTAGGAGTTTGATGAGAATGTTACTCGCAGGTCAACATACTGTATGGATGTCTCCCATAAACATGAATCTCTAGTCCTACTGAGATCAAGGGGAAAAAAGCCCCTTCGATTCTCTGGGAAGATCTCCTTTCATGAAACCAGGTATTGGCTTACACTGCTCCTGTAGAGTTTTGTCAGTGCTTACTAGTCAGAAGGGAAAGGAAGGGATTTGGAAGGTATTCAAGAAATCCAGGTTGACTTTCCTTCCTCTTAAACATGGCAAGTGATGTTTCAGTGTGCTGATGTGGCTCTGAATTAGTTTCATATGATCAAGCAGTTGCATAACCATCGGAGCCCAGCTGCATCTTGTTGCTTTTATTGCCTTTTCCCTGTGTACCTCCTAAGGCAGGAGATACATTTTTGAGAGTTGGTGTCAGGTTTAATTCTGTTCAAGGCTCTCATGTGACCACTCTTGTTTATGTTACAGGTGGAAGTACTTAAATTTGGTTTCAGTTTGAATTGTTGCAAGATTGTTTTAATTCAAAGTCCTTCTATGACTGAAACCAAAATGAAGCTATGGTATCTATTTTTTTGCAGTTTTCATTAAGTGCATTTTCTTCCTTGTTCTAGATTGGAATGTTGACTGTAACTACTGATAATGAAAAGGTAATCTGTTTTAAACATTAGTAAAGTCCATCTGTTAAATACTTCAATTCTGATTCTGCTAAACTTACTCCACAGGTCTAATTACCAGGAATACTCCTGTATAATGTCACGAGTTGACCCTGTAGTCTTTATATACTAAGTGGTCAAATTTCTGAAATCCTCGTGTTCTTTAATTTTCTTCTTCTCTTAGTGAACTGTATTTGGCCCATGTAAGCATTTTGGAGCAGTGTGAACTGGAGTTCAGGGTATGCTCTCTGTAATTTGAGGAAGGCACTGGTCTGTCTGTGCCTCAGTAGCCCAAACTGTATCCCAAGCCTCAATTCTTAACCCTGGAGGAAGGGCTCAAGCTGCATGTAAGACCCTGGCTGCAGTGCCTGGGCTGCAAAGCAGAGGTCACACTGAAACAAACCTTGAGCCAGCCCTCAGACTCAATGTTAGCTCTTTATTTAGCCCTGCTATATAACAAGTAAGGTTCACTTTATTTAGCCCTGCTATAATGAGTAAGGTTCACTGCTTTCCTTTTCCTGATACCACAGGGAACTGATGTGTAGTTTACTTCACTCCTCCTTGTCTTTTGAAAGGGTGGTTAAAAAGGGCTAGGGGGCTAGATGATAACTGATACAAGTCCCTAAAGGCTTCTGCACAGTGCTGAACTTGAAGGTAATGACAAATCATGTGAAAGCTGACTCCACTGGGCTAGTCTGTAAACTGCTGAGTTGTTGGGCTTTTTTATTTTTTATTTTCTTTTATTAATTTGAAATGTCTAAAGAAACTTCTGGAACATGCAGCATTAGTAATGGTTATGACTTTTGAACACTTCTGAAATACAGAAATGTGAAGGAATTCTTTCTTTTGGGAAGAGACAGTAAGTTTTCATGTAGGTGAAAGCTGTTCACTTCTGCAGTGGATTTTCATCTTCATCAGACACTTGATCTATCAGAGCAAGTTAAGTTCTTACCTCTTCAGTCAGCTCCTTGTCCTGTAAGGAATTCTGACATTAGGAGTCCCCATCAGAGTGACAGATTGCAGTGTGGCCTGCAGTAATTCATCTGTTGTGTTTGGGGAATTTGATACTTTTTGATAGAACAGCCAGGGCTCAGAAGGAAAGAAGAAAAAAGTCTGTATAGAGGCAATGTTGTGATTCAGATATTCAGTCTTCTAAACATAAATGTTGTCTGCTTAAATTTTTCTTTGCCAGGCTCCAGATGCTGAGTCTCGTGAAGACCTGATAAAATCTCACTACATGGCCAGGATAGCAGAGCTGACCTCTCACCTGCAGCTTGCTGACAGCAAATCAGTGCACTTCCATGCTGAGGTGAGCATGCAGGCAAGGACAGTAAATCTCTTTTTGCACTTCCCACAGGCAAGGGCTATGGTAGTGAGTTTCAATGCATAAAGCATAATGTTTTATAAAAATCTGTTCCTGGAATGTTCTCAATTGTGGTCTAGCATGCATAAAAACAGATATTGTAAAAGAACGTTTTATGTTCAATAAATTCTTTGGTAGCCTTGTCTTGGCTGTATTAAGAAGTATCATGTGTGTCATGTATAGGTTTGTTCACATAAGCTGAAGCAGCTGGCTTTAGTTACCAAGGAAGTTTTGACTTAATTTTATAGTGATGCTGATGTCATTCAAAAATATTTGAGCGTATTATGAAATGATGGAAACAGCTCTCCTGAGAAAATTGGCTCTTAGGCATAAGTTATACTGCAAGAATGAACAAGATGATTCATTGTATCTATGGTTTCCTTTTCATTTCAAGTCATGAGGGAACTTTTCTTGAAAGTAGTGACTGTTTTGATTTGTGTAATAAACGATGTGCAATACACTAAAGCTCCAGGTTAACAGAGCAAATCCTCTTAAATATTTTTTTTAATGGAAGCTGACATAGTATGGAGGAACCATCTTTTCTGTGATATTTGAGCCTTGTGTGAAGTGAGTTGTTTGTGTGGCTTTTTACTTATGGGAAATTTTGTAGCACTTACGTGAAAAATACAATGTTTACAGGATTGGCAATATGGTAGCTCTTTAAAATGAAACATTTAATGTTAACTATTCCATTACCTCTGCACTTAAAAATCTGCGCAAGCTCTGAGTTTCTTGAAATCTAAGATTCACAGAAGGATGGAGAAGTCCAAAGCAAGCACTTAAGGATGCCACAAGGCAATACAGTGGAACTGACTTTTGTCCCTTGTACCCTCCCTGTCCTGCTCTTGGTAGTGTCGAGCACTTGCCAAAAGACTTTCTCTGGCAGAGAAGTCCAAGGAATCCCTCACAGAAGAGTTGAAGCTCGCCAGTCAAAACATCACCAGATTACAGGCAAGTAAATTGCTCTGTAATGTAATAGGTGCATTTTGTAATCATGTATAAGGGGAACTTGGAGCAGAAAAATTACAACCATCTAGCCTGGCCATGCCATTACTAGGTCCTGCGCTGTGGAATATAAAAACTCTAGTGGTGTGTAGAGAAGAGCTTTAAATAATACACTTTAAATCCCAGGTATAAAGTGGAAGTGGAACATGCTTCCAAGAAAAGGTTATGGTGACCAAACCTGTGTGTTTTAACACATTTGATGTCAAGGATTTTCATAAAAATGACTGAGATGTAATGTCCAAAGGGGTGGTGGTTTGACTGATTTCAGATGAAACAAGGAATTCTTAATTGTTTCTTGCACCTGGGTTTGAAAGTTTTAAAGAATGCCAGGTTGATCTGGATTTTTTTAATATAGATACCTTAATATTAAGCAAAGATAGTTTTGGGGTTATCTTTAAGAAACTGTTGTTAACAAAAATCAACTCTTACACCTGTGAGTGTCCTGTCCCTTTGTCCTTCTCCTCCACACAGCTGAGAAAGAAGCCTGTTGTACAATAAAGTATAAATTAATTACACAATTCATAAATTCCTCTAGTGTTTTCTTTACACTTAATTCATATCATTATTGTTCATCTGTCTCTGATGGTGAATACCAAAATTGCTCCATACAGGCTGTGAATATAATGTTAGAAGCTTTGAGCTGTTGTGCCCATGAAGAATACTTTTTAAACACTTTTTTGATTTGTTCCTTTGAGAAATTCCACAATCAACGTTGAACTTGACATGAAATGTTGATTTCCAGCTGCATATTAAACTTCAGAGGAAAAGAGAGCAGGCACACACCATTTATATGTTTAGTAGTGTGCATAGTACTGAATAATAGACTTGTTTAGGTTGAAAGGGTCCTCTGAAGGTGATTTGTCCCCCTCCTTTGGTCAGAGCAGAGAGTTCAGATCAAGCTGTGGAACTGGGTATTTCCTTTTCAGCCATGCAGGTCTTCTGCCACAGTCACTCCATGTCTTAGGCATTGGACTGTTCCTTGTTCATTCAGCTTTCCTGGGCTCCTGTAACCTCCAGGGCAGTTTTACCTGGGACCTGTCCAAGCAGACCTTGAAAGAAGCCAGAATCTACTCCTCTTGAGTCTAGGGTTCCTGTAATTCTACTATTCATCTTGCTTCTCTCAGGATCCTGAATGCCACTAACTCATGGTAGCTGCAGCCAAGGCTGCCACTGGCTTTCACATCCCTGACCAGCTTTTCCTCATTTGTGAGTAACAGGTCCAGCAGAGAGCATCTCTTGGTCCCACTGATCACTGGGATCAAGAAGTTCTATGCCACACTCAAGACAACTCCTTCAGTTGCTTGTGTTCCACCTTGCTGCCCTTCCAGGATGTGTCAGAGTAGTTAAATGAGGATCAGGGTCTGTGGGTGGGAGATTTTTATCTGTTTGCAGCAGATGCCTGTCATATCACCCTGTTGTTCTCTTACTTACGAGATTTATTAGTCTTCAAGCCACTTCTTGACACAGAGCATGATTTCTTCCCTTCTGTCCTTCCTAAAGTGTGTTTATCCCTTCACTGCTGTGCTCTAGTCATGCACACTATTCCCCCATGTCTCTGTAATCCCAGAGAGATCATAGCTCTCTCTAGCTGCCTGTGGAGTGGTGATTCCTTCAGTTTTGGATGCCATGTGTGTTCTTGCACATATCTTGCTTTAACCCTATAACCATTACTTGTTTCCAGGCTGGCAGCAGTGGTGGAAAACTTAGCTGTTACTCTTTTATGTGCACCATAAAAAACGGGGGGAAAAATCTAAAGGAAACAACACAAAAATAAAGAGAACAAACCATGCACACACTCAGCATTAAAGTGGATGTGGAAGTGTGCTGCTTTGCCAGGTATCCAGGGCCTCTGGTCATTTTATTTTTCTCTTAGGATGAGTTGATGACGACAAAGAGGAGCTACGAGGACCAGTTAAGCATGATGAGTGACCATCTGTGCAGCATGAATGAAACCCTGACTAAGCAAAGGGAAGAGATTGATACACTGAAGATGACCAGTAAGGTGAGCTGGCAGTGCTGGCACAGGGCCCTGGCTGCAGCTGCGGGTGGGAGGGTTACATTTGGTGTTCCTGCAGCACTGCCCTTGGACCAACCAGCTCACAAGCTGTAATTCTTACTCTTGAGACAGATGGAAAGAAAACTGCAAACTTGCTCCTTCAGGTTTCAGTGAAGAAAGAGATTCTTGCTAAACACACGTGTGGGAAAGAACAAGCTCTTCGTGTCACTGCTTCACATTAGGTTCTCAAAGTGTACCCTCTGATGGCAGATCACACCATTTTTTTGTTCCAATGTGGTGAAAATGGAGCTGTTTGTAAACCCAGCTGTTGAGGCTGGGTGGTTAGGATGTAATTCTGGGTAGAAGTGTCCCTTCTGCACTCCTTTTGGTTGCAGCATACTCTGTCCTTGGCAGCTGGTCTCCCTCTGTGTTTCCATGTTTTAGCTCGTCTGTCCCTCATGTAGGAATGAAGAAGTAGCTACTTGTATTCTGTGAGCTTGAAATGCACACTAAATTCTTTACCAGGCAAGGAGTCTACCCACTTGTCAGAAACAGATTTTTAACTTACCTAATGATGAAAAATACAGAAGTCTGCTTTTTTGAGCAGCCAGTGATTAAACCATGGTATGTCCTATTCTGATGCTTCTAGGGAGGAACAGATGTTGTGAAGGCCTTTGCCCTTCACTCGTCTGACTGTGAAACAAAATAAATTATCATCATTCTCCTTATTTCTGGGATGCATGGAAGCAGGTGTCACTGAAGGATTAAAAAAGTAAAAATAATTTTTAAAATTCCATGTTCTGATTAAATATCCCATGATGATGATTTTTATTTTTTAGATTAAACTCTTCCCCCTCCTTTTCTTCAGATTTCTGAGTGTTTTAACTTGGCATTTAAAATGACTTTGTGGTGTAAAAGCCACTGTGTTTCCAGAAGGAAGCTCTTGGCTGCATACTGACCATAGCACTTAATGTTTTTATAAAATGTTTTCTGGAATTTCTCACTTGCCATACTGCTAAGACTTGAATTGGTAATCTGTCTGTAAGGACCCCAGAGTCTCCCAGCAGAAGCCACACAAGTTTTCAGATGTTACCAAATGTAGGAGAATCAGTTGAAATCCAAATGATGCAGTTAAAGCCTTTATCACTTGGAGGGAGTTGTTGCTTAGATTCAAAACAAATGTTATCTTCAGGAAATAGGAAGACTGAGATTTGCCAGCAAGTAACTACTGCACAAAACTTTATTTTAAGCTGCACATTTCCTTTGTGGAATTACTGAAGGTCGGATGTGAGTTGGCTAGCTGTGGGACAAATCTGTTCTGAACTAGGAATAATCTATACAACCTGAATTAAAATAAAATTAATTTTGGAAGAAAAAAAACAACATGATGGGGGATTGATTTTTAATTTGATGCAATTATTTTATAAGAAGTTATGTGGAGTAGCACCTGAAGTGAATTATGATTTGACTTGCCTTCAGTGCCCTTAAAATATGAGTGGTGTTAATACAATAGAATGTCTTGGGATGTTCCTTTCACAAGTTCCAGTTGTAGTGAGGCACTGTTGTGCTTATTTGAGATATCTGGTACTTGCCTCTGTTGTGCTTATAGAAATAGAGGAATTTTCAGAGCAAATGGTTACAATCTGTCAAACTTAGAGAAGTCTGTGGAGTGTTTATTTTCAGTCTGACTGTGCCCTGTTTGCTGTAGGCATGAATTATCAGACATCAGATTTTGTGTGTTACCTGTCTAGATTTCCTTACCTCAATGACAACGTTCTCTCTGCTTGTTTCTTGTTGCAGGGAAATTCTAAAAAGAACAAAAATCGATAGCTTACAGCTGAGTCTTTGGGAGCTGCTGCTGCACAGGATGCAGATAGTGACCATTCATTATCCAGTCCCTGTTTGTTCCAGGAAGCTGAGGCTGGTGTTGGGTCTAGTAAAAACCGAATTGGTGCTGTAAATGGCTTGAAAATATTTAGTACTTGTAACAGATAAAACAGAACTTAATGTTGGCTCCAAACCAGGAAATACACACTGTGGATAATTTATATAGTAATTACCTTCAGTTTTTACTGTGCACTTTTTAAAACCAGGTTTTGATTTCACGTAACAACTTCAGGTTTTGTGTATTTTCAAATATGTTTCTGCGTTAACAGATTTGGATCGGTGCAGTAGGTGTCTATTTTTGAGTTCTACATTTAATGGTCAGCACATGTACATTCCATTACTTGTTAATAACAGTTTAAAAATGAGTTTGGAGACTTTTTTTGGCCATGCAAGCTGTGCAGTTACTGTAAATGTAATACTCCTGTCCTCAGCCCTCTAGAATTAATTGGAATTGTGGCTTGAAATGGTTTTTACAAATTCATGGAGTAAATGGCATCATTGTTAGACTGCAACAGTGGAAACCTTTCCTGCTTGTATTTGGCACTTTGGATTTTGAGGTAAAGAGCACAAAAGGCTGAATTGGGCTACTTCAGTGAAATTGCTTTAAGCCATTTCTGTAACATTTTGTTTACACATGTATGTGTATATATATATATTGGTTGAAATAGCTGTTTAAGGCTAGAGGAAACTGTGATTGTCCTTTGCCCCAAAAGAGTGAAACCATGTGTGTAGAATAGATCCGCTTACTGTGCTCTCTTACAGTAAAGAAGAATATGAAATGTGTAGAAGATTTAAGCACTCAATTTGCAAAAGGTCTTCATGGAATTGAGCTGTGATGGATTCACTGGGGGGATGCACATGGCTTTCCTTGTGTTTTCAGAAGTTTGTCTGAAGCTTCTCCTAAGTTGGTTTTGTTTTTTTTTCCTAGTGAAGTTTAATATCACAAGTTTTCACAGCATTGATTTGTTGTTGGGGGGGGTGGGGTTTGTTGGTTTTGTATTGAGGTTTTGGTTGGTTTTGTTTTGTTTTGGTTTTTTTTTTGGTTTTTTTTGTTTTTTTGTTTTTTTGTTTGTTTGGTTTTTTTTTTAATCAGATGCTGTGCTGCTCCACGCTTTGCACACCAGTCTTCTGTTCCATAATTTCCATTATGGCACTTATTTGTCCCACGGGGGTTTACTCTGATGCCTGATGTGCTGAAATGTATTATCAGTATGTAATAATAAAATCAACCACATGAAACCAGCTTGATTTTTTTTTCCCTTCCTTCTGGCTGTGCCCAGGCTGCAGAGTGTGACATTGTGATGGGATGTTCCAGCTGTTCCTGGTGGAGTAGTTACATCGGTCTAGGTGCTCTCAATGCTCTTCTTTGTTCTGATAGTTTTTTCTTTTCAGAAATGCAAAACAGAAGTGGTTGAGATGGGGAGAAGCCTGCAGGGTTTCTTACTGATGTTGAATTAAGAACTATGTGCTGGTGCTAATGAGGGTTGGGAAATGTTGGCTTTCTCTCCAGCTGTTTTATGGAAGCAGATACAGCTTCAACTGTTTCATTTAGGATTGGGGATTGCTTTCTTCCAATTCTTTTGAAGCTGCCTTTTCTGAGAGCTTTCACCTTGCACCGAAGGTACTAGTCCAGTTATTTTAATTTTGCTTAGGCCATTTTTCACATGTCTGAATAAAAATAGTGTGTGTTTAGAACTTGCATTAAAAAATCAAATGCATGTTCAGAGTATTCCCCAATATCCAGGCTGGGGTTCATGTAGACTGTACAGACATTTAGGTACAATTCCAATGTACATCAGTTTATCAGCATTTTTTCTTTGCAGTGTTGTTTGGAAATGTATTTGGGTGTCCTCCTCACCAAGCAATAACCATGCTCAAGAAGAGACAATTCTGATCACTTAAGCCGCCTTCATTTTTTCAAGGAAATGTTTTGAGTAAGTTCTAGACAACTCTAAATTATCAATACCCAAAAATAAAATCTGGCAAAAGAAATTTCAATCAGTGTTTTGGATACTGCTGTAGTAGTGTTGTAAGGGGCCACAGGATATTACACTGAACTCAGTGGCATTAGAAACTGGATCAAGTGGAAACACCAACTCCTTGTGCTTATTATCTGCTAACCAGGTGATGCTGAATCTTCCTCAATATCTCAAATGCTGTTAAATGTCAAAATGGCTACAGCACAAGGCTTTGCTGTTAAAAAACTGAAGACTTGTTTCAACATTGCAGCTAAAAATTCATCTTTGAGGCAAAGTTTTCCAGAAAAATTATTTTGAACTACTTTGTTTGCAGTGGCACATGCAGAGTATCATGGAATGTGCAAAATCTGGGAAGGAAATTTTACTAATAGAGTTGATCTTCAAAAATGTACAGTGTGAATGTTTGCCTTCGAGGTGGTTAATTGGGGAAGCCAGTGAGAAAGTGTTGTAAAGTGTAAAAACCTTCAGCACAATACAGTGTAAAACCAGGGTTAAAGAAAAGCCTTAATGGCAGTTCACTATGACATACAAGCTTTAAAGCACTTTTTAAGTGCTTAATTAATTTCTCCATAATGTAGGTGCCTCATGAATAACCTCTCATTCTCAGGCTTAAGTGGCTAATTCAGAAAACCACTATTTTAATGGTTTTAATTGGATTTTCAAAAAAATCTTGAAAGCTACACTAACACATTCAAGGCTTTCAAAATGGTCAGCTGTCCTAGATTTCTGAAAGCACATCCCCAGTAGCTATTCGGGGTGTTCAAAATAAGTATTTGCTCTAATCAGGCATTAATTTAACTTCAAGATTGCCCTCTTAAGAACCACTGCTTCATCGGTTTGAAACTGCCCAAGAAGCACCAAAGCCATTGTCTATTTTAAAAGGCCTTGAGCTCCTGGAGGTCAGAGGTTTCCCTGCCTCAAAGCTTAACTTCTAAACCAGGAATCTTAGGCTGGTGTCATAAGCTGTGCAAGGGTGCATCTCATTGCTGTTGGAACAATGACTATTTTGAATTGCTACAACTGTGATTTAAACAGCAATCAGCTGAAGTGTTGGTTTGAAGCTGGTGGTGTTTGTCATGTCTCTTGTTAATCCCTTCAGCTTCATTCTGAGCCAGTTCAGCATTTCATGGGATGATGAAATGTGCCATGTCTTGGTGCATGTGAAATATCCAGGCTAGAACAGTTTGTTTCCCTACCTTTGGCTGTTTATATGGTTATTTTTCCCTTTTTCCTGAGCCAGCTTCATTTCTAATTTATACTTATAATCCTGCTGCTCTACCTTCCCTTGCTGGCAGGTGAAGTTTTGGTGTGAAGGTCTCTGGCCCAGCATGTTTCCTAGATGCTGACTTCACTGTTCAACAGTGCTTCCTAGGGCTCCAAAAACCAAATTTGCCCCGACCTGCGAGGTATGTGCCATGTCTTTTTGGTGCATGTGAAATATCCAGGCTAGAACAGTTTGTTTCCCTACCTTTGGCTGTTTATATGGTTATTTTTCCCTTTTTCCTGAGCCAGCTTCATTTCTAATTTATACTTATAATCCTGCTGCTCTACCTTCCCTTGCTGGCAGGTGAAGTTTTGGTGTGAAGGTCTTTGGCCCAGCATGTTTCCTAGATGCTGACTTCACTGTTCAACAGTGCTTCCTAGGGCTCCAAAAACCAAATTTGCCCCGACCTGCGAGGTGTCAGTTGCAAACAGGAAAGGAAATAAACTTTGTATCCACACGGTGCCTATCAGGAGAAGGGAAAAGTTATTTACTAGCTGGGCTGAGCAGTGTCGAGGCTGTGGGGTTTTTTTAATAGTGTAAATCCAATGATACATTCAACTTTGGAGAACCATCTGGCCCTGTAAATTGGGCAAACCTGTTGTTTAATACAGTCTGTATGTAAGGTAATTTGAGAGCACTATCTTAGCAACAGTAGGGTCATAATAAAAACAAAGCTTAGTGCAGTAAAAAATTGTAATTGCTGCCAGAGGTCTGATTGTTTCCTCCCACGAAGGCTGGATGCTGCTCTGAGAATGCTTGTTGTCTCTTACTCTGCCTTTTCTGCTTCTGTCACTACCTGCAGCGCTGCTCGGCTGTGAATTCAATCCGCGTTTGTTTAGAGGGCGTTTTTGCCCGATCTCCTGAATATTTCTTTTAATCCCAGCGTTAAAAACTTACTTGAAGGCCAGTTGTGCCCGCAGCGCTGCCAGCGTGGTTGCAGAGGGGGTCAGAGAAGAGCTTTGGGAGACCTTGGTGAGGCAGGGCCGGAGCTGAGGACTGCAGCTCATGGAAACTCGCCTGGGGCAGCTCTCACTGTCTGCCTCTGCTGTGTGTGCAGGCAGCTTTAGACACGTCAGTGCTCATTCAGAATCGCCCAGCTCCTTACAGAGGCAAATACTCCAACTGCTGCAATGCTGAGCTGCAAAAAAAAAACAAGCGTGTGATTCTCCTTGGGCTTAACCTGCAGGGCAAGACACCCCTAAAAGAATTCTGGTTATAAACTTCTTACATGGAAATTGCAGAGGTAGCAGTAGAAAGCAAAATTCAGCTGTTCTAGCACTGATTTCCCCTGCGAGTCCAAAACTTTCTAAGCTGATGAGGTCTTAACTAATGAAGAAGCCTTTGAACCCCAGGCCTGGAGTCCAAACTGTAGTTATGATCTCCCATAAACAACACGGGGAAGAGAAGAATTAAACCCACAAAGCTTAAGAGTCCAGGTCATTTCCAGTTATTCTAGGCTCTAGGGATTCTTTCACGAATTTTCTTGGCATCTAGCTTCCTGCAGGCTCTGTCTGTATCAAGTCCTTCGGTTGTGAAATGAGTGTGAGAACACCTTACCCTGCCACACACTCCCCTTTCTGCCCCCTCATCCTTGCCCGCTCTCCCTTAAAGCTTCAATTTTCTTTTCCCTTGGATTTAAAAGTCTTCAGTTGGTGCTTGAATAGTGAATGCAGGACGCTGTATCCAAGGAAGATGATTTTAATGAAGTTATGAGCTTGAAAAGGTCAGAACTGAGAATTCCAGTGCAGCCCTTGGCACAGGGAGCAGCTGCCGTCCTGGAACTGGTGCTGCAGCTCTTCTGTGCCTTGCACTCAGTGACTTTCAAATTGCCTGTAGCATGTGCAGGGTTGGGCAGAAAATTTGAACCTGGAGAGGGGACAATCAACTTGGCCAAAAGTTTCTTTTGAAGTCTGGGAAGTCTGGTTTATTTTTAGTCCAAACAAGCCCAGATTATTGATTTAGCCCATGAGGGCAGGAACATTTGAAACCAACAAAGACTCAATTTCTCACAAAAAGGACATCAATATGCTAAATTTCTATTAGCAATTTATATTTAATAAATATACATAATTTAAATAGTGAATATACTAAACTTGTAAGTTTTTAATAGCAATTGTACTCAGTGAAAAATGGATTCATTTAACATGAGGAGAATTTGACTTTTCAAAACAAAATACGTATTAGTTAAGATGAACTTTTACAGAAATTTCTTGCTAAAATAAAAGCAAAGCAGTAGAGGAAAGAGTTAAAATAAGTCTAGAAGCAAGTGTTTTTCTGTCTTTATTTACAAATATCTGGTTCTAGCCAGATATGAACTGACAGGTTTCACTTTTGAGGAAATAGTCATAGACAGTAAACATTTCATAAACAGGCAAACATTGCAAATCGTGTTAAGATCAATATAAATACAGTCAGCAATGTAAACTGAATTTGTTAGTGTTGTAAAATGTTGAATGAGTTTTATAACTGTCTCCAGCAACATATAATACTGTATCTTTATGTGAAATGCTCTTCAAATTGTATTTACAGTAGAAATAACTTTTAATAGTTGTAATTTGTTCTGCATCTACTATTCATCAAAGTCAAATTATTTTAAGGAATTTTAAATCTCACTTTCAGGGTTATTTTTTTTCCCCCTGATGCTTGAGTTTATATTGCACTGAATTATTTTGGAAGAGAAAATGATAGCAGAATTTACTGGAGAAGAATAGTCTTGTCTTGAAAATGTATACACTTGTCTCAGCAAAGGAAAATCTGATCTACTTTTAGATACGCATGCCTTGATAAGGAGGTAAGAGAAATTTATACCCTTCCCACCTGAAAACCATTAGGAAGAGCTAGAAAAAAAGGTTTCATTGAATGTTGTGCAGGAGTGCATGAGAATTTGAAGGACTCCTTTTGGCATTTTGGCAGAACAGGAGGTATTGATCCACTGGCTCCCTCGGCTAAGAGGTCGAGTGTGGCCTGGGAGAAGGCAGAAGATTGAATTGTTTATGGAAGATGCAGCTTTTATGGAAATACAATTTTGACACCAGGCCTGGATTTCAAGGAGACTCAGAGGGATGGAATTCCTGAGGGAAGAGGTTGGGATAAGGTTCTGGCACTTCCAGGGTTGCCCTGCTGGGAGGAGGGAGGCAGGTGGAGCTGCCTAAGCCTGTTCTCTCAGCCTGGAGACTTCAGTCTGGCAGGGCTCAGAAAAGGCCTTCAAGGAGAGAAGAATGTGACAATTCACTGGCTTGCAAGTTACTGGTTAAATTATGGTGAAAAAATTCCCTGCTAAGTTTGGCACTGGATTTTTTTAAAAATGAAGAAAAGATGCACAGAACTTTTTAAACCACAAATGGCCAGTGTTCATCCTAGTGCAATTTGTGTAATAGTGTTAAGCTTATAAAAGAATTTATTTGTAGGGAAAACTGTACTGAACACTTCTGTTGCAAATGCAGACAGAGCCTAAATAGTACTCCCCATGCATAAAACAAAGAGGTAGGATTGCTTCATTTTCACAGAAAACATAAGAAAACTTTACAGAGGAGATAATGGGACAAAACCCACCCCCCAGTTTGCAGAAGGAGGTCCTTCCTTATTAAAATACAATTTTAATATTAAAATTTTAACCACTGGAAAGCAGTGGAGCTGAAATGGATGTATAATGCTTCACAAAGATTTCAGGATGGATTACACAAGAAACTGGAGCTCGCTGCTCTAAGTGAGCTGTCCCTGCTACTTGGAAGCCTTTCAGACGGGCAGTTGGGGTGTCTGCAGTCCCTGGCAGCTCTGCTCCGTGTCCCTGGGAACGCTCTGGAGGGTTTTATAGGTGGTTTCCCCCTCTTCATCCTCCACATTCAACCCGTGTGTTCCTTCGGGAGCAGCCTTTCTGCACCTCTGCTGGGTGCACGCCGAGGGGCATGGATAAGAAGGACTTTTAAGGTAACACAATTGTACAATCCTGTTGGTCATTTATTGTACACAACTGTACAATTATTGTAACACAACTGTACAATCCTGTTGGTAAAATGCAGGTGAACCCGGTGGGAAGAAATGATGATGTGTGACTCCAGTTCAGCAGGCTGAATGATTTCTTTATTATAACTAATTTATAATACATTAATATGCTATGTAAAGGAAGATACTAAAACTACAAACCTGCTTTTCTCACTACCATATCTAACTAACTCACAACTCATGACCCTGTTCTGGAGAGTCCAGCCACAGGTGGGTTGGATTGGCCATCAGCTCAAACAATCCTCACCAGAATCCAACCAAGCAACCACCCCAGGTAAACTGTTTGGAGAAAAAATTCTCCAAACACATTCCACATGGGAAAAACAAGGAGCAGAAACAGAAATTGTTTTCTTTCTTTCTCTCTGTGCTCCTCTATGAAAAACCCTGAGAGAGAGAGGGCAACCCTGTGCTTGCCACAGTTACTCGGACACTTCCCAAGCCTCGGAGGATCTCCTGTCCCCGGAGGAGCTTCGTCCGCGCTGGCTGCCCCGGGGGATGCCGATGCCGTGCCTTTCCCGGGGGATGCCGATGCCGATGCTGAGCCTTTCCCGGGGGATGCCGTGCCTTTCCCGGGGGATGCCGATGCCGATGCCGTGCCTTTCCCGGGGATGCCGATGCCGATGCCGTGCCTTTCCCGGGGATGCCGATGCCGAGCCTTTCCCGGGGGATGCCGTGCCTATCCCCGGGGATGCCGATGCCGTGCCTTTCCCGGGGATGCCGATGCCGAGCCTTTCCCGGGGGATGCTCCCGCGGGATGCGCCGGGCGGGGCCTGTCCTGGCCGCCGCCCCCGGCCCGGCCGCGGCCGCTGCTGCGCTGCCGGCGGCGGGCGGGCCCTGGCGGGACCGGAGCGGGACCCGAGCGGGTAAGGAGCGGGTAAGGAGCGGCTCTGCCCCGGGGCAGCCGGGCCAGAGGAGCGGGGCACGGGGGGGACTCCGCCCGAAGCGGAATTTTCCCGGTAGTTGAAGGCGCAGCCACCAAGTTCTGCCTCGAAACGGGCCGGCGGATGGGGCTCTTTTGTTTCGGTGTAAGAACATGATACATTTAACCAAAATATTTGGCTCCTTTTTCTTTTTCTATTTCTTTCTACCTTTCCTCTCCTCTCCTCTCCTCTCCTCTCCTCTCCTCTCCTCTCCTCTCCTCTCCTCTCCTCTCCTCTCCTCTCCTCTCCTCTCCTCTCCTTTCCCCTCTTTCCTCCTCTTCCTCTCCTCTCCTTTTCACGTAGCACTGGGGAGAAGGGGGTGCTTTTGCCCAGGGGCACCCGGGGCTGTGAATCACGGTGGAAATCGGGAGGGTTTGGGTGCCCGGCATCCCAAGGGATCGCATTCCCATGACTTTTGCCTTGTTAGGGAGGAGACTGGGCCAAGCGAGGAGTGTTTTTCTTTAATACTCGAAGCGAATTGAATTCCTGGAGCTTTTCTCATGTTTTCTTAGTGGTTCGGCTGATGATGTTAAAGTATGCACGTAGGGTCGCGGCGTTTGAAAGCGTGGCTGCAGAGATCTCTCCCATAAATGCAGCCGGGGCGCAGGGCTTTGGGAAAACACACGGGATGCAGAGGATGTGCTGCACAGGGCTGGGATGTTCAAGCTGCACTGACCACACGTCCCCCTAGTGCAGACCCTGGGGATGGAGTTTAAAGGACAGTGTAAATGAGAAAAAAATTGTAGAAAAAATCCCCTTCCTGGCTTTAGGTAAGTGCTCACCGAAGGGGGGCTTTGCAGTAAGTATTTTTTTTTTAAGGTGTAGCTGTTCTGATATTTGTGGGAAAAAAACTGTGCTGAGAAAACTGCTGACTAAGCTGTTCTACGGACCCAAGGGAAAGTTACACAATTCTATGCTTCCCCAGTGTTTTTTCTGTTAGGTGGAGAAACCCTGACTGATTTCTCTGTAAACAGGACTTAGCTTTTTTTGGGGAGAGTGGTAATGACTGACTGGGGAGGAGGGAACAGAAGTTTTGGAGCCTGGGGCTTTTAAACACGAGCTGTACATTTTGGTGTTAACTCACTTTGCCCTGTCTGGGGACTGAGACTCTTCTGTAGCTGTGAAAGAAGAAAAAGCAGTAGCCGAAGAGAAAAGTGTATGTTGTCTGATTTGTGCAATGGGAGAAAACGCTGTGAGGAAAGATTAGCTGCCTCCTTGCCTCTGTGTGTGAGTGGAGGAGAGCTCAGCTCTGCACTCTGTAACCAGCTGTGGCTGAGCTTAGGAGTAATTTGTACAACAGGGAGTGTGGCCACAGATTGCATTTACCTGGTGTTGGAGTTGTAGATTGTACCCCTGGGAAAACCTGCCCCAAGGCAGGTATGAGGTCCTTGCTTCATGCTCGGCTTTGATTGTTTTCCTTCTCCCTCATGAATATGTAGTAAGTGTTATTTTCTATCACTTCAAAAGGTTTTGGGGTTTGTAAACTTAGTGGCCCAGCCTGCTGATGATCTCTGAATAGCAAGTTAGTGTAGGTTTGTAAGTGAATTGGTGAGTGGACATTAACTCCAACATGAAAACAGAGATGCACAGTCCTGGGCAGTGTTTGGGTAAACAATATCCCTCTAGTCCTCCACTCCTTTTCTTCTGTTTTTGACTGGTATAAATATAAGCTGACGTTTTCTGCTTCAGAAAAGCAGGCTGCCCACGTGTCTGTCTTAAAAGGCTTTTGGAGAGGAACCCAAAAGAGGCTTTTTTTGGTGTCTGTGTTATGAGTTACACTTTCTGACATGACTGTCAGCAGTTGCTATTAACAGTACTTGTACCCAAATGAACAAGGATTCAATCAGCACATCTTCTCCTTCGTGCTAGTATTCCTGTAAGCCTTAAAGCAGGGAGAAGGGGAGTGTCCCACAGATCAGGTGAGAGCTGTTCTCTCAGAAAATGTTCCTGACAGCTGCCAGACAGTACTTTTCACGTTTAGAAGACCTCTACAAATCTTCTGTCATGGGTTACACTCCAGGAGGTATTGCCATGTGTTTGTTGGGCACTAAAGCATGAGGCACTTTTAAGGGCAGATATAAAAACTGACTCAGAACTAAAACTAAAGTAAAAAAAAAAAAAAGGCTATTATGCTGCTCAGTGATTTTCCTAAATACTGTATTTCTGTCAGCTTCCCTATCTTTTATTTCTTACTCTGAGATTAGAGGCAAGAGTTTTAAAGTGCTCTTCTGTGCTGTGTATTCTTTGTGGCATTTCATCCCTCCCTTCCCTTGGACACTGCAAACACTAGCAGAGGACCAGGCTTAAACTTCTTTCTGTCCACAGCCAGCTTAATATTTTGATACGTGATCCGTGTGCCAAAGTACTCAGGCTTTTTTTTTTTTTTTTTAATCCAGAGAGCTGCTTCATCAAATAAAAAAAAAAAAAAAAGTTGTTGCTCTTACAGAAGTGGGACAGCCACTCATAGCTGCATTTCTGCTGCTTCTTAGTCCATTATAAATCTCTGTCTCTGCCCAGGGGGAGAAGAGAGGGAGAGGTTTGGGATGTTAATGTACTTGCCAGAGTCCTGTGCAGAGCTGCAGTGACCAGAGCACATCTGTGGGATGTGCGTGCCTTCCTAATGATGGCATGTTTCCTAAACACAGTTAAAAAAAATGCTTCAGTAGATGCAGTAATATTCCATTAACTTAGTGACCTGCAGAAATACTGCAAATAAAAATAGATTTATTTTCCTGTCTCTTCTAGGGCAGAGCATTTTTTTTTATTATTATTATTAAAAGAACCCGACAAACCTTCTGTACAGTAAAAGGACAGCTGGTGTCAATAAACAGTTTACATGAACCCCTACTGTCCCTTGGCTCTCCAAAATGTGCCTATGGAGTGTGAGCTCTGCCACCACTGTGGTGATGCTGGAGAGGAGTGTGATTCAGAGGATGAAGCAGGACTAGCCCAGGGAGCTAAATGTGAGTGGGCCCTGTGGGAAGTGTGTTTTACACGTGACAGGAACGCAGTGGAGTCAATTAAATACGATTTGCCTAGTTTGTCTATGCAGAGAATGGGAAGGAATTAAGTGCAACGGCACAGCCTCCAGCTAAAACACTTTTGAAGGGTCACAGGTTTGCAGTGAGCACTTCCTAACATTAAAAAAACCAGAGAAGTTTCACAATACACTGCTATGTGTAACTGTTTTGCTTTGAGAAGATGCAATCATGTCTTGCATCACACCTTGCAGTCACCTCTTGCACACAAGTGATGTGTCCTAGAAGGCACTGTGATATCCAGAAGTAGTTAATGTTGATTTCATCAGCCTTTTTGTTATTTCTTCTAGGAAAAATGAGCTTTTTCTGTTAAAGATGTTCACTAAAACATAGAGAACCATTTTGTGGTTCTCAGGATTTAATCCAGTTCTAATTTGAGCTAGTAAAACTGTTCCTCCTGCCTTTGATAGCAGACTGTGTCTTCCTGAGGGTTTTCCTGGCCATCCCATTTGCCAGCAAACGGGGCATGAGCAGGGGCCCCCTGTCCTGCCTTCTCTGTTCCCAGCCTGGAGCCCAAAGATGCACAGAACCACGGGCCACTAGACCTGTGCTAGTGACACCTGGGACAGTCTGTCCCCTCCTGAGACAGGGAATCTGCCCAGAAAACAGGAGCATGCTGGGGTGGAGCTCTGCTGGGTGTCATCTGCAGGAGCTGACTGCGAAGTTAGAACTGATGTACTCAAGAAAGGTGCTCAGACTCGTGTTGAGTACTGCTGTTGCTATTCTTACAGCTATGCCAGAGATAAATGTGTTTTTTATTGCTTTGGTTACGTTAGAAGGAAAAACAAACCAGTTCTAAGTGTACCTGTGGCTCTTCTTTGTGTACCAGAATTATGCGGTTTATGGTGTGATTTAAGCTGTTATTTCATCTCCCCGAAACAAAGTAGTTACACGTAGCTGTGGCTTGGGAAAACTGTTTTTTATGTTAGAAAGTGCTTGTTGCAAGCCTGTGAGCCTTGGATGTTTCGTAGCTGGAGGCTGATTTTTGCCTGACTTCTTTCTCCGCGCTGTCATATTCACTGGTTGATGTGTTCTGTGAGGTGCCTGGATACGGGCTGAGTCACAGCAGGTAGTGCAGGACCTGCTGAAAGAAACCTTACAGCTCCCCTCAGGTGAGAGAGGTGGCCTGTGGGGTAAGAGGACTCTGCTGCTTTTTGCAGCTTCAGCTCTGCATTCCAGCGTCTTTCCAAAAGGCACTTACACTGGATCTCTATTTTAGTTTTTTTTTTTTCCTTTAAATATATTTAAAAAAAATATTATTTTTAGTTTATTCTATTTAGTTTATGTTATCTCATTTTGAAAGCTATGTCCCTGATAACAAGCTTTGCAAAAAAATCCTTGAGAGGAATGAGGGTGCAGATCCCAGGTGGCTGTGCGGCCGTGGTTTGCAAAAATCTCTCCATCTCTTTAGGAAATACCTTTGGTTTGTCTCCATAAAATCATACAGACGCTTCCAGTAAAATGTCTCTAGGCTTTTCTGCCTTGATTCCTGTTCCCCACTAAGCAAACCGTGAGGGACAAAGCTGGTGTGCCTGGCGGAGCGGGGTGAGGGAGGGTGTGGGAACCGCGGCTCATGTGTGTGGCAGGAGTGGTTGAAGCTGATGGTGTTACACACAAGACCAGTCATGCATGATGTTTTGTTGTCTTTTCGAGGCAGCTTTGGAATGACTTCACGTCTGAGTGTTAGGGAAGGACTCCCAGAATGGATCTGCACATGAAAAGGAGTTTTTTTACAGTGCCTAACAGCTGAGGTTTGAGTGATTATCCGTGGCAAAGATGGGAATTGTTTTGAGTAGCTGTGCTAAATTTTCACATCCAGTGGAAGATCCTCACCCTCCAACCTCCTCCTCTTGTCAGCAAGAAGAGCTACTTCTTTGGGGAGGATCCACTTCAGGCACAGCTGAGCAGGCTTGAGCAGCTACCAGAGATGTGACTCTGGCTGCTTCTCTTTCATTCTCCATTTGGGAGCATCCCATAGGTTTTCCCTCTGCTGAGAATCTCATATCAGCTCACAGCCTTATAAAGCATGAAGAGGCAGAGCAGTTGGAATTTCCTCAGGCCTCCATCGTGCAGTGCCTGGAGGATCCCCCCCTGGCTGGATCCCAGATGCTCTCCCAGCCTGCAGGGACCAGCAGTGCTGTCACCATCATCCCTGACCCTGGGACATCATCCTCACTGGAGAGTGTTTCAGCCTCTGCCCAGCCCTTTCCCCTGTCAAGGAAAGTGAGTGTTGTCTCTGCTTGGGAATTGTGATGGGTTGTGTTGATACCCTTTAAAATATCCATTTTTTCAGGCTTGTGCCTTCAAATACCAAACACCTGATTTGTGACCCCCCTGTGACCGAGGCAGGAAGAAGCAGCAGCGAGAGATGTTTGCAAGAGCTGGGCCTGCCTTTGCTCTGGGGACGTGCACACTGTCAAAAGCTGAAAGCTTTAATTCCTCCAGCTCTCGGGGCCAAGAGTAAGGAATTCCAAATTAAACAGATTAGCTGTAAGCTCTGAACTTCTCCCAGCTGTGCCTATGCCCCAGAGAGTGAGCAATGTAAATAAAAGGTCACATTGCACTTTGAAGTCGGTGTATTTTTGACTATTACACCAGTTCCTTATTTTCTAAAATGAGTAATGCAGTGGGAGGCTTAATCCATATCCCAAATACAAGAAAATGCCAAGAATTTCCTATTTTCCATCAGTTGTGGCTTTTGCTTATGTTTATTTCAGACATATAGACTGGAGAGTTTTTTTTGTGTGTATCTAGGATGGAAAAAGCAGATTTAAATAGAAGTGCAGCCACATGTAGTATCAAAGTAAAATCTGAGGCAAATCATCATAAATCAAGCAGTATTTTATGCAGAAGTTGTGCTTCAAGTTTTTTTTTTTTTGTTTTTTTTCAGAGTTAAGTAATAACCAAAACAGTGACACAAAGAATATGGCTGTAAAACACAGAGATAAATCTGCCATGTTTTACTTGGATAAAACAAGGGCTTAGAAACATTTAGGGTATTTTATATACCATATGTGCTTTATTGCTTAACCTGCAGAGAATTTGTACTTCCCTGCTAGACTATTGCACTCTGTGGCAAAATGCTTGAAGAATTGTCTGGGTGTTTGTTCAAGGAACAGCAACAACTCGTGCCGTGGTTATGGGACAGCTTCACCACAGCATGCACAGGATGCAGAGCTTTGCATTACATTTCTGTATGGCCTGTATGCAACAGACAACCTTGCTCCTGGAAATAAAACTGACTTGTAGTAGTGTATGGGGACCATAGTTTTTCTGGAAGGGTGGAAATAAAAATGACTAGGCACTGTCCACAAGCAGAGCAGCTCATGTGAAGACCTCTGCTTATTTGGAAGGGACTAATTAACTCTTTTATCACACTGTATGTAGATAAATCTGGGGTGGTTTGTTTTTTTTTTTTTTTTTTGAGCTTGGAGCAAGTATTGAGGCTGGTGTTTACCCAGTAAAACCCCACTGAACAAGTGGCACACATAAGGTACGTGCTTGGGTGTTAGAAAGGGAATTTGTCTAGAGGATGTGTAGCTTAACAGTTCTGGAGCTGCAATGGCCTCTGGAGCTAGAGAGGCAATAAGGAATGTATTTATAAAATTATGCTTTTCTGTGTGTTGGGAGTGTGAGTGCTGTCTACTAAACACTGCATTTACTTGCTTTATGCTTTGCAGAAGGGAGGCGTTTCCCTGACGCCCCTCTTCAGCTGACCCCATGCTCCTCCACTATTTTAAAAGAGGACCTTTATGTTTGGACATAAGGGTTTTAATTGGTGCCAAATTTTAGGGAAGGCCCCTGAGAGCGAGCTGTGCAGGGGTTCCAGTCGTGCACTCGGCTGGTTCAGCGCTGCTGCTGCTGCTGTGAAGGAGGCGACAGACGGCCGCGCCGTCGCAGCGTGCTGGGGACATTGCTGGTGGCACGTCGGCAGCCTCAGCTCTCCGAGGACCCAGGTGCGTCTGGATTAAAAGTGCCAAAGCCAATACCTTGAGTTGCACCTTGGAGTGAGTAGGGAGTTATTATTAGTGCTCAGTGTAGGAAGAGGTAACAATATCCCCCAGCAAGGCATGAAAGTTGAGTTGTGTTTTTGCTGCAGATTTGATCTGGGATTTCTGAAGCAACAAAGGACCCAGTGATAGCTGCAGCCTATGAAATCTGTCAATAATAGGATAGGATTTCTCTTCTTTCCATCCTCAAGGTATTAAAATGAAGAAATTAAGCTGCAAGGGCTGCTCATTAAATGCGGAGGGAGTGTGTTAATCTGATAAATGGGAAGATTGTTTTCAGGCAGAAGAGGATGAATTGAAATGAATTGCAACTTTTGGGTTCACTGGAATTAATGCCCCTGAAACTGTTATTTCAGCCAGCTTTTTTTACTGGAAGTTTCAATACCCTAAAAATGGTATTTCCTGCCCCATATCTGAACAAGGTACCACACGTGCTTGTAATTTAAATTTCACAGGCCACGTAACGTGTGTGATCAGTGGTGTCTTGTATCATTTTCCTTTTACTCAAAGCATTTGGGTTACATTTATGTGGGTCCCATGGGAGACTTTTGCTTTTTGGAGGCAAAACACATCCATCCTGAAGCCTGAATTTTATTTTGATTCCAAGGAAAAACGTCCCAGTTCATAGGAAGGAATTTGGATCACGGTTTAGGACAAAATAGAAATTGAAAGCATTACTTTATTGCATTGTGCAGATGTAAAAGAATCAGAGAACACGTGAGTAAAGCAGCCTAAGACTGATTTTTTTTTTTAAATGCTAGATGAGTGATGCTGTCCTTAACACACAAGAGGTTGCATTTCCTTTTATTAGCATGACATTATCCAATCAACTTGTAAAACTCCATTTGGGCTTTTGTCCTCCATTCCTAGTAGTCATTTTTGGAGATCAGAGAGCAACAGTAGGGGAACCACTATCTATTCCAACACTTCTTGCATGTGTGTTTTTATTATCATCAGCATCTTTTTTTCTTTTAAAAAATTCCCATGTAGCTGCAACAGCAACGAGAGCTGAAAGCTGCAGCCTCTGACAGGTACACCCAGGGTATTGTGACTGCAGAGGAAAGTGGTTTTTTCCACATTTTTCCACCTGGGAAAGTGGTTTTCTTCACTGACACTTACTGACTGAAGTTAAATGTTCGGCAGGTGGAGTTCAAACATCTTTTTGTTTTGTAATGGGAAAAAAAAAAGAACCCTGCCAAATAATCTGCAACATCACATTTTAAAAAGGGAATAGTAACAGACCTTGGGAAAAAAAAAAAAACAAAAAAACCCCCCAAACATCTGGGAATAATAAAGGACACTGAAAAATTCCATTTCTAACAAGAAAGGGAAACAGTCTGCAAATGTGTTCTTTATTGTAAACACCAAATTTTATGATTTCTTTTCCATTGGTGCATCTCAGTGTTGTGTGATCTGCCCCTTGGGCATGGCTGCGGTCACACTGGAGGGTTGTGGCAGCATCCCCAGAGCCCCTCTGCAGTGAAAGGCTTTTCTCCCATCCACAGCGTGGTTTTTTTTCTCTCTCTGGCCATCCCTTATCTCTTGTAAATGCCAGAGGAGTTTTTAATGGCAGCCTTTGAGGCTGTTTCCTTATGTTCTCTTGTCCACCAGGCTGCCCCAGTGTCCCAGCTGTTCCAGGAAAGAGCCACACCCCGAGCAGCATCACATTAGCTGCTCTTAACAAATGAGGCTTTGAAAAAAGGGCTGAAAACTTTGAAACTTCAGCTCTAGGAATAATTAATGCTGAAAGAGCCATGGTGGCAACCAAAGGGAGAGGAGGAGAAGGGTGTGATATGGGAGGAAAAAATGATGACCAAGTCAGAGACCAAATAGCTGTGATTTTTCTTCCCATTGCTGCTCTTTATGATGAAGTGATTGTGTGGGTGAAGGATACACTGGTAGTTGTGTGCGTCTGAGCTATGATGGTAATTTGTACTTGTTTGCTCCTTTTTTCTCTCTCTCTTTCTGTAAGTGGTGATTAGAGTGCTTATAAAATAACTAGCATAGTGCAAATACTTTTTCTGAACAAAAAGGTCGAGAGTTCACAAACTAATGAAGGACCGGAGTCCCTCTCTGTTGAGAGCTCTCTGTTGCTCAGCCTCAGAGTAAGCAGACTGTGCCGCAGCTTATGGCACTTTCTTACTGGCTACAAACTGCCCCAGAAATAATGGAGTAATGATAAAAATAAAGACTTGTAGCACAAGTTTCACTTGGCTGAACTGCAGCATGTCTAGAAGTGAACTGTTCTCTACTTGTTACAGATAAAGAATGGCTTTTATGGTTATGTGATTCTGTAGTGCTGTGCAATTAAACAGCCTGACTGTGGCTGTCTGTGCGTGAAGGGCAATAGCTCTAAGTCATCATTAGCTGACATTAATTAACGGAGTAATGTACATGCAGGTGGTTTTTGTCTATGTGAACTCCGCCTTCCTTGTGCTTTCAGGCAAATGTGGATGTGTTCTGACAGAACAAGAGTAACTTGCTATCAAATGAGTGATGTTTATATGTGCCCCCCTGGTGTTTCATTGTACTCCATTCCTCCTCAGGCATTGGCATTTTTTTGCTTGCTCCCTCATCAGGCAGGAGCAGTGGGGAGGAAAACCTTTGGGGACAACATGCCCTGCATAAGGATGCAACGAGCATTTAAATTTCAGCGCACAATTTAGAACCACGAAGGCAAGATTAATGATTTACTGGTTGCAGTCCTGCTCAGAGGACATCCAGCTGAGCCCTTTACCAAAGACACTTTGTTTGATGAAGTGTAGTTTATTAATTGGTTTGAAGACCTGTCCTTTTTCCAGGCCACCAGCCAATTCAGTGCTTGGCAGATGCGAGTGTTGTTACTTGGCCTTGACTTGTGTTTCATCAGCGTTTTGTCTGCGGCGGAGGCTTGCAGTCTACTCCTCAGCAGGAATGTACTGCTCATCCTTAGGGCTAATTTCTTGTTTAAAAGTTTAATGCCTTTCCAATGCTTCCATGTAACATGTCCAGTCTCCAAGAGCGTAAGCCTGGGTTGAAGGAACTGATGTAAAGTGATTCCTGCCCGGGCCTGGCAGGCATCCAGGCTTTGGCCCTGATGACAGCAGGATGTATACCTTTGCCATCAGCACTGAGTTGCTACAGCTTTTCATCAAAAAAATAATCCCTTCTCTCCCTTCTGATTCTATTTTTGGAAACAGCTACACCGTTCTTAGTAAAATGCTTGGTTTTTTTGATGGAGGAGGGAGGGGAAACCTCACCCGGAGCAGATGCCCAGTATGGAAAAATCTCTGTCCATATTCAAAGTGATGCATAAGCTGTATAGAATTATGTTGTATATAATGAAATTGAAAGTATTATTCAAGCAGTCCTGTACTGCTGTGGGGCACTCTGCTCTCTCTGACTGAGAGGCTCTCTACATCAGATGCTCTGAACAGCTCAGAGAGCTTAGAGCTCCCTTCAATCCCCAGCCTGGGAGAGCAGTGGGGATTCATGGGCAGTGTATCAGTTTCCACACTGCTATCTCAGATTATACATGTAAAACAAAATACATTGGATTTGTGTGATTTGAGTTTGATTCGATTCATGTTTGTTGTTTCTTCACAGATGGCTTGCGGGTGATGTGTTGTGCAAGTGCCTCAAGTTTCTCCTACAAGATGTGTTCCCCAAATCCAGCAAACTGGGTCACCTTTGATGACGAGCCTCTCTTCCAGTCACCTCAGAAACCTGACAATCAGAGCAGCTGCAAACCAAATGGCCTTAAGCTCAACCTGTCCAGTGTTCATGAGTCTCCAAGTAGGTCATCCTCTACAGGCAGCACTCCGCTCTCATCTCCTGTAGTTGATTTCTACCTAAGTCCTGGACCCCCCAGCAACTCTCCACTTACTACACCTACCAGAGACTACCCAGGAAACCCCTGCATTCCAAAGTCTGGGATTCACATGCTTTACCCCATCCCTGAATGGCCATCAAATGTTAACCCTTCTCCATCCCCCGGGATTTGCTCATCCCTAGCCTTGCAGAAACCGAGCAGCCTTCCTTTGAGCCCCTCCCCTAATGACCATCCAGGTAAGACTTTGGTCTCCAAATCAGCAGATGAAGGAAGCCCTAACCCACCAGGAAGCTGCGAGGAGCTGGCTCCAGGACACTTCCCGTACTTCCACAGTGACTGTGCTTTTTCCAGTCCTTTTTGGAAGGAAGGGTGCTCCCTCAGCATGTCGCCAGCTAATGTTAGCATGCACAGGAAGGACAAAGTGCTTGACAGGAGTGGGTGTCATCCTAGAGACAAAGAAACATGTCATGATCAGAAAAGCCTTAACCAGGGCTCCTTCAGTTACATCTGTCAGAGGCTTGAACACCTGCAAGCTGACAGCTGTGAGGCCGTGGAAAACCCACCCACCTCCAGCACCCACGCATGGCACAGGCTGTCCCCCACCATCCCACGCAGCCTTTTCAGGAGCCAGAAATCAGATGGGTGGCCGTTCATGCTGAGGATTCCTGAGAAGAAGAACATGATGTCATCCCGGCAGTGGGGCCCCATTTACCTGAGCGTCCTGGCTGGAGGGGTGCTGCAGATGTATTACGAAAAGGGCCTGGAGAAACCTTTCAAGGAATTCCAGCTGCAGCCGCAGTGCAAGCTGTCTGAACCCAAACTGGAGAGCTACAATGTCTCAGGAAAAATCCACACTGTGAAGATCGAGTGCGTGTCTTACACAGAGAAGAGGAGGTACCACCCCAAAGTAGAGGTGATCCATGAGCCAGAGGTGGAGCAGATGTTGAAGCTGGGCACCACCGATTATAACGACTTCACCGATTTCCTCGTGACGGTCGAGGAGGAGCTCATGAAACTTCCTACTGTTTCCAGACAAAAGAGGAATTATGAAGAGCAAGAAATGACTCTGGAAATAGTGGATAACTTCTGGGGGAAAGTCACTAAGGCAGAAGGAAAACTTGTAGAAAGTGCGGTCATCACACACGTTTACTGCCTGTGTTTCGTGAATGGCGGTGCCGAGTGTTTTCTAACCCTGAACGACCTGGAGCTCCAGAAGAGGGACGAGCGTTACTTTGAGAAGGAGCAGGAGAAGAAGTGGATCGATATTCTCGACTGCCATTTCCATAACTGTGTCAAAGCACAGGAATTTGAGCAGTCACGGATTATTAAGTTTACACCCCCGGACGCCTGCAGGCTGGAACTGATGCGTTTCAGGACGCGCTACAATGGGCAAGACCTTCCCTTTTCTGTGAAGGCTGCAGTGGTGGTTCAGGGGGCATACATTGAACTTCAGGCTTTCATAAACATGTCCTCAACTGCTCAGATCCCGACACGTTTACCCTCTGTGAAATACTGTGAAAATGTTATGATACGCTTTCCTGTTCCCACACAGTGGATCAAAGCACTTTGGACTATGAACCTCCAAAGGCAGAAGTCCCTAAAAGCAAAAATGAATAGGAGAGCATGCCTTGGGGCTTTGCATGAGGTTGAATCTGATCCCGTAATCCAAGTCTCGGTCGGAACAGCAAAATACGAGAGCGCCTACAGGGCCGTGGTGTGGAAGATTGACAGGCTTCCAGATAAAAATTCAAGTAAATAATTTGTGCTAGGGGCTTGGGTGTGTGTCTTCACTGGCTTCATGCTTGTGTACCTCCATCAGCTGCTGCGGCTTGGGTTTTTATCTGTGGGATGCTGTTGGTAGAAGCCAGAATAATCTTTTAGGAAAAAGAGAATACAGACTTACCAATTTCTTTAAACCAGGATTTTGTAATTTATTTGGTGGAGGCAAGTGTACTGTCAGTCATTTCAGGTGTGTGGTATCATGGAAGCAGAGCTGAGCATTCTGAGTAAACCTCAAGTCTGTAGTAGTAAGGCTGAGGGAAGGGTTTATGCTTCCCTTGTACCAGCTGGGAAATGGGTGGGATGGGAAGAAGAAGCTGGTAAAATGATTTGTTCACCCAGCACCACACAGCTAATAGAAAAGGTGGTATTGTCACTGCTGGGTCTTGGCTTTCTAGCATCACTGAAGAAATGGTAGGTATGACACAGAACTAGAAGGTGCTGTGGTTAAATTTGCCGTAGGAAGTGCTGTGCTCTTGCAAAGGCTGGTTTCTATTACCTCTTTCATGGGTTTGTGCACTGAGATTGTACATTCATGGCGATAACTGCTCTGACAAGAAAAGCCTCCCACTTTATTCCCATTTTTTCTGGTGGTTTCTCACTGAAAACTGGTAGCAGTACAAACAGCTACGTTTTTAATTGCACACATGAAAGTAGTTAATTTACTTTAATTTAAAGGAGAAAATACTTGAAGAAGAAGAAAAATAGAAGAAGAAAAATAGGAATTTTCTTCTTTTTGAAGAAGAAAAATAGAAATACTTGGGTTTAAAATTCCAATTTTTAGTCATATTACCGGTACATTTCTAAAGACATAGTACTTTTCTAAAGGCATAAAAATTCTTGAGGAATAAATATCCCGCTTCATGTTCTGTAGAGTGAAGACATTTGATCCTTTGCATTATGTGTACCTGAGACTTTGGGGATCTGTGTAAGACAAGGGCACCTGTTAAAGCATTTAATGTAAAATATCTGTAAAATCTGTACTTTTGAAAAAGGGGTAACTGTATGTTACTAACATATGGATTGTACTAGTCTTGTATTATCCTATCTGGGCTAACTGCCTCTTTAAAATGTCCAGAAAAGATTTTACCCTCTTAAGTCCCAGTTTCAGGCATTCTACTACTAAGCCAGGACTAATGGTGGGGGAAGAGCAATGACAGAGGGAAGGAAGAGAAGGACATGGGCTGGGGAGGCTGGAAATGGACAGGGAGGGCAGAGGAGCAGTGGAGAGATGTAGGAGAATGAGGAGGCAGAAGAAGATTCTTCAGGTCTTCAAAATCCCGCTCCTGTGCTCCAGGTTTCAGAGATTTGTGCCGTGTTGCTATGACCCATGTGTTTTCCCAAGGACTGTTTGGGTAGCTTTTAGTATTCTTTGCTATTTAATGTAGGTTTGCTTCTGTAAAATCAAGTCAGCAAGGTAGGCAATTTACAAGAAGATTGTAAGTCTTCCAAATTTCCTGCAGTCCTTTCACCTGAAGATTTGATGTGCATAATTAACTTCAGATTTAAGTTATTTGAAAGGAAGAACTGTTTTTTTTTTTTTTTTTTTTTTTGAGGCATTCCACAGCTTTACATTAGTTTCTTGCAGTAGCTTAAACTTCTGACATTTGAATAATTCCTCTAGCTGAGATCTGCAGAATCATTTGTCTCTGTGAAATGTTCGTGCATTTGAAAAAACATTTTGCTAGTAATACTGCCCAGTCAAATTTTAAACCTCTATATCAAGTGCTCTGTACACACTTAAGAGTTTAAAAATAGAGTTGTCCCAAGGCGTGCCAAAAGTCTGGAGACAGTCAAACTAATAGAAATATGTAAACTTTCATAATGTGTTTACCGCAGGCGGAAAAATCAGCTGAGGATTTTGCTTTTAAAAACCCTTTGTCCAAGGCTTCTTAAAATTAAAAAAAAAAAAAAAAAAAGGAAGGGAGAAGGAAAGGTTGCTTACAGTTATATTGTGGCTCCATTTATAGACATTGAAATATGTTAATATCCACTGGATTCTACTGAAGTGTTTTCTTGGAAAAGTGCTGGCCAAGTGAAGTCAGTAGCAGCTGCAAGAAACACCAGATTTTTAAAAGCTGCCTGTGCCTATTCAGATATATAGATATTGCATTTGGAGTCAGAATTTTAGCATTATTTTTAAAAAGAGAAAAGAAAGGAAAAAAGCTTTGAAGGGCTGATCCAGTGAAATTTCTGCAAACTGAGTCTTATGTTTGTGAAATTGTGTAAGGAAATGCAGAACATGTTATGATTTTAGCACAGTACTGGGGCCAGACTTTGCAGTGGAGAAGCTGTGTCAGCTGCTTCCCAGGGAGTTCCCAGGGTGCAAGGGAGAGATTAAACTGCAAAGCACTGTGCTTTAATCACTTTCTGTGTAAATTTGAGCCCTGTGATTTTTCCTGCTAGGACACCTCCATCCTTGAGCCATTGTGTAAAGCAACAGTAATTCAGCTGATTATTTCTTACTTCATTCTGCATCATGGAGCCACTGAGGAAGCAGGGATTAAACAAGACAGCAAATTGGAGCTTGAGGAGGTTGCGGCTGCTGGCAGCCTTGTTGCTGCATCTGTGCATGGACTCTGTTGTGGGAGGTGATGTGGTTCCCAGGAACCACCAGGTGCTGCTGCTTTTCTTATTTTCTAAACTGCCCCGGTGGAAACTCAAAGCCATGGCTTTGTCAGGTGGGCTCCATCCCTGCCCAGCCACCTCCACTGGCACCACAATGAGCTGGTGCTTGGTGGTGGTACTGTCCCACTCCTCTATTCCCTGTGCACTTCTCCCAGCAGGCTGGATAAATGCACCCATTTAGACATAGCTGCAGGAGTCATTAACTTCTAACAACCCTAATGTATGTGAATCTGTCCTTAGTAATTGTTTATGTTTTCATGTTCAAAGTAAGAGTTTTAGAACTGGACCTATTTTGGCAAAAATAGACTTATTACATAAATAAGATAACCAGTAAATTATTTAGGCTTAAATTGCTTTGCTTCATGAGCCTTTCTCAGATCAAGGTTGCTTGAATGCTACTTATAAAGGTGAAAAAGGGTGAAATTGTGCTAATAAGTGCAAAGTTGGATTATTGATTGCTTTTGAAATACTATATGAATTCTAAATGATATTTGGAATCTAGTTTCATAGTTTTACTGATCTTTTGTTTGTCTGTTTTGGCTTATTTTATTGGTATTCTTTGTAGACAGAGAGCAAGAGTTTGGAATACTTCTAGGAAACTAGAGCCAGATTGTCAGATTAGGGCAGACTAAAATCTCTCAATTCACAGAAGTCTTAACAAGTTGCATGGACACCTAAACTGCAGGGTTTCTGTCTCATAAATTAGATAGTAAAAGCTCAGTAATCTCCCCAGATTTTTCTGGTTGCCTCTCAGGAGTGGTTTGATTTCATCAGTCCAGGCGGTCATGTGTCAACAGGGCCTGATGGGACACATTTTGGACAGCTGGGCTTGAATATGTCATCTTGAACACGTCCGAATATGTCACCTTAGCACACTGTGCCTGCTCCATCCCACCTGTCTGTCCACAGCACCACCTTTTCTCTCCTTCTGGCCAACACCTGGCTTTTTCAGCATTGCAGTTTATTTTGCAAAAGGATCTTCTACACACAGCCTCTCTTCTTCTAACTCCAATGTAACACAAGGCCTGGGAAGCCTTGTGGTTTAATGGAGCGGAGATGAAAAGAACTTCTCAGTTTTAGGTGAAAACTAGGGGGATGTTCAGAGTTTTCCAAAACGCTGGTCAGTCCTTTTGTTGTCTGACAGCTGATGGGAAGAAGTTGCTCTACGCTCCTAGCACAGCCCAGCAGTGGCAGAAGAACTTCTCCACAAGTGAAGGGGTGAGTACTTCCCTCTGACATTGGTGGTGGTACTATGACAGATGGGCTGGGGGAACCCTGTGTTTTAGGAATAGGCAAAAAGGTCCAATGGAAGCTGCTCCAGAGGACCCAAGGCATTATCCTTATCCAAATCCCAAACCTGTTGTCTCTGCCTTTGCAGGTTACCACCTAAGGAAAAGGAAGCACCCCAGAATTCATTGCATCCCAGCACCAAGACCACCTCATGGCTGTAGGTCAGCTGGAATATAAACCCAGAGGTTTCTTTGGATTGTCCTGACTCACAACTATGCCATGTCCAGCAGGGAAACCTTCTGCAACAGCCCAAGAGGTATGGCTCATGTATGCCTGGACTCAAGTGGATATCTGTTATCCAACATTTACCATCTGATATGTGCCCAGGAAAATTCCAAGCAGTGATTATTTCTGGATTCCATTTCTCAGAAGACAGAATAATTTGCTAGACAATTCCCATTGCTATTTGTTTCTTCATAGGCCTTTCCCCCAAAAAAACCTCAAGAAGATTCTGAATTTGATCTCCAAAAGCCCTTAGATGTACGCTGGTTGCCTTCTACCACAAATCAGTTACAAGCAACAAACCCTTTTTTCTCAGATCCTTGATTAACCACAGCCCCAGAGGGCTTGGCCTTTTCCCTGGCCAAGACATGCCATGCCATTCTGGTGCTGCAATTCCCGCTGTCCTGCCCAGGATGCTTCTCTTGTGGCTGGCACTGTGCAGTCTGAGGCCCACCCAGCAAACAGCACGAAGAGCAGGTCAAGTAAGTGTGCTGCCAAGCTGCATCCTGGCACCACCACTGGAAAGGGGAGCAGGTCCTGGGAGCCAAAAGGAGCACAGTTCAGATGGCATGCTATCTTGCAGTGTGGCTCTGGAACAGGATGTTCCTCATGGTGTCCTGTTGCTGGGATGATAGAGGAGTCAAGGATGGAGAGGCCCACATCAACAGAGGCTCATTCCACCACGTCCAGGCAGTCTGGAAGAGGGACTGTGGACCAAGAGAGTGTTAGTGCAGCAGAAATGGCCTTGGGCACAGCAAGAGGTGACCAGCAGCAGATCATGGACAAGGCTCACATCATGGAGGTACAGAGATCTGCCTGTCCCTGGGTACATGAGTGATGAAACACCATCTCCTCCTCACGCTTGTTCTGTGCTCCAGTTTCATTCTCAAGACATTGGCAGGTGGCTGTAATCCTTATTTCTGACTTTATTCCCTCCTCTATTTCCATAATAAAGTCCCCGATGTTACAGTTTTACTTGTCTCTGTGTTTTGTGTTATTGTTCTGAGACTTCAGCCACATGCTGCATGCCCCTGGCATGGCACTCCTTGCGAACCGGGGATCTTTGTGCTCCAGTGCCTTGCAGGACCCTCTCCTGAGGTGTGCCCAGAGGTCTGTGTAATGTTACAGGGAAAACCTGCAGCACAGACAGGCACCCAGCCCAAGGCTCCTAAGAGCAAAGGAGGTGCAGATTTTTTATTTATTTCTGCTTTACAAAATGCCTGTGGGCCTGTGGATGCGGAATATTAGCATGATTTTTCCCATGGGATGGATAAAGCTCAGTTAATGTTAACTCCATCTTCAGTGTTTCCTTCATTCTGATATGGAATTGATTCCTGTCACTGAAGGAAGTCAGTGCATAAAGAATGGGACATTTTTTCCTGAACTTCAAGATTCCATTCAGTGTAATGGATGAAAACCACATATACACTGCCAGGCTTGCCTTTGACAAAATACAGTCAATCCTTTCTCTTCTTCTTTCTTTAATTTTTTTCCTTGCCTGCAGCCAAAGCATAGTTAGTTGTCTATGCTGATGATTAAAATCCTGGAGAGAAGGAGAAATGCAAAATTGCTACGTTTTGCCCTGAAGAATTTGGAGAGGATTCTTTTCATTATATTAAATTGTATTATCCTGCTTTCACACACACAGTCAGTCTGCTGACTCCAGTTGCTTTGGGAAGCAGGCTTTCACCTTGTGCTCCTGTGTGCCAGGAGAAGTGCTTGCCCTTATCACTGCCACATGTAAGAAATGCTGAAGCAAGTGATCCTTAGGATCATCCCTAGGATGATTAAAGTAATTCAGAATATGCTGCACAAATCCTTAATGACTCTGCTTTATAACACCACAGTTATTTTAGCAGTACTTTTTTTTTTTTTTTTTTTTTTTTAAGAAATGGGGTATGTTCTTTTCCAAACTAGACAGGGACTCCAGGTAGCCTTTATTCTGGCAGGTGGGATGTATCCTGTTTGAGCAGCACTCTGAGCCGCACCTTTATCTTCCTGCTGTGGACATAGTGTAATAAATGATGGTACACTAGAGAGCTGTAGTACTTGAAATAAGCACTGCAGTAAAATTTCTATGGCACAGAGCTCTGGAAAGGGGGTTATTGGACACAGGGCAGCATCTCTGCCTTGGCTACATTGGGACCTTCCAGTTTTTATTTTTCTGTCAGACTAAGAAATGCATTTTTAAGGGAATACTGAGATTCCATCAAATAATTTGGATTTAGCAACAAAGCCCTACATTTGTAATGTTTTCTCAATGAGAAGCTGAAAGGATCTGGTAAATCTTGTGTAAATTAATTTGTAAAATTGCAATGACTGTGACAAGTGTGCTGAAGCAGACAGAAAATGAACAAGGGGCCACCTTATGCCCAAATAGCAAAAGATTATAGATAGAATAACCTTGTATCAAACAACAGCTCTGTGTTTACAAAAGATAAATCTGTGCTCTCTTGCTAGGAGATGAACCTAAACAAAGAAAAAAAAAATTGCTAATGGTGTGGTGGTTTTCTTTTTCTTTCCCAAGGTTTGGATCATCCACACAGCCTCTCTTACAAACTGGAACTGGGATCAGACCAGGAGATACCATCTGACTGGTACCCATTTGCTACTGTCCAGTTTGTTGTCCATGACACCTGTGCCTCGGGAACAGAGGTGAAGTCCCTGGGCATAGAGAGCGATCTGCAGCCCCAGAAACACGTGGTTCAGAAAGCTTTCTTCAATTGCCAGGTATTCTCAGGGCTATGCTTTCCATGTTTTTCCTCCTCTTGTCCCTCCCTGCTCCCCCAAACAGTATTTGAAAAGCAAATATGCTTTGTATTCGAAACATGCATGTACTTTTTATAATGACTTTGAGCAAAAGAATCATTAAGTAATAATTCCTTGTCTGATCAAAGATGAGACTGAAAAATAGAAAAGTGAATGCAGCTTTTTTTTTTTCCTCATTTGAGCTATTTTTGGGAGTAGTGGTTTTGAAATCTGTTTGGTCTGGAAATATTTTGATTTTGTGTCAAAGTTTTTTTCCATGCTGTTGCTGCAGTTCACATTTTCCATGTCCAATTATTTGCTAATTCTACCTGCTGTTTTTTGTTTTCTACCTCCAGGTTGAAATTGAAAAGAAGTGGATTAGGCTTGATGGAGAAGACCCATCTAAGGCTGGCAACTGCCTAATGCAATGAAAGAGGACAGGATGCATTGTCATAGGATATTAGTTGGAATCAATTTACATAGGAAATTCTACTGTTAGAAGCGCAGTGACCTAGTTTAGGGTAAACACGGTCATTGAATCTTTTTTTAGTGCTTATGGGTTTGAGTCTGCAAATCAGTACTCATTCGACTGGCCTGCATTCCAGTAAACTTCCTGTCATGGGAGTCCTGGTATGAGTAAGGTCTCCTTGTCAGAGCAGCAGGATGTGAGCACTTCACTCACTGATTCTAATGTATTATTTTCCTGTTGTGTATCTGGGGAATTATTTTCCTGTTGTGACTGGGGAATGATCTCATACTCCCTATTGAAACCTAATGGCACTACTCAAAGGGTTCTTGTCACTTGGACATATAATATTTGGTAATGAAAACTTCCAGAGTGCTTATTGATCTACCAGCACCTGTGTAAGGTCCAGAAGGACCAATTACATTTTTTAGTGCTGTTTGAAAACTAAAGTCCCTCCTGTTTTGGCATCCCTTGATGTATGTGAGTAGAACAAGTCCAAATAATATTCTCAACAAGAGCCTTAATTAATGAGTTGGAAATTGGGTGATTTCATTGGGAAAAAGGGTCCTCTGCAATAATACTCTTTATTCTTCTGTGGCTGCAACTGTTCCCTCCTCAGCACTTTTTAGGTTCACTCAAAGAAATCTCTTGGGCAAAAAAAAACATATGGCAGATGTGATTGAAGTTTCTGTGCCAGCATTAGACAGCTCCTTTTCACTACTGCAGCAAGTGAGATGAGGGGCGGATTTTCAGTGAGTTTAAATCAGTCCAGGCCCATTTCATCTGCTGAGGCTTGGAGAATTTACACCAGAGGAGGTTTCCCCCCACAAGCTGGAGAAAAGACTGGTTGCTGCTGTTTGCTCTGTGTCTCCTTTAGGATGCAAGTTCCAGATGTTGGTATGGAAACTGCAGGAGCTGTGGCTTTGAGTTAACTTTTAAGACATGCATGGAAAGGGAGATGTTTTCATGCTCCTGGCTCTAAAGGCATTTTCCATGGGGAAATAATGCAGGAATAGACTGTCACAAGAGACGTGAAGCTGTGATGCTTCATCAGGCAGCCTGAGCTACTAATCACTAATGTCAATGTGTTAATTGTGTTTTCAACAAACAATTGGCCTTTAGGGAAAGGTTCTAATACTTCCCTTCAACCATCATCTCCTTTGCCATTTTCTGCAGGCTGTAATTCCAGGTCTATAACAATACAATGAATTTAAAAAATGCTCGTGATACCCTTTTTTTTTTTTTTTTTTTTTTTTGGCTGCAGTTTTCTTAAAATTAGCCCTACTTCAAACTAAAATTAGTAGAGAACAAAAATATAGTAAAGCACTGCCTCACTTTATATTTTGTACAGCTTGTAACTGTTTATATGAACACTGTGTAAAAATACAGATAAATGGTATTCCCCAAAAGTAGAAATATGTGGGATATAGAAAGAGAAAATTACCAGTCTGAGGAAACAGAAGACCATAATATGAACCTAGTTCATCACAATAAACTTTTCCCCCCATCCAGAAGCTGAGAATGAAATGGGTAATAGATTCTGTAGTAAGTCCTGAGGGCAGGTTTTTTATGGGTATTGCATTGCCAAATCCCCAAATAGACTATTATGGTATTTGGGCATCTCTATATATCCCTTTTTATTAGCAGATTATATTGTTATAAATCTAAGCAAGCGTTGGACTATAGTAGTGATCCAAATATGTCTCAGCTGTTGCCTCCTCTGTCTGTGTTTTGACTTGAGAAGCCATTAGCACCTTCAAGTCATGTTTGGTGTGTTTCATTAATATTTAATTTTGTTTTATATTCTGCTCAGCTGAACTAAGGGGCACAGCGTTGCCACCAGGGCAAAGTGTTTATACTTGGCAACATGGCAAGCTCTGCAGTTTGCTGAAGTCCATGGTTGTACTACAGCCACAATATTTATTAACCTCTTTGCTCAGTGAGGTAGTGGAAGCAAAATATGCATTGCAATTACCTGTCGTTACCTTTGTCTGAGGCTGACTTGTTTTGATTGGCATTAAACAGCTAATTCAGTAAGCCTGTTAACAGTGGGTGCTCTCCATCTCACCCAGCTGGCCCCTGTTTTTCAGTTTTTAAGAACAAGGAACCTGAATATCTCCATTCCATCTCTCTTTCATCTTAGGATCTCCATTCACAGCACTCGCCTCCTGGGCATTGGGTACCTGGTGGTATTACAGGTCCTGCAGGAGCTGTGGCTGCTGCTGTGCTCTCAGGTGTCTGCTGTGTCTCAGGATGTGTTTAAGGAGCCTGTGTAGTGTTGACCCTTCAAGATACAAGCTACTGTTTGCAGTGAGTGGCTTAAATAATGAATGACCACCTTACAAGACACCATTCTTGCTAGACACTTGTATTAAGGTGTTATGGTGCAAACGATCATTCAGACTTACTGAACTCAGTAACATAAAAAGGTCAAGCTACAGCTTTATCTGTGTTGCAAACCCCTGGATTTTCATTTGAGGGTTGCAAGACTCATGATTAACTTTAAACTGAATTGGATCAGGATAACAGGGAATTAGCTCCACAGAAATACTGCTACATTGAAAGAAAGTTACTCTGTTTAATACATGGCTTTCAGTTTAAACTTGACAATTAGTGCAGCCTAAGATTGAATAATTGCCCTGCTCAGTCTCACACTGATGTTCATATGCCTTGATGTCAGAATATTTAAAAATAGGCTGCAGTTTAATGAAAGAAAATTTGGGTTGTCTGACTCTTTTCCCTGCCATCAAATTCTAATTTCCTATTATGTTGCAACATGCCAAACCAGAAATAACCAGGCTTCTCCTTTCTTCTGAACCAGAAATAACCAGGCTTCTCCTTTCTTCTGTGTTGTCTTGAGCATAACTTACTGACCAAATATTCTTAACTTTAAGACTCATTGCTAACATTTTCCATTAATATTACAGCAGCTGACACTGAGTAAACACACGGGCTCAGAATTCTTCAGAAATCTCGGCTACAAGTAGTCTAATTGTAATTTTGGGAAGGGGAATGGAGATGAGGAACAGTTGCTATAAGCTGTTGTGATGCATAAGCAGTGTCCAGCTAGCAGAAGGACTGGAGCTTTAAATAACCCATGAGGTATTGGCATCATGTGAGGAACCAGGTTTCACACGTGTCTGATCTCTGCTTCCCGCAGCGAGCGCCTGCATTCACTGAAATGCTTCCAACTACCTGGGTCAGTTAAGATGCTGACATTTCACTAACATTTACTTCAGGGCAGTGTTTAGATGTTATCTGTGTTTCCTTCATAAAGGACCAGCAGCGTTTGGGAGATTTTATATTTAAAAGATGAATCAATGAGGACAACTATTTTTATAGTGTGTTTGCCTTACTTACAAAGTATCGTATCTGCTGAAACCGACAGACTTTATCTTTGCATTCATCTTTCTCGTGCTAATTGTATTACTCCAGGTAAATGGTACTTGATGTAATTTTGGATTCAAACACCCATTGAAGTCAGTGCAAGTCTTTTAACTGACAAAATGGGATCTGCATCAAAGTCTCTTAAGAATAAAAGAGAGGCAAAAAAAGAAGAAGAAAGGAATAGTGGTAATGGTCTGTAGATGATTTTTTATGTTGGTAAGAAACTTGCAATGCCTGCTTATTCCAAGCAGAAGAGAGCCCAAAGGGTAAGAAAAGAGGTGTTACTGGATGCCACAGCTGAAGCTTTGCAGAGATTGGGAACAATGGTTCTGTTGCCCCTAAGAAGAAACTCTCAAGAAATGAGGATGATGATGTACTCCACTGAGCTTGATACCAAGCCACTGTCATCCTTATGCTCCTTGCTTTGTTTTCCTCCAGATTCTGAATTAATTGTCCAAAAGTATTTTACATCGGAACACATTTTCGCATGTTACTTTTGGTTGTGTTTATTTTACCTGGCAGACTTTGCTGCGGTATTGGTGTCCATACTTCTGTTTTGCATTTATTTGTCTTTTTATGACTTAACGCAGTAACTAACTGCTGCAGTTACTAGTTCTTAGCAATAATTTTGATAACTCTGAAGCAGTGCTGTTACTCCTAATGGAAACTATAATTTTATTTGGGTCTTTTGTCAGTATAAGTGCAAAGAGATCATGCTGATAATCTTGTAATAACATTTTGTAGATTGCATATTGATTAAAAAAATAAAGTTGTATTTCAAACTAGCAGTTTCTTGTCCCCTCACTAGAAATGTATCAAGCTAATTTTGAATTTACTATAATTAACTGGTTGATCTTGATCATCAGGTATTGCAGCTCATAAGAAAGAACAGTTCTAGTCTGTGAGTGGGGAATATCACTCAGATAAAGCTGGTAGCAGAAAGCTCAGCGATGTACTATATTACATTTATCATGGAACGGTTTGGGGCGGAAGGGACCTTGAAGATCATCCAGCTCCAATCCCCCTGCCATGCATAGGGACAATTTTCCCTAGACCAGGTTGTGCAAAGTCCCAGCCAACCATGAACACTTCCAGGGGTGGGGCATCCACAGCTTCTCTGGGCAACCTGTGCCAGTGCCTCACCAACCTCAAAGTGAAGAATTTCTTCCTTGCATCTAATCCAAACCTGCCCTCTTTCAATTTAAAACCATTCTTCCTTGTCCTAGCACTAATTGCTCTTGTCACAGCTTTTTGTAGCCCCCTTTAGGTGCTGGAAGGTGCTGTAAGGTCTCCCTGGAACCTTTCTCTTCTCCAGGCAGAACAGCCCCAGCTCTCTCAGCCTGTGTTCACAGGAGAGCTGCTCCAGCCCTCTGGGCATCTCCGTGGCCACACTCTGAACTCTCTCCAGCAGGTCCGTGTCTGTCTTGTGTTGGGGGTCCCAGAGCTGGATGCAGCACTCTGGGGGGCTCTCATAACGATTTATGGCAGACCCTTTTCTGCCTTATTTCCTAGCAGTACTAACCCAAAGAATGCCGTGGTTTTTCCTGTTGAGTGCTCCCTCTGGTCTCTCTGGGGTATTTGAATATAACGTAGTGACAACTGTTTAAGACTTTCACAAATTTCAAAGTCTGTTCTGTTACTAGGGAAACAGACCTCTGTGGGGAAATATGGGAATGAGGCAAGAGGTTTATGAGGCAGCATTCAAAGAATGGGTTTAAAGAATAAAATAACTGTGCCACATGTCCTGTGCTGCAGTGTCTGTAGCAAAGCAATCAGCTATTCTGGGAACCACCAGGAAATAGAGTTAACACCCATTTTCACTTCAGTGGTGTGCTATCCTTCAGTGAGCACCTGCAAATGGAAAGCAGGTATCTAGCAAAAGTATGGTTCACTTAAAGAGCTTAAACTGTGTGCAATGTTTAAAAGAATCAGTGAACAACATGATTCAGGGACATGAAAAAATGAGATGGCAGATTGCTAGAATATAAGTAAAAACATGAAAACATTTATTTTGGGACAGCTTCCTAGTATTTGCAATGCCTTGTATGTGCTATTTTATAGCACTGTTCTTTCCTTAGCAAAAACAACCAGTAATTTTTTATTATAACAAGCATAACATGTTGTAAGCGGTGCTCATGCTCCCTGCTGAAGCCTCACCAATAAAAAGAAAAGAAAAGCATTGGCTCAACATTCTGCTTTGCCATCCCAAATCCCAGAGTGATTAGGTATTTCTGGTTGTGAGTGGGTACAATCTAGTATTACTTTGCACTGTGATGGCCTTTTTGGTTTAATTGAGAATACCTTTCATTTCCATTCCCAGCAATAAAAGTCCAAGGGGAAAAGGTTGGACGTAGGGATGTGCTGGGAATAGAAGAGATGTGTGAGGAGTGACCAGCGGTGGGGGTAAGAGAGAGGAAGCGGGGAAGTGAGCCGGGAGCTGGCAGGAGAGGGCAGCAAGCAGAACGTGTTTGCACGGAGTTGTCTCTAAGGAGAACTGATGCCTCTCCCAAGTTGAAAAGTTTACCGAGGAAAGGGACTGAAACAGAAAAGTGCAGGGGAACCCATGCAGAGAAGCGCCTTCAAGGGAAGGTATTGAGAACAAAGTTAGGAATGGCTGTGAATGATCTCCTGGGGTGGGGAGGAGGAGATGAAGCAGCTGGCAAAGGAGCAGGGCAGCATGGGCAGAGCCACTGCAGGCGGCTGTGAGACCGATGAGGGGCACTGTGAAGGTTCCCCACCCGAGCAGGGCATGCCAGGCCAGGCAGGGGGCCCTGCTTTCATCCTGCCATTGTGCATCAAGCAGAGCTTGCTGGGCCTGCAGCATTCCTGTTTCACACCTGCACCGCTCCCAGCAGTGGTGACCGGTCCTCAGGACAATCTTGCTCAGTCCATGGAAATGACAAGGTCAGTGCTGTAAGGAATGCAATGAAAATATCAAACAAAACCCAGCAGTGAAGAAGGGAGTATTTAAAGCAAGAATTTAGGCATTAGCCTGGTGATATCCAGAAGTGAGCTACCACTGTAACCTTCTTGGACTGCCATTTAGGAAGGGACCTTCGTGTGTCATCTGCAGCATGGAGCAGATGTCGCTGTCTAAATGGAAGTGATGACACCGGGATTTAGATGAGACTTCATCCGAAGCGGAGGGAGCCAACTGCTGCCCGAACAGAAACAGGAAAAGGCTGTTTTAGCCCCCTCCATGTGAATCCATGACTGAGTATCTTTATTGTTAATTATATTATTATAATGTCAAAATGAGAGTGCAGAAAATCTGCTCAGGTTCGGTCTACACAAAAGTGGAGCTGGGGGTAAAAAGAAAAGAAAAAAAAAACAAAAGAAAAATGGAAAGGTGTGTACAGTTGTGCATTAGGACAACAGGAGCCCCTCCATGTTTTCTCAGAAAAGGAAGCTCAGGAATATGACCTTTAGCAAATACTGGGGTCCTCATATAAATGCTTCCCACAGCCAGTATGACAATGAAGGTTACTCTCCATACATCTGAGTTATTCCTTAGCAGAGTTAAATTGGTATTAATGAGGCAGTAAGAAGGACAGCCTGACTGCTTAGCTGTGCTTCAGCCTGTCTCTCAAAGTCACTTGCTGGGTGATTTTAGTGGTTGCTTGGTGCTGCAAATTCCACTGCTGCTGCAAAGGCCTGACACAGCCACTCAGCTTTATTCCTCTTGAAATTACCAAATGCAAAGATAGGCAGAGCAAACTGGCCTTGACCAAAACATGCTGCTCTGCTCTTATTTAACTTCACACTAAAACTGCTGGACTTCTCCAATTGTCTGCTCACCAGCGAATTTCCAGCAGCTAATTCAAATAAGGAGGAATGATGTTTCTGGCATTTATTCTCCCACTGCACCCCCTGGTAGCTAATCCCTCCCCACTGGAGCCAGGGAGCCAGGAGCAGATGAGTGGCAATTACAGACAGGTGAGGAAGGGGTGAGATTTCATCCACTGATGAAGAAGGGTAAAACCAGATGGCAGGGAAAGGACTTAAAGAGCCACAAAGGCAAAGACAATGGACAAAAGAGGAGGGAGCTGGACTGTGGCTTTTCTTAGGACTCAGTTCAGGAGGTTGGGGTCTCTCTGGGGAAAAAAAGGGTGGTATACACACCCATACATCATACCCAGGGCAAGAAAGCAGATAGCAAAGGAGGTGAGGGAACAGGGGCTGAGCACTGAGCCTGACACCAGCAGGAGTGTGACGGAAAGGCACAAGAATAAGCACAGAGTGAAATGGCCCCTCCCCACCCCAGGTGGCTGTTGTTTCCCTTTGAGGCTTTCTGGACACATAAGGCATCTGTATCAGGGTGAGTATTTAGGACAGGTAAGGCTTGTTCATTAATTAGGCTTACTGATACTACACAAGTCTTTGGGCTTATTGAGGAGCTGAGATATACAGAACTATTCAGTATATTCAATCCATCAGACTGCCATTTTTATATAGCAGTTTGTACAGGTCAGAGCCCTTCATAAAACACCCAATGTCCTGAAAATTTGTCATTACATTGAATTAGGGCAGAGCTCTTTCTACAGTTCTGATAAAGTGGCTTAAATCAGGTAAAAAAAAAAGAGAGGCTCTTGAAGAAACAGGAGTCACACATGATAAATGAAAAAGGAACAAATCACAGGTCCCAGTATTATCTGTCTCAGAACTCCGAGGGAAATGATGGAGCTTGTAACAAAATCACGCTGTTAATAAAATTGATTATGAGACTGGAGTGCCATATATCTATGAGACAACAGCTGAAAACAAAGGGAACACATTAGAGGATATCTTTAAAATGAAATTACACCTCTGCTCATGTCATGTTATCTCCATGAGGACTGCCTGGATTCTGCAACCAGTTCCTCCTAAGAATGATTGCCTTTACTTGGAAAGAAAAGGCAAGAAGGTGTTTGCATAATATGCCTTGAGAAAGAATTTTGCAGCCCTGCAGCTGTGTGGCCGTGTTCCTCTCCAGCAGCAATGCTGGATTTAGACAGGAGAGGGCATTCATGACCAAGCATCTGAGTGTGCTGAGGGTTCTCCATTTCTTAGAGGGAAGACATTTGAAAACGGCAACTTTTTTTTTTTTTTAATGATTAATAAAAGCTTATCATCCAAAAATAAATCTTCTCTAGACATCATGTACCAAAAGGAGTATAAATAATTACAAATTAAAACCTGTCTAGTAAACGAATGTTTGAGGTGCCCTTAAGCAGCACTATTCCAAAGGCAGACAAAACCCCTGAAAAATCAGGAGGGTTTCAACAGCATGCTAGTCTTTCCTTCTCTAAAACTCTGGTGAGCTCCTAAAGAGACTACAAAGGGGAGAGCTGGACTGGAAGCTGAACCAAGACTGATGAAACCCCAATGCTGTTCCTGGCTGCCATGGTGAGCTTGGGCAGGATATCTGGTGGGTCTGAGCCTCAGTTTCTTTGCTTAAAAGTGAGATTAAATGTTAAACACTTCCAAAAGCATGAAAATGACAGCAGTGTTGGCAGGGCGCAGACAGTAGGTTAAGCTCACCCCATCAAAGCTAGCCAGTCAGTATGAGTAATGCTAGTCACTGATATTTTTATATTTTTCCCCTTTTTCAGAAATGACTGAATTTTTTCTGTGCATACCAGGCTTTTTCTTGCTGTTCGGCCGAGAGTGCTTGGATGAAAAGACACCTTCCCTAGGAATTTGTAAAAGGAATTATAGAAGGTGTGTTCCTAGGCCACAGATGAAAATAGAAGTGTCCTGGTTAGCAGGAAGTGCCCTCTGCAACTTCCCTGTGCAGCTTGGAAAGTTGTATTCCCTTTCCTACTTTATCCCCGGTGATATCTGTAGGTACTCTAAGTAGGTTTGTCTGCTGTCCCAGCATGAAGGGAGCTGGCATGACCTGCTGACAGGCCCTTTGTTACTCACAATACAGAGGGTATCATTTAGAACAGATGGGGGATGCCCACAGTGCCTTGTGGAAATGCAAATACAGACACATGCTGTCCACCTCAAGTGCAGGTAAGGATAATTTGCTTTGGTCTGCAAATTTTCCCGTGGACAAAGGCAAAGTCACCTGTCCAGCACCTGAGACAGCTGAGCAGTCCTTTAGTACCAAACTCCCCAGCTCGCCTCCTCTTTGAAGGTAGGCGTAGAAGCTGCTCTGGTTCTAAGGCACTTTGTAACCCTGAGATAAACAGAGGGAGGTAGAAAGCAGGGAGCTCATTTATCAGTCTTCCCCCTGCACTTGCACCTTTCTAGAGGCCCTGTACAGCGTGCTGGCAGGGCGACGGCTCTGGGTCAGGTCTGATGAGGAGGTGGCAGCCAGCTGCAGGATCCCCATCTGCGACCTTCAGGGCCCAGCAAGAGCCTCAAGGCTGCAGCTCCTTCCTGCTATCTCTGCTAACACAACAGGAAAAAAAAAGTCAGGAGAAGAATAAGGACACTTTTGGCATGCACTGGCCCAGGCAGTTTCAAATGAGCACTGTGCTTTAAGAAAAAATATGGTTTATTATTTAAATTATTCTGTAAGCAAAGCAACATGGCTTGCCTTTTCCTCACAATGATGGAGGGCATACAGAACAGCTGAATATGCAACTGCTGTTTAATTCAAGACTTAAGCAGTGTCATTAAACATATTTTCTTGCAGAGAAAAATTACTTAAATAGCAAATTGCATTTGTCTCACTTGTGAAAACACAGCTTATTAAGGGTGTTGCTTCTTCTATTTTGTAGGTGTTAGTCTGGCTATTTAATTAAGGGTCTGACAGTATTTTCATTAAAATATTTTCATTTTTCAGGATGTGTAAGCCTTAAAAATTAAAGCCTAATGGGTGAGAATCCTTTTCACAAGCCAAACAGCACTGTAACGACATAGCTACCTAAAAAAATGAAAAACAAAGGAAAATGAAAGGAAAAAGAGAATCTGTTTCTATGTTCTCAGAAGCCTCAGGGCAACACCGACCGAAGGTGCATAAAGACCTAAGTATAAATTCTCCCACACATATGAGATTAATGAACATTTTTCCAGATTAGTAACTGCTAAATTAGTAGATCTCTGCAGTAACATACGAGCAGATTGCTGCAAATGTAAGCAATAATTGAGTAGTTGTACCAGATTGCTGCTGCTTAACTGCAACACTTAGCTTCAGCTATCCCCGTTTAGGAGGTAATCACGACTTCAGGCTTTATTAGAGCAAAAATGACACGCGTTTGCGGCCAGCTTTCCTAGGTGCATTCCCAGCCCCGGGAACACCTGCGGCTCTCCAGGTCGGTAAATCCCGTGCTCACAGGGTGATGCTTCAGGCTGCAGCTCGGTGCCCAGACCGGACAGTGGCGGCTCACCCTTGACTTTTAGGACTTTTAGGGGTTTTAAAGTACTGGCTTTAGCACGATGCGCCCCACAGCCGGCAGGGTTTTGGGGCGTGCGGGGCACAGGAGCCCTGAGGGCCGGGCCCGGGCGGGGCCGGCCGCGTCCGCCCGGCGACGGCGCCTTAAGGGCGGGCGGGGGCTGAGGCGGCGCGGCCGCTGCCATGGCTCACGGCAGCCCCGTGGTGAGTGGCTCGGCTCCGCTGGGCTAGGCTGGGCTGGCTCGGCTCCGCTCGGCTGGGCTGGGCTAGCGGGGCCCGGCCGCTCCTGCTTGCGGGACACTGGGGACAGGGATGAGGATGAGGATGAAGTCGCCTCCCGCCCTGGCCAGGAGCCTCCACCTGTTCGCTGGCGCGGGAATCCCAAGGACGACATCGAAAGCCTTTTTTTTTTTTTAATTAAAAAGAAAAAAATCTGTTGCAAATTTCTGTTTGTGGGCAAGAGGGGTTGGCGCTGGGTAGGTTAGGTGCGAGGGACGCTGCGGCCGCTCGGCGGTGCCAGGGAGGGAGGCGGCGGCCTTCGTGCCGTGGCGGGGTGGTTTGGCCGCGGCGGCCTTCGTGCCGTGCCGGGGTGGTTTGGCCGCGGCGGCCTTCGTGCCGTGGCCGGGGTGGTTTGGCCGCGGCTGCCTTCGTGCCGTGGCGGGGTGGTTTGGCCGCGGCTGCCTTCGCGCCGTAGCGGGGTGGTTTGGCCGCGGCTGCCTTCGTGCCGTGGCGGGGTGGTTTGGCCGCGGCTGCCTTCGTGCCGTGGCGGGGTGGTTTGGCCGCGGCTGCCTTCGTGCCGTGGCGGGGTGGTTTGGCCGCGGCTGCCTCGCCCTTCCTGGGGCTCCCTCCCAGCGCGAGAATCGCCCTCCAAGGGCGGCCTTGGAGGCTTGGCCGGAATGGGATGGGGATGAGCCCCTCCTGCCACCCCGCTGCACACGGGTACAGCGGGAGCTGGGCAGTTCCCGCTCTGGAGGGCCTGGTTGTGCCAAGGAGTGCCTGCGTGCGAAGGGATTGAGCTGGAGTACAGCAGCGCCTGTGCTGTAACCATCTTCCTCGAATTCGCCAGCATGCGGTGTTTGAATTTTACAGTTGCTGTGTGCAGTTTTTATAGAGCACAATAAATATTTGTACTCGCTGTAGCTTGGCAATCCTGGGGAGAGGAATAGGCCCGTTGAAAGATTAACATTTAGATTCTCTTGTGGATTAGCAGGGAAGGCAGAGCATTTGACATATGGGCTGATCAGCAGATTTTAGTGTAGAGGTACAACAGCAAATTTTTTTTTTTCCATCTTCATCTTTTTAGTATCCTGAAAAAGTGCTGGGAGACTCTGGAGGTTGATAACCCCTGATAAGAAATTACACATGAGTATGGTTGTTTTGAAGTTGTTGTGTTGGTTGCTTTTTCCAGAAAGTGTAGCATGGTGCTTCTTAATGCCTCCTTTTCTTTGAAAAGAAATTGTTTGTCATCTGAACTTTAGAACAACTTTGGATAAGTAAAATATTAATTTGATATTAAAAAAAAAAATATTATTAATCCAGAATCTTGTAAGGTTTCCTGAAATATCTCAGCTTCATTTTTCACCTTGTGTAGGCTATTCTGATGGTAATGAGAGTCAAGATGAATAAGCTTTAAATTGCTAAAGGCTCATTATCTTACATTTGCATTGGAGTGTAGGAATCTTGAAGCTCATGTGTATCTGCTGTCCAGGTCTGAACAGAGGATTAGGATTTAATCACTGACATGGGCAGAAGGAAGAATAAAATGTTCTGTTGGAGCCCTATTGTAATGTAAGATGAATGATCTGTATTGATAAAAGTAGTGTTCAAATTTCCAGTTAGGTTACTATGCAGCATCAGACTTTTCCACAAAGAAAAAAAAAATCTCCATTACTTTTTGTGGGTTCCTTACATTCTGCTTCTGATGGAACTGGCAGGGTTCATTTTTAAAAACTTGTATTATTGGTCGGACCTTAGATTAGGAGCAGTGATTCTAGTATGATGCAATGGGGTTAGACAAGCTTGTTTGAAAATACAGCACAGTAATGGTTTTTGAATGTTTCTAGGATTTTCTTAAGCATCTACCAAATTATTGGTAGCCTAAACAATAATTTGAAGCTCAAATCCAGTACTTTTTTAGGGTGTTAGATTTGAAAGAATGAGTGGACTTGCGGACCTTTGCATTTGTCATTCAGTTGATTAAACTGATCTCTTCATGCTGTTCAGTTTGTAACAGCAGTTTATGAAGTGAGATCAGACTTTGTGCTGTCTTTTCAAATGACTTAATGCTCATCTGAACTTGAAAATATTTCTTTTTTTTTTCTAATGTAGCCTGAACTATACAAGTCCATTATCGAAGATGTGGTTGAAGGAGTGCGGGACCTCTTTGCAGAGGAGGGTGTAGAGGAGCAGGTTCTGAAAGACTTGAAGCAGGTTTGTTGGGTTCCCTTGCATTAACAGCAGTTGTGCTTGTGCTTTTCTTTTGAGATGATGGACCTGTCCATTTCTTTGCCCTCCAAAACATGCAAACTTTTGCCCTAATTTAGGAGTTGCAAATCCTGCAAATGATGTGGGGGGTGCTGGGAGTTGAAATTGATTTGTTTTTGCTACCCTGTTTGTTGGATAGAATCAGTCAGTTTACTCTTGGAAAAGCTGGGAATACCTGATTATATTTTTTTGATGCAGTTTGTTTTTAAAGCTGATGTTTGTTGACCTTAATAATCTTCCTGCAGCTTTGGGAAACGAAGGTGACACAGTCTAAAGCAACAGAAGGCTTCTTCAAACGCAGCCACTGTTCTCCACGGTTCAGTCTGCAGCTGCCACACTGTTCTCACAGCAGTTTGCAGACCTCAGCAGGTCAGATGTTGTTGGACACAGTGCATGCAATTTAAGAATATCTCGGTGATTCAGGGATGTTTTTGGAAGACTTGGAATAGTCTTGGTTTGTGTATATATCTTATGCATATATCTAGCTTGATGTGGAACAGTAATTGTTTGGAAGCAGAATTTGACCAGTAAATGATGAATTAAACTTCAATAAACAAATAGAATTCTGTCTACATGCTTTTGATCAGCTGCTCATTTCCAGTGGCAAAACATGCACAGAGTTTTAGCCTCCTTGTCTGCAGTCCAATAGTGTAGCCCTTCAGTTGCAAATCTACCTGCAGGGTTAAGCTTCTGCTTCCCCTTTTGATGTGTGTCCTGTGTGTAGAGGTTTTATGGCTCATTTGTGCCGTGCAGTTCTGCTCTCAGGTTGGGGCTTAATCTTGTTCTCAATTTGTTAAAATATAATCCCTTGCTCAAACAGAAGAGAGGAAGCTTTTTAGTTTATCTTTCAGTTAGTTTTTCTAAAAGCAGAATTCCTGTTGCAGAGGAGTACTTGACTTTTACACAGTCTCTGACATCAGGACCTATTCCTCTTAATAAAGTCCAGCTGACCACTGTGGTATTGTTGTGGTAGACTGTAGTACTCAGCTGAGACTTATCCCAAAGTGAGAGGCTGTTAGGACATTTGCTCATGAAGGACAAGCCCCGTATGAGGTGATTTAATGAAAATCCGTGTTGCAGTGTATTTCAAGCTTGGGCAGGCATTCTTTATCAGTGGGGTTCTTTACTTATTTTCTTTTTTTTTTTTCTTCCTTTTTTGTGTTTGGTTTTTTTTACAGTCTTCCTAGTTGAATGAACTGTTTCTGGAGGCAGGTGTTTTATTAGTTCCACGTGACTAAAAGGAATATACTTTTGTGTTTGCAGGCTATTGCAGGTTTTATATTTATTGAGCCTTACCTTCTTACTCTTAAGTTTTTAAAGGGCAGTACTAAGGCCAAGCAGTCTGAGTAAATCTGTTTGTTTCCAAAAGGGGGATTTGAATTGCCCCATGGCTAGAGATTTTCAAAGTAGTTAGGGCTACCTAAATTGCTTGCTTCTAAAAGCCCAGGAAAGTTTTCCCTTTGCCCTTTTTTCTCCCGTGGAATTCAGTATTGGGTGCTGTTGAAAATCTTACCCTACTGTTCCTACTTTTTGCATCATTGGATTTGCTCTGCTGTGAAAAAAATACTTCCATGTTTTCCTCAAGTTGACAAGGCAATACTTGTGCTCACTAATGAGGATGAACTGGAGTTAGATTGTTTTAGTTTCACCCATGTTTGCTGTAAATTATTGAATGATAACTGTATCCAAGAAATTAATGTTTTTTGTAAAGTGGCTTTTTTTTTTACAGCTCCTTATGTCATCCAAGCTGGCAGAGGTTTTCAGCATTTCACAGCAGCAAAACTGGTATGTAGCTGTAGTAATTGTTTTACTTCAATTTTGATAATGTTGGACTCAAATTTTTCAAGTTGTTTGCCAGTTATTAGCCTTAAGTAGGGAGAGTTGTAACACTGCCGCTTCTATTGGAGCAGTGAAAAAGGATGGGATGTACCAGCTGGTTCTGCAAGAAGTGAAGCAGAAATGTTGGAAAAGACACAGCTGCATGTATTTAGCCCATAGGATGAAAGTGTAGTGGAAATGCACAGCTACATACACTTTTTAAAGAAAAAAATTATTACCGGTTGTTAAAATAGTGCATGGCTGGGAAATACTACCACTGGTGAAGCTGGGAGCAGCATTATCTGTGAGGTGTAGAAATCATCCAGAAGGAAAATGAGTGTTTTTATAGTTGACAAGATCAGAATTCTGGGCATAGAAAAATTTCTTTGGGGAGCAGCCACTGATTGCCGGAGCTTGATGAACTTACTGAGTGCCTCCTGAGCCTCAAGCTAAGTAGCTTGTCAAGTTGAAATATAATATTGGGGAGGTGTTTGTGCAATATGTGTGTTTCCTGATTTAAAAGTTGGATTTCCTCAGAACTGCTAGATTGAAAGGGAGGTGTATATCCAACTCTTTGCTTCCCAGGAGGAATAGAGACTATCAAGTGACTTCATAGGCCTAGCAAGAAACCTGTGCTGTGTGGAGTAATGCATAAACTTAGGTAAAAGTGACTTTGAGTAGAAAAACACCTCTGTGGATGCTGGGTACATTGGGGGATTATGGAAAAAGCGGCCTTAACAAAAAGGGAATGTGATAGCTGGAAAGCAGGAAACACTTGGGGCAAGCCATTACTCTGTCCGTGCAGAATACTCTTCACCTGTCTAAATCTCAAAAGCATGATGCAGCTTTCCAGTGAAGATGACCACAGAGAGCCCCTCACTGGTGTTTCCCTTGGATAATCCAGGTGTGGCACTCAGTGTCTTTTCCTGCCTAAACCCAGCTCTTGTGTTGCAGGGGCCCCCACGAGTGGGTGTGACTCTTGCTGTCCCTTCGTGTGTAGCTTATCCTTTACAGATGCCAGCTGGAGTGATGCTGCAGGCAGCACCAGGTATGGGTAACGAGGAGATGTCAAACCTTGCAGTGCCCTGGGGATGTTGAGAGAGTCCCAGGGACAGTAGGTGAAACAGATGAGAGGTTGAAGTGTAGGGTAGAGCCAGTTATTCTCTCTGTACTTTGTTTTTGTAGTGGCTGCGTGGGGGAGGTAACTGCATTGATTAGTTCGTGTGTCAGTTTTATAACTCGTAACAAGTGTTTTCCTTTGTCAGCCCAGACACAGGTATCTCCTTCTCCTTGTCTCTCTGGGACAGTCTTCTATGCTTTCAAAAAGCTAAAGGCACTGTGGTTCTTCAGACACAAAATTGATTTCTTATTCAAATAAAATCCAACTATCCATTAACCTTTTTGATCCCATTCTTTTGGTGATAAAACTGCTTGTACTGTTTAGGTGTGATCATTGGGAAGCTTAGTTCAGTCATTGACTCTTCTCTCAAACAGCTGTTCTTTGATCAAAACTGATGTCTCTAGTTATCTGTTTCAGGTATAATTCCTGATTTCATGAGACCTATGGACTGGTACCAGTGACTGTGTGAGCATGTGTGTGGGGAGAAGAAAAATCAAATTAAATTTGGAACTGGGTTCTGGCATGTCAATTCTAACACTGATAGTAATAACTTTAAGCATTCAGTATTTGGAGTGGTTTTCTTAAGAAAAGATATATAAATTAGGGGTTGTTTGGTTTATTTTAAACTAAAACAGACAGTTTTTTTGGAGAGAATAACTAAATGTCCTTAAAGGGATGAACTCTACCTGTAGCTATGGACAGTAGCTACATCTACTGTCCATAGCTACAGTAGCTAGTTTAATGTTTCTATGTAGCTAGTACATAATTAATGTTTTTAATGTAGCTATGTAGCTAGTTTAATGTTTCATCTTGTATTTCTTAGTTTCTGAAATGACATGGAAAAATTCAAAACCAGGGTATTTCTTTCTTTATTTTTAATCCAGCATGTAGTTAAATTGTTGAACTTACTGTCTCAGGGTACTGTGTAGGCCAAACCCAAAAAGAGGTATTAAACATGATGGACTGGCTGGAAGCCATGATTCAGAAAGCTTCTGAATGCCTGATTTTTCAAGGGCTGGAATTGTGCTTGAGGAAAGTTTTGCTTTGCAAATGTCCTTTTCCTCATAGTTTGCCCCAGTGTTTGCTCTTGTTTTTAGTGGTGACAGGTCAGTGGCCTGGATGAGCCTGTAGTTTCACTGCTGAAGCAGTTTTAAACTCTTCTCCTCTGCAGGACAACTTTACAAGGTGAATGTGCCTGTTGTGGTCACACAGGCCTCGGGAGATGGAAGCATTCTGCACTACCCTGTGCAGCAGATGTTTCATCCCCTTGGGCAAGCTTCAGTTCTGCAGGCCAGCCTTGCCAGTGTCACACAGCTGAATGCATCTGCTGCCCATGCAGCTGGTGAAGCACTGCAGCCCCAGGAGACTGCTGCCCAACAGGCTGAGCTGTTTAAACCAAGCTTAGTGGAGAAACAGCACCTGGAGACCTCTGCTACCTTGGTCCAGCAGCCTTCTGCGAGTCTGCAGGAATTTGAAATTAATGCAGTGTTGAATCAGTGCAGTGAATCCACAGAAAAATTCCAGCATGACAACCTTCACACAGCTGTGTTTACTCCAGAATGCTCTGAAGGACTTTTTATTGATGAATCCTTGGCAAGCAACTCAAGCAGTGTCCTGCTGGATGTGGAGGGGCAGCTGGACATGGAGCATCCCGAGCTGCTGCAGCAGCAGGTGTCTGATGATATCATTGACCTGATTATTGCAGGGGAAGGTTTGGATGAAAATGCATTTCTAAAGGATCAGGACAGCATGGCTTCCTCTGACAAGGTAAGGCCTTTTGTTTCTCAGCTAATGAAAGTACATCTGTTAGAGATGGTTGTTTGAACACATTTCTAAGTGACAGCTAGCACCTCTAAGTGAGAAGCACAAAAGTTATTTTGATTTTATGGTTCAGTCTTAAGCTTGTTTAGAATAGCAGTAGCTGACTACTTGTTTTTACATTAAGAATTTGTCAAAACTACTGCTAAAATACTGTGATGAGAATATTAATTTAAAAATACTGAAAAATGTAATGGATAGATAGACTGTATTAGACTTATTGATTAGTTTTGAGATTCATGGTAGTTTTTTTGTGACTAAGCAGAAATGAAAGACTCTGAGAACTTCCATATTCTGGCACTGATCAATTGGTCAGCTGATCAATGGATGCTGGTCAATTGTGGGCAAAGTGCTTTTACAGGATCAGCTGGGATTAATTTTAACTTGTAATGTGTGAAGAGCATTAAAGATGTATTGAGAATGCATTCAGGATGAAAAGTCAAATTTGATAAGTGAAAATCTCCTTGAAGAAAATATATTTCCTTGGGGGAAAAGTCCTGGGTAAACTAGAACTCAGCTAGAGCTGTGTGCGAAACTTGAGTGATTTTAATTAACAAGCTGCTTTCCTGACCTCATGTAATTTTAGTGCCAGAAATTACTTGCAGATGTTTGAAGTTCAGCCTGGCTTGGTGACTTTGAGTTGTAGTGTTCATATGTGATTGAGACAAGTTTATTAAATGCAAATTTAATGCCAGTAATGCCCAATGTCTGTAAATAGAAAGTGTAATGTTGCTCATCTGAACTCTGATGGCAGTATGATGGAGACTGTTTGTAGTGAGAATGGGAGGTCAAAACCAAGTGTTCCTTTCTTGAACTACAGCGTGTATGTGGATGGGAATTAAGTGCTACAATAAAGATTTAATGAGAAACTGAAGATAGCTGAAACCTTAAAGCCCTTTTATGCTCCTGTGAATGCTCTGTTTAGGAATTCTATCACTTTTATGAACAGTAACTTGAAGTACTGAAATATTTACTGTCTCTCCCAGCTTTTTATATCTTATTTAAACAAAGCATTTTGAATGAGTTGAGGGAGAGGGATCAGTTCATCTTGACTTTTATTTCAAAAATGAAAAATGTTATTTTTAGGGGCGGAGGAGTAGCTTCCTTTTTTTTTTTTTATGGGAGGTTTATTTTTTGCAATAGAAATTCTAAGTGTCCACTTGACTGCCTTTGTTTTAGAGTTGTTTGAGTACAAGGGTGTTCAGAGAAAAGGGTAAGAAAATTTTTTTTCTGTATTACTGAGGAATATTTGACCTGGGTTCCATTTAAGTTACACGTAACACAATGTTTACAAATGTACTCAGGTTTTACAAGCAGTAGGACCTGAAACTCTCATATTAGTGCCCCAGGTTTGTTGATGTATTAAACAAAAATCTCAGGCTTTGTGCTGAGCATGGGTGGTGTTGATTCACAAGCTGTCCCTGGTCTCTTTCATTCCTGTCCCATGGAACCCGCGGAGCAGACGGAATCGGATTCACCGCTGAAGAAAGATCTCTGCAGTGACATTGAAGGCATAAGTCAGCTTGATGGCACTGGGGATGTTTCTTCCAAGGAGCAAATACCACAAACAAAAGAGAAAGAAGAGAATGAATTCATTGGCTTTGTTGATTCAGAGGATCTAAGAGTTCTGGACAATGAGGAAGACTATGATGAAGAATGTGACAGTTCTTCAAACATAGAGTCCAGCTGCAGTGATGGGGGCAATGAAGACCTCCAGATAGACATAGTTGAGGAGGTAATTTACTTTTAAGCCTTTGGAAGCACATAACAATATTAGTTCTCTCCTGACTGTTGAATTGTTGGACCTAGAACAGTTCCTGGTTAGTTTGATGCAGGGCATGCACAGTGAAGTTACAAACCTCTGGAGACAGGAGGTACTGCAGAGAAATTACTTGAAAGCACACTATGAGGAGTATGGAAAGAACTGTTGGAAAGTAATTTGTTTATTGGATGAATTAAAATACTTAGCTATCAGAATTAAAGTTTTATTGTAAAACCCTGGCCTCAGTGGAATGGAGTTCTGCTTTTAACTTAAGATATTATTTAAAGAATTAGATTTAAATAAGATTTACTTAAATAAGATCAGGATACAAATCTAGGTTTCCTTTCCTTCTGAAGGACCACAGGGGATTAGACAGAAAACAATGTGATACAAGAACTTTGTCCTCCCTTTAATGCCCTGTATTTCCTAGGTTTTCCTTTTTGCTTAAAGATATCCAATTTTTTATCCTGTGGGTTTGTTCACAGGAGGATCAACTTGTAGCATTTGGACTTCATATAAATACAACTTGACCAGTATTTTAGTTACTGGGGTCTGCTGTATCAGTTTTACTTTTTTGACCTGTGTTTTTGTTTAGGGTGTTTTGGTTTTTGAGAATGCAAACATGTAAAAGGTACTTGTAAATGAGGTTGGTGCAATGTGGTCTTCACCGCCTCCAGGTCTTGATTTTTGCAATGGTAACTTTATTGTTCTGGGTATGTTTGATTCCAAGTATATTCATTGCTATTCTGAAAGAGGTTATAAATCAGAATTTTAATCTCTAGGACCCCTTAAACTCTGGTGATGATGTCAGTGAGCAGGACGTTGCAGACTTGTTTGACACTGACAATGTGATAGTTTGTCAGTATGAAAAGGTACAGTATTACACTTTTATCTTTGTTTTTTAATCATCCTGAATAATGTCTGCAGCAAATCCATCTCTGCTCTCCTGTCAGTGCCTTTTGAAGAAACTCTAATGCTGTAATGGAGTGTTTAAATGATGTGTTTAGCTGACAGTAGTCTGAAGGCTTTCCTACTGTTTTCTGAAAAGAGGATAATCATAATGGCCTATTAAAGGAAAAGGGAACAACAAGTCTGGCAAAATTATGATTTGTAGAGGTGCAAAAGCTTGTTTATTTCCTTAACTTTTAAGTAAGATCAACATCTCCATGGATGTATGTAGGCATATTCAGCTGTGAATTAAGGCTTTTAAAAAGGATAACAGAGAGAGGTGTATGTACTTCCTTTTACTGGTTTTTTATTTGTCTTTGTAGTGCTCACTGAGAGATTTTCCTACCAGAATTTTGTTATGTCTGAGAAACAAAGTAGTCATTAAGAGCCTTATTGTCCACCTTCATTTTAATGCTTAAAGTTCAACCTCACTTTGAACTCCTGAAGATCAAATTAAGTCCTTTTAGCTATTGTATGGTTTTGGATGCTTACATATCAGTAATTTGAAAGAGAAAAAAAAGGGCATATTTTAAAGCAAATATGGAAAAATGTGTCTGTAGTTTGTTCAAGAGTGTGCCTTGACTTTTTTTTTTAATATTCTTTCAAAAGTGACTAGAGAACTTTTTGTGTGTCTAACTAGGCCTGTAACTTTTTGTGTGGCTGTCTGTGGTTTAGGAAACAGAGATGTGCTAAGAAAATTGTCTTTATAAATTGGGACAGATTGACTGTTCCTGAGACCAGTTATTTTGGAAAGTTACAGGGATATGTGTAGAGAATGCCTCTGAAATGAAGCCATTGGTGTCTGTATTGTATTGAAAGGTACACCAAGTTCTGCAGCTTCAGAACTCAAGACATTACAGTTGCTATAGGTAGTGCATACTGTTATCTAGAGCAAGTTTTGTCTGATATAAGCTGAAAAATCGCCTGAAAATCTAAAAGAAACTACTAGGAAGGTCAGCACTAGGCATGCCTTATAGGAAATTTAATATCAGATGTTTTTAGAAATTGAGAGTTACAGAAGATGGGGAAAGATGTTGGTAACTTTCCCCTTTGCAATACAAATTTAATAAAACATGTAGGCCCAGTAGAAGGTAGATTAAACCATTTATGTCTTAAATTTCTTTGTTACCTTTAAGAAAATGTTGTTGGTAAAATTGCTGTCCTGTTTATTTTCTTTCTGGAATTGAAAACTGATGCTGTCAATTTGAGGAGTTTTCTAGGGATATTTAAAATTCCTTCTTTTAGTATTAAACAAAACTTTCTGGAGTATGGATCTCTTTGCAGGCATTTAAAAAGAAACAGAATATGCATATTTTCTCTTTTTTTAATAGCAATATTTGCTTTTAAGCCAAGTTTTGATGCTTTTAGCCTGTTCCTAAGACCTCTGTGCATGCAACATTGCTTTGCCATGTGAAAAGGAGAACATTGCATTTTAGTTAAGGTACGCTGGTTTGCAAGGTGGGCTGTGTTTTGGGATTGCCCAGTTACTGTTCTCTTGTCCTGCTGGTGTTGAGCTGTCATAGGTAACAGTTTTTAGGGGGAAGTTGTGGGACAGGATGGGATAAGATTCAGGAGGTTTGTCTCTTGGAGGGGGCAGGGAGTTCCTTATAAACAACTGAAGTATAATGCTTCCTTTGAATATTCCACTGAATATTTTGGACTATAAGGATTTTAAAATAAAAACCAGGTGTGTAAAACAGGTTGTGCTTAAATCCTATTGGGTTTTTTAATCACTGGTCTAATTTATATTTGTGGTTTCATTAATTTTGATTATTATTTTTCATTAGATACATCGAACTAAGAACAAATGGAAGTTCTACTTAAAAGATGGAGTGATGTCCATTGAGGGTAAAGACCATGTTTTTGCAAAAGCCACTGGAGATGCAGAGTGGTGAAACTTCACTCCAGTATGTCCTTGAAGGCTGTGGCATTATTTTCTTATAAGCCTTCTGTGAAACAGTTGGACTTTCAATTTTTGTGCCATAAAAAAAAAAAAAAACCCACAACAAAAAAAAACCCAAAAAGAACCAAACCCCAAAACAACAAAGCTGTGATGAAAAAATATGCAAAATCTGTGTTGTTAATTTGTGGTGTTCATCTGTTTAGTTTGCAGACTAAACCACTGTACTGTTAGCTACTCAGCTGTCTTTACTGTTCTTTTCTGATTTTTTATTTTTTTCCAATGAAGAAGCATCATTGGAATGAATAGCTTTAAAGTTTGAAATGCTATATCTGTTCGTAATTCAAGAACGTAAAGAAATATTTAGTAATTAGTACAGAAAAACTTATTGATTATAATCAAATAAGTTTTAGTTGTTATTTTTTCTCCAGCTCTTAAAAGCTGAGGTATGATTTGAAATATAAAATTACACATTGTGTTATTCTTTTCAAAGACACTTGGAAAAAAAAGCAATATCTTTGCAAGTCTGAAACCTGCAGCTGTTTTAGCTGCACACTTCTCTTGATTTTTTTTTAGTTGCTTTGTGTTTTTTGGACTTCATTTTAAAGACATGCACTATAGATGCAATAAGGGAAATTTCTGGGAAATCCTGGAGCTCTCAATATATGAGAATTATTATTGTTTATTCTATACTAGCTGTGTCTACTGAGATGCAATGAGTAGTGTGATGTAACATGAAAATGTGATTTATTTTCACTGTCAATGCAAAGTCATTTAAGTTTGCTACTGTACATTTCCACTTTGTTCTAGGACTACAGACCAGTAACCTGTGAATTATACAAATTGTGCATAATAATAAAAGTGTCATCACATACACATTTCTAGCACAGAGTTGTTTTTGTGCTCCCTCAATATAAACTGCTTAGAGAAATGGGTACAAAGCCATGCACGTGGCAGTAGCTCACCCTACCATGAGAACTGCATTCCTCCCAGCTTCAACTTTTTGTTAGTTTTTCTAGAAATAAAGGTCCAAAAGAAGCTTTGGGCCCTTGTCTTTCAGAGCTGCAGCTTTTCCCTGGCTGGCTCCTTTTCCTTGTAGGGGCAAGATGGGCAATTCCTTGGTAAAGCTGTAGCCAGGCTGCCTCAGAACAGGATCATCCTGCTGGAATGAGACCTTGTGAGGCATTTTGCTTATCTCTAATCCCTGAGAGGGTGCAGAGGCTGGGAGAAAGGAAAGAAAAATCTGAGAGTGGGAGAGAATGAATGTATGGAAGAAATGAAGGGAAAAACCCCAGCCCTTGTTCATAATGGTGCAAAACATTGTGCTAATGCCATAAGGCAGGAAGTAGTTCTTTTAAAAATTGAGTCTATTGCATGCTTATTTTGATGCATCTGCTACTGTCCAGTATCAAAGACAGGACACTGAACTAGAGCGCTTGAACCAAGGGTGACGTTCCTTTTGTCTTCTATAGATGCTGCTGCAGGAATGTGAAGAATTGTGTGTTCAGAGGCAGTTAAAATATTCCAGTGTATGATTTCTTTTCCCCCCATTCAGATGACTTGTAGCTGCACTGATACTACGCTTCAGACCCATAAATGCACAAAAAATGCAGCTCTTACCACATGATAGATGCTTTTAGGTTTCAGCATTCTCTCACAGGCTCCGAGGTGCTCATGCTCTGTAAATGTGCACATTATGAACTGTGGGACCATTTCCAATGTCAGAAAAGCCTGGGAGCAGAGGTGGTGTGGCACAGGAATCCATGGGACAGGACTTGGATACTTAGCACCACAAAGGCTCTGAATGGTGCTTCTGAATTTGACTGTTTTTCCTGGTCACTATAAAATAAAGTTCCTAAAGAGCACTTAGTTTTTAGCTAGTTTTAAAGATAACATTAGTAAAGAATTACAGATTTGAACAAGACATTTACAACTAAATACACCTGAAGTCAGGAATTTTTATACTGAAAAAACAAAAAGTTTCTTATTAACATGTAAGCTCTAGCCTGTGACTTGAACAGTAATCAGTGTTTTTGATCTAAATAGTTTTTGAATTAATGTTTTTTGATTGCTCCTACTTACAGTTTAGCAAACATATTGCTGCAGATGTGACAGGATGAGGTGTGTAATATCAGTTATGGCCTTCAAAGATACTTCAGTAAATGGCTGTCTAAAACTTTACACCAGAAAGAAGGTAAGTAAAAATAATGAGATAGAATAACAAGTTTAACTTGTATGAGAAGCTCTGTTATATCTAAATCTCCTATTCAAGTTTTACTTATTTGCTTACTTTTGTGCATAGACAAATTTTAAGTATATAAATTACATTTGATGTTTTGTCAGTGGATTTTTTTTTTTAGAACAGCATTTTTGTAAATGGTGGATTTCACTGCATTTGCAGCAGGTACAAAAAGAAAAATTGCCCACAGAGACTCTTTTGCTGCTTGGCTGTTAACCTCTGCAGCTCTGTAGAGCACGTGCCATCAGTTGTTGTTAATTCTAACTCATCTCCCTTGCCTGTAGTTTCCTGACCATGTTATATTGGTGGGGAGGGTGTTCTGGCAAGCTCTCGTCCTGTTGAAACATAATGCAAGTAAATCAGTTATTGCCCAGTTAAGATACTGTGCTGTCATGTCCTAAATTGTGTGCAGGAATTTTCCCTGGGATGACAGAAGAAATGAGTCTCAAAAATCAGTTTTGAGATAGGTGACAGAGAAGTTTTATGCCCAGTAGCTATTTTTTTACACCAGTAGCTTTGGCTGTATCATAGTTAGGTATCCTATCACAGTCCCATTTGATCCTTGGCTAAGCTCAGGGGCTGGTGTGTGTAAAGAGGTGCATCAAGTGGAATTTGTTGATTGCTAAACCACAGAGTTTTAAGAGTCTCCTCTGTTCTCCATCCTGCTTCACTGCCCACCTGTGGAACTGCTCGTGAGCACAGCTGTGCTTACATCAAGAGCTTTTGCACTGATTGAAATCATGGCATTATGCTGAAGGTAAGAGTGGGTCAGAGATGTTATTTCTAATTATCACAATTACGAACTAATGATAGACCAGTCACTAGTACAAATAATTGCTTTCATTAATGTGAAGCAAATTTAGCTTGTGGTGCAGTGTTTTGGCAACAAGACGAGTGCTTTGGAACTCAGTTGCTGTCACAGACTTGAAAGCAAAGGACTCAGCTGAAAAGGAGAATGTGAAAGGTTTAAAGTGATTGCAATAGTACTGTTCTCTTATGTATCAGACTCTGCACTTACTTAAATTAGCAGTGCAGTCACAAATCTGGACCAGGCATTTAGCATGATCACTTAGCATCAGGCAGTGCATAGTGAAAGAAAAGAGAGATTTTAATGGGAAAACATTGTCACAAAAAGGTAATTACTCTGCTTCATCACCTGGGAATAGAGTTGGATTGTGTGTGCTGAAGAGGCCCTGGTGCATTCCTGAATGCCACTGGCAGTGTCAGAGAGTGGACAGGTGGAAATCATTCCTGAGACTGTCCCAGGAGAGAAATAAAGGCAGCACTTCTTGCCTGTGCAGGAAGCAGCTCTCCTGCTGCCAGGAGGGAGCCTTTACAGTTTACCTGATTTGTGTGTGTGCACATGTGATACCCTAAATTGTGTCCTGTGTGCAGCAGAGGGGGTTTTGCATCTCTTGTGATTTCCAGATCACACATGGCTGCGTATGGGTTAATAATTTAGGTAAACTATCCACCAGCTCAGACTGAGATCTAATGTAAACTGCAAAATTGCCAGTGACAAAGGTTCAGTAGATAAACTTCCCTCCTTGGTGACATCTTTACAGCCTATCGCTTCAACACTCTTCTTTAACTGTGTGTAGATGCCTGTGTAATTGGAAGTTTCTGTTCATGAAATGGAGGCATCTAGTTTAGTGCCTCTTTCTTTAAACCAACAATGCCAGCACAGCTGATAGGAATGAAAAAAGAAGCCATGAAGGGTAGCAAACAGGCTTTAAATACTCCAGGGAAGCAGATTTGGAAAAAAAGAAGCCAGGCTGCAATCACTGCAGTAACTGTTAGCTTCAAGAGCAACTTGACTACTCCTGGACTCTTCTGGTTCCCCATGGAGAAAAGTTTTGCCTAATAGCCACCTTCCACACCTATCATCACAAAGGAAGAGAAGGAAAAACACCACTTTGAATGTCAGAACAGTTATGTTGCATAAGAATTACTGACTGGCATTTTTATTTATTATGAAATGTTCAAGGTACTGTAAAACAATCCCTAGTCACTAAGATAATCACAACTGGCCTTGCAAAGGGTAACTTGGCACTCTGGGTAGATTTTCCTTGTGAGATTTCTTGTCCCGTGGTGCAGGATGGGGCTTCTCTAAGGCTGACAAGAGCAGGAATGCTTGGGAGGCTTTGGTGGGGGCTGTGGCTGCACCGCCATTCTTGCAGTTGGAGTTATAAGCAGAGAAATAGTTCATCCTGTAGAGCTCTGCTCGGCTCTTGCAGCAGCCAAGCTTGCTCATCAGCAGAAAGAAATCCCTCCGAAATGCTTTGGTGAAAATTGCGTAGAGAAAGGGGTTTGCGCAGGAGTTGACGGGGTAAAATAAAACCAGCAGGATCTTGGAGTTGGTCACTGTGATGAGAGGAACTTTGAAGGCAGCGGATATGGCAAAAAAGGAGATGGGGGCCATGCAGGTGAAATCCGTGAAGATCAGTATTGCCATTCTTTTGGCGACCTTGGTGTCTTTGTTGGCAGCTACCAGCTCCGGGTTCTGCACAGCGATGTAAATCTTGATGTAGCAAGCACAAATGACAACGAAGGCGACAACATTCAGCACCAAGATCAGCAAGATGTAGGCTTGGGACAGGCCCGTTTCGATGTCCATGGGCAAACAGATGCTGACCTTCATGTAGCTGCTGACCCCGAAGAGAGGCAGCACGGCTATCCCGATGGAGAAGAGCCAGCCCCCGAGCATGATGGGCACGGCGTGCCGCAGCCGCAGCTTGCGGTCCAGCTGCATGGCGTAGGTGATGGTGTGCCAGCGCTCCACGGTGATCACCGTCAGCGTGTACACCGACAGCTCGCTGGCGAACACCGTGAAGAAGCCGGCCGTGCTGCAGCCGCTGCCCGTCTGCCAGTCGATGGCGTGGTTGTAGTACTGACCGCTGGTCTGCGCGTCCACGGAGGCGATGAGCAGCAGGTACAGCCCCATGCAGAAGTCGGCGAAGGAGAGGTTGCACATGAGGAAGCGAGGGACGGTGAGCTTGTAGTGGCTGGTCAGCAGGACGAGGAGCACGGTGAAATTGCCGGCGATGGCGAGGATGTTTATAAACCAGATCAGCACTCTGAGGAAGCTGTATCCCAGGATGTCTTCGCAGGGATTAAAGGCATCTGGTTCCGGAGTGCACGTGAGGACTTTAGGCTGACAAAAGTCATACTCAAAGTCAAAGCCGGCCATTTCACTGTCATCGAAAATGGTTGAGTAGCTGTAGGGAGAACTTTCATAATCTGTTGCAAAGGGGTGTGTCTTCCTCTCCGCCGACCACAGCAATGTGTTGTTGGAGTCATCGCTGTAACCGTGACAAAACCACCCCCCCAAACAGAAGTGAATTATTTGTTGCATGCCACTCGCATTCTTTTTCAAAAGACAACAGATAACAGTTGTTCTAAAACAGTGACTTCCTCCATGTGTTTCTACAGGGTGTTTACAAATAACAAAGCCTTGTAAGGATGCTTTGTGTTTGGGAAGCAGCCTTGGAGAGCAGCAGGGGCCACAGTCCCATCCACAGAAATGCTCTCTTACACAACTTGCTTATTTGTAAGTACTTCACTTTTACGGCTTTGTGAAGGAGCCATGGTTCTCATGCTGCTGGTTGGCTGCAGTCCAAGCCACAGTAACACTTGGGCTGATGGATTACAGGTTCGATGCACAGAGGTTTTGCAGGCAGTAGTAGAAGCCATACTAAAATAACCTATGGATTTTAACTGTGCACCTTTGCTCCCCTCAGGAAACGCACTTAGCAAACGAATTCCTGAGACTACGTATGGCTTGGGAGGTGCTGAGGAATTTGCTGTTCGCAGTATTATAGGGCAAGGAGTAGAAGTGCATGGTCAACTAAATCACACTGATAGCTGGGAATTTATTAAATTTAGGCTGCACCTACTGCCTAATAAAAAATGTAGGTTTTTTTTAAGACAGACTTCTAAAATCTCTAGGTCATCAAGAGTATGGTGACAAGCCTGCCAAAGGAGAAATGTGTTAAAAGCAAACACTATCTTTTCTGGCACTTTCTTGCCATAACAGGTGCCCATTTCCCAACTTCCAAATCATCCTGACTGTGAGTGTTTGGTGGGCAAACACTCAGTCTGCAGTGTGAGACCTAGAAAATATCTCTATTGAGGACAATTTTTGAGAAAACTGGTAGCTTTAGGGTAATTTAAATACATGCTTAAGCTTCCACACCTACTGAAGCATGTCCATTAAATGATATTTCTGGAGCAGGGTCTTAACTGGCAAATGAAACTGAGCTGCTTTTCAGCTATTCCTGTGGGGCAAATAACGTCCCAAATTTGTTATCCTAACTTCTCTCTGTATATGGAAAACTGCCCAATGTCTTGCATTTACTTGCCTGGTTCAAACTGGAAGAGCAGGGAATACATTTGACTCTATTTACTTATAAAAATGATTGTGATTTTCTGAGAGGCTCTGTGAATGTGCTGCTACGAGCAAGCTGGATTTTTGTGGTGTTTTTGAACTCGGGACTTTCAGATGATTTCTGCTGTGGTTCTGCAGCCATTAAGCCCATGAACCATAACCTTACTTTCACTTGCTTATTATAATGCCTGCTCAGAGAATTGCTGGGATTGGGATTTGCCAAAGCAAAAAGCTTCAGGAGCCAACAGGCTGGGCAGACTATTTAATTCACAGCAGGAGTGCAACAGACGCTTATCCAAAAAAAGCAGACAGATAAAACCAAATGGCAAGTGTAGGAGGCCTCACCAACCAGCAAACAAGACAATGTCCAAGGAAGTAATTATCCCAATGAATCAATCACATTTCAGCTGTATTTACCCATTGGAATTTTGTGACCATAAGCTTGTTTCTTCTAGACTTTAGAATGCTTTGACGCCACATCAGGGCTGCTAAGAAGTCCCAAGGCCTCCCATTTAGCTCCGAGGGATGAAGAATAGCAAATCTTTAAACTTCTCCCTTAGAAGCTGGGTTAGAGCCTCTGCCATCCAGCACAGCCAACAAAACAGTTTTGATATTAGCCTTTCTCACTGTCACACTGAACACTGCCAAGCAAAACTGTGATGATATGAAAAGAATTGTTTAGACGGAGTAAACCATTGGCACGGGGTCATCACACTTCTAGCTCAGGGACTCCATTCTACCATGGAAAATTACTGGTATGCAGAGTTTGGATTATCCTTTCTATAGGCAAAAAAAAAGTTAACATTAGAAGCTCTTTGAATCACACCAACAACAGCATTTATTTCAGGGAATGGAAAGTCTCCATGTAGGCCACTAACTTCTGTAAATATTTAATCATTATTTTGAAATCCTTTCAGAATTCAGAAGACAAACCGGAATGAGAAAGCTTGTGAAATCATGAGGGTTTTTTATTCCCCTTTCCTTTTGAAAATCCAAATCTTGGTTTAATGATAGTAAAGTTACCACTGTGTAACGTGTAGGGGTGACTGAATTGGCAGGCAAAGGCCTGCTTAGTGAAAAAACATGTGAACAGCAGAAAGGGGAGGAGGTCTGTATTTGCTACTTCCATCATCTCTATGCAGAGAGGTACTTACAGCATTTCGTTATTCGGTTTCCTCATGGTGCTTTCACACTCCTTGGAGAAGTTGTCAAAAATGGAAAACAACAAATTGTGTCTGCAAGAAGGATGAGAAGAAAGTTAAGTTTCAGGCTGGATTTTGGCCAAAGCCTTGTCTTCTCTGCAAGTGATCTTCACAGACATGTAAGGTAAGCCAGTGCTGGCCTCAACGCAGCACAAATGTTCCTGCAGACATCTGGAAGTGGGAAGGAGAAGACTTCAAATGTTGTGAAAATAGGCAGTGTCAGGATGTGTAAGGTGTGTATGCATGGTCTTTCAGCTTGGTCATTGTGTAAGATGTATTTTTTTTTTTTTTTTAGTGAAATAACTTGAATTCAATTGTGTGTTTTGAAATCCTGTATTGAAGTAGGCCAGATTCTCCACCAGGATGAATGGAAGCAGTTAGGCTGGCTTTTGGAGAAGTGCCTGTTGACAGCTGCTGGGAAACTGGCCTGATACAGAACCCCAGAATGGGTCAGGTTGGAAGGGACCACGGTGGGGCATCTGGTCCAACCTCCCTGTGTCATCCTAGAGCACATTCCAGACAGTTCTGGTATATCCTCGGTGAGGGAGACTCCACACAACCTGTTCCAGTGCTTGGTTACCTGCACAGAAGGAAGTTCTTCCTAATATTCAGATGGAACCTCCTGTGCATCAGTTCCTGCCTGTTGCCTCTTGTCCTATTGCCCAGCACCAAGCAGAGCCTGGTCCATCCCCTTGACTGCAGATACTGACAGACATCGATGAGGTTCCCTCTCAGTCCTCTCTCCTCAGGGCTGAACAGCCCCAGCTCCCTCAGCCTTTCCTCATAAGAGAGGATCTCCAGACCCTCGATCATCTTTGTAGCCCTCCACTGGACCTGCTCCAGGAGCTCCACATCTCTCTCGTCCTGAGGAGCCCAGAACCGGACACAGCACTCCAGACTGGCCTCAGCAGGGCCAGGATCACCTCCTTCAACCTGCTGGCAGTGCAGTCCTAATGCAGCCCTGGACACCATCGGCCTTCTTGGCCACAAGGACACACTGCTGGCTCAGGGACAGGTCCCCAGGTCCTCTGCAGAGCTGTTTCCCAGCAGCTCAGCCCCAAAGCCATACTGGTGCATGGGGTGAATCCTCCCCAGGTGACCCTATTTTAAAAGCTGTCTGGGATCTGGAGGTAGACTTTGCATGCTTGAAGTAAAGCACTTTGAATGGTACAAGTTGAAAGATGATACATTTGGCAAAATCTCTGGTTTCGAGGCTTTGAAAGTAGCAGCCAGGTACTCTACCAGTATGAATGGAAATGGCTTTGTCTCACCACATTGCTGATGCCCCTGGTAGGGGAGCAGTCATTTCCTGATTTGCATGGGATTTCCTCCCCAGCAATTTACTAAGAAAACAGTCACTTATTTATAAGAAAGTGACTTACTAAGGCGTGCCTCTTTTTATAGACCATGCTCGTGCTTCAAAGTCAAGCACCCCAAAAATAATAGAGCATCAGAAATGGAGTTATCTTTATCAGAATAAACATCTTTTCTTCTCTGCCACAGTTGCTCCTGCATTTAACACACTCAGAGATGTGATCTGTGACAGAATCGGTTCATTAGCAATGGAAATGCTTAACAGTAGAATCTTTGTTCTGTTCTTGCAGAATCAAGAACTCCTTAGTAAAATGAGGTAGGCAGAGAAAGCATAGATTAACCCCTAATTTTACCCTAAAGAACAGGAATGTACTCTTGCCTTTCCAGGACATCCCTGAAGTGAAGGCATGGGAGTGGCACCGATCAGGCCTCCCACAGCTGCCTGCTCAGTACGTCATTTCTGTGGCCTTCATTCGAGACGGACGAGAAACGAGGCCCCTTCATGGCTCAGACTAAACCCATTTGGGGTTGCTTTGGCTGCCTGAAGCCAACTGGGGGTTGGTTTCTTTGAAACATAAATGCTGAAAAATGAGCTCCAGTTGTGTTGGGTTAACTGCCCCAAGCTTGTGGATGCAAAGCTCTCCCTGTTTCCAGTTGTGGGGAGAACAATACTGTCTATTACTTGAAATGGTTGGAACTAAACTGTGTAACCTCTCTCTGTAGGCTTGTGGCAGGCCCTACATTTTGGTGGGTAATTAAAAGCTTGCCCCTTTCTTCTATGTCATCATATCACCTGTATTAATTAAGCTAAAGGCTACAGGGGTTTAATTTTTTTTTTTTTTAATCAGGGCAATGTGCTATTGATAAAGGTTTGTTTTCTGTATGCCAGTAGGCTTTTGATTGGGACACCAAGAAAAATGTAAGCTTTAAACAAACTTAGAATAATGTTTCTGCTGGCAGATCCAGGGCACAGGATGGGATCCATTTCTGCTCTAAAATAAATGGACATAATTTTTCTGGTCTTAGCAGAGATTTGCTGTTTCCTGCAAGGCCTTGCAATACACTACAGCTTCCCTGTAACTGGAATAAAGATAATCAAACCACGTGAGCTGAATAAAGCAGAATTGCCATTTTGTGGCTTCTGAAGCACGGCAGTACCATAATGTGCTATTTAGACTTACCTTTCTGTCCTGAGATTTCGAAAAGCACAGCAGTGGCTGGGATATGTTAGGACAGCTTCCAGAAGACTGCTGAATTTATCCAGTGGTGGCAGCCTCTTTAACGAGTAAGATGAGGTTGCATTTAAGACCTGAATGGCCTCAAGCCCGTAACTAGGCAGGGACTCCAGCGCTGTTGAAGAAATATCCCTGCGAAACAAAGAGAGCATTCACTTTTCTTTTCATCCCTATAAAAATACCACCAAAGCATGACGGTAGGTAACAGCAACTGGTTTTTTTCATAAAAGTTCAGATCTACAAAGCTGCTTCAGCGTCTGATGCCCAGCTCAGAGACATGGTCTGTGAAACTGGAGAGCAGCAGGGTAAGAGCATCCCTGTGGCTCAGCAGTGCCAGCCAGGCAAGGAGCTCCCCTGGTCCTGGGGAAACTGAAACCCACCACTCCAGGGGCTGCGTCCTGACCTTTCCATTTGAAATTCATGCATGGAGTGAGGGATGCCTCTTTAAGCCAGAGACAGGGAGAGAAGAAGGTGGGCAATAGTGACTCTCCAGCCAGCTAACAGGTAGGACACCCTCCTCGCTCCCTGCTTGGCTCTGAAGGCTGTTGTAGATGCTTTAAATAAATGGCTATTAATTGAAACCCCAAAAGAATCTGTCATTCTTTTCAACACAAATGCAAGCAGTTTGGCTTACAGTAACTTCAGAGGGGCTGTTTGTGTGAAGAAAGTCCATCAGTGACTAGGGATTTTCAGAGTCAGGACATTAAACAAAGGGAAAAAAAGCCCACAGTTCTGAAAGTGATATCAGTAATACCATGTTCCATAAAGCACCAATAAAAGGCACAAAAAAGGCATGTGCAGCACAAAGTGCTATTTACAGAAGCACACTGTGTTTTATTGCATGGAGTCAGAGCCAGGACAGCCCTCCAGTAAGTCCTTGATTAATAAATCATGAGGATGATAATAACGAGTTTTATTCAGCATGAGTTTACAATGTGCAATCAACTGGTTCACTTTAATAAACAAATTCTAAACCTATATATATTGCCAAACATATGCATCCTACACCAAAGGACAAGTTAGTTTACAATGTCAGAATATAAGATACAGGAAGAGGATCGGGAGGATCTGACACAAAGAAAGCAAAACCCAAAATGTCTAAGAGGTGCAGATCAATGGATCTGCTAGATCCACTAGAACTGATATGTGTTTGCCAGGGTGCAAACTCCTTTCCCTCTCTAATTTCATGGCATCTCCTTGACATGTTTCCGCTCTGTACACAGAGGGTAAGAGATCAAATCTCCTTCCAGACTCGAAGGCTGTGTTTGCCCTGGTGACACAGCTCTGGTGGCACCGTGCAGTTCCCCCAGGACACTCAGGTCGTGGAGCTGTGGATACTTACAGGACATCTGGCCCTGTGGCCCCTCTCAGGGCATCGTTGTGCATCCGCCTGAGGTTCTTGTTGTCCTTCAGGATTCTGTGGGACCGAAAATGAACTCTCTTTACGTCTGTGTTTTAAAAATCACTTTTTTGTTTTCTTCTTCACACCTGTTTCAATTCTCCCACCACAGCAGTGGTTTTTGCACTGCCTGGCTGGGGAGTGCTTGTATTTCCCATGTGACCTTTACATCCTCTGATGGCACCAGATCATTATCACCTGCACTTCAAGGTGATAAATTCCAAATTCTTCTGACCTAAACCAGGAACGACCAGGCTGGTTCTTTCACTACAGTAGCAAATATACATTTTGCCAAAACCAACACACTAGTCCCCTAGCGTGTGAGAGGGATTAAAAACTATTGATGTTACCAGACATAAACTGTAGATTCCTTAGTCTGGGCTGCTGTTTCAAGTTCTATACTAATTTATGATTTTTTTTTTTTAAGAATTATGAGCTTTTCTCACAAAAGCTGTACTATTTTAAGGGATGTTGATCCAGGAAAAGCAGTGAGAGCTGGAGGATTAATGACTGAGTCACAATGACACTGAAAGATGCAGTTTTCCCGTAGGTATTGGGAATCAGAAGACACAGCCAGTTAAACTGAAGGAAGAGCCTCTGACTATTTAAATTCTTATTTACTGTGTAAATTACTGAGGAGGGATAGCATACTCACAACTGATTCAGCTTTGTCCCGTTGAAGGCATGGCTGTGGATATCTTCAAATCCATTTTTATACAACTTGCTGGAGATTAAATAAACATAAGGGAAAAAGATTTGGAAGAGGTGAGGTTACATTTTGTACCACAAGTTTCAAACCTTGGTGCTGCGTTCATTTTAATAACCAGAGGCTCTGCTTATAAAGAATGAAGGTAACTACAGCTCTTTAACAAAGGTGCAGTTTAAATTCTCTAAGCTCCTTCCTGTTTAGCTGCTGAAGAGAACTTCTGCTGAGGTACAGATCCTCTCCCTGCTGAGGGGCTCGCCTGTGCCTACCTGGGGCTGAGATCCAGAAACAAGACGTTAGTCCAGGTAAGCTCCTGGCACACTGACAACAATCTGGAGGCAGGAGACCTGGATTTTGTGGTCCATCTGTGGGTGCAGATGGAAGACTGCAAAGCCTAGAGAGGTGTCAGGTGGAAAGCAGCTGTAAAGCCTGGAGGGAGCTGCTGGATTGCAGATCCTCTGTGGATGGACAAATGTTCCAAGGGAAAGCTTTGCAGAGAGGCAGGGGTGAGTTGTGCATCATCCAGCAGGCAGTGAGTTATCAGCTTCTCCAAAGTGCTGCTGATCTGGGCTGTGGAAGCCTTGCTGTCCCCTGCACTGCACAGGGACACTGGATGCCACCCTCCTTCCTGATTCCCCACCCTGGGGCCAGACACCTAAAGCCTAGGCTCTGCTACACCTCAGGTCCAGCTCTTTTCCTTCACTAGGAGATGTAATCTATGGGTCTATTAATATCCATTTATGATATCAAATTCATGTATCCAACGGAAATTCAATACAGTCACTTGTATTTATTATTTTTTCTTTAATATTAATATTAAATATTTATAATTTACTTTATTATTAGAAAACTTGGAACTGTTTATGGATTAAACGACTTTTTTTCTTGCTTTTTCACTTGCTTTTGGGATAGCACAAACTGGCCCTATGAAACCTGCTCCCAAGTGCTCAAGTGTGGGGAGCACCTGACTCCCACTTGATAGATGGTACCTACCTCAGCACAACGCTGAAATTAGTGATAGCCTTAAAGACCACGACCATATGTAGGATCAATTTCCCAGTCCACAAGAAACATTAGCTGCTGGAAAGGCTAAATTAGCTATTTGCAGTGCAAAGTATGACTGCAGGGTGCCTCTACACCTCCTTAGATTACTTGTGTTTCACCAGACCATGTTGTAGCAGGAGGAATTACTCCACCTAATTACAGCTAACAACATGGGGTGGAGTTAACACGTAGCTCTACAATTAGGAAGCTGCTGATAATTCTTTTCTTCTCGTGGTGAGCTCCCAATCACAAAAGGATGGGAGAAAAATGACTGTTGGCTGTTTCCTGACTTTGACTCCCTCCCATTTAATACACTTTAGGGTTACAATAAAGACTTTAAGCACCTTTCTCCATCTCTTTTATGTTCATTTTCTTGCACCATTAGCAGAATAATATTTTTTCTGAAGTTATTTTGAGAACTTGTTGGGAGGAAAGAGACTCATAAGATGAAATGATGCACTAATCCAAGCAATTGCTCCTCTTTAGCATTGTGTAGGAGTAGCATTCAGTCACATTTATGCCCAGTTCCTCTCTCCTTTCCAGAAGGCATTGGTCAATACATAAAATCTGGGTTAAAATTACTGTCATGCTGGCACATCAGCCTGATGAGGAGCCCACCAGCTGCAGCTCTTGCTCATGTGCACAGCTCCTTTGCAGGTGCAGATACCCACGGCGTTTTGGGCAGGGCTCCCACTGGATGTGAACAGGAGGCTGGCCCCAGGGGCTGGGCTTGTGGCTACCGCACCAAGTGGGTGCCTGCTGCTGCTCTCTGTGGCTCAGAGGGTCCTTCCTCCTACGGAAACCCAAATTTTTGGCCACATCCTGCCAAGAGGCTCAGCTTGTGATTTCTCCTCTTCCAGCGCTACTTTGTGGAAGTTTTCCTGAAGCCAAGTGAGTTGTGAAATTCGTACAGAGTTCTTGCTGTGCTGGCAGAGGACATTACACCTTGGCTTTCTGCTGCTTTCTGTGTTCCTCAGGTGGGGCATCTCATAGCATCAAACCCACCCATCTCACAGGGGGCTGAAGCAATGAACCCACTGTTGGCTAAAAGGAAAGTCTTGGGTGTGGAGGCTTACGGGGATCTTGTAGGAAAGTAAGCTGAGGCAAAAGAAATCAGGGTAAGAAGCAGCATCCGTAGTTTGTACCAATTTATTCTGTGTCTCCATCCCTCCTCTTCAGAGGGACCCTGTGCAGCTGAAGCTCAGCTCTCTCAGGCTGCTTGGTCCCTGAAAGTACTGTTTCAAGAAGCCACATCCCTGAGATAAGAACAGAGACTTTGGCCTCCAGTGCAGTTTTTGTAGTTTATATCCTGCTGATGGTATTTTCAAAAACATTGCATGGAAGATGAAGATTTAGATCCCTGGTCCTATTTTCTTTCCTAAATGAAGTTATCTTTTGGATAAAACTCTGCTCTTCATCTTGAAGAACATCCCTATGTTTCTTAGGCATTTAAAATTCAACACACAATACATATTTATTTTTTATGGGGCTTAATGTCAAGATTTTCATGAAGTCAACCCACTTTCCTCAAGCAGAAGTGTTATCCTCACAGAAGGAACTGGAGCTAGGATTATTTTACTCACAGTGTCAGTGATTCATTGTTCATCCCTTGGAAAGCATTTTGTGGTATAATTGTCATACGCAAGTTATCACAGAGCTCCCTTTGGAAGGAAAGAAAAAAGGTGTTTTTGTCAGTGTCTCAGGAACAAGATGGAAAACACAGCTGGGTTAGCCTGGGTCTCTACTTACAAAATAAAATGAGCTTCCATTGAGAAGATCTGTGTCAGGTCTGGAAATTGTCTTATTCCAGTGTTACAAATGCTCCTAGAGAAAAGCATAATTCCTATTTATGGATGAAAATATTACCAGAGTGGATGCAACGAGAAGCTGACTTGGTAGGTCTAAGTTTAACAGTGCTTTGAAAAGTGACTGACAAATCTAATTTTTTAAGTAGGCTCCAAAGGTATTTGTAAGGCCTGTAAAAATCAAGTTTTTAGAATTCTCAAGCAGTGTCCTAGAGGAGCAGCATATGTTCTCACTGCATTAAGCATGAGGGAGAGATTTTAGTTACATCTTTTGTTTAGTACTGTGTTAGTCTGAAAGCTTTATTCTAAAAATAAGCACTTATCAGAACTACTTTGCAGACTTCTGTTTTGTGCATCACTGCCCTGCCCTTGTACACTGAAAGACCTCACTATTGGCTAACTCCAGGTTAAAGCTGTTGTAAACAATGTACCTACCTCTAGGACACTGTAATGCATGAAAAACCTTTTTCCTTACACTCCTTAATTTGATTTGTCCACTCCTTTGGAGAAAAGAATAAATACAGCAAAGAGAAAAGGAATAGAACTCTTTCTTACAAGTATTTTAGCCTTGGAAGATTTCTGAACGCTCCGTCCTCAATGTGCAACAGATTTTTCGTGTTCAGGATTAATCTGCAGTGAGGGAAAAATATTTCAGTATTATAATCAATATAGATTTAGGAGGGCCCCAAGTTTTGCTTGCAATTTACTTTCTCAGAAAACAGCCTGCAAATGTGCTGCTGGGTGCATTTTGAGGTGCTGCTGGTAATAAAAATGGCCTGAAATTTTTAGGCAGCCAACAAAAGATAACAGTGCCTGAATTCTCATGGTTCTCTGAGCTGGTCTGGCTTGGATATCCTGGTCACTTAGCATTTTGGGCTTGGATGTGGGGCCAAGCCTGGACCTGAGGCTGTTTGTGTGCCTGGTCCTTGCTCTACAATCATATCCCCTCAAATCATCCCTCGTTTCCATTACATTACTGATGCTCTTCCAAGCCAGGAAAGGCAGTTCCTCAGGTAGTTTAACCTCTTAGGAGCCCCATGGCCTTCCTTAGAGCAGTGGTTGGTAGAAGTGGATCAGCAGAAACTGGGAGAGAAATGTGTGAGAAGTCCTGTTTGCTAGTGGTCACTCAAAAAATGGGCAGCTCTCTTAATCAAGGAGCACTTCCTGCAGCTGAACTGTCTGTAAAAGCTCTGTTTGCCCTAAAGGCCAATAACTGTAGCCAGGCTCCCTCCCCGTGCATGACTTACAAAATGCAAAGGTTTTAGCATGAGATATGGTAAGAAAAGTTGAAATTCAAGGATGCCATTGAACTCAGTACCCCGATCATCCCTTGAATGTGGACTTGAGTGCAGCTTGGGACATCAAGCCCTTGCAATGTGGGTCCTTCCTGCACAGCTCTCAGGGTTCAAGGGCGTTTTCTTGCCAGCTTCCTATAGCTCTTTAATGGCCTTGCTTAGCTTTTGGGTTTTGGAACAAAGACAAGCTATCCATAAACTGTGGGTGAATGCATGGGGTCAAATCTTTCATTCCTTCCTTAAACACACCACTGATTCCAGTGGAAGTTGGACTCAGAGGTTGGCTGATCTGTATCCCTTGCTTATGTGAGGAACTGGCTTCAGTGATGTTCACGTATAAAAGAAAAAAGAGATGAATTTGTCCTCAGTTGCACAATTTTCAGCCACTCACTGGTCATGCTGTGCGAAAAAGGCAGTAATGAGATATTGGATCAGATTTAGAGTTTCCAATTTCACTAAATATTTCAGAGCACTCTCCTAGTTGTTGCTTTTAACTCTCTCTCTCAGATGCCTGTGCTATGGAGGTCAAGTTTGAAATCAGTGCATGTTTGAGTAATATTTTAGTGCTCCACAGAAGAGCTATGCATACTAAGCAGCTGTATTTAAATAACGTAGGGCTTTGAAAACGGCATCTTCAAAAAGAAAGACTTTTCTCATCTGTTGTCATCTCAAATTATTTCCCCACTTAGAAAACCTGACAGTGGCAGAGCTCCACTCCTGCCACTGAGCTCACTGGAAGCAGTGGGACTCTGTGCAGGAATGAGCCATGAGCCACATCTCCAAGGCCAGGCATCATAGAGTGCTCACTGTTTTATACAGTACTTTGGAGACAAATGTTTCTCATCACAGGTCTCAATCAAAGTAACAGAGACAGATTTGGTCCAGGAATACTTCTCTGCAGCCTGTTTACTCCTTGTTGATCCAAAACCACAACATGGATGCCTTTTTTTAACTGGTGCTCACATTTCAGACAAGGAGGGAAGGCTGTCAAAGGCACTCGCTTCTATTCTCTCCAGGGAGTCGCTCTGGGAGATTTCACTACAATGAAAACAGCAGACACAAAGCAGCACATTACCAGAAAAGACCCCAGAAACTGGCTTTCCACTTTGTATTTCCTTCTTTTATGCACACTTGTTCAACGCCTCCTATCAGTCTTGTCCGTGCCTCACCTCAGACATCCTGGCAGGCCGTGCCAGTGGGGTTTGAGAGAGGACCAGCCTTTTTCTGCTTAGGAATAAGTGCCACTGTAACAGCCAATCTCCATTTCCTCAGCAAATTGCAGGTAAGCTAGAGACTGAGGGCCAGAACTAATGTGAGCAGGGTGAGCCCAAGCCTCGTGAGCCTTTTCCTCCCTCCCATCGTTGGTTCTGCTTAGTAAATTTTTTTGCAGGGTGAGGGCATGGACAATGTTCACGGTGCTTCATATGTTATTGTCAAGTCAGAACTATGGTCATTGCATCCACAGATGTAGAAATAGATATGGATTCAGCACACTTCGTGAACAATGTTTGGATTTAAATGCCATTTTCATTACTCGTATGCAAACTGAAAGGAAGTGTCTCTTTTCATCCTGACACAGCCAAACATGACTGTATTTGGTGGCACTCTCGGATTGTGATGTACAGATGCTCCTGTTCCACGTGTGTACTCAAGATTAATCAATACTGACACAGAAAAACAAAACCAGCTTATTCGATGGTTGTTAGGTTAAGATCTAAGAGGCTATGCAAAACTGAGTCCTGAAAGTAAATAGTATACATTGATGCATGTATAAGGGGAAGATCTTCAAAATTTCTCAACAGAATTGACTAGAAGGGCACACAAAGCAAACCTAAGATTATACACTCTCAAGAAAAAATATTTTACAAACAACTGGAATGTGTTTACACCATCAGAGTCGGTATTGTCACAGTCCTGAGTGTTAGCTTAATTCAATTGCAATTATGAGAAGACAACTCTATTGGTGATACAGAATCCCTTAGACCAGAATAAATTCTGTATTTCATTTGTAGTGGTAAAGGCGGTTGCACACTAGAAATCACACAGATATTGTGTATGTATGTCTTAAAGAATTAGCAAAGGTTTTTTTCATCATCATAATTCAGTGAGAATGTTATTTTTGGTATTGCATTGGTTACTTATAAATGAAAGATGGGTGTAGAATGAGTGGCCTGCTAATCCTCAGAGATTCACAGGCTGGGAGGGATCAGTGCCTGCTCACAGAACTTTTTTGGGGTCTGGAACGTAATTCTTCCATGGGATCCTCGCTGTGAGCCACAGTTTTTCCTTTTACATATGTTGCAATGACTTACGACATGAGAATGATTTATCATTTTTAGAGAGTGATGTGTTGCCAAATAGCTTAGTCAGAGTTTTATAATTATAAAATATACATTTTTCAAAGCAGCATTAAATCTCAATAAAATGATAAAGTGTTCTACAAACTAACTTCAGAAAAATACATTGATTCCCACACAGTAAACTTGGAGAGATTCATTAAAAGCACACAAAAGGATCAATTAAATTCCTGTTATGGAAGGGATGATGTCGAAGAACAAAGCATTCTTTATGGAGAATATGACATGTGTACAGTTTGAAAAAGTGTAGCCTCAAGTCATACAGGTAGGAGAAATTTTGTTGATTTAAGTTGGTCTCCAGTGAGAAAATGAGAAAGTTCTCATTAAAGATTCAGATGCAAGTGGATGCAAGAATACAGCACCACTGGATTCTTCTTTAATACTGTATTGCTGTTGGATATGTGCAGCAGAGCAGTATAAAAAGTGCACCTTGAAAAAGCAGCATCTTCTGTGCTGCTGCTTAAGTTCTGGTGGAGGTCATTCCCCTGCTCTTCACTGCACTGCTGTGTCATCAACTTTGTCCTTTAGAGGCCACTCAATGCAGACAAAATAAAAAATAAAAAATAATGGAGACTCAAGCATGCCATTTCAGCTGGAATAACAGCAGAAATGAGGGCAAGAGGGGTGAGAAGAGCCTTATGGTCTGAATCCTTGGTGGAAAATAGGTACAATGCTGAGGGGTCAGGAAGCAGCGCAGACCCAGTGTGCAAAACTACATCACTTGCAAACTGAAAGATCAAAGAAAGGACTCAATCCTACTGATCCCCTGCCAAGCTTATCTCTCACTGCAAAATGCTGGAGAAATGTCTTATTTGGGTCTTCTATAAATGCATAATGTGCCACGGCTGTCAATGCAGAGGTAATGTTTGATGATAGAAATCTATCTCCTCTGCTAATCAAACGCTCCTCTCATCAGTTACTGAGCTGTATGCAGGTCTCTCTGACATGATTTATATTTCATTATTTGATCTCTAAACAGCTGTTAAAAATCACACATTTTCAAAGGATCTTTTGTATACTATTTACATGAAAATGAATGCTCTGTTTATCCTTCCCCTGTGGTTTCATTTCATCAATAGAGTGTATTAGCATTTTTACATTATTATAAAAGGATGACTTTTGTAAAAAATTAAGGAAAAGCCTATGGAAAATATTGACAACTTACATGATGAAGGCATCTTGAAGTCCTTCAAATGCATGTGATGGGATTACTTTTACAGGGAGATGAGTAAATGATCTGAAAAAGAAGAGAGGGAGGAAAGGGTTGTAAGGCATGGGGTTTCCTTGTTTATAACTGTACTATTATGGTAGGGAGAAAACCAATAAAACATAATGCCACCTTATTTTTCCCACAGTTCTCTGTGCCTCTGGGGCCTGATCAATTTGGCATTGATCTCAGTTAAATGGAATTCGAAAGATACTGGGTCAGTTCCTCAACAGCATAAATTTGAGAGTAATCACCATCAAATCAATAATAATCATAACCTATTTAAGTAAATTTACAGGCTGATGAAAGTAAGCTGCTAGATTCACAGTTAAAGGAAGCTACAGGCTATTTAAAGTTAGATCCTCAGAAGAAGTGGCTTTCATGTAAAGCTTTCTCTATTAAAACAGTATCTTTGTGTTTGCTGCACCATGTTCTTCTCCCAGCAATATCCCTGTAATGTTGCGGTGTGGCATCATGAATGTGGCTGTGCACAAAGTGTAGAAAAACTTCAAATCAGGCTGGTATAATGGATTTTTTTTAATGAATTGCATCAGTGTGGTTAGTTGATTCAAAGCAAGTGTGGATTTTAATTTTTTAGTTTCTCTGATTGAGAAATTAACAATGATGTGGGAGACAGAGCCACATTTTCCCATTCTCCGCATCTGAACCACAGTACTTTTACCAGCCAGTTTATCTATCCATGACCACATTCTCCCTGATAACGGCCATAGGAAAATATTTAACATATTTCAAAATGTTATCTCTGTGAAAACATATAATTGCTCCATTTTGCTTTAGAATAACAAATATCTAGTCAGAGACATTTGTTTCCCATCCTTAAACTCACCCCTTCAAGGCTTTTTGACTGAAATGTTTTTGTGCTATTCACATGCTTTTTTTTTTTCTTTGTTATCATATTCCTTTATATGAAGAAATATGTTCATTATTGTAAATATTTATGTTAAATGTTCATCAAGTTTATATATATATATATATATTTAATATATTTAAAAATACCTCATACTGACACATTAGAAAGGCAGGCTATCTTACATACTGTGATTAGGGGTTACAAATCTGGATGTGGCAAGGAGCCTGGAAGTCACTTCCAAAATGTCTGTATGATTTGGGGCAAATAATTTAGTTCCCTTGGACCTTGTCTCCCTGTCAGTAAACTGGGAATAACAATGTTTCCCTACCTAAGAAGGATATATATATATATATATATATATATATATATATATATATATATACTTGTCATTTCATTGTGATTGGGTCATACCTGTCTCCAGATTGGTGCTGGCATGTTTTGCTGTGTGTGAGGTTTGGTTAAATCAGGAGTAAAACTAAGTCATGAAGCTTGAAGAATGTATTTTTTTCCTTGAAGGTTAGAGCCAGGTAGAAGTAATCTGCTGCAGGTCTGAACAGTCTCAGCCAAAAGGAAAATAACTTCAGGAAGAAGCAGAAAGTAGAAGCTGAGTAATTCCTGCTCTATAACCATATAACAGCACCATCAGCTCAGGAACAAAGGAAATGGAAATGTGACTGAAGGTGCAAAAAATAAAACCAAATCTTGGCTGTCAGTTACATCAGGCCATGAGCCTACTGCCTCCCTGTGACATGCTGCTGGGTGAGCAGCGTGCTGGTTGTAATGGTGATGGCTTGGAGTGACAGGTGATGATCTTCAAGGTCCTTTCCAACCCAAACCATTCTATGATTCTATGAATATTTACTGAACAACCCCAGCTCTCTCAGCCTGTCTCTTTAGGAGAGGTGCTCCAGCCCACTGAGCATTTTTGTGGCCTCCTCTGGACTCGCTCCAGCTGGTCCACATCCTTCCTGTGCAGGAAGCCCTCGAGCTGGGTGCAGCTCTCCAGGTGGGTTCTCACAAGAGCGGAGTGAAAGGGAGAATCCCCTCCCTTGTCCTGCTGACCTTGCCAGAATGCCACTGGCTTTCTGGGCTGCCAGCACACACTGATGGCTCATGTCCAACCTCTCCTCCACAGCACGCCCAAGTCCCTCCCAGGGCTGCTCTCAATCCATTCTCTGCCCAGCCTGTGTGCGTGCTTGGGGTTGCCCTGGCCCACATGCAGGACCTTGCACTTGGCCTTGCTGAACTCCACGAGGTTTGCACAGTCCCAAGGCCTCCAGCCTCTCCCACCTCTCAAGGTCCCTCCCCTCCAGCATGCCGATCCCACCACACAGCTCGGGGCCGTCCCCAAACCTGCTGAGAATGAGCTCCGTCCCACCGACCGCGCTGCCGACAAAGATGTCAGTCACAGCTGGTCCCAGTACGACCCCGGAGGAATGTCACTTGTCCTGCTCTCCACTCAGACATGGAGCCACTGGCTAGCTCTGAGTGCAACCACCCAGCCAGCTCCTTATCCACCAAGTGGCCCACCCATCAAACCCATCTCTCTCCAATTTTAACACAAGGATGTCATGCAGGCCAGCGTCAAATGCTTTGCACAAGTCCAGGTAGATGATGTCAGCGGCTTTTTATCATCCACAACTGCTGTAACCCCATCCTAAAAGGCCACCCAATTTGTCATGCCCTTAATGAAGCCACATCAGCTGTCACCAATCACCTCCTTAGCTTCCATGTGCCTTTGCATGGCTTCTAGGAGGATCTGCTCCAGGATCTTGCCAGGCATGAAGGTGAGACTGAGTGGCACGTATTTCTTTGGGTATTCCTTATTTCCCTCTGTAAAAATGGGGGTTATGTTTCCCCTTTTCTTAATTCCATCAGGGTGTCAGCTTTCCTAACCTGATCCCATCTGCTTAATTTTTCTGTGTTCCTCCCAGGCTACCTGTACCTGCTTCCACCTTCTTCCCTTCTTTTTGTGTTTGAGCTTGTCCAAGAGTTCCTTGTTCATCCATTCAGACCTCCTGGTGATTTGCCTGACCTCCTCTTTCTTGGGATGTATCACTCCTGAGCTTGGAGCTGATCTGGAGCTTTCTTGGGCCCCTTTTCCCTCCAGGGCTTTATCCCCTGGGGCTCTGCCAAGCAGGTGCCTGAAAAGACCAAAGGCTGCTGAAGTCAGGGGTAATGAGCTTGCTGTGCACCCTCCTCGCTGTCCTGAGGTTCTCAAACTCATTTATGGTCCTGGCAGCCAAGGCTGCCCTTGGGCTTCACATTCCCCACCAGCCCCTCCTTGTTGGTGAGAACAAGGCTCACGCTGCACCTCTCCTCCTTGGCTCCTCTGTCACTTGGAGACAGATGTTATCATCAAAGGATTCCAGGAACCTCTTGGATTCCTTATGTGCTGCTGTGGTTGAAATCCCCCCCTGAGGACCAGGAGTTGTGAATGTGAGGCTGTTGCTCTCTGTCTGCAGATGTCTCATCTGCTCAGTCTTCCTGGTGGGGTGGCCTGTTCAGATTTCTTTCTGACAGCACTCAGATTGTGAAACTCAGATACGGCCATTCAGCTGAGGAAGCTTTTGACAAAAAATGGTTTTACAAAGCTACAAAGCTTCTATAAATCTAACTTGCCGACACTGCTGGCCTGACTTCTGTAGCTCATGAAAGGAGGGATGCACCCATCTTTAATGCAAGCAGCTTGCACTGTTTTGAAGAGCTTTATGAAAGGATAAATATTTGCACTTTTAAGAAAACCTGTAAAGTTTCTTTCCCATCTAATGCATCATAACCTGAATGCTTGTACTCATTGCTGTCTTTCAGTGCTGACGATGCTGTGGCTCCACAGAATTGCAGGACTTCTCATCCTTGGAAAAAGACAGAAAGAAGTGGAGACCCAGCCAGACTTCCTGGCATTCAGCAGCCCTTGGCATTTCTATGTTACCAAGACTGGTTTTCAAGGTACGTAATTCTAGGCAGTAAGGCTTGAAATGGCCAAGTTAAATGTATGTAAGGCTTTCCAGGAGCATTGGGAAAGCTGGGAACTGCCACCACATAGACTCAAGCTCCAAGAAAAGCTTTTGAGAGCTCTGGATGCCCCAAGAGCTCAGGACCACTTGCAGTCCTGCTGAGGAGGGGTCAAAGCCCAAGCCCACTAACACCACTGGAGGAAATCACTTTATTACAAAAGCGACCTTTTGCAAAAAGTGTTTCGTTGAACTGATTAATAATAACATAAAAATCACAGGCCCAATAGCAATAGGTATGAATGAGTTATTGTAGCTGGATTGTTTTATTTTAATATGTCTATTTTATAGGATTTCTTGTATTTTTAATGCCCAGAAGGTGAACACATAAAGTAGACTCCTGTTGGCAAGCATTTTAATCTGTAGCATCCTTAAGCTTGGGAGGATTGGGAATATTGATTGAAACTATGGCTGAAAAAGCACTATTTTCCTAGGATTTTTATCAGCTTCTGGGGACCAGTGTAAAAGGTTGGCATTGATTTTTAAAGCCCTGCATATTGGGCATTACCTACCTAAAATGTGAACTGTGATATCACACAAGCACCCAAACAGCATTTTTCACTAGGTGGTGATGGGTCATACAATCTCCTATGGAAGACACTTTGTTCCTGAAACTGAATTCTTTTGACAATCCCCAAGAGCCAAATATGCCCCCAATAAAGACATGATAGAACTGTCCACTTCTTCAGGCTTTTGCCACAAATTTTGTATTTGATATTTTGTAATTTGGTTCCTAATCACCTGTCACTCACCCAACTGCAGAAGCTCTGCATGCAGGGGCACACATTCAGATACAGCAAAGTGAAATTTCATTTCACTTCACCATGAAATGAAGTTTTTGAAGGGGCTAAAAGGTCATAAATTATCCAGTGCCCACTGCTGCACAGTTGGAGTTGGGTGCCTATGCAACTAGACTTTGCTTAAAACCCCAAAAGTACACATGGGATTTCAAAAGAAGAAAAATAATGTTTCGTTTCAAAATATAACAGTGTATTAAAGATTATTTTCCTCTGAGACTAAGAGAGCATGTAGCTGCTGTAGCCAAAGGGCATTCACAGGTGTCTGAATAATGGAGGTTCTATAGTGTTTGTGTAATGTCCAAACTAAAACCAGAGATTTGAGGAAAAAATATGGTCAATTCAGGACTGTATAAACCCCATAATTCTGCAACTTGTCAGAAGCCCAATAATTTTGAAAAAGTTTTTTAGCAATAATGTCACATGGCAAGGATAAGTCGGGTAAAGAAAAATGGCTGAGATTTCCCTGTGGGATATATACTACGGATATAGCAAAGTGTCAAAAATACATTTGGAAGCACAGATCATTACAGCATCAGATTTTACTCAGATCTAGCTGGAGTTACATATTGGAGCTTATTTTCTTGACTGACCATACAATTAAGAAGGACTTCTCTGAGGTCTGGTTTCTGTGTTACAGTGGCACTGCTGGAAGAACGTGGGCACCCCAGGAACTGTGCTGGAACAACCTAAAGCAGCATTTTGCCCCCAAATTATTCATGCACTTGCAAGCACCACGCTGCGATTCCCCTGGTGCATGTGGGTACTATGAGGGGACAAAATTAACATTCTCTTCCTTTCTCTCTCATGCACAGAGCTGTGCAGGGGAAGAAGAGAGATAGGGGGACAGGGAGAGTATGGAAAGAAAGGCAGTCAGCACTAACAAAGCTCCAAGAACTGTATGAATAAGAGAGAGGGGGAAAAGTAAGAGAGAGAGGGGAAGACAACAGCTAAATGGATAAGAAGAAATTGGTATGAAAACCAAAGGAAGAGATGAAAGAAAAGTAAAAGAGGTTGAATAACAACTAAACAAAAGAGTGAGAATACATGGACACCTGTGGGGTTAGCGACTACATTCATATGTACAGCTTTGTAATTGTATGATGAATGCAAGCTTTCTATTAAAAAATACAAATAAGTGGAAATTTTAATAGTATAGGTTCAGGTTCAGTATAAACCAGACTGGAAGCAGAAGGAGCTGCATGTGTCTGTGAAAGACAGGGATTTTTTTTTTTTTTTTTTTTTTTTTTACCTCTAAGTGTGTTTTCTCTGTAGGAGTATCGAGCTAAATCTTGGTGGGACTTTTTCTGACTGTAAAGTTGGTTTCTACAGCCAGCCTAATAGCAGGACTTTGTGTACAATCATCAGGATTAAATCTTATGTTGAAGGTAGAAAGGATTTTTTTTTTTCTTCTTTTTGTCCATTACCTAGCCCTGTTGCTCTCAGTGAAGCAGAGCTGGCAGCAGCCATAAACCCATTATCTGTCCTAACGGGATCACTGAGGTTGAGATGTGGTTTCTTCTTGAGGGGACAGATGGAAAAAGGAGAAATAAAAATGAAACCAAAACAGAGAAAGAATAAAAATCATGTACATTTAGGGCTCTTGATAACCTCTCTGGGCTGTGATGTGCATCATCCTAATAGACATGCTTAATCCACTGCCTGCTCTGCATGTGCTGGGAATACTGGGGAAGAAATGTGACGGGAGAGTCTCCTGCTCCCATGGGCTCTGCTTTCTTTGACACTAAGGTAACACAGGGAAAGAGGGAGGGAACAAATCCAGGGCACAGATTTTTCTAGACTCTCTGAGCAATGGTTCACATGGCTCTAGATTAATACAAATTAGTTTTTCTTGCTCTTATCCATTCTTGAGCTAGGGAGAAAGGGAAGAGGAGATCAGGGTTAGTATCATCCCTAGGGAATCTCAAGAGCGAGTTAAATTTACAAACAAGTCAGATGAAAATGGAAAACACAGGCTTTGTTACCAAAAGGGTCATAATATGAAAACCCCAGCTCAATTCATGCAGAGATAACCAAGGGATCCTGGAAATGGCAACCATCCCATTGGCTGCTCCTCTAATCCCATATTTTGACGCCATGGCTGTTTAGATCAGGGCTGTAACTGAGCCCATAAACAACACAACACTTAAATAACTACGTATATCCATTATTTGTTCTGGTCTCCTAGACCATGAGCTTGGACTATGGTGTGTGAGTGGGGAAAGGGAATGCCCATGTTATTTTAATTTAATCTTAATTTCCAGCAAAGCATTAAGCAGAAAGTTAGGATGGACCTCCCTGCAGAGATCTAAACAGCTGTCAAAACTCACAGCAGCTTTTTTACTAAGAGAGGGGGTAAAGAAAACAGTCAATAACTTGTCAACGAGCTGAACCTCAAGAAGATGCAATGAGCACAGTGAAGAGGATTTTGATGCTTCAGGATAGAGGGAAAATTAATCGCACAAACTTTGGGAGCAGAGGTTAAAGAAGTCCAACAGAGTTGTGAAAGAAACAAACAAACCCTAGAACTGACAGAACGCTTAAGGTGACTTTTCAAGACTTAAATCAGGTTTCTTTAAATCTAACCATGGAAAGGCAGTTTATGCCTCCTGCCACAGCGAGAGAGCACAGAAAGCCCTGACACCTGCACCCATTCCTCTGTCACTGAGGCTACTGGAGAGTGAGACACTTTGCCCCTTGAGAAAAAGTCACGAAAGGATGTTCGTCTCCTTCCCAAGGAGGAAACTCTGCGTCCAGGTTTGTTTGAACTTTAGAAGTTTGAAAACTTCAGCCTCACGTCCCGCGGCCAGGGATGCTCCAAGCCCGCACGGCGGGTGGAAAGGCACCGCAGTCCCCCTCGTCCTGGCCTCCCCAAGCCCGTCCCGGTCCCGGTCCCGGTCCCGGTCCCGGTCCCTGTCCGAGCAGCCCGCGGTACTTACGCGCGGGCGGGCGCGGGCAGCGCGCCGTGCGCTGGCGGCGGGCAGCGCAGCGCTCCGTGCGTGCAGGCGCAGCGCAGCGGGCAGCGCCCGCCCGCGGACCCGGGCAGCGGCAGCGGCAGCAGCGGCAGCAGCGGCAGCAGCGGCAGCAGCAGCAGCGAGGGCACCATGGCCGGCCCCGCTCGCCTCCCGCCGCCTGTCGCTCGCCTCTGCTCGCCCGCAGCCCGCGGGACGCGGCCCCGCGCCCCCGCCTCCTCCGCCCGCCTGCCCCCGCCCCGGGGCGGGATCGCCGCCCGCCGCCGCGGGGATGCCGCGCTCCGGCCGCCGGGGCTTCCCGCGGAGCGCCCTGCCTCGGCTGCTCTAACCGGGAAAGTTGGCCGCAAAGCCTGCAGGTGGCTGGCAGAGCGTTTGAATGCGTTTTCGGAAGTTCTGGTCCCCGCGGTCCTGCCCAGGAGGGACCACAAGCGATGCTGTGCGTTCCTGGGGGAAAGCTCCCCAGTGGCCCCTCTTCCCAGTGGGAAAGCTTTGAGGAGGTGTGGGCCCTGCAAGCGCCCATTTATCCGGCTGTGAACCTCTTTGAGAGTTCGTGCCTGGGGGAAAATATGCCGCATTTCCCTTTTAACGGGGTAAATGCTTTTAGTGCGGATACAGCAGCCCTGTTGGAGGATGGAAGGGGTTGGGATACAAATGTCCATGTCAAATCCTCTTTACAGCTCTATGCACAGTCGCTGTATCGCTCGTGAAGGATTGTAATTTGCCTGCTGGGTGATCGGAGAGGCATCTCTGAGTGCGTGACTCGTTACTTTATGATCAATTATGCCCTTTGTGTGGAAGCAGCAATCATGTTCTCAGCACTGCTTCTCTTCACAAAGGCCTGTCCATTTTGTAAAGTACTGTTTTCCACGTAACTATCATTATTGCTGTTGTTATTATTGTTTATTGCTACAACTGAAGCTTCGAGAATCTAGAAAGAATCTAGTTAGAAGCTAGTTAGAAGTCAGGACCTTATTTATGGCGAGTGATGGAGCAAGCCACGAAAAAGATAATTGTTCCCCAGAGCAGGCTTTGTAAAATAAGTATAAGGGTATGAGTACACCATCCTATCTCTGTTTTTGAGTGTATCCAGGAAAAGTCAGAGCCAAGGAGGGAATGACCCAGCAGTGCATCGGATTTGCCTGACAACAATTCTTCCAACTTTAAAATAATGGAATCAAATAATAAGGCCTTATACATTTCAGGAATAAAATGTAAGACAGGAAGGAGGCATGAGACGTGTGTGTTTTGGGGCATCCCTGTGCTCTCAGCAGGGACCGAGTCGTGGGGAATAGTTAGCAACTGGTAAGGACTCCCCTAGACTGGCCTCAACAGCATGACCTGTGTCCATCTGGACCAGGAACTGGAACCAAATCTTGCACAGGAGGGTAGCCCTGCTTTGCTGTCCCTTCCCGGTGCCCTGCCTTCCACCCAACCTTCTTCCTCCAGTGTCATCTGCTCCACTTGAGCTGATAGTGACGTTAGCTTTTAACCTGACCTTGCAATGGTTATGAGGTGGCTCCGTCACTTTATTCCGCTGTGCATGGCACACCCTTTTATCCAACACTACAGCAGGGTTATTCTGATGGATGGTCTACCTAATTCCAGCTAGCATGTGCCTTTGCATTGATCTCTCCTCCTCCTCCCCCCACCTCCCCATCATCTTTGAAATCAAAGAAAGTGATGGGGCTGTGAAATCAAGGGATCAACAGAACTGTGCCAGCTGGCAAGCGAAGGATAACGTTGTGCCCTTGTGAGGACCTGCAATTTCCTTGAGATCTGTCTGTGTGGCACTGCTGACCCTTTCCTGACGCTCAGCTGCCAGTGCTGAACAGGTTTCTGGTTTCCTGCAGCTTGGTTTCCTACGGGAGGAACAATCAGTCAGAAAAAATCTGGTTATGCTCTTGCATGATTTACATGTGCCCACATACATTGATTTGGGGAGGAGACAGTCAGATGGCAAGCAAGAAAGTCCCATCTCCAGACTTCTTCTGCCAAGTCACTGGGTCCCGAGGAGGAGCTTGGTTGACTGCACCTGCACCTCATGTGAAGAAGCAAACTCCCTTCTGCTGGACAGTTTGCCTGTCCACAGAACTCCCTATACTCCCAAAGTCAACTCCCTATACTCCCAAAGTCAGGCAAAGTAGTGCATCATCATAAAAAATACTGAAACCCAACAAAATGAAGAAGGAAATTTGTTTGAAAAGCCATCCTGGAGAAGCACGAGGCAGCAGCATGGCTAAGTAACACCTGCTGTGACTCTTTGCCTGGCAGGTGTCATTCATTGCCCCCATTATCCGCAACATTGATGGTTTGCAGGACTTCCCTGATTCTCAGATGCCTTTGAGGATATTTTTAACGAGGGCGTTAGAACGGTGTGTGGTGTTTGAGGATGTGGCTACTTTTGTCAGCAGAGTCCCTGCCAGGAGAGGTGGCACTGCTCTGCCTGGGAGACATGGCACTGTGAGTGGCCTCCGTGACCTTCAGGGCTTGCTGTTGGGTTTTGATGGTGAATTGTAGGGACAGACTGGCCTCGCTGAGATGAAACCATTTTGGGCAAAGGTGGTTTTGTGAGCTGCAGCTGTATGAGAGCTGGTCAGCTCAAGCTGGTTTGGGTATGAGCTGCACTCTGGTTTATGGCAGCAATGCCAACATAGCACAGGCTTCAGGGGAATTTATTTCTCTGTCCTTACCTTCTTCTCTTTTGCCTTCAGCATTTTGACCTCCAAGTAAAGTACCAGTGTCTGTGAGGTGTTTTGTAACTTAAGGCTCACTGAGGGCTCGGTTTGTGCTGATATCAAGACATATCAGATCTCTGAGCCTCCTCCTGCCCCTTCAGCAAGTTTGGCAGAGCATCACAATGAGCTGCATAATTATAAATCTTGTATTTATAGTATATGTGTCGTTATGCTCATGTGTGTAAGAGTATATATCTTGTGATCAAATGCAAAAGCCATTAAATAATCAGTAACAAACATACTTAATTGCATTCAGACCACTTTTACCCCCCTGAAAATGCCCCCTGAAACTGAGAAATGTTACCCATGTATACCAAAATGTTTTGATGCCAATTTTCCCCCACATACCTAAATTAGGATTGTAAGCAAAAAACTTAATTTCTGATGAAAAGGCACGATCATTAATCATGCTGTGTGCACATCTGTCCCTGAATTAATATCTATTCAAGACGAAGCAGTAATTATCTGTAGAATAGGCATATATTCATGTAGAGGTGTTTAGGTGTTTAACCTAAGCTGACAGATTCGGGAGTAACAGCAGTTTATACATGAAGGAGCCTTCTACAGCTCTGTAACTACTACAAAACTACTACCAAGAGCTTCACACCTACATTCTTACATGGCTATGTAATCATAACGAATGGCAGTGTATGTATTTTACAGTTCAAGGAACCATCTTTGTTCTGGCAGTACTTAAGTGGGAGCTTGAGTTCGATGGGTTGAAGATTCGCTGAAGTTACAGGGAATTAAATATATGCCTGATGTTATTCTTCCGCTCAAGTGCTGAAGGAGGCAGGGATTGCTTTACACATGTTGGAGTGCTCTCCTGAATCCTTGCCTCAAGGCCGCTGTGCAGAAGTGTACGTGAGCCCTTCTGCACAGAGGAATTGCAGGATTGATAACAGCTGCCAGAGCTGCAGCTGTAGGTTGTAGGTTTGCTCTGCACAGGCAAAAAATGCAAACAAGGAAAAACCCCCAGTCCTTACTCCTTTGGATCTGCCACTGACCTGAAATGTGGGGTTGATGGAGTAAGGACTGGCAGATCTGGCTTGGAGGAGCTGCTGCAAGGTTTCTCACTCAGGGCTGCTACGTGTCAGCCCACTTTGTCCAAGAGCAACCCAGGGCTTACAATCATTGTAGACCCACTTTAGGCCAGTTATTCTAATTTACTATCTTTCCTTCTCTTTCCCCATTTATTAACCTTAACATGCCTTTTTACAGCTCCTCAGAGAAGTGGTGCCAGTGGAATGTTCCTGTGTAGAAAAAATTGCTTCTGAGGTACAGAACACAGCTAATTACAGTGCTACGATTAGCTGAATGCCCTTAACAGCGTCCAAGGGGGGAAATCATAGTGCAGCATCTGCTGTAACATATGCTTTTCTAGTTTCCAGAAGATAACAGTGAGCATGTAGGCTGCCATGGACTGTGCTTTCTGCCTGAAAAGCAGAGCAGCCTGCAGATGCTCCAGTATTTTCTCTACATGGACTCTGTTAGAGATGTCTGATGCTGCGTACATCTGTCAGGAGGAATTATGGTTTTTTTTTTTGGCTTTAGTCTCCTGCATGCACACAGACTTATAAAGATGCAATGGTGATTCAGATCCCATCGTTCCTGAGTGCACACTTCATCCATAGGTCAGATGTCACACCAAGAGCAGCACAGAGGTGACAGGCAGCACGGCACATCGCGGGAGCTTGTGCTTGCTGCTTTCTGTGTGAGGCTTTTTTCTTTCACGGTGCTGCTGGAAAGATGAAGTGCTTTTCTGTGTACTGTTTAGTGAACTAGACCTAAAGAGGCTCATTATTTTCTATCCTATAGATTAACTTGGCCAGAATAGTTGATATAGCCCTGCTAATATACCGCTCAATGTGCTGAGCTGTGTTAATTACTGTTGAATTAGAGCTGACAATGACTGAGCCAGCTTAGTCAAGTACTGCTTCCCGTTTAACACAAACCTTCAGCTCCTTTCCATTACTTGAATTTTTTATCACATTTTTAGCATTTTGCTGTCTTTTGCTTTAAGCAGGCCCAGAACTACAAAAAGAAATGCGTTTGTGGAGATGCTGTTAAAAATATGTCACTACAGTCACAAAGCAGCAAGTAGTAGGTAACTTGGGACCACATCCATCCTCCTGAGTACTGATTAATAGGAGAGTTTGTTTACAGAAAGTGGGTCTCTCTTATTTAGCCAATTATTTAACGATAGACTCTTTCTTCCCAGTTTGTCTGGCAGCATTGAGCTATGATTTGTGGCAATTCCTGACCAAAAAAAAGTATTAAATTTTTGGGAAGGGCTTTGGCCAGGGTATATAAATCAGTGATTTACCTTCAGTAAAGGCTGGAGGAAGGATGCTGAGAGAGAAAGAAGCCAGTGGCTCGTCTGTAAGCAGTTGGAAAATAATCTGAATCTGGTCAGGTCTCTCTACAATTGTCACTGTGCCTCAGGACTTCACTGTGTGTGCTTTCAGTGTAATGCCAGAGCTGTCAGTTCTTCATGAATATGATGACAGGATTAGTGCTCGTGTCGTTGTGAATTAGGGGACAGTGACCATTTTGTGGCTGTTCTGCATCCTGATGTGGAGGCTGTGAGTGCACTGGGGAGTTAACCCTGGGCTCTCAGCAGTGGGAACAGCTCTGCAGGAGAGGATAAATTAGCAGATAAATTAGAGGGGAGTGGGATTTTTCCCACTTGGGCCCAGTATTAGTTCTCTGACCGACCCATCAGTTAAGCCTGGCTTATCAGTAACTGTGTGTGAGCTACACTGACAGGTGTTACGTGAGGCAGTGGGGCTCCTGGTCTGCAGCAACATCTGGGTGCCTGAAAGGGGCACTGAACAAAAAAGGCAGGCTGTGAATTCATACAGGTAGTTACACAGCAAAGCCTGAAGGCTGGCTAAGCTTTGAAGTAGGATGAGTTGTAAGCTTTGTTCACTAGATGGCAAACCCCCTGGTCTTTGATCCAGTAATCCGTGTGCCAGTTGGATGATTAATCCAATAATTAAGAACAGCATAGTCTTACAGTCCCTCTTCCTAAGACTTTCTTTCACCTTTTTATTTATTTTTTGTCTGTTATCTCAAAATGACAAAAGAGGGTGGTACAGCCTTTTGCAAAGAGGTCCGGGCCATACACAATGAGGTCTGAGCCTGGTTCCTCTGTCACTTTTAGCACATATTATGCACTGATTTAAAGACTGTTTTAAAATGAATTAAAGCCATTGTGAGAAATGAAGGGAGCCCTGCTCTTCTGGGTTGTGTTTGATGCTTACCTTGTTGAATTCAGGAAGAAGGCATTATTAAAGACATAAAAGCTGTCTCTGTATCAGGAGCTTAAAAACACTCCAAGAGAGACAAAATCTGTTGTGCTTAGCTGTTGTAATTTAAAAGCCAAATTCTGCTCATGTTTGTAACAGCATAAATTTGAATTTGATTGAACTCTGGATTAACATTGCTGCAAATGAGACCAAAATGTGAGTTCCAAAGTTCATAAGGTAAGAAGGAGTTTTGCACCCAACCTTGTTAATCTTACATATGGAAGCCCTGTGCTGTGGGATGACACCTTGGATAAAAATACCCGTGGCACATTTGATCTCTTTCAAATGGCCCCAGTCAGAATGGGTATTTTTGTTCTATCAGCAGATGTGGCCAGGTTGGTAAAATTCCACTAGGTTACACTTTACCATTCCCATGCTATTGGTGTACTGAGTGAAAAAAATAATGGCATGCTGCCTAGATCCTGAGATTTTGGTTCAAGTATTTCATGGACTTTCAGGTTCAAAAGGGCTGCAGTTACACCGAGTTTCAATTGCTACATAAAGCAGGACAGCATGTGAGATTCTGACAGTGCAGAGATGGATGGGGGACAGTCTAAAAAGACTGCAGTGATTTCAATAATTAAATATTGGTTTAACAGTCAATACAAGTTCATTAGATAAAAATAATAGCTCAAAAATTTTTGATAAAAAATCAGAAATGTCTGTACTATATTGATTTAAAAAAATTTTTTTGGGTCATACTATAAAATGGTTTGGAAAGCAGTTAATATTCCTGTTTTTCCTGGGAGTTCATTAAAGTAGAAGTTCTCAAATTAGACAAAGATATGTGAACTTGGAAGGGAGAATAATTCTGAGTCTTGGAGTTAATTTCAAAAAGTAGCTGTGTTATCCATCTTCAGCTTGTTCACTTTCTCACCTCTTCCACTGACATCCAAGAGGGTTACATTATTTCAAGGTCAATATTTCCAAGGGTGATCCTCTCCAAGGGAGCAGGACCTTGTGTAATTGGCCATCAGTCAGAAAATGCATTAATAATGATAAAACATGGAATGATTTCTGCTTGCCCTTATATAACTTACAAAGCATACAGCTCAATGTTTTTCCCCCAACTCAATGTCAAATTAATGGAGTCTGTCAGCTGTTTAGGTAATGAGCTAGAGCAGATATTATGTTTTTGGAGGAGATGTGTGTATGTTGCATTGTCAGGCCAGAATCCAGGAAGATTAATGCTTTCAACCATCTTGACAATCAGATTGTCTCCCTGAATATACAGTGCCCAGTAGCCCTAAAGAAAGACTATTTTGTAAAACCTTTTAATGATTACTGGCATAAATTCAAGAAAAAGACATTTGGATTTACACCAATATGAAGTGAAACTGGAATCGAGATCTAAATGATAGGCACTTTTGGTTTACTTGTGATTAGCCTCATATGCCTCTTTTTTCCTGTTCATTTATTTCTTTTTTTCTCTTCAGTTATCTTTCACTGGTGTGAATAAGGAGTCAGTGCAATGCTTGGGAACAGCCCCAGGAGATGACTGACCCCAATTCTTTCACTTTCTACCTGGGCTTAGCTGTGTTGTGTTTTTGCAGAGGTCAATAGTATCACCTGAGGTTGAAGAGCTGGGGCTGATACCAGAATTCCCTGCCTACCTATTGCCTACTCAACCACTGCAGGAGCAGCACCCATCTCCAAGGTGTGGTCTGTATGCTTCTTGTAAAGCTCGTGGAAGGAGTGAGACCCCTCCAAAAACGTGATCCCAAGTCATGCAAACTGCATAAAGAGCCATCCAGGGCAAGCCAGGGAGCTCTGGGCAGAGGCATGAACGTGGAGCCCAGCTCACCCTGGAGCTGGGTTCCTGGAGGCAAGCAGCTGCATCCATTCAGGATGCACAGCTGCAAAGCACCTCACCTATCATTTGGGAGGAGGAAATCCTTGCAAACTCATCCCTGGCTTTTAAAGAGCTTCCACAAAGGGAAGAAATGCTGCTGCCTGTAAGGGGAAGGGAGCCTGGGTTTGGTGCCTTTCCTGCTCAAAGGCAGCTTGGATTTGTGCCTCCCACCTTCCAGATGAGTGGTGCAGCTCTTGGCTGGGGCTTGAGCACCTGCAAGCTGCTGCCTGGACTAAAGGAAGGTAGGAGGTGGTTTTTCTTATTTTTTATAATTTGCTATAACTTTTGCTCGCTCTTCTCTTTTTTTTCTCTACAATTTCTGACTCGGATTAGCTGAGAGATCTTTGCTGCTGTGGCTTTATTGTGTTTCTCTGTTGTGCACTGTTATTGCTAATGTCCTTCTGAGATGTGTGCTCGTCCAGCTGTCTCTGGAACACTTCTCTGCTTCTTTTCTCATCAGCACACACTCTTGTTCTCCCACTGAGCTTAGCCTACTGTGGATGAAAGGAAGTGTTTTGTCAGGCTCACCAGGGCCAGTCTTGTTGGAATACCAGCCAAAGGAGGCTAAAGTTGACTCCTCAGATGGTGGCTGACATCACCAAAGCCCAATGAAGATGGCATCTTAGTGCAGTGCTTCTGATTACTTACTTGTTTGGATTTGGACTAATTATCTACTTGTCTATGTTAATTTGGGATGTCCCACTGCCCTTCTTGAGCTGTGTCCCCCCATGTACAGCCTCTCAGCTGCGCGTTCCCTGATGTGCTTCAGATCCCCTCCCTTGGCCCCCTCTGAGCTTCCTGCTCCCCCCACAGGCATTTGGGCCAGCAAGCCCTGGCACACTTCAGCTCTCTCCAGTCCCACCGCTCCTGCCCTGGTTCCCAGAGGAGCAGCTCCCTGCGGCCCATGGAGCTCTCCCTGTATATTCACTGCCTGGCTAGCAGGCACTGCTACCCTGAGACATGTAGGGGACTGGATTTTCCCTCCCTATTTCCAGCTCCCCCACAGCATCCTTTCCTACTCCTTTCCGTGCTAGTTTGCTCTGCTCACGCTCTCCTGCCTCCCCACACCAGCCCAAGAAGCCAAAGGCGTTGCCAGCTGTGGGTTTGGTGCTGCCCTGCCTGCCTCTTGCTGGCTCCCCCGAGCACAGGTGAAGCCTGTGTGTGAAGGGGACCTGGAAGGGGCTCTGGCTTAGGCAGCCAGCAGTTACCCAGATCACAGCAAGCACCCTTTGGCTCAACTCTCCTGTCTCCACCTCGTTCCTTTTGGCTCAGAGTAAGTGTGGGATTGTGCGCACAGCTGCCAGAGGAGAGCGTTTTCCAGATGAAATGAAGCAGAAGAATATGGGTGGTATAAATATCAGAAAGATGTTTCATGGATCTGCCCCTACTTTCTTTTTTCTCCTCTTTCTCAATGTGCTACGTGCCTTTCCCAAGGGCAGGCCAGCCACAGGATCCTGATCTTTCTTTGCTGTCATGAGGGCACTCCTTGGTGTAGCTGCTGAGAACGGGGCCAGTTGTATCAGTGTGGGATGTCAGTTGCTTTAAGCCTCCACTTCAGCTGCTTTGGGGTCAAATAAATGGGAACATGGTGCACTTCTTGGGAGTTCATATGTAATAGCTGCAGCTCCACAGATGAAATTTGTTCAGCACATCTCTTGGTTGTGAAAAATGTAGAGGTCAAGATAGTCCCTTTTCACACCTTTCCTCATTACTTTTTGATGTGTGTCTTGTTTGGATGAGCAACTGAGAAACTTAAAAAAGATAAGCAAATATTCTCTTAAAAAAAAAAAAAAGTTTTGTTGTCTTGACCTTTATTACATAAATATTTAATTGATTACCAAATCCTAAAAGATGGAGGGAGCGTCAATGCTCCTTATGTGTCCATGAAACCTTTGTACAGATTTGTATTCTGCTAAGGGGAGTAAGGGCCCAGAATGGAAAATAAAGCGAAGGTTTTAATTTGTGATAAAGAAAAACTAAAGCAGATGAGTGATTTTTAATTCTATACTTTTTAAGTTTGTGAGCTTCTGTGGGGAGTGAAGTACTTGTAGCAACAGGAAGTTATTTGTTTTTTTAAAATTTGTCTCTGATGTCAGGATGCCTTTCAGTTATTGAAATTGCATGGGTGTGAGCAATCTCATGAAAAGCAAGTTGGGCAAATTCAGAGGCCTGAAGTTAGTTGTGTGCATTAATCCCTCTGAGTTTAGGGGGATGAACGGTGAAGGTACAGCTACCCATGGATCCTCTTGTCCTGAAAAGGTCTTCAGAAGAGGTAAATACTTGCTGAAGCTGCCATGGGAGGCAGGTGTATATCCCATCCTCCATCTCTCCAGATGAAGTAGTGAAACCCAACTTTTACAACCCAATCCATTTGTCTAAGTTCAATTACTCCAAGTTCATGCAGATGTGACAGGTTGGAAATTGTCCCAGGGTGTAGTCTTACATCAGTCTTTAGATGTGACTTCTGTATAGTAACTGATGCAATTTAGGTGTGCAAAAGAAACCTGAGTTATGGATGGTCCAGGAAACTGCCTTTTTGGGCAGATTTTTTGGGAGAGCACTGGTTTAATGAACCAGCTTGTTGCCAGCCCAGATCTAACCAGATTGTCCTCGTGCCAAAGTCGAGGCAGATGGCTTGCAGAATGGAAGAGAACAGCAGGAAGTTTTTGCTGGTTTGGAAAGGCTCAGTCTTGATTCATAAATTTTGTTCCAGAAGAAAAGCATAAGCTGTTTGGGAAACAAAGATATGTCTGAGGCTCTCCTGTCCCCTCTGCCCCTGGCTTGGGATGTCATGGGAGAGCTGCACCTCAGCACAGGGGGTTCAAATGTGGAGTTATTCCACTTCTTCCACATATCAAAAGTGCAAAGGGAAGATCCCTCTGTCACCTCTCAGACTGGGCAGACCCAAGCTGATCCATTTCCCCTAAGGACCCTTTCATGGAAGAGCACTGTTAGTGTGGATGACAAGTCATTGCAGAGGGCAGGATGGCCAGATTTGTGGGATATTTGGAGTGTGGAGCTCCTCGTGCACCCAGTCATGGTCTGGCTGAGTGACGGGTGGTGAGAGGCACAGCTCATCGTCACTGAAACCAAAAGCACTTGGTATCAGGCCAAGATGTACCTGAAATGGAAAAATCTTTTGAAATCCCATAACAGTTATAGTCCATCCAAATGAAAATTAGCCTTGAGTTCAATCCTTAATTACCCTTGCTCATTAAAACTTAAGCTGTACACAAATGTTCTTACTCAGTGTGGCTTGAGGCCAGCCTTTAGATATGTTTAACGTTGCGAAGAGTGAGAAATGCACAGGGCAGAAGCATGAAGATGTGATGTAAAATGCAAACAACTACCAAGAACTTGCACCCTGCTGCCAATCAAATCAGCACTCACAAGACTGAGTCGGGATTCCATTTCCATAGCTTAAACACCCAGGTGCACCTGAAAACAGGACTTTCAATGCTGTTGGGATAAATCCAACATCACCAATACCTGAATAGATGGGAAAGCAATAGCAAAGTTTTACACAGTGCTTTTATATTTAGCACTTTCCAGTCCTTCAAGCATCCCTCTTCACAGGCCAGTGTTACTGAAAGTTAAGAGCTGAGGCATCTGGAAGCCAGCTCTCTCATCAATGGCACATGGGGAGTTCAAATTATATTTTAATCACTGGCCCTTCTTTATTTTACAGGGGTAAATAGTGATTTCTGTGTGAGCTGGTACTTTGGATGCTCAGCTCTGCTCCTGCAGGCTCAGATGTGATGCCACAAGGAGCACATCCACAGCTGGGTCTGCTGCAGCCCTTTCAAGTCTCCAGAGTAGCCCATTGATTCATCTGGCCCTCACATCCTCAATTTCCCTGGCTGTTTTTTGTATTAAGAACCTGATGTTAAGCTATCTCTAATAATTTCCTGCCTAGTAGGTCAGGTACATGAATCCCAACTCAAAGACATTGATATTTGTGTTTCTGTACAGGAGAAACATCCGTTGATGCAAAGGAAACTTGCCCAACTAAATTAAAGGATCAACCAGCTCTGTTTGTTTGTCTGCAGTGCTAGTTGCTCACAAGCTCCCCTGTGTCTGCACATCTGTACTTTTTCTCTAAGGACTGATTCTGTACCTCAGCATCCTCTGTGAATTTTCTTCGTGCCTTCCACTGAAATACTTTGGAATTAAAGCACAAGTGAGATCACCCCTCTATGCTGTGATGTCGTGTTACTACTCTTGCAGTAAGAAAAGCCCAACACAGTGATCTTGAGAAAACATTTATGATGTATATAAGTTTAAATGCATCCATTCTATTTTCTGCTACAAGGAAGTTGTGATTTTATTTTTTTGTCTCCTTGATTTTTTTTTATGTTGGTTTTCAGATCTTGTCATAGTAGAAAAGTTGCAAATGAAGGCACAAGTTTTACAGTTTTGTCTTTTCAGATATTTTTTTTGCCTAGAGACCCCACAGTGTAATGCGCCTTAATTAATGGAAAGCAAGAATGGATTGCATAAACTCCCAGTGAATATTGTCTTAGCAAATTAAATCTGATTTAATGCTTTAAGCCGAAGACATATTTGCATAGCTAATGAAACTGATTAACTTGGAATTAATTTGCAATGTTTAGTCATAAGGCTTAAAACTAAAGTGATGTTAGTAATGTGTTGATTATTATTAGTACTCAAGATAATCAGGCTTGCTAGATGATTAAATGTAAATACATAGTAAAAAAATTGGTTCAGGTTAATAAACAATTTCAAATAGGAAAATGCCCCATGATGATAAAGTGAAATGAAGGAGTGTTAATTGTACAAGCAGAAGTTAAGAAAGCTCGAGTTCCCCCTTGTCTGCTGGAAGTGGGTGAAAAGCTGCTTCTTTTTAGCTTCCCTGTGATTTGATAATGATTTCTTTGTGGTCTGTGTTACACTTGTGCCCGGGAACACTCAGTTTGAGCCATGGACCTGACGTACCCAAGTGCTGTACAAACAGATCTCGGTGAGCACAGGGAAGTGTGGGCAGGAGCTAATGGGTGGAGGAGATGGTTTGTGTGCATGGACAGCAGGGACCTGGGTTTGCCAGAAGCTTCAGTGCAGCTGTGATTTTTTTTTTTTCCCCTTAGTTCTGCCAGATTTGTAGGAAAGTTTTGCAAGGAAAACAAGTTAGAGGCTTTCAGACGTGTATTGCAAAATCCCCCTTAAGATAAGGTGCCTATTGGACAAAGCATGGAAGTGCATGCTTAAAAATGAAGTGGTGGCTGTGCTAAGAGGCAGTACAGCTGACTTGTAAGGATGCAGAGGTTGCCAGTCCCTTTGCATAAAACTGGCTATTTAAATAGGAGTTTTTTCTGTGCTTTGAGTTTTCCTAGTGTGAGAGATCAGAGTTGACTAGACAATTTCTTCACTTGGTTACACTAATGTAAATACCAATTAAATGGATGTACAAATTTGTTTTCATACAGCTGTGAGCAGAATTTGACCCAGAGAATCATCCTTTGACCCCACATTAGCACACTCTTATGCTTTGTCTATGAAATAGGTGAAAGAAGTATAAATCAAATCAACTTTTGCTCATCAAGAAGAGGAGCTGCTATTCTGAGTTCTCTCAGATTCTTTCTCAGGCTGGAGTGTCCACAGAGCTTATAAAGGACTAAGACAACATTGGGGGATGGCAAATATCCTCCTCTGGGTCTGATGAACATGCCAGTTTGGGCCAGCTGGCTGTGTGGCCAATGTGCTGGGGTCAGTGTGAAAGATCATGTGAACTTTCCTCACCCACTCCCTTGTGAAATCTGTAGTAAGCTTTACCTACGTGTCCAAAGTAAGACCAATGGTTGTATGACTGGTTTTGTTTCCGAAGGTGCCGTGGGTAAAAACGAGTGTATGGTGATGCACGCGTGGTGGGTGTCAGCAGCAGGGAAACAGATGGAAAGTGCAAGACTGCCTGTTCCATGTCCTCTTGCATCTCCTCATCGTGTCTCTTTACGCTTCAGTGGCTGGGTCTCATCCCTCTGTGACTCTCTCCTTCTCCAAGTCTGAAGATGTGTGTGGTATGAATTTTTTGTTTTCCTTTCTGTTTCGCTCTCCTTCCTTCATACCACTAGATTTTGGTTCAGATCATTTTGACTCCTTAAGATGAAGTTTTGCAATGCCTGTGGCTTATAATCCTATCTCTGTTATGGCTGGTGGAGTCGTGATAGCCACAAGAAAAAAAGCTAAATTTAACTAAGCTGAGGAACCCTTCCTGCACAGTATCACAGTGTGCTGTCACTCATTCTGCTATCTCAGGGGGCCTTCCCAATAGGATATCATCCTTAATTCCACAGGATTCTCTAGGATCCTGGGCTGCCAGTAGTTAACCAGCATAAACATGAGTTTTCTAGGCTGAGCAGCAATGTTGTGCAGCTCTGTCATCTTGGTAACTTAGCAGGGGTCTGGTTACATTCACATCATACAGATCCTCTTCTCACTCCCTAAATCACCTTTCAGAGGTGACAGCTCTGTCCTCCTGGTTGATGCGAGTGCATTCATGGGATGTTTCAGGAGCTAATGCTTGTGTTTCCTGTGGAATTTTATGTAAGTGAAGAGTGACCCAGGGCTGAATAAGGACAGGGAGACGTGTCCTGGTGTGAAGTCAGATGGCCCAGATTGTGTGGGCACATTGTGTGGCTCTGCCAGATGCTTCTGCATGGCCATCTTCGAGTCTGTCAGCTTTCTCTCCACCAAATGATGGCAATACATCTTCCTCCATGCCATCGACTTCAGGGGTTTCATGTTGTCATTTTAAAGTTGCTGCCGCGACGATACCCTGGCCTCTGGCTGGATGTTCTAGGTCCTGCTGTAATAAAATAATATGGCTTTCACACATCATTCACAAGGGGCACCGGCTTCCCTATGTCCAGGGAGCCCTGGAGGGGTACCATGTGTGGTAACCTTGTTCCATGAAAAGGTATCAGGTTTGAAATATTGCCCAAATGCTGCCTCAATATAGCCCATGTGTGACCACATGTATGTAGCTCACAAGGGGTGCCCAGATTTTCTTGTTACAGCAAAAATTGAAAGGAATTGTAGTGAAAACTACTTAATTCAGGGCAGAATCAGACCCATTGTGAGGATCAAGATGTTGTCATATTCAGGATAGTTCTGTACATTGATAATGTTATTAGGAAAAAAAAAACCCCTCTATTGCCTCCTTTACTGCATAAAATATTTAACCTTACACTGTGGATAATGCATGAGAACTATGGTTATAACACCAGTTTTCTGCTTATAATGTAATGGTGTTCTTGGTCAGCATCCCTTGATGTTTTACAGCCAAATTGTAAGTCCATTTAAATGATTTAGCACACCACAGCTTGGTTAGTAAGCACAGGTAAACAAGTTCTCTGGGAAGATTTAAACTATAAGACAGTCACTATAAAGTCTGTCAGAAATTCATTGCACTTCACAGATGGAACAGATAAAAAAAAGTCCTTAACTGCAGACAGCAGGGAAAGAAAATCCTAAATTATCAAGATGCAATGAAATCCTCTTGCAGGGTACAAATTGTTGGAAAAAAAAATTATCGATTATTTAAAATAGAAGATGAAAACTGGTCTTGGTGGCGAGCTATTTTATAAATTTCCAGATGACCTGTCCCCAGTGGGTGGTTATGTTTGGGTGGACAGTGAAGGGGAACTTATTGTAATGACTTTTTGTGCTGCCAAAACCTGCCACCCATCCACAGACTGAGTAGTATCTGTTCTGATAGTCCCAAGCAGTTAAAAATCACATGTAGCTTTCATGCAAACCTGTCCACCGTGAAAAAGAGTAAATGTCAGGATTTTTAATTTTGTTTCCTATTGTTTGGCTTGTAGGGGTTGCTTTTTTTATTGCTCTCCCAGCTGCTGTCTGTGACCTTGAGCATCAGATGCTTATTTTGTAGACGGTGAGGTGAAAAATACATCAGCTATTGGAAGATTTCCCATTTAGTCAATCAAGATGACAACATTAAATTGAAAAGGAGCAACAACAACCACAGTTGCTGGCTATGAGCATGGACTAGAAAATTTAGAGCAAGTGATCGTTTTCAGAGCTGTGAAGTGCCAACAAAGTATAGAAAAGCAGGACAGAGCCAGCGGAGAGGCTCAGAGCTGGAGGGAAGGAGCATCTGTGAAATGGCTGTGAAAGCCACGAGTCTGAAATTTTTGGAAGTCTGTAGAGCTACGGTTGGTAAAGCTTTGCCAGTTAATGCTGGATCAAGATCTTAGTTGTCCTCTTTAAATAGGAGTCCTTTTTCTTAATGAGGGGCTGTCCTTACAGACTAGCTAAACTACAGCAGTGAACTTGCTCTTGGTGCAGATTTATCGTGGTGGCCCAGAGTGACTCGCTGGAGTCAATGATGTTGGTGTCTGAAATCAGTGCTGTATCTGATTCAGAGCTCCTGGCTTCATCCTCCAGTTTTGTTGCAAGCCAGACTTTGAGGGTCAGGGAAATGGAATATCATGCTTAATGTAATAAGGTTTAGAGGGAAAAAAAAAAAGGAAAATACTTCTGTCCTTTAATCCTGAAGAATTTCTGGTTTTACTATGTTGCACTGAAGAATTTTACTAATAAAGAATTAAATTACCCCAATACCATTGCTCTTGCAGGGAATTTTAATAGCCTGCCAAGTTGTACTATGTTTAAAGGAGAAACTTTTCTGAATTTATGATCCTCCAACACTGATCTTGATCTGGAAATATGGGAACCAAAGTGCCACCTACTATGTTTTCCCTGATCCTTTATACAAGCAGATATCAAGTCCTTTTTTTGTAAAGAGACTTTCCTCCCTGCATAAGCAGTTCCTAAGTTAGAGAAATGAGAGGCTGAAATATTTTTTTGCTTCATGACCCCATTGCTTGCCTGAAAAGAAAGCAGACCATTTCTCTATCTAACTTTCAACTTTCTTCTGCAACACTCAGACAGTAGATGGGCATGTTTTGTTGAGTTCTGGGCAGATTTTACCCGCTGTGAAAAATGGATATAATGCTCAAAAAGATCAAGTAAACAACTCTGCTGGCAGTAGGTGTTAAATGGTTTCTGAATTCTGACTGTTGGCTGGCTGGGTGTTGACTCAGTGCAAATAAACAGAAGGCTCTTCCCAAAATCTTCCTGTCTGTTATTTGTAGTGCCCCATTGCCTCTGCTGCAGGAGTCCTTACGTGGGCATCCTTTGCTCATGCCATGCAGGGATATTTAGACTGAATTCCTCTTGAAGCCGAAGTTTGCAGTAAAGTTGTTTTAGGATGGCAAATGCAGCGAGATCTTTGACTCTGTAAAGAGATCTGAGAGTTTAGGTCTGTGTTTGTATGAAAATTGCAAAAAAAAGGCCTTGAGCACAGGAAAGGTAACAGTGACAAATAATTGAATATTAAAATCTATAGAGCTTTGTAATTTTCAGTTAAAACAAATTGCATTTTCATTTCAAATATCTGTTGATGATGAAACGGATTTATGCCCTCACTAAAGATCCATACAGCAATCCTGACCCCTCTGCTAACACCCACTACCTGAAACCCATGGCACATCAAAGCAGTGCATCTTTCTGAAGTCTGCAGTCGTGCCTTTGCCTGGCTGTGCTTGCTTCCAAGGGACTGTGCTGCAGGGACAGTGGGAGAGCTCTGGCTTTGCTGCTGCAGACTAACACAATTTGTGCAGGGCACGAAAATTAACTGGCTAAGCAAGCTGAGACTGTATTTCTTTCCCTGCTGAAAGGAGGGACATAAAATTTCATGCTTGTATTTGTAGGCTTTGTAGCTGTGGAGGTTCTGTTTGCTAAAATTTGAAAAAGTAAGACAGTAGTAGGCAGCTGATGTGGTTGGATCTTATTTCTATAAAGCTGTCGATTCTCTTAATGCAGTAGATGTTGCCATCCCATGATTATTTGTTTTTGGTGGTCCAGATCTTTGTCACTGTGGAGTTTAGGTGGTGTTCAGCAAGAGAAGGTGATGATTTCTGCAGTGACTGGAAAGTAAATTGTTGATAAGAATATTCCTCAGCTGGACTCCCAGTGGCCCAGGGTCCTGCCCAAGGACCACAGCCTGCAGCCCTCCTCTCCCTGCACTTGGCCGGCTGGAGGATGGCAGGGCTGTTTGCTGCCTGGATGGTGCTTTTGGTAAAGACAGGGTCTGTTTCCAAGACGTTTTCTTCCTTCCTTTCACGATTCCCCTCCCATCCACGCCCCTTTTCTTCCAGGGTAGCACACAAGGAGTTTTACTTGGCCAAAAAGGTCTCATATGTGCACACGTACTTATTTTGTCCTTTTTGGTCAGCTGAAGCATGCAGAGGCATATTTGACTCACCATTTCTACAGAAAACACGTAGAACTGACTGCTGTAGGAATTGCCTAAAGTCAGATTTAAGGAAAAGAATAAATCCTGAATGTTTGACGCCCATAATGTGCTGGAATTGGATTGGGAGAGCAACAGTTCATATTTCAATCTGTGAAGGGATGTGCTTTGGTGTCAAATCTAGGTGAGTGGAATTCATGGTTCGTGTATTAAATCAGGTTTATGCTTATGTCATGCCAGTGTCCCTTTGAGGATAACCAGAGCACAGCTCTTGCTCAATAATAAAGGTGTAGCAGGAAAATCTGGTCCCTTACAAGTGGTATTAATTTTGCTTTTGAACATTTTACCATTTCCACTGCTAAGGATGGGATAGCAGATGAAAGAGTTCAGCAAACCTTATTTCTCACTGATGTCTTTTCTAAGTAAGCACAGTAGTTCAATTTGATTTACTGCAATTTTTTTTTCCTCCCATGGAAAGATTATAAACTAGAGAGCATACTGACTGGAAGAAAATGGCTGCTAATCTTCTGAAACTAATGTTTAATCAGTGATGGAAAGAAAATAAGTAACTAAAAAGCTTCATCCAGCTAATTAAATAAAGCTGGTTATTCTGCTGGAAACAGTTAATGAACCTCAAGTAATAAAATTATTTTCAGAATATTAAAGCAGGAAAAAAGTGATTACTTATTTAAGACTAAATAATTACAATGTATTCTTCACTATAAGAGGTTATAGATGCCAAAGACTAAATAACCACTGTGCTTCTGATTCTCCATAAAAAGGGTGTTTCTCAGGAATTATTACATCTTATGTCGAGCTTGCACTAAATTTTCTTCTCTTAAGGTAATCTCCAATGATCTCTAAGGGAATTTGCCTCCCTTGGTGCCTGTTATTATTCTCCCTTTTCGGGACTGGCTGTATTTGATTGCCTGTAAAATGAGCTGAGATTGTGTTAACTGTGCAGAAGGGATGGGGTGCAGTGGTTCCAACAGTGGCAGGAGCAGCTCTGAGGAGAGCCCTGGCTCCTGCTCTGCTGCTCAAACACTGCTGGGGCAGCCCAGTTTGGCCTCAAATCCTGCCTGGGCTGCAGCTCAGCTTGCCTCTGAAATGCTGCACATCCCTCTGTTCCCAGATTACAGATAAGGGGGAATTTCTCTTAGAAAGCCAGGCTGTAGCCTAATTTCCCCTGCAAGTGCTGCGAGCTTCCATTTTGGGACCAGAGTCTCCTTAATGCTGGGAGCTTTGGAAAAAATCCTGCCTGGCTCTGTCTTAATAATCACTGTAATATTTTTTTCCTTTTAGCATCTGAGAGCTGGCACTTGAGGTGGTTAAAGAAACCAAATTCCAGAACCCCCAGGTTGGGAGGGGGAAGCTGATGCAAAGCTGCCATCCCAGCCAGCTCCAGACAAATCACTTTTATTTATGAGGCACATCTCTGAGGATGGGGCAGTTCAGAACAGCCTGTCCTGGGAGGCATCCCTGAAGGAAAGCATTCTGTGCCTGCTCTGCTGCCATGCTGGCACTGGCTGCTGTGTTCTCCTTGCTGATTTAAGAGCCGCCTCTGCTCCCTGCTGCAGGCAGGTACAGCCCAGCCCCTGTGCCCCATGAGTGGTGGGTTTGTTTGGCTTGGAAAGGCTCTTTGGTGAGGTGGGAAGGCTCTCTGGTGGTCCAGCTCTCACCTGCTCATCTCTGCAGGGCTCAGGCTCAGTTTGGGGGCTAGAAGGCCAGAAAGCTGTGTACATTGGGAAGGAATGGGACTGGCATTCCACCTGCTTCCCTAAGCCTGACTCAGCAGCCTTTCCCATGCAGGGACATGAGATTAAACCCACAAAGGGCAGGGCATGTGCTCTGCTTCTCACTCCTTTCCCTTATCTGAGTTACATTCAGTGCCCCACACACACCCTTGCTGTCTGCTCCATTCCCTTTGCCAGAAGCAACCACCCAGAATGTGGATCTGGCTCTCATGATCATGGAAATAAACATCTCAGCCATTTAAAATTATATCTTACACTTGAGAAAGACATGCTGAGGACAGAGAGAAACAATAGATTTAATTAGGCTTTTAAAATGTGACACATCCATTATATGTTCCGTTACAGCTTTAAAAAACTCTCGGTTTCTGTATAATAAATCTTGCAGGAGTGCTACCATTTAATTAAATGGGAGTCAGCACTGGGAACAATTAAAATGAGTTTATGCACTTTCAGGGAAACCCTATAGCAAGATGTGCAAAATAGCATACAATAAAATGAAAAATTAAGCCCTTAGTGGCTTTGAGCTGCTGCATATAAGAAATTTGATAAAAAGCATTTTAAGAAAGTAGGCAATTTTACAGTGTGGCAAGTAGTCTGTTCTGCCTCAAAGGTACCAGCCCATGTCCCTTGGATTTTTGCCATTGGCAAAAGACTCCAGATGGACATAGGCATCAATACTAATAAGTGAAATTCATCCCTGAAGAAAAAAAAAAAAAACCAAACATTTCTTTGAAGCCCTGAATAGGAGTGGATGTCATCTAGCAGAAAGTATGCATAAATAGGTGAAAAAGATATCTCTGTTCTGAATAGTTTCTGAGCTGCTTCAATCAAGAGTTTCTCTGCTTATGGGATTTAGTGAAGGCAAACTTAATTTTTAGGCTATGGTTTGTACAGTAACATATGTAAGCAAATAGTGATGCTATCTTAACTAGAACATGATAGATACATTTTATTGCATATTAAAATCCATTTCAGCATTGCATTCAGCCCAGGGTTTTTAGTGTGTTTCCCCCTCTCTGCCTCAGTATAAACAAGCAGCCTTGAAATGAACATCAAAACTAAATGGCATTGAATATAATGAAGCAACATTGAGTCTAATGAAGCAGAATTGCTATGTAAACAGGGATGCTTTTATCTCATTGGAATTTTTATGTCCTTGCATGTCTCTCAGCTACATTTTTGTAACCTGATTCTTAGGAAATGTCTGATATCTCTTTATGATTGTTAGCAGAGACCAAGACAGCACTGTAATGTGTGCTCAGCTGAGTGGTGTGAAAGCACCACATCGAGTTTGCTGTTTTAGAGGCAAAATGGTCATCACCCTCATCTTGTTACGGGGGGGGGCTGGCTGTAAAACTTGGTAATCTGTAAGTGTGAATAGGTCTGCTGAGAAGAACAGGTTGCAGACACTCAAGGATCGGGTGAAAGTGCCACTTGGAAGCTCCCTGCCTGTGAGCATTCCAGCCCTCTCCTTGTCTGTTAATGCCTTTGTGGAGGCACAGGCAGTAATAACACAAACAATAACACCAAACCTCATAAACCTTTCTCTGGACTGAGAACCATGCCTTCCACTGTCTTGCTGTAGCAGAAGCCTTAGCAGGGCACGAGCTGACCTTCCTCTGGCAGGGAGGAGTGAAACACCCAGGCACCTGCTCTTTGTCACCTTGGGCTGTTGCAGTAGCTCTGAGAAAGTCTATGGTTCCTCCACTGCAAATTAAAATACTAGCAAAGACCTCCCTGTAATATACTCTTTATTCCCACCTTCTTTGATTCTGACCTTGGAAGTCATGCTCTTTAATATATATTGGCTTGCACCTGAACATCCCCCACCTCCTCACAGATATGAGCTTTTTGCCCTTTTGGACAGCAGCACAAAATTCAGCATGTCAAGTTAATGTGCTGCAGCTCCTCATACAAGAGTTGGGTTGAGCAGAAGCAGGCGAATAAATGCAGCTCTTTGGCAGTGTTGGACATGGAAGTATTTGTTATTATACACTGATATACGATGCCCTTTCACATTCTCCACTTGGACTTAAAAAAAAAAAAATGATGGCAAAGTAAATTAATGGAATCTTGTCTGAAATGTAGTCACTGGAAAAAAGAGAAGGAAACCACTGTGATATCTATTGCTGTAAACTGTCCTGTTCTGTAATAGCTACTTCATCTAAAATACTATCAGCACTGCCGAGTCTTGCAGCTGTTCTTAAACCTCTTGCTCCTCAAAGTTTCTGTAGGGATTGTGTGGCTTTTATTTGTTTGCTTGCTTGCTTTTTCCCCTGAAAATTTCTGTTTCACTAAAACTTTTTTCTGGATCTTTGACCTGTTGCATTTCTCTGTGTGCTGCCTTTTAGTGGGGGCAATGCACAGAAGAACTTTGGCATAAGGTTTTTCATATCTGTGCATTTATGTAGGCTGAGAACTTGAGTCTTAAAATGTATTCCTCTCCACGGGTTGTTAAGTCTGCAGTCAGAAATTTAGGGGAATGGCTAGCTCGCCCAGCTTCCAAATATTGAAAAACCTCAAAGTAATGTAGCACATAACTGAAATCACATAAAGTTTGGATATGGGGAATGAAGCTTCTGGCACCTCATTTTCATTATGAAGATGGCAACAAGAATGGAAAATGTCACAAGAATAATTCACATGTGTTTGGTCTTTACTACTATAATTATCTAGACCTTCTTGCTTTGGGCTCCCCTTTTCCTACATAGCTCTTGGGAAAAGGTGGGTTTGGCTTTTAATGGCCTAATAAATACAAGTAATAGCTTGTGATTTGTTTAATATTTTGAACTGAAAGGTCAAGGGTAGGAAGATTAAAAAGTCACTGGGGGAAATGCTCTCAGTAAAAGCCATCTCTTGCTGGAAGTAGTACAGCTTTTTAAGTAAGCATAAAATCAGTTTAAGGCAGCTCCAAGGCCAAATTAAAGCAGAAAGGAGAATAATGTTTGTGTATAGATACTACCTGCTATAGAAGGGTAAGAGAAATGAAAAACCAGACAGGGAAATCATCCCTAGTATCCCCCATGGGGTCTCTGCAGCTCCGATTGTAATATTTTTGTTGGATTTTTGAGCATGTGCATCTCTCTGAAAGTCTGGGAAAGTGAAGTAAGGACTGAGGTGTTCTTGAGTCTCTCCTCTGCTTGCAAAGCCTCAGATGAGACTGAGTCATGGAGCATTTTATAAAAACCTACCTGCTGCCAAACAACTGTCTTAAATTCCAGCATCTGCCCACATCCCAGCTCCTCTCCCACGTCTGAGCACCCCACTTCCCGTCTCTTTTGAATGTGAGAGAGATGGAGGAAAAATTAAAGGACTCCTTTGTCAAAACTTTTTTCCCTGCTCAGAGGATGCTCAGTTATGGAGGAGCTGCCTTGCCCCACTTCTCTCCTCAGCAGTGCTGCAGTGTGAGTGATGCAGTAAAGCAGCTCTGATGATTCAAGGCTGCTTCTGCAAGTGTTATTTGTGCACTGTGAGAAATGGAGACCTGAGACAGATGGGTCCTTTTCTTCTCTCAAGGATACTCTGGAGAGTTCGCACATTTTCCTGGGGCCCCAGGCAAGTGCACTGCTTGCTTTTCTCCAAAATAGGCTCTTTCCATCATAGAAAATGGGATTGTGCCTGCAAAGATCTTGAAATATGCTATTAATTTTGCATATTTGTTCTGAGTGACAGTGTGGGAGCCTTTTATCTAGAATATATTTTCATTAAAGAAAACAGGCTGAGCAGACACATTATGGGGGTGTCTAGTTGTGTCTTTGGTAGGTAGAAGGCAGGTTTTTATCATTTTAGTGAAAATAGGTGAGGGAATAGGATCCGGGGCATCATTAAGAGTTCATTGTGCATTTGAGGAGAGCTGCTTTTTTCTATGATATGACCCTCTTGTAGCTCCGGTGAACGTGGAAGCACAACCCAGCTGTATGAGGCTGAGAGCTCAGGTGAGAGCTGCCCTCACCACTGCCACAGGTCTGCAGGTCCCAGTGAAAGACACTGGGGACCACACACGCAGCTGCTTGGTACTGAGGGTGTGGTTAATACCAAGTGTGGTATTTTCTCTCAGCACTGGAGGTGGAAATGTACCTGTAATTGTCATCCTCTAAGTTAAAAATGTTACCGCAACAGCGCTAGGTCATCCTGACCTTCTGCGGTGGAAAGAGAAAACACTACTTAGTGCTTCTTTTTTAGTTTTTTAAGAGCACCTATTTTTCCCTTGGATGTTCTGAGCAGTTAAAGCCAGCCCTCCCACAGAGTAGGATCATGCTCTTCTTATTTAGTTGCAGAAAACATTTACCATATACCACGGCAAATCACACAATCAATCTTCATGTTAATCATTCTCTGCTGGAAGCTATTTACTACAAAAACTTCTGAAATTTTCTTACTAGCTGGAGAGCTGACTGTCACAGCCAAAAGAGTGATTCATTGATGTTGTTTTTTTTTTTTTTTTTAATAAAACCAAAATTGAATGCTTTGAAACAGGCATGAGTATTTCAGATTAGATGGGTAAAGGCTGAACAAAGAGACACTCAGAAATTGTCTTCTTCAGTAGGGCTTCTCCTTTAATCCTCCCAGACCTAATTCTAGCTAGTCACTTGCCTCAGCCTGTGTTTGCTCCCACGTTGCCATTTAAATGACAGGCCTCTGGCGATTTGCATTCATCCTGTGGCAGTGGTTTCCTTAGTGTTGGCTCTGATTTGCACCAGCAGCTGTGGCTGTGCCTGGCTGTGCAGCTCCCTTCGTGCCCAGAGCAGAGTCTCCAGAGAAGGTTTCATCATCATACTGCCCATGAGCACTGTGGGAAGTTTTGCCTCTCATGCACAGCTACAGAGCTGCCAGCTGGTTATGTGATTTAGAAATTAAAAAGTTCTGCTGGGCCCTCAAAACCTGCTGTTTCTGGTTTTATTTCATATGAAACACGCTATCTCTTCTCTTCTGCTGAATTCAGGTCTGAGAAGCAAATGCTTAGAGTCCTGCTTCTGATTCATAGAATCATAGAATGGTTTGGGTTGGAAGGGACCTTAAAGATCATCTAGTTCCAACCCCTCTGCCATGGGCAGGGAGAACTTGCACTAAAGCAGGTGGTCTAGTGCTCAAAGCCTCATCCAGCCTGGCTTTATATACCCCCAGGGGCATCCACAACTTCTCTGGGCAACCTGTTCCAATGCCTCACCATCCTCACAGTCAAGAATTGTGGCACATACTCTTCTTCTAGAATATTTCTCCTCCTGATGAAAGCAGAGAGCTTTGGTCTAGTTACAAAATGTCTGGTGCCTGTCTCTGATGTTCCCCTGCTTCCCCAGAGCACTGCAGTTTGCAGGTGGGGGGGAAAAATGATATACCTCAAAATCTCTGTGGCTGGGATCCAGCCTGGTGATTTGTGCTGCAGATCTGCAAAGCCAATTGTTACCAAAAAGAAAAACCATCACTGTCTGCAACTTACCTGTTCACCTGCATGATATAACATGGCAGCAAAGGCACCGATGGAGTGGGATCCATCAGTGTCCAGCTTGTAGGAAACCTGCTACACGTGCAGAAAGCCTCAGGGGCCAAGTGAGGTTTTGTGCTCTTTTTGCAGCGCTGTGGAGGAACACCTCCACGTATGTGAGAGCTCAAATCTCTTGCTGTGCTCTGTGGCCATTCTGGCTGTGCTTACATGTAGAAAGGATAGAGAGACTCGTGCCAGTTTGGCTTTGAGGGAGTTGGAAGGAAGTGTCAGTGATTCACAGAAGTAAAAAAAAAAAAAAAAATAAAGAAAGAAAGGAATGGCAGGCATGTGAAGTTATTGGATGTCTGTGGTAGGTCCCTTCAGAAAGGAAATGGATACAACAGAACCGAACAGGGATTTCAGTTGTTCTGGAAGGGAAACAGAGACATTTGCTTTTAAATATGTATCTGGTACTGGGCTGTAGCATTCCTCACCCTCTGCTGCACTGTATATTTGATTTGCTTTCCAAAATCAAACAGCTTAAGGTTTGAGTCACCCTCCATTAAGCTGAACAAAATGAAAATGCCAACACTTTTGGAACGTGTTGGCGTGGGCCTTAAATTGGAAAACAAACATAGCATCGAGCTACCCTTCCCCATGCGAATGGAGAGAAAGAAGCTATTTAGTGAATTGGGAAATTTGGAGGACTGGGTCTTTAGCATTGCTCTCTGTGTTGGGGAAAAGCACCGGACAACAGATAACTTCAGTCTTTGTTGAATGAGATTTGTTTCTCGACTGGTTTCTGATGTTACTGTTCTTGCCTGCTTCTTTTTTATCTTGTTCGCTACTCGAAAGCTGATTCACAGGAGGAGGTCTGATAACTTAAAGCAGAATTATCTGGGACACCAGTGAGAACAGCTCAGCCCCCAGTGTGGGGGTGTGGGTTTCAGCCCCTCTCACCATCTGAGTGCAGCTTTTCTGGTAGGAGACGGAAGGAAGGTGGGAGAAGGTTTGTCCTAAAGCGTTAGAGCGTGCAGAAGGTGTTGTGGCAGGTGCTACACCTGCAGGCTCACCATTACCCATTATTGGATTCCCTCCTCCTCACCACCTCTGCAGATGGCCACAGCAGAACGTGCAGGCAGTAGGAGGTCTGCCCATCCAAAGGCATCTGGGAGGCTAAGGCTACAGGAAAATGATATTAGATTGTGAATGTGAAGCTGTCTGGCCAGAAAAGCACCGGAGGCTAGAGGTGAACCCCGAGCGATGTGGGGGAGGAGTGAGTGGGATGTCAGCAGGGGCATGCAGCGCTGGGCTTTCCAAGAGGCATGAGGTGCCTCACATAACCCTTAGTGCAAAACACGCTCAATACGGTTTCAGCAGGGTTGTGATTCCCAGCTTAATGAATTTAAGAGCCACGGTGATTGCCTCTGAAAGTAGCTATCAGTTCTCTCCTGTGCAAACAAGAGTGCAGGCAGTGCCTGAGCTGCAGTGTGGTCACGCTCGGTGCACCTCTCTGGGTGACCCAGTGTGACCAGAGCACCTCATGGCTGGGACATGGCCACGTTTTCTTTGCATGGGGGTACAGGGCAGGAGCTGCTGTAGGCCTCAGGGGGATGGTAATGGGACAAGTGAGCCCTCCGTGGGCTCAGACAGACCCCTTCTCAGGTGAGCTGGGCAAGCAGCTTGTACTTTGTCTTTTTTCTTGTGCCCCACCTTTCTTTCTGCATCGTAAAGAGGAACGGTGATGGAAAGGCACCGCAGCCTGATGGAGTCATGGACACAGGAGTAGATCTCTGCTCTGATTAATGATTTCCATCACTTAAAGAAGGGCATTTTAATGTTTTAACTACCCATTCCATAATGATCAGAGTTCTCAGGTTGTACTACAGGGCTGATTAATGCTCACCCCAGGTGTGCCAGAGGCTCACGTTTATTACACACGCTGCACAGCCATTAATCGGCAGTGCAGCGCGGGCTGTCATCCCCGATTGCTTAATTACATTGTCTCCCCCTGCCCAGGGCTTATGTGTGTTGTGCAAAGCCATAAATACTCCAAGAGCCCCATTTCCACTGAAATCAATAGGAGTTTTGCCATTGCACTGCGATGAGAGCTGTGAAAGTAAAATAATGCAGATAACTGTGACTTTCAAGTGGGAAGGAGGGCGGCAAAGGACGCATGAATTAGGGGAGATTTAACTTGGAGGAGATCTGAAAAAATTACAGGGTAAACTGGGAAGTGTTAAAGGAGTCTTAACAGTAGGAAAGATAGAAGGCAAAATGAAAATTGGACAAGAAGTAAAAATAAATAAGAGGGATTTCAAATGGATAAAGAATAAGAAGTGAACGAGGCAACAGGGATTCTGCAAAAATGGAAAGGGTAATTTTGCAGCAGAAGCAGCAGACGTCGTTGAATAAATAAATGAATTGTGTGTCTCTTTTCACAGAGGAGAATAGGAAAATTCAATGTATCAAAAGCAGGAAGGTTCCATGGCAAGGGACATCCATGTGGAACAAGAGGTGAAGAGCAGGAGTAAGCCCAGCACTGAGACAAACACTGGCCACCATGGCTCCCTTACTGGTTCTCCTGGGAATTTCCTCTGCGGTGAAGAATTGGTCTGCTCATCTCTCTGTGCTTCATCCAAGATGCTGCTCTTTTTGTCCAGTGTTTTGGTTGGAGGCAGGATCTGTCTGAATGTCTGGTCTGCTTCTGCAGCACTATAGTCACTGCTGACCACCAAGAAACTGCATTAGAATTACTGAATAACTTATTCAGTTTTGAGTGAAAATTTAGACAAAAGAAAAAAAATTAATTTTTGGCAGCTCTACCTTTTGCTTTTATCTTCTACAATAATTTGCTATGACAGATATTTGCCAGTGTTTGAGTCAGTCCAGCCCTAGATGTTTGTCAGCTGTCCATCAGAGAAATCTGTTTGACTCTATAACAGCAAAAGAAAAGTCTGCTGAAAATTACTTTGATGGCTAAATTAGCATTTGGTCAGTTTACAAATACAGAGACTGGCAGGATTTGGAAATATATTGGTCATTTGATTTTCTCTTGTCGTAAATATGTTTTAAGAGCAGCAGAATAAAGAAGGATGTATCAGATCTGAATGGGTATAAAATTTTTCTTGAGGAGTCTGTAGACCTAAACTTAAAGGTCTATTATTTTGTATCAGTAAAGGGCTGCTCAATGTGGTCATTATTTTTGCCACCTAGCTAGAACCAGGAAGAAATGTGAAAACATGAGGAGGTATCCTTAAGGAATTGACCTGAGAACAAAAAGCTGTAGAATTCAAATATTCCTATCTAGATTAAAGAAATAAAAATATCTTTAAGGATTATAGGTTAATATAGAAAGTTCCAAAAATTAGTTTGACAATCATACTAGCTGAGTATCGCTGATTCCTTATAAATCAAAGGTAAATAACTAGGCAGGCAACCCTGGAGAGGTTTCAAGAGAATAAATGAACATTTGTTGGGAGAGAATGAAAAGATACACAAAAAGAAAAGCAACAACAACAACAAAAAAGAAACAAAAAAGGAAAAGATTCAAGCTTTACAGGCTGTGGCTTGTAGCTGGAGCAAAACCAGAGTGCAAGGATGATAATGGAAGATGAGCCCAGGAACTGTTCAGCCTTGGAGCCTTGTTGCCAGGATATTTTGGGACCACATTGCCCTCTCTTTTTAACCAGTGTTAAAATAATGTGAGAAGTTTGATGTATGAGCCAGCCCTGGACAGGGGCAATTCTGGCTCCTGCCAGGGAAGGAGCAGGGATGTGGGCAATGAGCCTGGGATGCTGCAGCTCCTGCTGGACAGGGTGGGACTGAGCCCCTGGGAGAAGCTGGGCTGATTGCAGGGATGGGGGCACACCTGGGTAGAGATGGCAGCTCCAGAGATGGCAAAGAGCTCGATGTGAGGTAAAAGTATGAAGTGAGGTGGTACAACCTCATCCCTGCAGCCTGGAGAGACAAATTCAGGTGCTGTGGACATTGCATCCCTGGGATAATGATAAGGCTGTTATCATTTTTCTCCATTGGTGTTTTTCTTCCACTGTGGATGAAGAAGTATTAAAGCAAACCATGCTATTTATCTGTTTTAAAAAGCTGTTTTGACAAAGACCTGCTTACAGCACTAAGGATACATTTTCTTTTTACTTTCCAATAATAAATCTTTCATAAAATTAAGGCATTGACATTACATCTCTGTTAGGGTAATTTACTCCCCACAGTAATTTTGACTTAGTTTGTTCTACATGGAGTGATATTTTAATCATCCTTTCAGTGCTTATTGATGAGGGTTTGCCGCAAAAGATGAGAAGATTAGTTTAAAATTATCCCTTGTGAATTTAAAACAATAACGAGGAAGTGAACACAGTCTAAAACAAATTAAGAAATGTAATAGACTTAATAAAAGGCCGATATTTTATTCAACGTACAAAAATGACTGCAAGACTTGCTGTGGTGGGGCTGCACATACTCTTATCAAACTGTGTTCTTTTGTTCCTTTTTAATCGAACAGGCACAAATATCCCTCTCTCTAAAGGTGACTGATGAATGAAATAAATGGCTGATATTTTTTCCAATAATAAAAAAGTATTACCTTGACTCAGGCATCATATAAGACCTGTGCCTCATTCCTATACCCATCACCTGGGAATAATCTGCATTTCCTCACCCAGCAGGAGGACTCTGGTTTCAAAGCCTTGTCCTCATCAACTCTTGGTTCTTCCTTAGTGTGAGAGGGGTTAGATTTCTTCAAAGATTAATTAACTGCCAGGTCAGAGGGAGTGGAATATCTTCCTTGAATACTAGGATCCCTGCAATGCTGCAAGGATACTGAAGGGCATCCTTAGAGGCTGAAATTACAGCTTCAAAGAACGATTTATCTCTTTTCTTTAACTAAACGTGACACAGCCTCCATGATTCCCACAGTCCCCAGCACTGATGTTAAGTGGCAATCAGCCAGATGAAAAGAGTCATGGTGCCAGAGTCCTTGGATGGCTGAACTGTCTCAGAGGTTTGAGACCCTAGTTAGTCTCTACCCAGTGAGAAGTCTAGTAATCACAAGCTAAAAAAGAATATCACAGGGCAGTTTTTGCCAGTATTTCCCAGGCACTGAAGAAAACGTAGATTTAAAAAAATATTTCAGCTTTTTCCAAGGTGGGAACTGAATAGTTGCATGGAACTGGTTCTTCAAGGACATTCGTGACAGAAGAAGCTGAGATGTGAGTGTCTGCTCTGAGGAGCAGCAGAGAGCCAGGCATGGTGGCCAGATTCCTTCTTGCACTCTGTCTCTAAATGCCTGGATGGGGATGGAGTTAATTGTGGGTTTTTTCTACCCTTTCTGCCTTAAATTGTGGCTGCATCTTGCAGTGTCTTGCTAAACCACAGCTGTCTATATCTGTGCATGCGCCTGTACCTATATAAACGTACAGAAACTTGGCACCAACTGTTCTGGCTCTCCTGGGGTCAAGTTACAAACACTGTCACTGGCTCACTGTGTGATTTGTGAGTTTTGCTGAATTCTTCAGAACTGCTTGGGATTTAAGGCCCTATCTGAGCGTAAAATGTGATTAGCTACAGTGAAGTGACTTTTTATCTGGCTGATGCACCTTTCTTTCAATTTAGTTGATGAATGTGCAGTGTGAGGCTGGTCACAGGTGTTTCACTTGTGATCCTAGGGAAGCAGCTGGTGGGACTTTGGATGCGGATATAAAATGATTCGCTCTTTCTGCTGGCTACTGACCATGTGGTTGCTGTTGTGTGCTGAGCAAGGATGTGGAGAGGCATGGTCTTTGGACAGCATGAGTGGTGAGAGGTCTCACTCCTCATACTCACAACACCAGCGTGATGTTTTGGCCGGGGGAGGATGCTCATCAGTGGAGTGGCAATATCTTCAGTGTGCCCCGTTCAATCTGCGGGAGAAAACATTTTGCTGTGCCCTTTGCATCTGAGTTGAGTAATGAAGCCTTGCACTGGTTTAATTATACCTATTTACTTCGTGTGGGCACTGCAAGGCTTAATTAAACGTTTATGTATTTGCTTTGAGAGGCTCTTATGGAAAGCAATGTAAAAATTGCTACATGTTAATCCTTCCATTGATTCACATTATCGTGCCCTGGCGTGCTGACTTTAATCATCTGGGGGCTCATTGGATTGAGAGAAAATACTGGTGCTTGTCAGATGGCTAAACAGCACCCAAGTGTAATGTCCAGCAACCTGGACCTCTGTGGGCTGCAAAATACAATATTGTAGTTATCCAAAGCTGTCCCTCCATCCGCTTTTCCAGAGTAATGGATAGCAAGGAATTATTTACCAGATATTCTGCGTGCTACTTCAACTTAATTACGTCTCTGACTCGAACAGAAGGCGTATAAAGTGTGCCTGTGTGTTTCTGTGGAAGTCTTAAGCGGGAGGAATGGGTTTTGCCTGGTTTGCACAGCCTGTCGGGGACGGACCTCAGCGTACATATGCTGACGGCAATAAGATGATCGTTATCCAGCCCATGCCTCCTCTGTAGGTAGAGAGGTAGGGATGCCCCGAGGGTTTAATTCCCAAACTTTCATTTCCTTCCTCTATTTTCAGCTGCTATTAACTTTAAAAGCTTCTTTTTTTTTTTTTTTTTCCTTGCACAAGGAAGGATTATGCACAGCACTGGCACCTTATTACTCAGCTGGGTTCGCCGATTGGCTGAAACTCAAAAGCCTTTACTAGTTAGGCTAAAACATTAAAAATGTCTTTTGATAAATGATCTGAAGGGAAAATCAGGCAGATGGCTTTTAGGCCCGTCTCACGATGCAACTTTGCAGGGAAATAATAGTTTCAGTAATGGGTTATAGAGCTTTATTTTAATAGTAAAGTAAATAGTGGAGAGGGGTGAATCATTTAGGCTTTTTTGGGGGTGTTTTTTTCTTCCCTTCTGTATTTTTTTCAGATTTCTCTCCTTGAAATGAACTGAAGCACACTTTGAAGTGCCGTGAAGTTATTCTTTCTTCACTTTTTGTAATTGGTCCATCGGTTTTCTGCTGCTGTCTCAGATTTTTTTATGGGTGATATCCCCTGACTTTCCGCAGCCTGCTTCCTGATGGATTCATTTACTGTGTGTGTTGCAGGGGCAGGATTTATGTGCCTCAACCTGCTGCCTACAGCTAGAGATCCCCTCTATTATACTGGGTTTATAGGGTGAATTACAGCTGCTGGGAGGCTTTGTGGAAAATTGTAGGAAAGTTCTAACCAGCTCGTTTGGCCTCCAGAGGAATTAGGCAGATGCAGCTGGGATGCGCAGGTCTGCTGTGTGTGCTGGGAGGGCAGGGCTCCCTTCTGCAGAGCACCAAGGTGCCCAGCATTGGTCTGCAGGCATAAATCTCAACCCCATGGTATAGCTTTTTAGGCAGGGGTGCAGCTGGCAATTTGTGGCTGTTGTATGAGACACTAGGGCCAAGCTTTTTTGCCCTGCTGTATACAGTGCAGATGAGGAGGAGTTGTAGAGGAGCTGTATTTTCACATGTGTTTTATCACCCAGTCTCTAAGGAGCAAAGCCCTTTAACCTGTGTTCCACCTGAGCATTCCAGAAATCAAATCTCAAAGATCTTTAGCTGCTTCTGAATATCTAAGCCAAAAAAGTGCTACATATGTAGACAAAAGCATGATCCTGGGGATAACACTTTCCTCTTTGAAACATCCGCTCGGTCCAGCACTCTTCATTAAATAGCTGTTGGTGAAATCTTTGGAATAAATACCAGATGTAATTGTCCAGATGCTCTAACTTCTGCTTTTAGCAGAAAAAAATGACACATTTAATATATATATATATATATTTTTTTTTTAAGTAAAAAATGAGAAGTTAAGGTATGTTTACTCCAGCATGGTACTGATTCAGTGTGAGCTGGAGGACAGATAATGGGTATGCTGCATGCTTCAGCACACTTAATGCTCGAGATGATGTCTTTGTTACTGTCTTTTCATAGATCAATGCAACACCCTGTTGAGAACTGGATATAGAAACATGAAAATGGCTTACTCTAGGTAAGAGAGCTGGAGGCCTGTAGTGTTTCAAAGAGTCTGAAATCAGAAAAATTAAAAAAGGGCTCCAAGCTGCCAGCAGTTTGTTGTCTTTGGAGGCATTGTTGGTGTTGTTTTTTTTTTTTTTTTTTTTTTTTTTTTCCCAGGCCCCTCTCTCAGCCAGGGGCACAGCTTCTTCTGGGACCTGGTCCTGCATCTGCTGGACCACAGTGCCTCTCCCTGGCTGCCTCAGCAGAGCCAGAGGAATCTGTGCTAAATTAAATGTGGAGGAGAAAGAGAGAACATGAAACCTGAAGGAATGTTGTGTAGGGGCTGTGTAGGGAAGGAATGTGTAGTAGGGGGTCAGTCAAAGCTGTCATAGTTGTCCCAATTCTGCTGGCAGAAAGGGTAAAGATAAGAGGATTTTGCTAAGTCTTGTAAAATTACAGCGTAGAATAAAATGTAAGTTGCCTCTCATCTCTGCACTGCCAGGAACTGAGAGAAAAATGCTCCAGAAAAAGAAGTTCAGGTGAAACAGTGAACATGACCTCCTATGCTAAAACATGGTCTAAACATGACTGTGAGTCATTATCATCCTCAGTAAAAGGAGTTTTCTCCTGAGAGATGTGAGCTTAAAATATAAGGTCTTAATCTTTAAAAGGAATCCCTCTGGGCAGATCTCTTCTGTCAGCCTGAACCCCTTTGATTTCAATAGCCCTTTGTGGTGCTGGACACACCAGTCTAGCCAGAGGTTTAGATTCCTACTACACATGGTATAGTAGCTTTTCATACATTTTGATTAAAAACCCCGAAACTCTTAACCTCAAATGCTATGGGTTCTTTATTTTGTTTTTTTTTCCTCCTATAGTTCACTCCTTTGTGTAGTCCTTGGTCCCAGTCCTGGTCTTCCTCAGGTGATTGCAGGCACTGACATTTTATTTTTGGATCATGTAACGGAGATAAATACAACAGGGTGGTAAATTAAACTTCACAGGTAATTTCAGACTGGAGACGCCAGTCAGCACCCCTTCTTTTGAGAGTATAGCTCCACTTGACCCATGAGGGCATCTCATTTTGTGTCTATAGAGGATGGCAGCTTGGCCAGGCGTAGAGCATCCCATGGCACTTAGCACCTGGAAATACCCCGTGCAGTGGAGGGTTGGTTCTGTAGCACAATCACACTTTTTGCCTTCTAAGACTGATAAAAAGTCCTTGGGAATGATAACTCTGGTGAGCAGCAAACTTTGGAGATAAATGGTACATTGACTTTGCCATTTGCATTTACTGTGCAGCTTGAGATGACTTTTAATTATTCAAAAGAGGCAGAATGTTAGTCACATCTATCTTTGTTCCTCCCCCTAAAGCAAACCCACTCTGTAAATTTTCCTGTGACCACTATACCAATATTTCCCTGTTACAGCTTCTCTGACTTTCACTTCATTTTTTTTCCCTTTCCTTTGAATTTTTTTGTTAGATGTTTGAGATGCAACAGAATTCAGCTACATTGAATTTCTTTCTTATCAGCTAACTCAGAGCAGATTGATCAAGTCTGTTCATGCAGGGAACAAGGAGAGGAACATAAACACTTTCCAGAGCTACAGGCACATATCTAGAAAAACAATGTAGCAGTGAAACAGCCTCTCAACATGAGCATTGAAAAAGCTCCATCATATTTATTCATGTTGGGAAGGAATGGGTGCTCACAGTGTCAGCCTGCACACACGTACCTGGCAAGGGGGATGGGAGGGAAGGTAATTCCTCAGCCTGTTTAGAGACACCATCTCTGCATCTCTTCCCTTTGGCATCCACTGCTGCCATCAGCATGGGCACCTTCTTTCTCCTTTTCTTTGTAAGATAAGGCATGTTATTTATTGCAGTATTAGCCAACCTTTTGGAAAATGCACTGTGAGAAATATGCAAAGCAGAAGGGAACTGAGTTCTTGGTGTCGGGTTGCAAATGTTTTTGGCCATTTAAGTACAGAATGGCATTTGTTTGAGGAGCTTTGAAGGAAATAATGGAAATCATACAACCCTAAGAAAGAATTCAGATTTTAATTGCTCAGGAGTGAGGTGCTTCATCTTGTAAGAAGGAAGTGGTTTCAAATAGTTATTTCATGTCTATGAACAATCCTCCCCCCACCAAAAAAAACCAACCAACCAAAAACAAAAAACAAAAAACAAACAAACAAAAAAAAAAGGTAGGAAAGGAAAAAAAAATCTTAACAGGAGATTTAAACACTGCAAACCATGTGGTGGTGCTAAAGTTACAAAAGAAGGATCCTCGCAGACACACTCTGACAAAATGTGCAGAATGTGGCCAGATGAGATATGACAACAAGTACAAATTATAGCAGTGGCAAACCAGTAAACATGGAAATCTGAGTAAATCAGTCATTTCAGATCTATTTGCCAGACTGTGTTTATCCTCTGCAAAACCTCACCATCTCCACGGGAAGCACTTGAGAGCAATCTCTGCAGGGCATTGGCTGGGTGGAGTAAGGATCAGGATATTCCACAGCAGCCTTTTTGCAGACATTACAGCTGATCTTTAAGCCTAATTGAAATGAATAGTGATGATAACTGCATCTTTTTTTTTGCGATTTGAGTACCCACTTCCCACTTTGAAATTGCTACACAAGAAGACATTGAATACTAGGGATAGACATACACAATCTTTATGGTTTAAAAGTAAAAAAACTGTATTATTTTGTTTGTTTGTTTATTCCTCATCCTAAGCTACATGGATATCTTGATATTTTGCAACAAAAATAGTATTTTTAACAGATGTCAGGTTGGTTTTTGCCCCTGTGACTCCGTCAGTACAGTCCCATCAATTTCAATGGAGTCCCTCTTGCATGTGACAGTGCAGGATTTGTCCTGCAATGTTTTTTTTCTTATTCTTTCTGTCCCACATTTCTCAAATTGAGAAAGGGCTTTGTTGAAAGGTCAGCCCTATGAAAGACCAAGACTAGAATTTGTAAGTTAGTTTTCTCTCTTTCTCTCTTTCTCTCTTTCTCTCTCTCTCTCTTCTTCTCTCTTTCTCTCTTTCTCTCTCTTTCTCTCTTTCTCTCTTTCTCTCTTTCTCTCTTTCTCTCTTTCTCTCTTCTCTCTCTTTCTCTCTTTCTCTCTTTCTCTCTTTCTCTCTTTCTCTTTCTTTCTCTTTCTCTATCTCTCTTTCTCTCTCCTTTCTTCTTCCCTTCCTTCCTCCCTCCCTCTCTTCTCTTCCCTCCCTCTCTTCCCTTCTTTCCCTTTCTTCCCTTCCTTTCTCTCTTTCCTTCCTTTTCTTTCTCTTTCTTTTCTATTTTTCTTCCTGATGAGTTTTAACCACCTAAGTGTAGCCCTGGATTTGTGAGCTGGTTACAGAGGTTCTCAGTGATGAGAGCTGATATGGGTCAGTTAGCCTTTTAAAATATATTCTGTGACTTTTTTCTGGGCAGAATAATTGCATTCAAAATCCATGTTTAACATTCATTTTCAGGCTTGCAGCGAGGCACACTGTATGTGCCATGCCCTAATTTGTACCGCTCTGGGAACATTTCCCTTGTCTCAACACTTGATGTTGGGTTTTGTAGACAGAAGTTGAAGATCTGAGCACAGACCTGTTTCTGCCTCAGACTTCCTGTGTAACCTTGGGCCAATTACTAAATCTCTGCGTATCGGTTTTTCCTTCTGTAAAGTGGTGACTACAAAACCTGTCACAAAGGCACCTCGGGCTGAGCAGATTTAGACGTGGATGGAATGTATCTTGGTGTTAACATGATATCCATTTTTCAGTAGACTCACCAGAAGTCTTCCTTTTTTTTCTTTTTTTTTGTCCTTCTTCCCTCTGGCTATGGAGTTTTCCTACCAGATGGCCTAGAAATGTTTGTAGTGTTCAAGACATAGCGGGGCAATACTGGTTTTGGTGGTATTCTTTCCTTATGATTTGTATATTCTGAATTACCTATCGACTTCTAATGAACATTGACCTGTATTTTTATCAATCATCTGTGAGTGCACCCTCAGGAATTTGCTGATGACACCAGGCTGAGTGGTGTGGTTGACACATGTGAAGGATGGGATGCCATCCAGAGGGACCTGGACAAGTCTAAGAAGTGGGTCAGTGGGAATCTTGTGAGGTTCAACGAGGCAAAGTGCAAGGTCAGGGCAAACCCTGCTACCACCACAGGCTAGGGGATGGGTGCATTGAGAGCAGCCCGGCCAAGAAGGACTGGGGGGTACTGGTGGATGAAAAGCTGGACATGAGATGGCCACGAGTGCCCTGCTCACAGCCCAGGAAAACCTCTGCATCCTATGCTGCATCAACAGCAGTGTGGCCAGCAGGGCAAGGGAGGGGATTTGGCCCCTCTGCCCCTCACCTGCTGTGCTGCATCCACCTCTGGGGTCCCCAACACACACAGGACACAGACCTGTCAGGGTGAATCCCTCATGAAGAGGATCAGAGGGATGGAGCACCTATCGTGTAAGGAATGGCTGAGACAATTGAGGTTGTTTAGCCTGGAGGAGAGAAGACTCCAGGGAGACCTTACTGCAGTTTGTTAGTGCTTAAAAGGGACTTATAAGAAAGATGAGGGCAAACATCTTAGTAGGGCCTGCTGTGATAGGACAAGGAGAGGGTTTCAGACTAAAAGAGAGTATATTCAGACAGGATGTAAGTAAGAAACTTTTGGTAATGAAGTTGCTGATCCACTGGACCAGGGGGGGCAGTTGCCCCATGCCTGGGAATAGTCAGGGGTGAACCTGGCTCTGAGCAACCTGGTCTGGTTGAAGATGTCTCTGTTCATTGCAGGGGTTTGGAATTATAAGGTCCCTTCCAACCCAAACCATTCTGTGATCTACCATGAATCCAAGATTTTCCTTCTCATGGTAGTGGCAAGGTCTTCAGGGGATGCTCTTCATAGACAATTTACCCTTACTACACTGAATATTTTCTTTCATAACTTATCACTGAGTTTCATCAGAAATCTTTGCCACTCCATTGCCTTCCTTTGCCCTCTACGTCCACCCCATTTCTTCTTCCTCCACCCGTTTCCCAGAGCACTTATGAATGTGTTGGACAGCACAGACCCAGCACAGCCCAGCTTCCTGGAGAGCTCTCCTGGTGACTTCTCCCCCATGTGTGAGCTGACCTTTTACTGCTACCTGTGTTTCCTGTCCCTTAATCAAGTAATAATTTAAACAGGGGGATTGGTTCTTATGCAACCACAACTTACTTTCCATAAAAAGCCTGTGGAGTGGGACTTTGTTAAAAGTCATTAGGAAGGTAGACAGCATCAGCCCTCTCCATGTGCTTGTTCCCCCCTTCAAATACTTTCAATGGGAGCTTGAGAATTGATAGTAATGAAGCTTGATGACGAGGTCATCGCTGGGTTGTGCTCCAAAATAGTGTTTCAGATGCTGATCAGTCACTGATGTTTCAGAAGGTGATGCACGAAACCCGTCTGTGTGCATGAATTCTGCAAGCTAACGACGTCTTCCTGGTACACACACCCAAGATGCTGCAATGATTTTTACCTCAAGGCAGGCTCAGTCTGAAGGAGGAAGTAGAAAGGGGGACAGGACATTGTGAAACTGAAAAATACCCTGCTGAGTCTTGATCCCAAGAGATAGGGAAATCTGGAAAAGCGGCGCTTGCGACCTCGACAAAGCCTCTTGGTCATGATGTCTGGTGGAAACTATTGGAATATTTGAATTTTTGTATCAAGCACGTGGAAATGTCTTTATTGAAGAAAATGTGCTTATATGTACTTTTTGTGCTCATACATGAGGTTTCTATCTATTCTTGCATATAAGAAATTATGGGAAGTGCCTCTAATGTACCAAAGCACTGATTTCTTAGAGAGCTTCTTTGTTCTAAGTTTCCCAGCTAACCTGCTGTGGTGTGGACAACACTGAGAAAGCTATCTGTGGGGAATTTCTGAGTCAAAGAGCTCATAAAAAGCTCAACTGAAAATCCTAAACACAGTTTAATTTCTGTTTGATTCCTTTATTAAAATCCATATCCTGGATGCCCAGCTTCCCTACATTTCCCCTGATGTGCAGTAAAAATTCCAGTTATTTTCCTGGGGAGAAGTGAAATCATCACTGGAGCCAGATCACACGTGTCTTTATCAACATATTTCCAAGTTTCCTTTCAATTCATTTCCCTAAAGATAGCATTAGAGATTTAGATTTCTGCTGACAATTCATACCATGCCCCAGTTGAGGGGGAGATTTAGGGAGGGGTATGACTCACTGACATTATACTCCAGGTTTACACTCCCTGGTTTCTGTGTGGTACCTGCAGCCAGCATTTTCTGACAGCTGAGACCCAGACCTCAATGTGAGCAGCCAGCAGCAGAAACATGCAATCACACAGCAGCACGCTGTCTTGCACAAAAACCTCCATATTCGTAATGAGGGGTTTGTTGCAGAAAACATTTGTTTGCGGTTTTTACTCTTTCTAAAATGAGGATTCAATTACTGCTGTTTTTTTGTTTTCTTTTTCTTCCCCCGGGAAGCAACTGTTTCCACTGACAAGTTATTATTTCTCTCACCCTTGCTATGGGATTGCTTTGCTGCAGATACGCACCTCGGTCTCCCTGCCTCGCTCAGATAGTCTCTTTAAAACCATGAGCTGCACGAGTAAGTAAAACAAATTGAAGTAATAAAATGGAGTCCATGTCTGGCTGGTGAGTGCCAGTTGCTGTATCAGCACCTGCTGTCTGCTCCAGTGCAGGTTTTTATTGTGTTTCCCAGACATTGCAAGCATTTGGCTTCTGTGGGATCATCCTCCCTGTCCTGGTCCGGGATGAACCTCCAGTGCTCCTCTGCACAGCTCGCTCCCAGCAGCCCCCAAAACCACCTCTGCTTCTATTGTGCGGCTGACAGCAGCTCCATGATTTCTGCACTGCCTTGTGTATTCAAACCAGCACTGACTTGCAAGCCCATGGATTTTTTTTTTTTTGGTCATGCCACGAATACGTGTTAGTAAAGCGGAGTTTGATGCTGCTGAATATAGCAGTGACATTTGTCTCATGTTTGTCACTTTGATTGGAGAAAGCTCTGGCAAAGGCCTTTCTGAAATGCATCTCAGGCTGTGCTGAGATGTGAGCTGGGCTTTGTTGGCTCGGTGTGCTGGGGCACCACGACAGACGAAAGAAACAATTATCTCACACTGCCAAAGTAATAGCTTTTGCTTATTCCTCAGTGAAAGCATAACAGCCAAGTCCCCACACCACTGAAATCAAGGGAAAGATTCCTGTTATTCTGTTATTTCACACAGCTTTGGATCAAAGCCACTCTGCAATGGCACAATTTTTCAGTAGGTTAAAAAGAAAATACTTTTTTTTTTTAAAATCCAAAGAACGAGAGCATGAACATGCTATTTCTAACCCAGCTATGCTGAAATAATGAGAGTGGAGAAGTTTAGGGGAAATTCAGATAAAGGCATTTGGAAAAATAATTTACCCATCAAAATCCACAGTTTTAGGGTGACTGGAACTATATACGAGTATGTGGTGAATTTGATAACAGGGCTGGGCAAAGGAGCAGTGTGGGGGGCATTTATCTACAAAAATTTGTAAGAAAAACAGCATTTCATTTAGAAACATTGCATGGTGCAATTTAAAAATAATAAAGCAACACTGGCTTTACCCAAACACGCTGCAGTAAATGATCCCGTTCCCCCAAATGATCCTTTTGCCTCCTTCCCCGGTTTCCCAGTTTAGCTATCAAAGGAAGGCAGGAGTCTGATTGCCCAGCTGTGATTGTAAGAAAACGACTAAAATGCGCCGCAGCCGCTGTCGCCTCGTTTGTGGCTGAGCCAGAGGAGTGAGCCATGAGCACTCCCATTAACTGGCAGGCTAATCATTTTTTTTTGCTGCTTGTTATGGAGAGAAACGCACACGGATGTCTCTGTTTAATTGGATGAAATTCTGAAAGCGCCTTTTGGTTCTCGTGGCTTTCATCTCTGGTGCCAGGGTTTGCAGCCCTCAGCGGGAAGAATTAAGGTGCTTCCTTTCCTGGCTCTCCCGAAAGGCAGATTGGTTATTACACCTGGATGCAAATTGAGCCGTCTGCCTTTGGTGAGACAAAGGAAATGAGAGTGGGCTTCACTGCAGGAACAAAAGCTCCCTGAGGTTGGCAGGACTGGCTCTGGATATATGTGCTGGGTGTGTGAGTGTGTGAAAGCAGGCTGTCTTCTCACGGACTGAAGGGCTCCCATCCATCTTTAACCATGCCACAGCTCAGCACTGCTCTGGAATGCTCTTGGCATTAGTTGAGAAGTAGCACCTTGTCAGGGTATGTCCGAAAATCCCTCATGTTTGCCTCATGACTGTCTCCAAGGACTGAGACCCCAGACCCTGAAAGTAGCTCTAGCCTGGCTGAGGTGGAAAATCTGCCAAGCCTTAAGGACTGGTATGCAATGCCATGGGAACTCAGTGCGAGAACAATGGACTGGTCATGGTGGACTGAGCCCTAATCAGTTCGTCCTGTACCCTAGGTCCTGTACCCTTGGTCCTGCACCGACGCGACGGTTGCGACTGGTTCCCAAAACAACGAGTCCACACCCACCGTGTAGCCAGGAGAGCTGCCGCTTTGGCCAGATGCCACCCGCTTTGAGGAACCCTATAAAAGACTCAAAGAGTTTTGAGGACTTTGTCCGGACCCCACCTGGAGAAGACAGCCCATGAGCATCTCGTCAAGCTCCGAGGGCCTCGTCTCTTCAGACTGGTAGCTATAATCCCCTTCCCCTCTTTCTCTATCTTTCACTCTATCTCTTTATTTCTCTCCCACTATCGCAGTTGTTGGCACTAAATAAAAGTGCATTTTGTTTAAGCAAAGTGGTGTGTCCCCTGCTGTGTCTTTTGTGCTTTGAGATCTCCAAAAAGAACCTATCAGGGACCCTGCATGCATTTGCGGACCCTGACACACCTCCACTAACAGGACCCTTGCTGTGCTGGGTGCACCCTGTCTCCAGTGCCTGCTTTCATGCCACATCTGCCCTTTTTGGACATGTTCTGACCAGTTCACTCCAGTACCCTTCCTCTACCAGTGACTACAACAGATACTTAAGAAAACATATTGAGGAAAAATATATGAATCAATGACCTACCCAAATTTCAGCCATCGGCAAGGCAGGTGTATGCCTCTCAATCCTCCCGTTTAACACTCTCAGATAAACTTTCTACCACGGATATTTATACCTTCAGCTCTTTCAACATCTTGTGGTGACAAGGTGTATGCTTTAATTCTATACTATGTGAAGACAATACTTCCTTCTCTGTGTTTTAAACCCTCTGCCTAATAATTGTATTAGGTGCTCTCTAGTTCCTGGGTTATGAGCAGTAGTTGTTCATCTTTCCAGATTGGCTTTACTGTGGTTGAACATGATTGCCAAGCATAACCTGACACACATGCCCTCTCTGCCATCCTTTGTCCAGGCAGAAGTGTGACCTGTTTCACTTTGCTGCTGTGCAGGGACCATTCCCTGCTTGGGCACAGCCATGAGCTTTGATGTTCCCAATTCTTCCTCTTTTGGGGAGAAAAAAGGGGTAGCAGGACTGCATGATATCCAATATATGACCTGGGATGAAGGCATATGGTTTGGAAAAGTGCTGGGATTTTACTCCTCTCATTTCACTCCCAGATATTGGGATTTTTGATTCCTGATGGTAACTGAGTTGATATTTTTGGAGAACAATGCAGAACAGCCTTATATAGAATTAGCCAATATCCTGTTGTTTTACATTTATCCCTGGAGGTGTTTTCTCAATATCCATAGCTTCATACATCTCATGACAATATTATCAGCCTGGTGCAGCATTGGACTCAGAAATGGCTGCGGAGGTTTTTGTGATCAGTTTTCTCTCAGTGGTTTTGTCAGGAAGTCTAAAGCACACAGACTGGACAGAGGAGGAAGTGAACACACAAAGGTATCTGGTACCATCACTCCCAGACCTGAGGGTGACAGGCACTGTCTGAAAGTTCACCACAATTAGCAGCACAGTTCAATGTATTCTTATATGAATTTTTAAGATTTTTTTGATAAATAAGCTTACCTTTTGTTAATTTTTTAAACAGTGGAAGTGTATCCATTTTTCTACATAAAATAGCTACCTGTTCAGAGAAATATCCTGTAATTTTGTGTTAAAGTGTATATGCTAGCTTAAAATCATAATGAGAAGTTTCCTTTGGCTGATTATATAGCTATTTTTCCTTCAGGAACAGAAATTAAAAAGAAAATCTGTTTGCATTCACCCAGATTTAAATGTGGTGCTGTAAGAGCAGAATACTGCAGACAACATTTCTCCAGTGCTGTAGTCATCAGCTTCACTCCTGACCTCACTAAGTGGCTTGACCTGTGGGGCAGAACTAAGGAGGCCTTTAAACCAACATTGTACAAAGTGTCAGGTGAGTGAAAGGCAAAGATCACGTTTTTACTTCTGTGCAAACCCTCTGCCAGCGATGTCTGAAAGTCTGTTCTGGTGTGCTGTGTGTGGAACAGGCAGAGGGCATCCATGGTACGTGGGGGAAATCACCTTTAGAAGTGTTTCCTTCTTTTCCTCTGGTAACTTGTGGGTAATTCCAGCTTGGACTGGTTTGAGCAACCTAAAATAACGAACTCAGGTTGAACTTAACAAGGCAACACTTTGAGGAGCAAGCAGGTACCTGAATTTGATTGAGACTTTGGATAATTTCATCTCTGACACTCTGCCCTTCTTTGCCAAGAGAAATAATGTTCTTTCACCCTATTCAATCCGTGAGAAATTCAGCTGGAGAGAAGTGTCAGATCTAGATCCAGGGAAAAGCTTGCAGGTTTCAGTGCCTGGCACTGCCACTCCTGCTGGGGATGTCGCAGCAAGACAGGCTGAAACTTGGTGTTGCTTGATTTCTGCCTTGTTGTGGGTTGGATTAGACTCCACTACAGTGAAATTGCTTCACCAGGCAAACACAGCACTGGCAAGTTCCCTTTGTTACCTGCTTTGAGCATTGGTGTGAGGGGAGAGAGAAGGTCAAATGTTTTTGGGCAGAGAGAAGAGCTGCATGTGGATCTTGTGTACCTTGTGTGAGACCTCTGAGTCCTGAGCTCTTGTGGAAATGGGGAAATGCTCTTGTCTTCTGCTTCTCTTTTGTGAGGAGGTTGACCCCATAAATGTGCTTTAGCTGTCTCCAGGGAAAGCAGGCAGGGGAATGATTAATTTGCTCCCAGATCCCAGTGGGATTCCAGTGGTGTTTGGGAATGGAGATGCAGAGATTCTCAAAGTTATCAGGACATACATCCCTCGGAGGAAGCCTCGAGGCCTTAAGGATATTTACTGACAGATGTGAAATAATAAAGTTCTGGGAACCTGGGACATCTCCCAGGCAAGGTGGAACCAGAGTGGGGACTTTGAAGACATCCTGGTTTTATGCTCTGTGAGCCTAAGTCCCCTTGCAGATCAAGGCCTAACATGCAAGCAGGGATGCTCTGCAGAAGACCTCCAAGGAGTTTAAATCCACTAGAAAATACAATGTGTAACTGGGTGCTTAAAGACTATGTCGCACAGAGCAAGGACTGGGATTACATGTATAAATTTAAATTCAGGCGTGCCTATCTTTGAATAGAAACATCATAAATTTTTAGCTCAATTGAAAATACTTTGTGTGATTGATGCTGGCTTAGAGGCAGTAGATAAAGAAGTGTTGCTGGTTTTGAACATAAGCAATATTTATTGTAGTGGCTTTCTATGAGTCAAGTCTTTTCAGGATAGGATCTTCTGGTTAAACAGCAAACATCATGTTCCCTCATGTTTTCATTAAATGTGAGAGCATGATTATATCAGTGAGAATACGGATAGCACTGTACAACTCGCCAAGTTAAGAGTCTTACAAAAGGCTTTACAGATAGCAGTGCACAGGGGCTGTGGGAACGTGAGGTTTTCTTTGCTTTGGACTGAGAGGCTGTTTTCCAACACTTCCCAGTCCCCTGCTTGCCAGCAGGGACACTCCCAGGGTCACAGCACATCTACTGCAAAACGCTGTCTTCCTTCTGGAGGAGGGGACGTTTCAAAGAGACAAAGGGTAAATATTCCCCTCTTGCTGCTTGCAAGAGAAAAAGCTCTTTCTGTTTTTAAATCTATTAGGCAAATAAAAACTGCCAGAAAGATAATTTTCCTGGGAAACAGAGTGCTGGAGAAGGGATGCAACATATTAAAGCACGTCTACTACACCTGAGCTGAGTTGTGTCACCTCTAAATGCCTTGGAGTAGCATCCTCTCACCCACCTCATCATCTAATTATGAGTATTAATGGGATTTTCCAGAGTGCATCCATGGGAAAATGCACTGCATCTCTCTGTTTCCTTCACCATGACACTGCCTGGGCACACTGTAGGCTTTATTGGCAACAGCTCTTCTTCATTTGAGATGTGTAAAGCTATATTTACAGTACAACGGTTTTAATTACCAATACAGAAGTGATAAAAGGGAAGGAAAGAAAGGGATGATCCATAATTGCCTGTTTTTGTCTCCGATCAGCAGGAATTCCATCAGTTTCCTCAGAATTGTTCCCCAAAGGGATGAAACGTATAAAAATATGTAAGATGGGTTTTAATTACTGAAAATGCATCAAAAGCAGTGTGTGTTTCCATGACTAAAACCTTTCCTGGAGTCACGATAAGCGTCCCGCAGAAAAATGGGCCACTAATTAGCAAAGAAAGTAAATTATAATCATGAGGGGCGATATCCACGCTAATGGAGTTGGAACGTGCCAGTGTTAATTTTGTAAGAAAGGACATTTTTGGACTTGGGCTGCCACATGAACCTCGAATGAGCAAGAATGTGCTCCAGGATGTGCTAAATCCTCCCTGCTGACCATTGCCCTCAGCACAACAAAGGTAAATCCAGCCCTGTTGCTGTAGTGGGAGATTTAGGACTAGGTTTCAAGGGATGCAAAGCACTTGCTGCTCCTGGTGAAGCTGGCATCCAAATGTATCTGCTTTTCTGATGGAAACTGGCAGTTCACTCAAGCCAAATCCCTTCCATCTGGAGCAGATGAGAAATCTCCTGTAATTTTATACAGAAAGGGAAAAAAGCCCCCAATAGTCCAACCTTCCTAAATCTTTGTAAGATTTGGAAGTGTGTCTGCCCTAATTCAGAAGAGGAGTGATTTCTTTGAGAGCATAAAAACATCTTTAGGTCAGAGAAATTGTTTCCCACACATCTCTACTTATGAGTTTATTTCCAGATATAAGGCAATGTTGTGTCTCTGGGTATTCTGGGAGTGTGAGCTCACTCTCAAAATGTTCCTTTTTTTAGCTTTGTTTGCATGAGTTTTCCTTGTATTTTGTAGTTGATTAGTTTAGATTGATGCAATTAGTGTAATTAAGTGTAATTATGAATTTTGGTGCAAATTCATGTAATCATATATTTACAATGTGTAATTAGGTAATTACAATATGCAATTTGCGATATAAAATGTAATGTCATTACACAATGCTGATTAAATTTCATATAAAAAAAAGATTTCCTGGCACATGGAATGGATGATCTCAAAAGTTCATTCTTTTGGAATATCTTTAGGAAGTCCTTTCCAAATTATCCAACCCCTTCTATTTCCCATATGGAACCAGGATCCTGCGAAAGTCTGATTTTATAAAGCAAACAAATTTCCTCATCTCACTGTAGCCAGCTGAAAAAAATGCCCTCAACCCTCCACCTACATTTTCCATCCTCTTTTCTATGTACAGGCTTTAAAAGAAAAACAGTAAAAAAGAGCTCCAGTAAAACATGCCAACAATTTGCAGCAGCAGCAAAAGAGCAGTAACAAAGAGATTTATGTTTTGGAATTGTAATGATTTGTGCTCCGTTTTATCGAATCCATTTTTCTATGTAATATTTAATCTCCAAGCAGGGCATTTAAAATGCAGCAATTAAATGCCTTTATATGTTGATGCATCTCTGAGGACCAAAGATGAAGTAAATGGATTCTGCATGTGGATATTTTGAGGATGTCTTTTGGGAAATGAAATCTCCATTTCAGCATCGGCAGTAAATATTAACTGAACACCTTCATAGTCCTCTGTGGTGTGTTCAGAGAGACTGCTCATCCCTGTGGACGAGGACTAAAGGAATTCCTGTTGTGTTTGACACACATCTTCTCAAGATGCTGAAGTTAGGGGTCAATGGATGTGATGATAGAAAGGAAAGTCACTGTCATGCTAACCTAGCATGCTATCTGCAGGTCTCAACCTCAGCATCCAAAAAATCCAACTCCTGGGATTTGGCAATATCCCAGCAGGCATTGCCCTCCATCTGTAGGACCAAAAACCTATTAAAAAACATCTCAATCTCACATTAAGGTGTTTTTAAGCCATTTTACTCCAAAGCTGTAGCAGAAATCTCAATTATTTTAACAAATTATTACAGTTTGCACAGTGGCCATGAAACTGCAAAGCTCAACATGCTGAAGCTGCTTGTTCTCTTGGAGAAAGTGTGACTTAATGTTTATTTTGGTCAAGTCACCCCCTATTCATGGTATATAATTGAAAAGGCAACAAGGCACTATAAAATTGAATTTTAAGTCTGATGCTGCTGGCTAGAGCAGGCATAAGGGAAGATGGTTTCATCCATGCGATGAAACATCTTCCCCAAACTGCAGAGGTTCTGTAGCAAAGGAGCAAAGGGTTTCATGAGCACAAAAGGGGCCATGAGGTTCTGTTCAGGGTCTTGAGAGACTTTGGATACCAGGCAGCTTCTGGTGCCAGACCCTCAGTGCAAGCCAGGGTATATCAGGGAAACTTCACTGCATCCTTGCTAGAAAGGGAAGTGAATCCAAGTAGGCACGAAGCCAGCAGCAGAGCCTGAAGAGGGGCCACGTCATTTGCTGCTCCATGTTGACAGATTTCCACTGCCATCAACACCTTGGCACAGCCAACACTTTCCTGAGCTCCAGATGAGAGCACTGCACCTAACCTGACTACAAACCCTGCTCGACTTGCCAATGAAAATAGGTCCCAAGTTTTCAGTAACTGCATTGTGAACCACTCTGAGGAAATACCTTTCTGCACTGGTTTCCAAACAGTGTGGTCTCCTCTTCCCCTGAAACAGAGGTTTGAGCAGAATCTAGCCTTGACTTTTACTAGGGCTGAAATTGAAGTATTAACAGGACCATAAGCAGAGAATAAGAACTGCTGAAAAGAGAGGGAGGCTCATCAGCTGGGACACTCTGCTCCTTGAAGCTCTTTGGAAAAACAAGATAACTCACAAAACTCTCATTGAAGCGCAAGGAATTTGTGCCACTGGTTTCCATTAATGCCTGAGAAGATTACCCATGAAAATATCCACTGCACAGATGGGAGGGTAAACTGTGTAGCTCTGCTATGAAATAAACATGGATGCTACCAAATAAAGGACAGGTTTGTGCACAGATCCTGTAAAAAACATTCTGTGATGTCTGGCTGTGAAGCAAGTCAAAGGGTTGGGTGATGAGAGGATCTGGAATATGAATAAATACACATAATTGAAATAAAGAAGAAAAGCACATCTTTTGACAGCAGAAGTACATGCTAAGATAGGAGCTACCCAAACCAGGAACTGCTTTTTCAAGATACAATAGAGTCCTTCAAAATGTCTGTCAAGGAAATAAGATTATCAGGATAGCTTTATCATTAGAAGAAAAGGAATATGAAAAGACCTCAGTTAGGTCTGAATAAAAAAGATAAATTTAAAGTAAACTGGCATGGAGTTTATCCATGGTTGGGTTTGCAGTAATAAAATCAGTGAGGGTATAAGCTGTGTGATTTACAGGCAGTAAGCTTCTGTAAAATTTACAAACTGCTGTTATAAAATGTCACCTTTTATGATGCATTCCTCTCAGCCTGCATATATAAAGGGCACTGCAATAGAAAGAGTAGCAAAGGCAAAGCAGTTTTCTCTCCTACCTAGCCAGCTACCTTTTTTTGCTTTTACAGCAGTAGCAGAGATCTATCATCTGATGACCCTGCACTTGGTTTTTTCTCATTAGTTTTTCTGTTTGTGTAGATACACTGCTGGCCTTGCCATTGTTAATAGAAAATTTAAGGTGGTTTAAATGGGAGTTTTTTGTAATATGCTCATGGATGAATAGAGGAAGACTCCTCCCACACCCATCAGTGTTTATGGAAAAGAAGGGCTTATGACAGAGTTGGGTAATTATCTGGTTTTTCTGCATTGATTTAATTGCTTGGTCTACAGCTCTGCAAAGCTTAGGTGTGACAGGCCAAAATTAACCTTTTTCTTGATGCTCTGAGTTTCTCCAGGAGCTGACCTTGGGAACTCAGCATCCATTTCCAGCCTGGCTAATTGAATCTAGAAAACCTCCAAGAATGCCCCTCAAGGTGCCAAGTGTGTTACAAGGCTTTGCTGGCAGGGTGACCGGGCACTTTCACCGCCCCTTTTGGACAAGTTCAGGTGTCACGGATAGGGATAATTTTGGCTGGTATTATCAGGTTTCTGGTCAGCCTGGCCAGCAGGTGCCCAGGCTGAATTCAGCTGGTGATCAGTGGTGACTGGACTCCTTTGGAGTCACAGCCTAGTCCCTGCTTCGTGGCAGAAACACCCAACACATTCCTCTAGTTTTCTGTGTCGACTGAGGGGGTAATTCCTGCCCAGAGTTTCACCTCCAGGTGAAAGCTCAGATATTATTTTGTTGGGCTCTTTGCAGCCCAGTGTGAGTGACACAGTTGCCTCTGACCTAAGGGGAAAGTCCTGATAGTCTTCTTTCAGTGCCAACAAAGAAGAAATACACTCTGAATTAAGATTTTAGCAGGGCTGTATTCTGGAAGTTCAGGAAAATAAATCAATAATGGTGGTGATAAAACTGCAGTTTAATGGTAGCTGTTATAGTAAAACAATAGTCAGTGCACAGCCATTTTACCACCCTATGGCAATGGTTTCTACAGTTTACTCTGACAGATTTATGGTTACCTTCATTTAATAATTTACTTCTCTTTAGCACAACCACCACCATTATAAGTTTAAAATAAGCTCTTTTTAATTTTATTGCACAAAACCCAACAGGGTATATATCTACTGTTTCCCTAGGAAAATATTTGAATTTCAAACTGTTCATAAGCAGAAAAACAAATAAATACCACTTAGGAACCACCTCTTTAGAAGGAAATTGGATGAGCCTCATCAAATTGAGCAGAGAAATATGTCTGAGAGCATGCAGGATGGAGAGTCCTATGTCTGTGAACTTGCCAGTAAACTCCAAGAGTGTGCTGTGCCATGAATAACAACCAGTAAACTGGTTTAAATTTCTCATAAAGTTGTATTGAAGCAATTCAGATCTGGAAGTTAGAGTACTGGCATATGGGAGAATCTGGAGTGTCCTGGAGAGAGCAGTTTCACATTAGGTCTATAAAGAAAATACAGACCAAGGGTCATGCCAGTGCAGCTCCACAGTTTCTGATGCCAGGGAGGACTAAGAGCCAGATAATTTTTCTGGACTGACTTTTGTGGAAATACTATGATTTGAGGTGGATTGAGTCACGTATGAGTTAGAGAGTTACGTGATCAGGACCTTGTATGCAATAGGGACAGCGAATAAATGCAATAAAATGGAGTGGTATCTTAAAAAAATTAAGGAAAATTACAAAATCAAAATGGGTAGGTGCTGTGGCTTTGAATGAAGACTTTTGCAAAGCTTTTTGAATGAGAACTTCAGTATTATGTGTCCCTCCTGTTGGTATCAGTACTAACTTTCCAGGTGGTGAAGCTGGTCTAAGGCTGGACCTTTCAGGCTCTCATGCACACAAAGTGCTTCTCCTCAAATCATGTTTCAGGGGCTGTGCTGGTGCCTGGCTCTGCAGAGATGCAGTGGGGAAGAGATCAGACTTGGTAAGAGCTGTGCCTGACTGGGGCCAACAGGAATTTCATGGGAAAGGATGTGTCCTGTGGGGAAGGGGACAAAGTTTGGAGGCTGAAAGGTCCCAAAGAAGGAAAATTGTGTGCACCTCTTGGCATTAGCAGTTGGTGTTTCTTCCTGTGCTATCCATATTTCCTTGGATTTTGAGCTTTTGTGAGATGTTTTGTTCCTGGCCTGTGGATTTGAGAGTGATCACTGAAAGCCAGAAATGTGTTAAGTCTTCTAAAAGGGCTTACAGTAATTTGTGGGGGAGCCAGGTGAGCTTATAAAGCACAAGATTAATATTGCTGCACCACAGATTAGGTGACTTAAATCAGGATTGCAATGAGGCTCCGTGTCAGGACTAAAAATAGAGAACGGGCCTATGGGTCCCTTTTGCATAAAGCCATCCTTCCTCTGTGGATGTGCTGGCCTGGTCCTGTTGAAATAAATCCCAGCAATTCCACTGATTTTAATGATTCAGAACAGAACATGAGCACCTGCTCTTTAAAGTCTGTCTCCTGCACTAATATCTAGTTTGGATTTCCTTCTGCAGCATATGTTAAATGCTTGATAATAAAATATTTGAGCAAATCCAGCATTTTTTCAATGGAATAGCATAAATTAATGATGCCTAGATCAACAGAATTATATTATTTCATCAGCAAATACAAGAAGTTGGCACTTCAAAGCACAACATATTTAGTACAAATACATGTTGTACCCAGTTAGAAAGGCAAAGAAAAAAATCTTGATGTATGTTGGAGCATTTCTTCTCTGTATAGAATTGCTTTTCCAAAAGTCCTTGAACACTGGCTAACCTCCTTCAGCAACAAAGGACATAGCACAAGCCTTTTTAGAATCAAGTCTCTTTCCATCCTTTTTTCTGATGTCTTGAGGACTAAATTATATTAATTTGCACCAGAAAACTGAACTTGAAGCAAACTTATTTCTATACTGTTGAGGACTGAAGTGCTGCAATGCCATATTTGTGGGATGGATGAGCAAAAACAATTTTAGGGGTGATGAAGACATCTGTCTGGTATATTTCTTTCATTTCACCTGCTTGCCCTGCTATTTTAAGTCCCCTACCTGTAAAAGGAGAAGTTAGAGAATTAGACTGCCTGTCCAAATGCAAATATTGAGTTTCTGTGCAATATGTACATGCCTGCACACTATTTTTCCACAGGTTCTCCATATCTTCAGTGCACAGAAGAGGGGTGCTCAAAGAACGAGTGGATGTTTGCTAGCTCTGTTTTTCCTCATTGTTCCCTGGGCAGCCCCATGAATTACCTGCACACACCACTCAAACCTTACTCAGCAAACAATTGTTATTTTCCTCCTGGGCTCTCCTTTAATGTTCGTTGCTACTGTACCTAAATGCTTCACAAATATTAAGGCACTTATTTTTATGCCATTCACCTGGACATGCAATAACTCCACTTTACTGATCATAAAATGCAATTCAGGGAAAGAGGTTAGAAATATCTCCATCTGCACACCCAGATGGAGGCATGGGAGCTTGGTTTCCAGCACACCCAGACTGTTGCTCTCAGCTGGAGCTGCACAAGCTCCAGCCTTCTGTCAGCATGGCTCCTGTGTCTTTCTAGGCACCTGGTGGTGCCCTCACTGCCTGGGCCACTGGAAATCTGCTTGGCAAAGGTGGGGAGGGGGTACAGCTTTTCAAGGGGACAGGGAGACTCTGGCTCTTCTGGGTCTGAAAATTGGGTGTTGAGATGCCTCGAGCTGGTATCATCCAGCCATGATCCTCATCACGTCGGTGGAGATCATCTCACAACTTCATGAATCCTGCTCCTTCTGCAGGAGAACGAGGAGTAAACAATCTGTGGGGCCCCTCGTTGCTTTTCCTTGACACTGCAGTAGTGTGTCGCTGCTCAGTTTCCATCTCAGTTTTGTGACCCAGCTCCAGATAAAACTGGGATCATCTAGGAATATTTGAGAGGAATTACAATTAATATACAAAGCTAATGGAGCACCTGAATTTGGCCTGGATCAAGGTTCCTGTGTGTGACCTGGGAGACAGTGAAAATAGTTCCTATAGGCACATCTTGCAGATAGATCAGCTCTTGTGATGTTGCATGTTGGAAGTTTAGAAATGCCTCTTGCTATGTCTCTTCTTGTTATACAGTGTTCAGTGCTCAGTGAGGGTGTCCAGATGGCTGGCTCCCTCAAAACCACTGCAAAATCCTTTTCCAAATAAACAGCCCGGAGATGCTGCTGAAACCATAAAGAAATCTGCAGGCTGACGAGGCTTTTACATGTCTGTGGGCTGCAGAAAAGCCAGAAACAGAACTATTCAGAGTTGATACCTCTCTGGAAGAAACCTCCCCATCAGAGCTGTGGGTTAAAACTTAGCAAATAAAATTTGTAATGCATAAGATCCATTCTGCTCACAGGAGTTTCCTCAACAGCTGTTGTGCATCCACACTGACACATATTCCCAGCAGTTACCAACCCAATGTGGATTTTGGACTGCAAAATCAGGCAGAATCACAGCACCAGGTGGAATGGCCTCAGGCCAGCTTCTGCAGCCCAGTGAGCCTCACACAGGCTCTGAAGTAATTTCTAGGAGCCTTTGAACGACTTACACAGAGGATATATTAAATATGCCTTAGGGGAAGAAAGGCAAAAGACTGAATTATTCTAAGACCTGCAGAAGTAATATTCAAATGTCTAAGGAGTGCTCTGGTGTCCTGAATTGAACCAGAGCAGGGGATCAGTTTTATCGTGGCTGATGGGTCTCAAGACATCAGCTAAACTGTCCCTCTTGCTCCTACAGAGGAAAACCATTTTCTTGGCTTAGATGGGGGGTGAACCTACCCGAATAGTAGCAATATTTGCACAGGGCAGCAAGAACACTTGCTAAAGGGTTTAAAAACACCCATTAAATTCTGTGGCCATCTGTCCCCCAAAGAACTTAGATGGAAGAAGGATTAAGGTACTTTAGGAAGCTGACTTGTGGTTCTGAAGATATTATGAAAACCTCTGTCCCCAATACCATCTATTCAAGAGGTAAGCTCTTTTTTCCCCCCAAGAATGGGTTTTTGCTAGCCTTTCATCCTAACCAGTAAAAGGAACAGCTGTTCCTAGTGGTGACAGAGGAATTAGTCAAATGGTTGGTTGGTTACCTTCTGGAGAAGCCCCTGTAAAGCATCAATAGTCACCCAAGGAACACTTAATTTTCATAGTTATCAATGAGAATTTGTACCAAACTTGGAAAACACACAGCTTTAAAAACCCACATCATTATCTGATAAGTTAAAAGGATAGGGGAAATAGACATTGGGATGACAATCAACCAGGATTTCTGACAAAAGGCAGTTACTGCTAGGACAGAAATAAAAACCATCAAAACTCAATTTTAATATCCTGAGACTGCCAGCCTTTTTCCTGACTATAAAACCCTTCTACATATATCTCTTTGATTTCATTTTTCAGGGTTAGAGGTAGTTTCTACCACAAATGTGGTTACTATCACAAAGGTTACTATCACAGAGTTACACAGCAATGGCATGTTTTCACTGTGGATGATTTTAATCTGAAATAATTTATTTGGTAAGTTACAAAGCACAAAAATTGATCAGATTAGGGAATGTGGAGAAGTACTAATGCAGATAACTCTGCCAGGTGGTTCAGTCTGGGATGAATTTGAGGGTCGTCATCAAGAAAAATCCCTTGAGTTTCAGCAGTGGGGCAGCAAGATCCAACTTCTGCAGGACGTGGTAAACGGGTTCGTCCTGCAGAACAGATGTTAGTACAGATGCAGTACAGGCTGAAAAAATAAACCAACTCCCAGTGTGGGGAGTGCAGGCAGTGGCTGGATATGTACCCAGCTGGCAGCTCATGGAGATGGGAGCAGATATCTGGTGGTTCTTGTGCAGTTTCAGCCCATTTGTATGGTGAGTAGAGAGGTGGCTTCCCTCCAGCTGGGCTTGGCATGTGGCTCCATGTACATTCCAGGTCACAGTCAGTGTCAAGGAATGTGCATGTGCAAACACAGGACTTGGTACCTTTGGCAATGAGAGGTGGAGAAATGTGTGGGTGACAATCCTGTTTTTTCATCAGCACTGCAGAACAATGTGTTGTGCCATATTGCAGTAATGACTTACATGGCATCAGCATTCCTGGATTTTTGCAGCCATGGCACTGCTGAAATGAGAGGGTTTTTTCTGTCAATGTATTCTTAAATGCTTTTTTCCCAGTCTGAGCTAAATGTCTAAAGATTTTATGTTGATTTCAGACACTTAAGTCTCACTGTCTCCTGTTACCTTTGTGTAACAGAACAGCTACCTTAAACTGAGTAGTTTCTGGATTCTGGCTGGGTAATTTAAAATTCTCAAATGGGAAGACTGGGAGATAGCATTTGCTAAATAATTAATCACATATGATCTTGTTTGCAGGCTGATTTTTTTTCTTGTAGGGATAAATGTATGCTTGCATGAAATACAATCCTTTTGCACTAATCTGTCCAGACAAAACTTTGTTGTAGCCAATACCAAACACCATGGGAAATCAACATGGCCGCAATGAATAGCTGTTAAGAATATAAATGAGGGTGCTTAAGTTTTTTTTGGGTTATCTGAAATCCAAGCTGAATGCAGCAGCAGCCCACAAAAAATGAATTTTTTTAATATATATAAATAATTCACTGTGTGCACAAAGCCTGTATTTTATTTCTATTTAGCTTTGGACTGCTCAAGTTTATTTTTCTGGTATTTGGGAGGTGTGGAAGCATCATATTGGCCCTATCATTGCAAGCAGAGATGTAATTCTGGGAGTGGTGGGAGAGCTTGACTCACGCTGTGATTTCTTCCAGCGAGCTTGAACCATGACAGCTTCTGGTCTCCTGTTCTCTCCACTCAGCCCTGAAAAAGGCAGGAAGCAGGAGGAGCATTTTTATGGACAGGGAAGGGAGGCCAAGGACTTTTTTGTACCCTGTGATCCTGCTGAAGGGAGGCAGCCATGGCTCGGACCAGCAGGAGCTCAGGTTACACTCCTCCTTTCCTCCAAAATGTGTGGCGCACCTTGCAGTGCATCAAACAGGCAAACCTCAAAAAAAAAAAAAAAAAAAGGGAAGCAATATGCTGCCCTTCCTCAAAGATCTTATCAGCTCATACAAGGGATTTCAAATACCTTTGGTACTCCAACTTGCTATTCTCTTCACACGGCCCTTCAGTCCCCAAATAGCATCTCAGAGATCTAAAAATCAGAGCCCCTGGACCTCCTGCTGGCATAATAAGATTTGTTTCCTGTTTATTTGAGTGTGTCTGTGTGTGTTTAGAGCATCGAGGCTGGGAGCAGGGGGTGAAAGGAGCTGATGTCAGGCTGAAGGACCCGTTTTCTTCCTAAACTGCTGGGAACACATAATTATAATCGGCACCATAAAATTGCAAAGCATCTTTCAGAGTTGCTTCCACTCCATAGCAATAATTATTGCTGTACAGTCATGAGGAAACATCACATTCAAGAACGCTTGGTGTAGCTCACTCGATGAGGACGTGTGTATTCAAAGACTAAAAGAACAAGAAATGGAGTTATTCCTCTGAAGGCATTGAAATTCATTTCGGCTGATGGCCTCAAATGTGTGTTTGTCAAATACAGGTAATGTTCAGTTACACTGTAAATCACAGACTACCAGAGCTGGTGCATACTGATGTTTGTTGAAAAGGATGTGCTAATGCTGCTTCTGCTTGATTTTGTCAGCTCTATTTAGCCTTATATTGGTTGTCTATCTCATAGTGGACTGAACCTGTATAATTTAAAGTGTTTTTCCTTATTGAATGTAGATCTGGATTGCCTTGTAGCGGAGGTGTGAGAACAGGTCAGGAAGGAATCTGTCTCAGAACCTAAAGGCTTAAGCTAATTTCACTTTTTCTTATCTTTTATCAAAAAATTAAGCAGTCTATCCTTTCTGTCTATTCTTAGAGTCCTGAAAAAGGCGGTGAGCTGAGCTAACATTACAAGTCAGGGCCTTAGCCATCCCCTGAAAGAATTGTGGTGTTGCTAACATATAAAACATTTAATTAAAAGGTTGAAGGTTTATACAGCCCTCCAAACCGGGAGGCTGCTTCCAGTTTTTAATTGTGTTTTTGAAGTAGACATGGAAGAGTCTATGGGAGTTTATTTTCACTGTAATAAATATTTCTCCTGGGTGGTTCTTCTAGGGGCTCAGAAATTGAGTGGGCTTCTCTAGGGTCTTGGCAAAGAGATTGTGTGATCTTATAAGATCAACTGGATTAATAACTGGGCTTGAGCTTTGCTCCTCACCAGTAACCTCTAGCATTGGCTGAAGCCTCCTGCAGCCTCCAAAGGGAATATTGGCCATGAAGAGGCAATGTTTGACTACCTGAACCACTGGTGTAGCATTTGTTCCACCCCTTTTTGGCCTGTATTTAAATACCATGTCTGCTGAAATGTCTTCTCCCAGTGTAAGCCAATTGGTACTGGGGCTGGAACAAGCTGCCCCTTCCCAAATGAGCCCTGGGAGGTGTTTGGGTGAGCCCCAGCCAGAGCTGAAACACACAGAGGGGAGCCCTGGTAGGCAATGCAACGTGCTCAAACAGTTATCATTTTCCAGGACACAAGCTGAGTAAGTGTATCCATCCTTTTGGAAACAGCCTGGGAAGCTGGTGAAAGGAACTGATAGTGCTAGAAAAGAATTAAATAACCTAGAAGTGCAGCTTTGGCTACCAAGGGAAATAGTCAATTTTGATTTTTGAAAAAAAAAAAAAAAAAAAGAAAATTGTTGCTCAGTATAATTTTGCCTGAAGTTTTCTCACACTGTTTCTGCTCTTGAAAAAGGGTCTGTGGGAAAATTAGGTTCTGTCCAAGGATATGAGTTTGTCTGAAGGCCATTAATGAGAGTGCATGTCACTAAGAAAGCAGTGGGTTCCCTCTTTATGGCCTTCTGCCTTTTACTACCATGAAGGAAAAACATGAGATATGTTTAGCATTTGGGGTTTTCATATGTCAAAACTATGAAAAAAAAAGGGATACAGAGAGGGACCAGACCACATTACCCTCTGCAAGTCCTGCAGTATTTTGTCTCCACAGACACTGCCCCTTAGCTCAGTTTCTTGGGTTCATCAGTGCAGCTGTGTGACAAAACTTTGCAGGAGGTGTCCCTAAAGGAGTTTGGTTTTGACAGTAACCTGAAATAAGGTGAGGAATGTCAGTGAGATGGTCTCCAAACTGTCAGAGATGAAAAATTAGGGATAAAAATCTCGCTTTTTTTTTTCTTTTTTCTTTTTTTTGATCTATAATTGGCTTCTGATTTCAACATTTTAAAGCATTTTAAACATCCACCCTAATGTTAATTGACTCACAGTTGGGTAGCATGATGAGCAGATGCCACTTACCTGTTCCTTGGCACCCCGAGCAGATACCAGCTGCCTTCTACAAGGCGTCATAAACAGATTCAACCTGTTCATTGGCAATGTGAGACAAAAACACCTTCTGTATTCCCTGGAAAAATGAGGAGCTGCCACTTGCCCTCTGCTTATTGTCTTGAACAAAGAGCTGGCACATTCTTTCTGCCTCGTGTCAGCAGGAGAGATCAGAGATTGCCATTTATCTCAGATGCACTCTCACCTTTAGGTGCACGTGATGTCTCATTTTTCAAGAACAATTAGGTGTAGAAGAAATCATCCCAGCAGTGACAGTAGTGCTGTATTTGGGCCTGGAAGCCCAGTTTCAGACCTGTTCATGAGGCTGCTGGATTTTTTTCCTTAAGTAAAAGTTCAGGAAAAGTGCCAGCTGAGGTCAAGCCATCATTTAACTTGGCTTGTGAATTTAATTTATGGTGGTGGTGTAAAAAGCTTGAATGAACTCTGAGTGTTTTGGTCAGAGGTTCTTGATGGTTTTGAGATTTGCTTTCTCAAGATTTGAGATTTGCTGATCAACTGGTGGACAAAAAAGGAGTTCAGGTTGTAGTGAATACAAATGTTGGCTGGAATGGGCCACTGGTAGCTCCTTTGCAGCAAATGAAACCTGGAGAATTTGCTCATGCTGAAATTAAAAGCTTGAACAGATACAACCCCAAAAGTCTGGAGAACAAACCAGAGTGTCCTGGAGGTGTTCTAGCTGTCCTGTGAAATGGTGTGAGAAGGACAGAAGTCACCAGGGATTTTTCTGAGTGAAAGACCCTCGGTTTCATTCCCATCCATGTAAGGTGTGCAAAATGGGAAAGCACTGCCCGTTATTTACATCTTGCAGGTATCAGTCCCTGGTGCTGCGGCAGAGAGAATTTCTTAACCAATGCCTTAGGCTATGTATTTCATTTTCTCTTTCTCCACAGCTCTCGCTTTGCTGTCAAGCAGTAAATACACTTGTTATGTGTCCTCACTCCAGCGAATGACAGATCTTACCCTTAAGTATTATCTCTCATTAAGATGTCACTCCTGCCTCTCCTGCCCGAGGCAGCAGCCTCCAATACCTTTGCCTTATTGGCGCTGCAAATGCTTCCCTGTCTTCTCCCATGCTGCCTTTCATTCTTGGATACACTTCCTGTAAAAATTCATAAACCCCCTCATCCTTTCCCTTTAAATCCCTTTTAAAAGCTCTCCTAGGCCATGCAACCCACAAGAAACTCCCTGATAACAGACCCCTGGGTGTAAAGACCACAGCTCCTTGCAACAACCTTGGAGCTTTCTCCCAGCAGGTGACAGAGTTCTGTCACCTTCATTTCTTCTCCTGTGTGCATAGTGGAATTTCACTATGACCCGGGCTGGATAGAGCTCCTGCACACTCGGAGCAGATGCTGCAGAAGTATTTGTCTCCTGGAGAGGCTGGAAGAAGCTCTCCTGGGCAGCACCAGAGCCTAAGTCAGAGTGGCAGCCCAGAGGGATGGCACGCATACGCCTTGTTTGAGCCAGGACAAAGCCATCTCAATTTGTTTTTTCCTGTTGCCAAGTTAAAGCTCAGTTCCAGCTTTGCACTTCTACACAGCTGTTACAATTAGAAGCTGGGCCCTCTAAACTACTGATGAAGCTTTCATTTCAAACATTCATGATGCTGGGAGAGCAATGTTAAGCTGTGCAGCAAGTGTCCGGCAAGCCACGTGGGCAACAAGATGCAGCTAATACAGAATTTCTGAGGATGCAGGCATCTATTTGAGCAAGCTCTTGGGCACATCAAACTGTCACATAAGATTTCCATGACGACTTGGCATGAAATTCAAATTATGGGCAACCCTTGCTTTCCAGGCTGCTGACAATTTATTGGGAATTGCTCTGAGTCTCTGCTGCAGGCCACTCCTTTAGCTTAACATGACCTGACAGACAGTACCCAGCGCTGTGCTTCACAACACAAAACATCACACAGTGCCTCTGAAGAGAGAAGGGGGCAGTCCTGGGGGTAGAAATGCTTTTTAAAGGCTTTATAGGGAAAGAGGAGTCTTTATTCACAATGCTTAGGATGGAGGCACTTGGCTTTAATTCCCTTCTATACCCTCAGGAAACTGGTGATGTGCTTCTAATGCAAAAATTACCACCAGTACCATCCTGCACCATGGATGCTGCTTGGGACAGGGGGATATTCAACAACCAAATCAATTGCTTGCCTTGTGGCAGCACAGTGACACCCTCAGCCCAGGTGACAATGCCTGGGGCATTACACGCCAGGCGTGCCCCAAGAGCAGCAGTTCCCAGCCTGGGCTCATATGGCTCTCAGATTGAAACATGCCTCCAGCCCCTTCTTCTGCAATACAAATGTAAAATGCACTTAAACTCTTCTTCCTAATTTAATTAGGAAATAATTTAAATCTCAGCTTTCTCTCCAGGTCAGAACTGCATGTGCTGCAATAGGAAAAGACCGTGCCCAGAAGGGTAGTTTGGCACAACCATCTCCTTTGTGTATGAAATATCTAACTGCATTTCAGACTTCATTATAATTTATCTTGCTCTTCCCTTCTCTGCTTCTTCAATCCCCCCTTCCTCCCCCCCCCATATATTAGGTCCTAAAAAGCCTGCAAACTCACACAGCTTAATATGTCATAAAACTTTTTGCTACACTCTTTTTAGAAGCAAGTTTCAAATTAGATCAAATAAGAAACTTGGCTGACTCTGCCCAATATCTCAGCAAGCTTGGGTCCTCCCAGAAGGTCTGTACCTATAAATACCACATTTCTGCAAGCTCAGTAGCAAAGCATAGACATGCAAATGTGAGCTGGCCTCCCTGAACCTGGCAGTGGCAGGCACACCAGCTGCATTTGCGGGCAGTTGCATTGCATAGCGAGTAGGCATTTTGGAGCAGCTCCACTTGAAATGATCTGGGAAAGCCACAACCCTCTGCCTGACCACTGTGCCAGGAAATATGTTGGTGGGTCCCTGGAAAGAACGAGTGTGCCTTTTCCAATTTCACCACAGCTGTGGAAATAGAAAGGCACAGCACTTTTTTGGCCAAGGGAGTGCCAGCAGTTCGGTGGGGAGGGAGCAGGGGCCGCTGGTGCGATCAGAGCAAGGAAAGTGCAGCGTCAGTGGCCTTGCATGCAAAAGGCTGTGGGGCTCCAGGAGGGACAGAGTGCTCTGCATTTAGCAGCTGTGCTGCTCTGTCTGTGCAGAAAGTGGCAGCCTGCAGGTCTGGGGATGTTGGCTCATGATGGGTTCAGCTCAAAAGCAGAGTCACGGTAAAGTGATAAGGGAGTCCTGAGGCATCATTCCGACTGAGTGGAATTAAGGTCTTATGTGGATTTACATTCATTTACCAATTTCTGATTTTCAAGACGTGCCTTTTCCTGAATTTAAAAGTTCCATCAACCAACCTCAGCTCTTCACTTTGCAAATCAATCCTTCCTTCTCTCCGGTGGGAATAAAATCATTATTTGTAAGAGTTGGGATAATACAGGGAGCTGTAATTACCATCCATATTTTCAGTTCATGCTACAGCAGTGTGAAAAGTCCATGTAATTTTCGAGTGTTTTCTACCCTCTTCTGTTTATACTCTCCTGGTAGTGAAACATGTGCCAAAATCCCCCACAGACCAGGTTCTCCATTTGAAAAGTCCTGCCTGTTTTACTCTCTGGAGGTGGTGATGACTCTCTGAGTACTTGATGCAGGTGCCTTTCTGCCTGCCTCTTGCAGCCCCTTCTGCCCTGACCCCAAGAGCTGACCCCTGGCTGGTGGAGTTCTGCTGCTTCTGAGAGCAGCTCTCGTTTTTCCCTGCTGACAGAGATGTGCCAGAGCACATCTGGTGAATGCTCGGGAATTTAGTCTCCAATTAGAAACATGGTTTCAGTGTGCAACTCAGTCTAGGACACATGGGAAAGGATTTCCCAGATCTAAGTCTGTGGAGCTGCAAGGATGGGGCTCAGGGGCCTTCCAAGGGCAGGGACACAGCACACAGAGGACATGCAGGACAGGAGTATAATGTCACATGGATGTGCTTTCCCAAGTCCAGCTGACAAAAGGGAACAGAAGCCCTGTGGGATTCAAGGACACCTAGGTCCAAAATCTTACAAGAACGCCCCATCCTTTTGTTTGTCAGTTAGAGGACAGTAGAGCACAAAAGTTGCTATGCTGTTATTCTTCCTATCTTGCTTGCCTCCCTACCCTCACATTGTTTTTAAGCTATTCTTACCCTCATGTTCCCCTCTGTTCTTCATGTGAGTTCTCCGAGTTGTTCAACCTGTCTCACATCCCATTTTCTCCTTGTGCCCATCCCATATTTGCTTCCTTTTCTCTAATCCTTCCCTGCAAGAATTTGTCACTTTCTCTTTGAAACTACTTCTAAGCATCTTCTGTTCTGCTCAGATCACATCTCCCCCAGATCAAATTCTGTAATGAAACCCCTTTGGACAGAGTCAGGCTGTTGCAACATTCATTTTTCTTTCTCAGGCTGTGAGCTGACTGGGTGTAGGTCAGATTTGGTGGCTACTGCATGTGCCCCCAGGCTACCCAGTGGATGTGAAATCTGGCAGCTAGACAGCCTTTCAGCTATTTGGCTTACATTATGCAATTTGTTTGGTTGATGAGCACCAGGCTCTATCTCTCCACAGAACTTTCTCTTCACTGGGTGCTGCAGGAAATGGTGCTGTCATCAGGTGTGTTGTAGGTGCCATTAACTGAAGTAATTGTTATTTGACCCCATTGTGTGGGAAGTGTGAGAGTTCAAGGAAGCCTCTGAGGATGGCTGGGCTGTCACGGTGACAGATGGAAAGGATGAGATCTGACTGCCTGATCCTTGGGTGGGTATGAGAAGGACAGTGGGGTGCTCTGCCAACCTGTCACTCCTTTCAGCTGTGCTCTAATGTCTCCAGGTGGAGCTCAAACCCTTTTTTGTACAGGCCCCAGGTAAAATAAATCAGCACCTGAGTACTTTGAAGACTGACTTTTAAACAGAAGAAAGAGGTTGTTCCCCTTAACCTGGTGAGTGCATCTTTGCCTCTGTCTTATACCTGGTGTTTTCCTGTAGGGGTACCAGTCAGGTTTAGCTGGGGAGCTGTGGTTAGGAATTGTGAACTCCTGGAGATCTTCTCACAGTTCTGGCTGTGGCTCAAATAAAGATGCTGACTTTGGGGTAGATTTGCCACCCCCATGGAAAGAGAGTATGTGATGATAAAGGTAAAATTGGTGGGGTGGAGGGAAATGAGCAGGTGGCACTCACCCATCAAAGGGTCTCTGGAGCCCTCTGTGATGGTGATAGAGCTCCTTCTTTAAATGGAATGTTTGGGTAGGCACATCTAGGGCCCAAGGCAGAGCCTTAGGATAAACCACCAGCTTTACTGGTCTGGAAATGATATTTGGAATCCACATCCAGCTCTTTACTGATGTGGTAACTTAGTTCAAATTAAGCTAATTAACTCAAGTGATAAAATCTGAGGTAGATGCACTCAGGTATATTCCTGACTGTTCATGAAATTGGAATAAAATACCTTAATTATTCTAGCTTTTAGAAGTTAAATGAAATAAATCCTATTTTATTGGTTTTTCAAACTAGATGATAGTAGACAATAAGAATGATGGGACTGGAGTGGGGTGGCATCCTAAACACCCAAAACAGTAGGCCAAAACCTCCTTCTCTGCATTTCAAAAGCATCAAGTTTTTCCTCAAGCCTATTAGTGTGCAAGAGCTGTGCATAACTGAGTTGCAAGATAGTGGAGACAAAGAATCATATTCCTGAAATAATACTGACTGCTTAAAATGCTCTAAAATGAATTCCCTATGTATATGGATCAGTTTATATCTTCACTTTCGTAGTCTTGAGCTGAGTAATTACCAATAAATAGTGGGTGATCAACTTACAGATCAAAATCTGTGAGTGTGGTATTGCTGCCAGTGAGGTGGCTCTTCCTTCTACAGCTGGCTGGAGCATTTGGCTGTGGAGTAAGCAATGGCACCTTGTATTCTTGTTCTTCACTATTTTCTTTCACTGTTTTCTTTTTTTTTCCCCCACTTTGTTTTGATTTTTACTTTTTTTTTTTTTTCCTAATTTCACAGTTCTTCTCTGATTATCACACACACTATGGCACTGCCTTTGTCCCCTGTAGTTTCAGTTCTGGGTCATCAACTCCTTTCCACTGCACATCTGTTCCCTTGTGATTCTCCACTTTCTCCTCCACAGAGCAGCAATGGACACAAGCAACCAGCTTCCTCTCTTTCTGCCCACGAAGGTCTCAAGCAAATATCTTAGAAGAAAAAGGGGCAAACAAAAGAGCCTGGGATCCTCCTTTGCTTGCTGGTGAGTCCATGAGATACTCTGGTGGGAAGGAGATGGGCAGGCAGAGTGACCAGGAGGGAGGCAGCTCAGAGGTCCCTCCTTGAGGCATCCCTGGGGACTGGGAAGCAGTTCTATCTGCTCCTCTCTGTTTCTGTGCTCTCCTGGAAGCCTTTGCTCTTGGCCACTGTCAGAGGCAACGAGCTGAAGAGTCCCCTGGGTGGCCCAGCCCCGAGGCTGCCTGCAGCCAGCAATGAGACGCCGCGGTCCGGATCCCTCAGGCACTGGAGGGGACCCGGACTCTTGGTGAACCCCTCTATTTCTTCCTCAGAGGCAGAAAGGGGCTCTCAAGGCAAGCTCTGACCTCCTGAGGGTTTGCACGAGCATTTTCAGCCGCATCCAGGCAAAGTTTCGTGTGGGTGGCTGAATCTTGCAGCTCTTCTCAGATTAGAGGGATGTTTCTGCCTGGCCACAGAGAAACGGTAGAGCAGGGAGAGTGAAACATTTGGCATCTTTGTTCAAGTTGTCTTCTCCTGGCCCTGGGAATCAGAGATGTGCCCCTGGATACAGTGCAGTGTATGGAACTGTGTCTTGTTTTAGGAATAGCCCATGGAGAGTGAACCTGCAGGGCAGGAATGCAAACATGTGAGGTATCAGCTGGAGGACCAGGACATGCAAAAAGAAAGCAGCAGCAGAAAAATTAGGAAATAAAATATTCTGGGGATTGTTTTAAAATAAACCCATGGTGTATTAGAAGGAAAACATTAAATTATCAGGTTCTAACCTGCTGAAGTCAGTCCTGTACTCACTTTAAATGCTGCCCCAAAGCAAACTTCAGTGAATGCTGAACTTTGTGCAAAAGAAACAACCACACACTGATAGTTCAGAGCCGTGGTCATCCTCACCTGTTACCAGCTTTTTAATATGGCACTATGTTACTATCTTAACAAATGTATTACTGTGTTCTGTATAGATGGAGAAACTGGACTTCATAGCAAAGGGAATTATTTTCTTTTCCCCCAACAAGTTGCTGTAATCAGTAAATTCTGACCAAATATTTAGTCTACAGACTAAAACTGATTTTCTTCCAGAAGTAAGGCAGAAAACGGTACTGAAAAATAAGCTTATAGGCATGGCTGTGATAATCTGATTTTAGAACTAGCACTCATCATTTTCTTTACCCTGAGAATGATAGACAGGTAAGAAAATATCTTGGCTGTAGCTCTCTATTCCAGCTGGCAGAAAGAATTCACTTACCTTCCACCAGAATTTCCAATAAATCTATATTTAGTATCGTTCATAGTCTATCACTTGATGAAATTACTTTCCTTCGTGAATGTGCAATAAAGTCTGACAGTGAAATATGTAAGAACATTAAATTCTCAATGGCCATGTTATGAGAAAAGGTGATCCAACAAAAAATAATATTCTTTAAGGAGCAGACAGCAGGGCCCTGTCTCTGATCTCATTGACAAGGCTTAACAGTGGTAGACCTCTCTTTACATTAGTAAAATCATTCATTTATATGGATGTATGAGGAAGAAGTTCTTTTTTTCACAGATGTGCCTCTCCTTTCCCACACAACATGTCAACTGTTTGATTTTACTAGTGTAAAGTGTATTATTTTTTGTTAGATCACCTTTGTTCATGAGGTCTAGTTTAGTGTAAAGTCAGAGACAGAATTCCAGGAAAGAAGAGAACCAACAAATTGAATGATACTGGCTGAAAAAACTATTATCACCCACCCAGAAAAAATATTCCCCTCAGGCAGACTATGATTTTCCCTATGCAATTCTCTATTTATATTTGGAAAGCTAAAATTCTGCTGTTTCTTACAGAGAGGAGAATTTTACTGTTGGTAGTCAAGTTTCTCTGAGTCCCTGGTGGTTATTATCTACTCCTCTGATGTGGTTAAAGATCTGCTTCTATTTTAAGAAGTAAGAAAAAGACTAGAATTTACTTGAGGATTAGGGTTTAAAGTGATTGATGTGCTCATGTGTATTTTCTTATAACTGGGTATTTTACATATTCTCTTATTATCTCTCCCTAGGAAAACTGTGTGTCCTTGCACACAGCCTTCTGCTTTTCTCTCTCTCTTTTAATTGTGTGTGTTTATTGGATTTCATTTCTGGAGGACCCCTTACAGAAAGGTTTTTCATATCCTAGTTAAAAGGTGCTATCCTTTTATCACCCAGCTAAGGCTGAAATCCAATTTGTGCCCTCCCGTGTGGTGCTCTTTATTTATGGTGTCATTCCAGTTTGTTTCACAAGAGCAAACCCTCTGCAGAACTTTCAGGATACTTATCTAGCGAGCACTGTCACTTCGCCGTGGCTGGGCTCCAATCTGATGCCTTAAACACTAGCCTCACATAAAGATAATGCTTTTAATCAGAAAAGGGAGACAAGTTGCGAGAGCTTGTTCACAGTATCTGTCAGCAGGGAGCTGCAGTGGAATCGGGACAAAATCGAAGCCTTTGTTTCCAGAGAGGTTTGGTCCTTGGGCTCCGAAGGCTTTGAAACAGCAGGACCAGGTAACTGCAGGGAGAGGAAGGGTGAGCCTGCACTGCCCAAGCTTGTCCTCAGTCCCTGCTCCCACCCTACAGAAAATGTCAGCCTGGGGGTCCTGAGCTCTGCAGAGACGAGAGGCAAAAGCAGGGGTGAGGGCTGCAGACGTGCTGCAGGGGTACAGACCTGCTCTCCGGCGCTGCTTGGGCATTGCAAGTTTGCTGTGGCAGAGGTGGGACTGATGAGCCAGCAGAGCTCTGCTGCCAAGTGTCTGAGGCTCGTCAGCTGCTGTGGGAACTGTGGGCCAATTTATTTTTCCTCTTCTTGTAGGTTAACACTGGGTTTTCAGAGGAAAGGTGTCAGTTGAGGGGATTTGGAAATAGCTGATTAACCTGGTTTGCTGATTGCCTTTCAATTGCAGCTGACATTTCTAATGTGATATTGCAGGTTTAGTTTCAACATTTCCTCTTCTGTAAGGGATCAGGTAAGAACAGGCAGAATTACTCATTGCATTAGTGCAGATTTACATATATGACTGTAAATTCCTGACTGGTACGTATCAGCCACTTCTGCATTGTGATAATTTCTACAAGCTCAGAGTGATACACTGCTGATGTATGAAAACAAATTCTTGAAAATAAACAGCCTAATATCCAACCCGAATTTCTGAAGTAAACATAAAAGCATAGTAACTTTCCTAAGATTGATGAAATTCTATTGGAGTTAAACATTTCCTCACCATCTCTGTGTTCTCCCTATAAAGGAGTGTACAGGGAAGCACAACCCCTACAGTTTAAAAGAAGAAACTTTCTGTGACAAGGATGATTTTGCAAGTTATAGTTTTAAATAGGAAGAATTCATTCATGTTAAAGCCTAGCTTTAGCCTTCTATAAAACATAGATATTATTTGTCTTTGAATAAAAGACAAATCAGAAGATTTTATCCTTAAAACCCAGCTAGGTTTAAGTATGTATTCAGCAACATGTATCTAAAATAACAATTCTTACATAAAACGCTCATAATGATTAAAATACAATTCCAAACCTTACTGCTTTAGTCTTCATGGGAGTTTTTAGTGATATGGAAATACAGAAGTGCTGATGATCCATACCTTTTTAAGGATACTCAATTTTTAAGAACATATACGTTCAAAATTTACAATTTTATATCAAATGGAACTGTGTTGTATACCTACATCAAGTAAAAAAAAAAATCTCTGCAGAAGACAATATCAGGTCCAAATGAGAAAGGTAAGCACTTCCCACCTAATCACAGAAACAGGGGAAAATGCACCTCTCACAGCAGAACTGGTAGGAGATGTAATCAGCTTAGCAGGGCAGGAGACACATGTGCAGGTTTTAAAAAACCCCATTTCTGGTCAAAGTGATGAGACATGGCATGGCCAGCCCTCTCCTTGGGAGTTTGCACGAATCTGAGCCTGCAAAGCAGTTATGTGGCTCTAGGTCCACGTCTGTGTGAGAGGCAGAAATTGAACTGGAGGTGTGAAGACGTGGGGAAATTCATAGCATGCCTGGATGCTCTCACTCAGGAGTTTTAAAGTGGCTGTAGATCTCTGTGGTTTATGCCTCAGAGAATTAAATTATAGTGAATTAAGGACTCTGCTGCACAAACTCCAGTGATTAATGTGGGGAAGATTTAACTGATTCTCAGGCTGTTCCCTCCTCTGGCTGGAGAATTCTTCCAGCAGGGTCATAACTTGGCCTGCCTTCATCCTCTCTGCAGTGAGCGCTGCAGTTATCGCTCTGTCTTATTAATTGCTTACACAATCAATTGCAGTTTGGATTAACTCTCGAGGCAATGAACTGTGGCACCAGGAATTAGAACTTCCCCGTCACCTGCACTTTTGCTTCAGTGCTGGGGATAAACAGAGAGGACTGGCAGGTGGAAAAGGCAGTGTCCTCTGTCATGCCAGCTAAATCTTAGCAGAGCCAATGTGTTAGAGCCCTGAAGCTGCCTTAGCACCTTCCTGCAGACTGAATGTGCTTTGAATTGTGTGCATTGTCTCCCGCCTGCAGTAGGTCTGCTTTGACCTTCCCGAGTGTGCGTGTAAACAGGACCTTGAAAGAAGAGGGGGCTCTGCCCTACCCAGGCAAACAGGAGAGGGAGGACAGCTGAGTGTTCCTGCCACCTGTCACCCCAGGAACAGCCATGTGGGAATGAACAGGCAATTTTGCTATTTGCCTTTTTATGGTGTCTGGTTTTCTTACGGAAGCCGTGAGCACGAGCCTGTTGCTGTAGGCAGGGATGCAGAGTGACAAAAGATCTGTATTACCCACTTCAAGGGAAAAGATGCCAGTGTGTGGTAGGTGTAGAAGGAGTTGAGCCCCATGGGGGTGTAAGTTTGGAAGTGCCAGAGCACCATGTATCGAAGGAAAGGAAATAAAAGGGAGTGAGGGCATGAATAGACTCGTTCCTGCATGGAGGGGCTCCCTGCAGTGGCAGGAGAAGGGGATGCTGTGGCTGTGGTCTCTTTCTGTGCCTGCTGAGGTTTCCCATGGAGGGATCTGCTGTGGCAGAAGGCAGGACGGCTCTCTGCCCCTTCTGCAGGTCAGGAACAGAAATTCCACACTGGAAAGCCCAAAGCAGCCATCAAGCTCACAAGACTGGCCTGAGTTAATTCTTACTTGAATTATAAGTGACTCCAATCCAACCCGTCCCCCTTTAATGCAACGTTTTGCTGTGGTGGAGCATCAAATTTACCCTTGGGAGATTGATCTGGTGATTAAATACAAATATTGTTTAAAAATTGCACTGGATTTTTAGCACCATTTTTTCGAGCCTCCGGTTCTAGCCACTTGGTATTTGATGTGTTTGACTGCTAGATAGGAATTTTTAGAACCTATCCAAGTAACCCCTCAGGCCTGATGGGATAAATAGCTGGAGCCCCTGGAGTTGATACTTTGTAAGCATACTTTCAAATCCCCCAATAATTGTCAGGAAATTTCTTGGAATATTTTCTGACTTTTCAGAGTTTTTTTGAGTGACAGATGCTGCATCTTCATCACAGATGGGTAAGTCTCATATGCAGAGAAAATCTAAGCTCACTGCTTCTATCAGTACTTTTTAATTATGCACCTAATGACTGCATTTGTCCAGGGCCACCGTGTTGTACTAAGAATTCACAGTGAACTGATTATCTGCAAATCTGTGCTGCTGAAGATAATGTTTGTTTGCTGTAGAGAGCCAGGGGAATGTTTGTCCCGCTGCTGCCTTAAAACACCAACACTTTTTCTAGGTGGCTTTGCTAAAACATGCAAGATGCCTCGGTCTGAGCCAGGCTCTCTAGCCCAGCCAGTATTCTGCACTGACCTGTCCATGTTTCACCATGTGAATAGCAGGAGGCTTTTGCAAGGGTGCTGTGTGCCACACTTGGTCTGAGGACACGAGAAAGAATTTGAACAGGTTCATAAGCACTGGGGGAGCAGAGGGAGACACAACACAGCAACTGGCAGGACTCTCACACGATTTCCCATAATGGCTTTGTTATCAGGACTAGATGGACTTGTCAAATTTCCTCTCCCCTGCAGAAAAAGGGAGAGAAAAGCTGACAACGGTGCATCCCTGAGGGCTGCACACCCGGAGCTAATCTCTGCAGCTCATCCCAAGGCTGTGAAGAGCTGCCTGAGGACCACCAGTTTGTGAAGGCAGCCTAGCCAGCATGCAGTTTATTTATAACAGCAGTGAGACCAGGGGGAACAGTGCTTGGGGGAGGGTAGAGCTCTCCATGTGGGTTTCATATAATACAGAATGAATATATAGTCCTTCAGACCCCTCTTGATGCTGATCATTATAAGGTGGCTTGCCCATAACCTGCGGATATTACAGGAGAAGCAGGTCTTAGTGATCATAATGCCTAACATCCTAGGGAAATGATGTGATTAATGGGGCTGGAGGCACTTCTTATGTGCTACAGCACTGAATTGCACAAACAGTCGTCAGCAAAACCAGCACTGTTAATAATTTCAGTGTAATAGGTACATGTCACCGTGCTATATGGGCATCCAGAAGATTTCTGCAGTGAGTGCACTTGGGAGGAAGAGTGGACAGCTGGGCTTAAGCATCATGAAATGTATATTAGAAACATGAAACTACAGGAGGAAGTATATTTAAGAAGGGGTTTGGGCATAATTGTCTAGACCGTTACATTTAAGTGCCTTCTAAGAGAGGCAGGGAGAGTTTCATCCCTGGGTGTGTTGGTGCTGCAGAGCTGTGGGTGGCAGCACACCAGAGAGGTGGCAGGGGAGTGCCTGGAAGATGTGTGCCTCGGGTCTGAGACAGCTGTCCATCTTCTGGGGAGCTGCCTGGCCAAAGTGACCCCAAAGATTTTTCTCTCTCCCCAAATGAGAGAGAATTAAGGAACACTAACACAGCACGTTTGCTCTGCTCGTGTTATTTAAGGTTACAGAGTGTAGAGAGCCACACCAGAGCACTGAGGCATTTGCAGGAAAGTAGATCTGTAGCAGCCTTCCTACCAACACAAGAAGCTTGGGCAATAAATAAGAGGAATTACACATGAAAAGAGATTGGATGCCCTCAGGGGTACTGAGAGCTGGTTGGAAGCTCAAAATACCTGGAGTGCCCAAATACTGGGCATAACCTCTGTAGAAACATTAAATTGTGCAGAGAGGGGTGTGTTTTGGGTGCTGGTGATAGGCTGGAAGCAGCTCTCTGTGTCAAAAAGGCCATTTGTACCCCTGAGTGACCTATTTCTGAAAGGCTAAGAGTTCTTACATGTAGGATAGATACAGAAGGGCTGGGAAGTCACCAAGAAGCCACCATCCCCTAATAACCTGAGTTAAGCAGTTGGAATAAGCAAAGGAGGTAAAATTTTGAAGCACATGTACATTCTTCCATTCACACCATAACCTTAGAGTTTCCAAATATGACAGGTAGTTTTCTAAGCATAAAAAAAACCCAAATGTATTTATGTGTTTTAAATATCATTAAGCAAACTCCAGTTGCATTTGCTGATCCTGACTGGAAGGCAGACATATCCAGCAATTTCCTCTTTTGCTTCCTCTCTGCTTTAAAAAGAGATAATGCTCAAAAGACAAAATCATAATGAGAAAAATTGAAACACCAGAGTACACACAGTAATAGAAAACTCTTCAGGAAATGTTTATTAAATTTCAAGCCTCTGCAATTCAGCAGTGGGGGAAAAACAGGCCATAACCTCCTGCTGATGAGAAGGAAGGGCAGTGACTGTAAGTGAAACCAAAGAGGTGTATACACATCCATACACATTCCCAATAGGAAATTGGAACGTGGGGCTCTTAAATGTAACATAAAATTCAGGATATTGATAAAAGAGGCTAAAGACGGTGCTGACCAGCCTGAGGAACAGATGAAACCTTAGCATTGGTACATGGAGAGTCATGGAGAGGGATGATAAAATTATCTTGATAGTAAAAAACTGAAATCTTTATCATGAGGGTGCTGTTGGAACCATGGTAGCTTAAAGATGGAGGTAAAGCAGATTTTTCAGGGAGTGATAAAAACTTGTATTATACCTGCTATCAGCATGATCAAAAATGTTTGATCCAGTCCAACAAAGATATTGCTTCTCCCCAAAAGTTTTGCCTCAGGACTGTTCAATAATTCTTTGTTCTTTGCCCAGAGAGAAGGGGAATGATGGTTTCATGTTAAGAACATGTGTGGTAACACTTTCTCTTCTGTTCTTAATTAGGGAGGATGTTAAACAGCAACTGCTGAAGTGAAACGTTTTGAAATCTCAGGATTTATAGTGCTTGTATCCAGAAGCATTGAAAGTGTTGCCTGAGGAGATTTATGAACTGCTTGTACTGACTTCTGGCAAGTCTTGGAGCAAGAGGGCTGAGGGACGCCAGAGCTAATATTATGTCACAATTTAAAAGGGTAAATTGAATGACCCAGCAAATTGCAGACTAATTAATCTAGCAACTCTCTGAAGGAGACATCATGTAAAAACAGAAGAGGATCCATAAGTAATGAAAGAAAAATAATAGCTGAAGTACTGTTTTGGGTTTATGAACTATCAGTTTGCTCATCTTAATGATGGCAGCACAGTACATTTTGATTTCTGGAAAGCGACTGGAACTTGCCATATTGATGGAAACAGTAGTTTGGAGATACTGTGGTGGGCCCTTTTTTAAAAAGAGAGATTAAAGTTGTTTTTGTTACTAGGCGGCTGTGTCTCATTTATCCAAGGCAAAGAGGCAAGCTGTTCACTGTATAAATCCTACCCTAGCTAGAGGAGAAGCTGCTGGTAAAAGCCAGCTCTGTTACACAGCAGGAAAAAAGAGTTAGGACAGGGGTGGGAGAGATATTACTCAGGATGGACATAAATGTGTTAAAGCATGCTTTTCCTTCTTTTCTCACCCATTATGTTGGGGTCACTTGAGCTTCTACCCATGCTTAGTTACCATCCCAGGGGACTCAGCCCAAGCTGTAACTTTGCTGCAGGTGGTGCTGGGTGAGGTTGTCTGTGCCAAACAGGCACCACTGTCACTATTGCCTTCCTGGCCTTGACGCTTGAGAAATGAGGAATGTCTCACCGATTTAAATGAGCAGGAGCATCAGTCTGAAGAGGTGAGAAAGCTGAGCTGGCAAAGGGCTGGGAATCTGCTCTCAGGCTTGGGTTTAAGGGCAGTTAAATATTGTGAAGGGTTGGGCTTTTTGGGCAAAGCTTTCATTGGTAATGCTGTTTACACTGACAGCATCACACCATATTTTTTCTCCCCCAGAATTTTAATGATTCTGTACAGACATAACTTTGCCATTATGGGAAGCTGGTTCTTTGTTACGAACACAAATGCTCAGCTCTGAGATCCCAAGCCACCTTTGCAGTCTTCAGCCCTGCAATAAAAGTCTCTGGATGGCAAAAACTTCAGAATACCCATCTAACTCTTATGAAATCAAACTCTTAGGCAAAACTCTTTAAAACAAACAAACAACAACCCAACAAAGCAGTTGGAAAAGAATGATTTTATTTTGAAGTATTTTGCATTTGCTATGTATTAAAGTATATTTTGCTCTAATCTATTCCTATATTTGTGAGCAGGATCTAAAAAGAGATAATCTCAAGCAAAGAGCACAGTGACCTGATACATTTACCTTTGCCATATACTTGCAGAAGCCAAATGAAACAAGAGTGTTTTCAGTTCCATGTAAATAAATATGTATTTTAATAACAGCCAATGTTGGTTCATAAAGGGAAGTGCACTAGGAGAGTTCTTTAAGAGAAGATTATACCCTCGGTGCAAAATCCTTTCCTAGAAAGTGATTGAAAAGAAATATGCTTACAAAATATCATCTCCAACACAGAGCAGTCTCGGCTCCATTTTTTTTCTGACTCCCTTAGGAAAGTGGAAAGGCATTATTAAGGCATCTCAATCAATTTTGGTAGCACCTTTACTGCCTAATATTATCATTGTGTACATATTGATAATTTCTCCACATACTGTTTACATAGCACGTTTTACCCATCCCTGCTTCCTCCTTGTAACAGTTACCACAAAAAAGTGCAAGATTTGAATAATGCATGTGCACCAAGTGCTCCACCACTGGCAAAATCCATGAGAAATGTAAAGTAGAGATGGTCCCTTTCTCTCTACTGCCATAACCCTTTGACATCAGTCATGGTCTGTACTCCTCACTGGCTTCTCCTTCAGATTGTGTCTTTCAGGAGAAACGTGTCACACAGTGGCGCTCCCAGAATAAATTATAGGTGTAACTAGGAATTTTAAAACCTGCTGTCAGAGCCTGGGTTTGGCCAGAGATCAGCCCTATTTGGATCTTGGCTTCCATCTCCGCTCACTGCAGACACGGAGCCGCGGTCAAAACTTGGAGTGGCGGTCCCAGCACCCCTTTGGCTCTTGCATTTATTGCCTGCTTAGTCTGCTGCAAGATAAACTGAAGAAATGTGGTGAAAGACCAAAAGCTCCAAATACAGTGTCACAGGACACCTGAGGGCATTTCCAGAGTCCCAAGACTTCCAAAGGTGAGGTTTTGGCTGGAGAAAAACCCCAGACTGCCCTGAACAGGTGCCCATACCGAGCAACAGAAAAAGATGGAAAGGAAAGGAACTAAAAACAGCCAGGAAACAATGATTTTTGCAAATCGATCTGTAGAAAAACAGGTTTGATTCCAAACCAGATGATGAGTCTAACCCTGAACTAATGGGGGGAAAATGACAGATGGCCACCTGGAGGGGTTTAATATCACTGAGCACACGCTGCACTGTCTCCTGTGGACAAGCTCTTGTGCTTCAGAAGAAGGTGGAAAAAGACCAGCCCTTCAGAACCCACATTGTGTGTGTTGTATAAAGAGGAAGAAAAAAGCAAAAGAAGCTCCCACACCCCAGTGCTGCTACTCTGAGAGATTTGAGGCGTGAGTAAGTGCAGAATAAATAGAGCGTGAACAAGCAATGTTAACAAGTGAGATCTGATCCACGCCCTGCTTTGCAGATATTGAGAATTTGGAAGTTTTAGGATTGATACAGCAACCCCGGGTCTTAGTCCCTTCTTTATACAATCCCATTAATTTATCATCCTCATTTTAAAACAATGGGAGGTCCCAGTTCCCACTATCTTCTATGTATTTATTTCAGTTATTTCAGTTATTTCAGTTTCATTTTTTCCCCAGCTATTTCAGCTATTTCAGTTTCATTTTTTTTTATTAATCAGAACCAGTTTTTTGATTTCCAGTCTGAAGTCATCCTTGATTCACTCGTGGCTATTTGATTTTGTATCAGTACAGTTTTTAAATGATTATTATTTTCTTGGTATGTGCTTTCAAACCCATTTACAAACAATTATGAGGATGGTGATGTCACCAAGAAAACTGTGTTTGAAAAACAGAATTGGGACAGGCTACCTCTTCTGGCAATGAGCAGTAACTGTTGACTGACTGAGACTGTGACTACTCCTGAAACTTACATTTTTTGGCTAGTACTATTGAAACACTCAAACCATTTCACAATAGACCTCTTGCAAGTTAGAAGTGAGAAAATTATATAAGTGGGTCCAGAATTAGCATTTCAGAGGCCTGGGCTCTCTTAGGACACACAATGCAGTGTCTGCATCTTCAAGCAGAACTGGAGTGTGTTTTGAAATTAATTTCCTGTCCACTTCTCCTCGCTCTACTTTTGGTTCCCACTGGGCAGTAGTTTTGGACCATGTGGCCTTTTCAGAGCATGCACCTGATGCACTCTGCTTGTGAATGTGGGTCCAGAAATAAATACACAGCAAGGACTATCCATGTGGGTGCTTTGAACCCAGCACAAATATCGTGGACCTCTTCAGATTTTTCTCCCCACAGCTCCACTCCTCCTGGGCTGTGCTTCTTGATCAATTTTAGATGTCCTGCATGACCACAGCAAGGTGATTTCAGGATCTGTGCCCCATGTTTTCCATCTGTAAGGCAGGACTAACTTGTGGTTTTTCTTGAGGCCATTACAATTATTGGTGACTTGTGCTGGGTGCTTACAACAGTGATCACCGCAATTTCTACAACCTCTTCCTCTTCGTGGTGCCAGGAATTTCTCACTGCTGTTAATTAGCAACCAACTGAGCAAAGGGAAAAAACCACAACACTGACAATTAATTTACTGAAAAACCCCATGGTTTTTGAAGAATTGCTTTTAATTTATTATTTATTTTTGAAACAAAAGAATTTTTTTCAATGTTTTACATTACTTTTTAAAATTTCCACAAAAAATGGTGTTTTCCATTTAAATGTAACGCAAATTTTGCTTAAAATATAAGGCCTGACTATATAACAGAGAACTATATCCAAAGCATTTGAGTTTTAGGTAAAATATGACTTTTTACCTCTTTCAGAACATATATGTTTCCTAGAGTTTTCCTGTGACATTTTTCAGGTAGATGTAAATATTTTGATCTGACCCGAAACAAATTTCTTATAAATTTTCAGATCAAACACAAAACTGAGAAAAAAAAAACGTACAAACTCACAATTTCCTAAGTTATCGGACAAAACACCGAAACCAAGCAGAATAAACCGAGAGCAAGATTACTTCTGAAAGAAAAATCCTTGTGTAACCTCAGTACTCAGCACAAGCCTCCTGTGGTTAAACTACATCACTGGAGTGCAGCTTTGAATCCTAGAGCAGTTTTTGGTGCACTAATACATCATTAATGTGTCTGCCTTTGCCTCTGAGCTGGCAGAGCATCTCTGCAGAACGTCTCTGCTGGAGACAAGGAGATGTGCTCCCTCTGGGAAGAAGGGTTTGCAGCTTCATGCAGCTCTGGCTGCAGGGAGTGTCTGTCCTCTGGGGGCAGCCACCATAAACAACTGGGGCTCATATGCAGATGTGCTGAATATAGTCACACATTTAAAGCGGTCTCTTTACACCGAGTCAGCCTCTGCTAGCAACAGTAACAAACCCTTTTAGCACAATTTGACAACAGTTCAGATAGTTTTCTTCCTTTTTTTTCCCCTTTTCTTTCTCTGTCTCTCCCTCTCTCCCTTTGTCATGAAGCAAAGACAAATATGTCTGAATTACTTTCTTCTTATGGTTGCAGCTTGAAATGTTTAAACTCAGTAACTCTCTTCTACCCAGCAGTGAGAAAGATTTTCCATCATATCCAAAAGTCATGTGATACTCAACTGGTTTCTGGTTCTAGCTCCAGCAGGGCTTTCTTGAGATCTCTTAGAGACTGCAAATCTTAAGCAAAAATTGCAAGTGGAATAATTTAGCTGCCTCCAGAGCAGCACAAATTTCTTGCGTCAGAATCTCCATTGATTTATTTCATGATCATTAATAAAATCCACATGGCATGTGCTCTGGGCCTTCATTCTTCAGAGCTCACATGCAGGGGCTGATAGAATAGACTCCATGCCAGTCCCTGTTAGATATTTGTTATGTACCGGATGATTTCTTTCCTTGTGTTTTTCATACCCCCAGAGAGCTGAACGTGGAAGGCTGCCCAGGTCTGTAAACCACAATTCTCCAACCTGCCTATAGGAATGGACACACTGATTAATTGCAGGGAGACAATTAATTAATACAAGTTCTTGAAGCCATAGAGCATCTGTCCCAATAAAGACAGGCCAGTCACTTCAGATTCTAGAAGAAAAACAATAATGTAATATGTAGCAATATTTCTAAAAAAAATATATATTTTTTTGCCTATGACCCTCCATTCAAGCAAGTAATAAAGAAGAAAATGTTCTTTTCAAAATCGCTCTGGCTTGGTTTAGCCAGGGGGAATGGTGCTGGGTGGATCTGGAGGGCTCTCACTGCGATTCTGCTTTGTTTCTGCATTTGTTATTTCTGTCCTCATCTCCTTGAGGCAGCAAAACAGCCGAGGAGCCTTGAGCTAGCCCTAAGAAGAATATAGTCTTCCGGCTATCTGAAAAGCACCCTGTGCATACCTGATGAGAACTGGATGGTGCAGTCTGGGTTTGCACCATGACTTAGGAAATGAGTTGCTCAGTTTTGTCCCTTCCTGGGTTTAAGGTTAACCCTGACCGTGTTGTTAGGGTGGCACTCTGTATGTTCATAGGGTAAATCATATTTATGGGATGTGAGGTAGAATGTCCTCTGTCTCCAAGCCTTCAGTACTCTTTCTTACAAGATCAGTGACAGGAAGGAAATATTAAGGAGCCCTAGAATCGCAGAATATGCTGAGTTGGAATGGACCCATCAGGATTGTCGAGTTCAGCTCCTGGCCCTGCACAGAACAGCCCAAGGGTCACACCAAGTGCCTGAGAACATTGTCCAAACTCTTCTTGAGCTCTGCCAGGCTTGGTGCTGTGACCACTGCCCTGGGGAGCCTATTCCAGTGCCCAGCCACCCACGGGGATATAAAACCACATATGTTATGAGCATATGAATAAAGCACACTTTTTGTTGCAGATATTCCTTTACTGATTGCTTCAACAATTACTAATTAATACAATTCAGGCAATCCCATTGGAATGAGTCTCTAGTCTGCATGCAGTGAGAAAGGCAGCAAACTAGGAATTCTATTTCATGTTCTGATTTTCGTGTTACACAAACCCCCAAGTACATTCCTCAGCAGAAATAGATGCTCACTAACACTCCTTCTAAGAAGAATTAGATATTTTCCAGGGCAGAGCCTCTGTCCATGGTCCTGGAGACCACAAGTACAGCTTTAATGGGAGCAACCATCCCACAGAGAACCCCTTGTTCCTCAGACGCTGACTTCTCCCTTCCGTGGTCAGGTTTTGCTGTTGTTGGCAACCTGGAACTATGATTTTCTTGGAGCCTGTGGTTCCAGAAAATTGTTGTGGGTCTGGTGTGTGGGTCTGGATTGTTGTGGGTCTGGTATGTTGGGTGAAAAAACAACATTCCCTGGGCACCTTTCCCTTCTGGGTGTCAAAAAGCATTCAACGGTTGTTCAGTCTGCTTGCAGTGTTTCTTCTTCCAGAACATATTATTACATTGAACCTAGCAGCGTTGTGGGTGTTTGGGGTTCACGATGAGCAGAATGCTTGCATACATTCCCTCCCCAGGATTTCACACAAACATGACAACCTTTCCAGGAATAGCTCCAGGAACATGCTGGTGTTTCAAGTTTCATTTTGTGGGAGTTTTGCTGCTGCTGTTTTAAGTTTCAGGCTTTTCTCAATTTTTTTCAAATAATAAAAAATAATATTTTTCTCTTGCATTGTTATAATTAATAAATAGTGTGGACATGTTAGGCCAATATAAGATAATTATATGATTGGTATTTTATCAATAGATTATGGGTAGCAGTGCAGAAAAATCAAAACAAATTTTCTTATTAAAGAAGATTTACCACCAGTTGCAAAGTGTAATCACCAAAGAGTATCTGATATCATAAAGCAAACTAAGGGAGAGCACCAGCACTGCAGCCCATTTAAGCTGCCTATATTCAAAATTTCTAACCTGGCCATCAACTCTTGTCCAAGGACACATGGAAAATACTTATTTCCACAGTCTTCACAAGGAAACTCAGAGGTTCTTCTTCCTCCTGAGCATGTGGAGTGTTTTGTAGGAGTTACTTGGACCTAAGAGAGCTGACCTCTATACAGGAGTTGTTACCTCAGTATAGCAGAACTGACTCGCGGAGCACATTGTCTTTCTATTGACACAATTAATCTTTTGTCCCATACGTAGAAAAAGTAAAAAATGCATTTTAAAAAGTCCTTGAAAGCACAGTGTAAGTCTTTGCCAGTGCAGAGAGAGAAATCCCGAAGTGAATCTTCATCTCTTACAGGGCTGGAAATAATCTGTTTCTCTGAATTTCCTTCTAGGTGCAATATTTATTTCAGACGGAGGAGAGACAGCAACAAAATCACATATTTGCAGCACTATGTGACCAAGGATGCATCAAGATGAAATCTGCCTTTTTGCTGTGAGCAAATCTTTTCTGTCAGGCTCCTGTAAGGGTTCCTTCATGTGTGCAGCCCTGTCTCCAGCTTCTCACCTGCTATTAAATGCATCCTGTCAGCCTCAACAGTAAGGGCAGAGAAATTAAAATTTGTAAGTCTTCTACACAGCGCAGGAGAAATTACTGCCATGGTGCCAATGATCTGACTCAGCCCCGATACAGCTCTATTTTTTTCCTGTGCATGTTCCAGTTGACACGCAGAAGGCAGCAAAGTGCTGAGCACTTGCAGAATGGTTGCAGAGGGGTTAAATTCTCATCACCTGCCTGTGCTGAGGTCCCTCCAGGGATGGGTTTACAGGGTCAAACCCAACCATGTGAGCATGCCCTGAAGTTCCCTCTCACCCTCCCATGCCAAAACTGAGTGTGCACTTCAGGGACACTCATAGTCCTTTGCTCTCCTCAGACCCCCAGGAGATGCTGGGTGCCTCACTGCTTTTATGTAGGTGGGACCACAAAAATTTCCTTGCACACCTCATCCTAACTCCAAACAGTTGTCTCCCACAGGTGGGAGGGAAGCAGAGGAATAATGAGGGCAAGGTCACAAGCCAGGGAGGAAGAATCCAGCCTCTCCCTTCCCTACCTCTGAGCATCCTTGCATTTTAATCAAACATTTTAATCATGCATTTTGAGGTAAACTTTGTGCTGTTGTCCTTTAGGGAGGAGTGTTTCTCAGTATAGGCATGATGTAATGCTCCTTTTTTCACCTCAGAAAGAAAACAGGCATTGCAGTCTGTGCCTCAATAATGTCTGTGCAGTTAAATAGCTCACTGTGCAGCTGTGTGTGGGAGCACACCACAGTGCCAGTCTCAGGCAAACTCATTTTCCAGGCACAGCAGCGCCGAGCAGGAGCCTCCCTGGCACAGGGCAGACCTGGGTGAGGGGAGCAGTAGGAGACGGTGTTATGCCAGAGGCTGCTCTGCCTGCTGTTTGCCATCTGGGAGTGATGCCGGATCCAGGCAAATCCTCCCTGCAAGGCATTCTATGGATGAGGCAGAGTGAGCACTGTGGAAATGGCTTCCTGCGATGGACCTGTCCCACATAGCTCATTCACCTCACCTCTGGCTCCATGGCTCTCTCCTGAGCCAGAAGCCGCAGCGGGAGGGAGCTGCTGTACCCTCCAGTTTGTGCCCTCTGCGGGAGACTTCAGACATTTCCCAGCAATGAAAGCCTGTCCTTCCTACCACCTTGCAAGCCTGAGGTCCATGAGGCATGGAATGAAAATGTCAGTGTTTCCGTGGGCAATGGGAAAAAATTTCCCTCGATGTTCAGCAGCTTGAAACACTTCCCAGAGACCAGGATAAGGGGGAGCTACCCAAGCACCCTGATGATTCCAAGCAGGTTGGACCTGCCCTTTGGAGTGCTGCTCACCCACCTCTTTGGGATTATGTGCCTGCTCTGTTTGTGCCTGGATTGCCCTGGGAGCCCGATGTTGCCACGGGCCATGCCCATCATTCGTACGCCAGCTTTCCTGGCTGCAAGCTCTTCTATATTCCCACAGGCAAAACATCTGATTTTTATGCTGTTCAAAAGTTTTCAGTTACTCAGAAACTTCTGTCAGCTCCTGCTGCTCAGCCTTGGTTTTCATGTCCTTCTCTGAGCCTGAGCCTTGGGCATAAAAGCCTATTGTATTGCCACAAAGCAAGCCCAGAATTTATTAGTATTTTTACTGTTTCACTAGCACAAAGTGACTGCTGTGAAAGTCCATCATGATAAACTCCTCTGGGATGCGACGGCCTGAAACTGATCAAAGATGTGCAGGAAGCAGAGCAGTGAGTGAGCATTCCCAGCTGCTGCACGTGTGCCAGGAATGCTGGAGTCCCCGAGGACTGAAGCAGAGAAGAAAAAGAGGTGCCCAGCAGTGTCCTGATGGCAGGCAGCACATGCCCGTTACTATGAAAAAGGTGGTGGTTTGTTTTGTTTATATGCCTCACCTAAAAGCCTTGCAAGGTCAGAAGTTCTCTGGTATAATGAGCACATTTTCCTGGGGTGTGAAAGCATAGGATTTGCTAATCCACAATATTTTTACCAACTGAACTGCTTTAGTAAACAAAAAACCCTCTCTACAACTCTGCAGAACCTTACTTTCTAGGACAGAAAAATAAATGAGAGGTCAAAATGGATTTTTGACCTGGCCAGCTGTACAAGTCACTACATTTTACTTTGCAACAATCTCAAATGTGTCAGGACCTTAAGTCTCTGCAGAAAAATTTATGCCATTTGTCCAAAATGGCTCAGAGGTCAATGGAAGCTTGACCAAATATAGAGTGTGTTGCTATGTGAAGACTGTTGGTCTCTAACCTCAAAGCAAGAAGGCAGACCTGGTTTTTCTTTTAGTACCATGTGCACATTTTCATTAGGCTACACTAAAATGTCACATCCCTCTTCCAGATAAAATAGAAAAAACTCTGGGAGGAATCATTTTGATCTAAGAGAAGTTTGGAGGAAGAGGGCAGCAGCTGCTTCTCCCTCAGTCATGGGAAGAGAAAGGGTTAAATGAGCCGTCCAGAAAAATTTGGTGAGGCTGAGGCACGAAAAAGGAGAAGGATATTTGCCCTGCTCCTGGAAAGCCTGAAGTCCATTCCTGGCAGATGCACAGGTGGAGTCTAGATGGACAAACAGCTACTGAGCAGCAGGGTAGCTAATGCCATCCCATTCATATGCTAAACACTGGATACTGTAGAAATCCAGGGCAGCTGCTTTCTACTTTAAGAGGAAAAGGAAGCTTCTGAATGATTAATGTGGATGGTTGAGACTGGGTATTCTATGCACCTGTGAGTTAATGCCATTAAGGGAATGGATAAGAAACCACGACAAAACTTTCCAGGTACAAAAATAGCAGGTGGCCACAAAGCCCCAGGGTGCTCTCAGAGAGCTGAGGTGCATTGCCAAGCTCGCCCTGTCCTCTGGCCCCAGCTCACCCAGGAGGTGGGGCCAGCCATCGCCAGGTCCCCATCTGTGGATGCTGCTCCCTTGCTCTCTGCCCACAGGGCTTAGCGGGCAGAAAGAAAATGTGCTAAGAGAGAGGAATGTGAAGAGGGGAGAATTTTGTGTTCACAGCAATTTCCCAGCAACTGGCATTGCTGCTCTCTGGAGCAGCTTCTCAATCCTAGGAGCTTGGCTGGGCCACCTGTGGAGTGTGGGGTTTATACATCCAGCCAGCTTGATTTTGTGGCTGGAGGCTGCTTAGCAGTGCTTTTTTTTTATCTGGCAGTGGTTTTAAAGCACAGCAGCTTTCTTTACTATTCCTCTTATTAGCTGGAAAATGCCAATGTCCTGTAAATAATGGGACAGGGTTTTCATAACTGCTAGCATCTCTGCCTCTCCATCGTAACGTACATAAACCTAGTCCCTCTGAAGGGTTCAGTCTTTGCTTTCAAAGGTCTATCCCAAATCAGGACAGATCCTTTGGGCTAGGCCAAGGTTTATCCTTCCTCTTCTTCTTCTAAGTCGCTCAGAAGGACCCATCAGTCTCTTGATCAAGCTCAGGCTTTTTGCCTTGAGCCTCTCTATCTCCCCTCTCAGCTGCTTGTATGCTTGAGGAGCACAGAATATTCCTGTCAGCAGTGAAACGTCCAGGCTGGCTCAAAGAGATGTAACAGAGGGGGAAAGGGCAGAAACAGAAAGCACTTGAGCAAAAAAGAGGGAAAGAGGACAGGTATGCCTTGGAAGGTGATGGAGGAGAACACAGAAGGGAATGACAGAAATGTGGCGAACAATGGAGGAGACAAGAAGAGCTGTAATGGCAGCAGAGCTGCAAGGGCCGCCTGCTCCTTGTAACCAGACTGACTGTGTGCTTTCTCCTGCTCTGCACAAGTGCATGCTTTAGCTTTTAAAATGCTGTGCACAAAGAATATGTAGACCTGGGAGGAAAACTCTCCCCCCACCCAAAGCCAGGGCCCTTGAGTAGCTGTGGAGCTCAGCTTGCTCTCATGGACCCTGCACATCGCGCCCTTGAGTAGTTAATGGTGTTCAAGCACCGCCTTAGTTTGGTGTCCTGGCTCTCAGCAAGGAGCAAGGAGCAAGAAGAGTGCCCTAGCAAAGCACAACATGCTCATTTCCTCCTTCCCTGAGCTCCAGTCTTGCTCTCTCGCTCATCATACACACCTGTATAAAAAAAATTCTCACTAGGACAAGGGACCTGATTGAAACAGAGGGGAGGGCAGGGACTCTCCAGCCTGCTGCCTGCTCTCCTCCACGCAGCCCCCACTGTCTGCTTGACTTTAATGCCCACACAGCAGGTGGGACAATATGTGCTCACTTATTTCACATGCCTTTCTCTGCAAGTTGCTCTGACGGGGAGCGTGAACAAAAGCAATTCTGCAAAAGCACCGAGGTCTTGCTCTCATTTTGCAGCACCTGCCACTCTGTCTGGGGAGAGCACGCCTTGCATGTACATTTTTGGGTTTGCCAGGCTGCACAGCTCTGGTGACGTCCGAGGGGTGAACCAGAGGCTTGAGTCAGTCTGCAGACCCTGCTGTGATTGCTGGTGCTTGATATCATTGCCCAGGAGGCAGAGAGGGATGGGGTCCTGCACTGCCTGTCCTGTGCAGGAATGAGGCAGGAAGAGAGTTCATTCTCTGGAGATATCAGCACCCTGAGCAGACATGGGAGGACTGCAGGAGTGGTTTATTGCAGACAGGCTTTCTGGCACTAGGAAGGGCTCGAATAGGAAAATATTTTTTTTCAAGAAAACTGTAAGGAAATAGAGATGAAACATAGAGTGATGAGGCAGTGAGAGAATTGCATGTAGTAATGGGGCAAGTGGTGCTTGGTGATGAAACATAAGGGTATTTCTTGTGTATGCATGTAAATTTGGCTGTAATTCAGCAGAGGAGTTGATTTGGTTTGCTTCTAAAAAAAAAAGCAGATACAAATCCATGTCAGAAGCAATGACAAGTCCACAAGATAGACTTGGTGGGGGTCTCATGATCTTCCAGCCCTTAAACCACCCTCTTGCAGGGGGAAGGATGTTGGCTTGAAGAGGCTGAGAGCTCAGACACTCAAATCAAACATTCCTTCCCTTTGCTTTCTTCCCTCTGCTTTTTTTTTTTTTCCTTTTTCTTTTTCTTTTTCTTTTTTTTTTTTTTTTTCATACAGCTTGAACAGATAGGAGCTCAGGTGTTCCTGTAGCCTGTCAGCCTCCTTTCTGTGATTTCCAGCTCAAAAAAGACTGCCCTGATCCCAGGCAATAGGCAGGAGTCACCTGTCTTTTGGGAGAGGATTTTACCACGCATTTTACTTCAAAACAGAGTGTTTTAAATAGCTCTGGTGCTATTCCGTGATGCAGAGCCCTGGAGCCCGAGGTGCACATAAACAAATGTGTGTTAGGAGTGGCTGGGGGTGACGGGGCAGGCGAGGGACATTTGTCATAGGCGAGAGACAAGCCTTCCCTCCTCAACATGCAATTTGCTGCAGTGCAGAGGGCCAGCACAAAACTTACACATCTTGTCAGCCCCACTTTAAAAGGTCATTTTTTGTGGAAATAGCTCTTGTGCTGGTTCTCTGAACAGGGATGGATATTGGTCTCTGTGCAGAGCATTGCTTGCTCTAGGAGGCCCAGCTTAAAAAATTAAACATTGTTGTTTTTTTTTGTTTGTTTTTGTTTTTTTTTTTTTTATGAGCCACCTCAGTGCAAATCTTTTCACTCCCCTTGTAAGAATTATTTTTATAGTTTTATGTTAAGTAAGAGAAATTTCATTCTCCTTGTCATCCTCTTCCCTCCTTCCTCAACACTTGTTCCTCAGAGTTTGCCAACATTAAAAAGAAGTATAAAACTGTTGAAAGCCTCACTAAGACTCTCTCCTCAGACAGCCATGTTCCCTTTGCTCACTGAAGAGCACAGGACACGGAAGATTTTGCTTACATACCACCTGGTTTCTGGTTACAGCCTTAAGGAAATCATTCTACTTCTGAAATATGCCAAAAGCTCCTGTTAAGTGCACCTTGTTCTCCTGGATTCCATCCATCCATCCATCCATCCATCCATCCATCCATCCATCCATCCATTTCCCTCCTGCCCCCTCTCTCTCCTTCCCTCCCTCCCTTATTTGCAATGCTCCTCACCCTAGCAGCAGGGAGTGCTTCTCCAGGCTTATCTTCCAAAAGCCTTTTTAATTCTTTTGGTCTTTTGGGAGGCGAAGAAAACCATGAGGGTAAGAAGGGCACTGCTAGAGACCTGCCTTTGTGTCAGCAAGTACTAATTAAAATAGAGCAGGTCATCATCTTGTCTCATGTAAAACCCTTCCCTCAAACAGCTTCCTGAGACTAAAGGGATGCTAAAACCCCCAGCCTTCTAAGGAGTTCTCCCCATGAATCCTGGACAACTGAGGTCCCTCTGGAGCTCTCTGCCTGCCTTGTTCACCGTTGTCTACATGCAAGTGTTAACTGGAGCCTTGCAGACACGGTGAGGGAAGTGTGGAGATTGCATTATGCAAACTGCCTCAGCTCCTCGCTCGCAGCCTCGGGCGCTGCCATCTGTGCCTGGTTGGCAAGGGGACGCCAGGCACAGCACTGGTGGTGTTTCTCACCTCTTGAAAGAAGTGACAAAAGGTCTTTAATTATGAAAGAAGTAAACCAGAAGCCACTTGGGCTACAGCTCACAGGGGGACTCTTCACAGAAAGGAAATGTATTTGCTGATGAATTATTCTGAGAGAGGAAGCGAACCAAAGGATTCCTGGATGGTTATTTTCCAGAAATTAGGTCAGTCCTAATTAGTTGCATAATTAATTGTCTGATTGCCTAACTAGTTAACACTTAGAGACCTTTGTTGACTCGTGGTGACAAATGCATGCATGCATGTTTTACAGGAGAGGTCCCACTGTGCTTTACAAACTGCATCTCCAGCACGGTGAGTTCTGGGACACAGCACTGGTGCTGCTGTGTGATACACGGAGGCTTATCCACAGCAACAAGGAGAGAGGCAAAATTGTAATTACGTATGTTTTCATGTGAGATTTGACTGCCCTTCAAGTGCCTTTCGAGGCGTTTGTGCAACAGTGAGGCTGTTCTGAACACAAGTCACCTATTTCCTCCTCAGTTTCTCGTGACTACACAGCTCGCCCTCCTCAGGGATGAAGGCAGGTCTCTTCTGGTGAACATCAAAACAAGACTAGCACCTAGAGTACGGACAGTCAAACTGGGAGGTCTCTTGTGAGGATCTGAGAATGATGACACTTGTCTGGTTTACACCAGTGCAGAAAGGAGGGTGAAACTGAGACCAAAAGCACCATCAAGTTTGTGCCTGCATAATGGTGTCCTGTAGGACAGGCACTGAAGCTGAGCACTAGTTATGATGGTATTAAGTGTGTGGAAAAAATATCCTGAGTGTTCCCATGAAGAAAAAAACCACCTTGCTGGGAGAAAACAGAATACTGACGCCTTGAAGGCTTTTTCAGTGACTAATGAGTGTTTTGGTTGACTCCAGTGTAATCACATGAAAAGATGCCACCATCCAGAGAAGGAAGGAAAACTGGTACTAAAAGTGGTGGTTGTGGGCAGCAGTGGTGAAGGAAGGAAGGAAAGGAAAGGAAAGGAAAGGAAAGGAAAGGAAAGGAAAGGAAAGGAAAGGAAAGGAAAGGAAAGGAAAGGAAAGGAAAGGAAAGGAAAGGAAAGGAAAGGAAAGGAAAGGAAAGGAAAGGAAAGGAAAGGAAAGGAAAGGAAAGGAAAGGAAAGGAAAGGAAAGGAAAGGAAAGGAAAGGAAAGGAAAGGAGAAAGGAAAGGAAAGGAAAGGAAAGGAAAAGGAAAGGAAAGGAAAGGAAAGGAAAGGAAAGGAAAGGAGGGAGGAAGGAAGGAAAGGAAGGAAGGAAAGGAAGGAAGGAAGGAAGGAAGGAAGGAAGGAAGGAAGGAAGGAAGGAAGGAAGGAAGGAAAGGAAGGAAGGAACGGAAGGAAGGAAGGACAAGCATTCTGAAAGAAAGATAATGTTGGATAGCAGGAGAAGTTCCTGGGGAAAAAAAAAAAACCCAAACCTTGGTTAAATTGATGTGGTTGAAAACAGTACCATGGATATGCCACCTCTAGAAAAAAGCCTAGTTCAACGCAATTTTTTCCCAGTGCAGGCTCTTAACTCTGCAGAGAAACAGTCTTTCAGCACAGGTACAGCACTGAGCAAAATCACTGTTTCTGGTGCCATTGTTAAACTTGGTATTTGGCACAGCCTCCTGACAGACAGACCCCATGGTTATACTCAGAGAACCCATGGATGAGAGTGAATCTTCTCTGACTGCGGGCCTTGGTGGCAGGAATGAAAAAAAATAGAATGGCTTTGGGCTTTTCTTTGAATGTGGGTTCTGGTAGTTCTTGGAGCATTTGGGTGTCATTTAAAAACTGCCCTAATTTGGCTGTGCTTTTCTAACTTTTGATGTCCCCACTTTATGTTTCCTCCCTCCTCCTTCCACAGCCTCCCCAGGGCACTTAGTGTTGCCTCATGCCACCATGACATCTGTGGGACAAGACAAAACTGCAGCTGGCAATGTGGGAGAAGAAAATTGTGAATCACCTATGTAAAAATTAGGGGGTTTCCCCCCCAGCAAAGTCCAGGGAATATATAGAGTCAGAGAGAGGGATCTATTCATATCACTCTGATTTTTGGCAATTGTCTGCCTCAAACAATTACTATTTCAAAGCAGAATGTCTCAAGCTTGGCAAAGGGCCAGTTACTCTCAAATAACCAAAAATGAGAGACAGAGAAGCTGGAAGGCAGCACAAGAAGATTTGTTCACCCCAGAACAGAATTCTACGAGCAGCATTCTGCTATTCCAACTGCTGATTTTTGAAGAAGGGTTTCTAAGGGATGTGGATTCTGTTCCTTACGTGACAGCAGGTAAAAGCAGAGCACTTCCAAGCACAAACCATCATTGTGGAAAGGGACAAGATGGGATAAAGCTGAGGCAATGCAGAGGCAAGAGTATAGATGTCCAAGGGTTGCATGCCTGTCCACAGAGCATAGCCAAGAAAAGAAGAAACTGTGAGCTTTTAAAGCTAATCAGGCATTGGTAACTCACAATGAATCCGCAGAACTGCAGTGCAGAAGTGACTGGTGCAGTGGGGTGACTGGATGGCCCCTAAAGGAGCTGCTATCTCTTTTTCCAGAGACAGCACATACTCTCTCATATCAATCTTTTGCTTTTAAACCCCACTGACTTTACCTTTAAATTTTATCTCTCCATAGGATTTTTTTCCATGCAAATTTCTATTGCTTTCTTCCTGGGAACTATACTTCAGCTAAACTGCCTCTTTAATGCAGAATTTTAGCACTGGATATTCAAATGCCTCAACAGAAATGCCCATATTGCTCAATTCTGCCCTGCAATCTCCCACCCACTCACAAATACAGCACGTTCCCATCTGTGCACTGCTCTCATTGTGAACTTGTTGATTTTTCCTGTTCTTTTCTGGTGGGGGTATGACTTGGTGCAGGTGCTCAGGCTGGGGGTACCAGGACCCAGGTAACACATGGCAAACTCTGCATGAGACAGAAAACAGAAAATACAATATTTTAGTTACAGCAAGGTTAAACAAAGCATATATCTGATGAGTTGGGCCTGGAAAGATATTTTTGTCTCAGCCAGCATAATTTCTGTTGGAAAACCAATGCTTTACAAAAGATTTTCAACGGACTTGGAGAAACGGAGGAAAAAGGGCTCCTCTGCAATTTCTTAATGTTTGAAATCCATTCCTGAGTACTTTTATCCCTAATTAAAGGTCACCCACTGGATTGTGAACAACTGTTAATGAAGAGTTTAATTATCCAGATGACAGCTATAAAATCCTACTCCTGTGCTTGAATATTTTAAAGGAACAATGCCCAGATTTTCAAATATGTTCTTGTATCCAAGTACTCTAACCAAAGCTCTCAGGGAAGAAGAGTGTGTATGTGCAATTCCCATTTGAATACACAATGGGAGATTGCATATGCCCATATTAAAGATGCAAATCTGTGAGGAGGTTTGTATGTGCTTACTTGACCATTTGAACCAGACCTACCTTTCTTTTCTGTTCTTTCATTCAGGGAGAGGAGGGATGGTTAAATTATTCCTTGAGGATAAATCATTTCACATTATTAACTCTTCTTAACAACAAAGCTGCATAAATTAAATGTAAGATTATCTGCTGTGTCCTCAGTGGAATGATTAGGAGGGAATCTACAGGAAAGAAATGTGGTCAAATGATTTGAAGACTTGCTAAATGGGATGCAAATCTCATCTTGAATTCTTAACAAGCTCAAACACAGACCTGCCTTCTAATGAGCAAACTCTGCTTGGCATATCTGTGTAACCCCCAGAGCAAAGTTGTAAAGAAAATGGATAATGGTTCATTTTCTCTACCGAGTCAGGAGTTTGTTTTTATTGGCACTTTTGACCAGGCACTCCTGGTGCTCCTATTACCTTTACCCGTGGTGGCAATTTTTGTGATGCTGCTTTTAGTCTGCCAAGCTGAAGTGGCCCCATTTCTCATTTCCCATCACAACACCTGATGAATGTTTCTTGGGTAGGTCAGGTTTGGGTTCTCCAAAAGGTACATGCCTGAAAAGATGATGCTTCTATCAAAAAGATCAAGAAGTTGTTTTTGTGTCCTCACTGCCAGCACAATTCTTTGTGTCTCTCTGGTGATGGCATCAGAAGGGCAAAGAGAATCATAACTCTTTAACTCAGCATTTTTGGGGTCTTGGTGAAGGCTAAAATGCAATGAATGGCCACAATGAATGGCAATTCTACCCATAATAGCCAAATTCCCAGGTTTTTCCTGTGTATCAGAGCTAGGCTTTGACTCAGTTTCCTCGTTACCTTTGGCCTGTGTCTCCTGCTCACGTGAGCATATGTGCACACACAGACACACAGTTATTTGTTTGAGCAAAATACTAAACAAAAGAGAATGACAAGCCCTGGCTCTAAAAATGAGGGGGGAAAAAATTAGAATGCATCACATAAGAAGAGCTGTTCATATGAATTAAAGAGGAAAAATATGCCTGTCTGAGTTCTGTCAGTGGTTAACATCTTATTTCCTAAGAAATATGGGTTAATACAAGAGATTTGTTAAAACAAAGACAGGTCAGTCTTTCGGTGTTATTTGCTGAAGAGGTTTCAAGCACACCTTTCTGTGCTTTGTTAACTCTCCAGGAGGGTGCAGGAGGGTTTTCTCTGCAGAGTCTCTCATCCGTAGGTCACAGTGACCTGACGGTGGGGGCTGCACTGCATAAATGGAGCTCTCCAGATAAGAAGCAGCATTTATTGCGTACTTTGTCAACATATCTCTGGCCGCACACTTGTTCTCAAGGCACTCTCTTTTGATATTGGTTTTATTAAAATAGATTTCAGAAAGGGAAATGTAAAATAATTTAGAGATTGCAACATAAACATGTTGTTCAAGAGCTGAGGAAACCCACACCAAACACCAGCAGGCTTTTTTGTACATTACAAGTATGGACAAAATGTATCCTGAGGTCTTTTTTCTTATACTGCTTTATTCAAATAAAAACACTACTAAAAAAAAATTTGATACAAAAAGAGCAATATCTCACACAGGGAAAGCCACAGGTCCCACAGTGTCCCTCAAAATCTGTAAAATTATTAAAATTAAAATCAAAAGAACAGCTAAAGCCAAGGAGATCTAAGGACTAGAAGAGGGAGAATTTTGTCTTGGTAGCTGCACAGTCAGTCTCTCACCTTTGGAGCTGCCACCAGAGCTCCTGAGCAGCATGTGTGGGCAGGATGATATGTCCTCCATGAGGCAAGGTGTCCAATTTTACAGGCTTTACCTGTTCCTCACGTGTCAACTCATGTGTCCGCTGGAGGAAAGCCCATGGGCTAGGTGGCTCAATCCCAGGCCCTGGGCTGACTCTGGGTACAAGACACAGCCCTGCGAGGTCTCTTTTCAGGGATGTTAATTAGAAAAACACATTTAACTGAGTCCTGATTCTGCAAATGCCTGGGCAATGGGTTTGCATGAAGCAGATGGTCTGTATCAAGCTCATGTGCCTGATGTATCTGTGACAGGATTTACTAGACTGGTTTCCAGACTACTATGCCTATGTTTTCCTGGGCTGCCAGGTCTCATTCCTGGTAAATGGTCAGAGCTCAGGCAAACAGCGTGATATGACATGCCGCAAGAATTTTCCCTATTTATCATCAAATGTGGGGTAGTGTTTGCCAAAGAACATCCCTCATTTTTAGCCAAATAATAGATTCAGGTCCCTTTTAAAAATATAACTAGATTATTTGTCATTTTGGAACATCATCATTCAGTCACTTCCATCGGGATGGGATTTAATGGCTTCACACCAGCCCGCTGTATATGACATAGAGCATTTGTGAAAAAAAAAAAAAGATTCCTCTGAGTAGTCAGATGATCTTCCTAGAGATGAAGTGTCTTTCCCACTTTTCTCTTTCATTCTTCCTTTTCCTGGATCTTGGAGGGAGTGTTACTTGTGTTGAGTAATGAAATTTCCCCCGCCAAAACACACTGTCTTTGATCTCCCCTGTTTAATGCACTAGGGAGCTGATAGTTCCTTCCCTGGCTAGGTCTGAATGAATAATCACCTCCTGTTGTTATTCACATAAGATTCAGATGCTGAAATGTGAAGCTGATGACAGGGGAAATTATGGATAGAAGCATCAAGATTTGCTACTGAAATTTTATGAGCTGTAGGTAGGAAATATTTAAAGCACATCACATTTAACCATGGAGACTCCAGGCTTTTATAATTTCATGGGGCAGAACTGTGAGTTTTTTGTGAGATGGGAATGAAGCCCAGACTGCTCTCCTGGTGTCTTCTTTATGCCCACATATCCACACACAGACATGTAATCAGCATGAGAAAACCCTACCCATCCATGAATCGTCGTTGCAATTTGGAATGATGAACCATTCAAAAATTAGATATTCAAATCATGTAAAAAGTCAGTACATTCATTGAAATGTTAGTAAAAAACCCTGTAAAATCAGGAAATCTTGATTAATTTTCTTTTGTTTTGTGTTTTTGACTTCTTTTGTTATTGTTGTTGTTATTTCAACATATGCAGCTTATGATTTATTTCAGGTCTTTCAATCTGGACCAGCACATAATAATGTGTGCGCGAAGGATGTTTTTGTTTTTTAGACGGGAAGGAGAAATCCCAAAAGGATTATACAAAAAATTAGGATTTCACATGAACTTTTGTGCAGGGATTTAAAAGCCATGTCTAGAGCCATTGTTCTTTGTGCAGCCCAGGCAGTACAACACACAAATGCTGTTGGATGGCAAACCTGCCTCACACGTCTTGCTGGAGCAGCCCATTGGCCCATGCTGGCATATCCAAGGCTCCCAGACACACAAGTGAATTCAACTTTGTGAAAACAACTTTAAAGCACACCCTTTTTATTATGAGGAGTTTCTCTTGCCTTCATTCTTGCTCTTTCTTACCTTGAAAAGAAACCCTAAACCAAACCAACTCTTTAATACAAACTCAGACGAAACAGGTTTCTCTGAGCCTGCCAATCTACACCAACACAAAAACCACCCAAAGTGACACTCTGTGCAGGGTAAGGCAGGTCCACGCAGTGTAGAGCAGCAAAGATCCAGCACAGCTGGAGATGCCTCCTGCCTCCCTGCTGTGCTCAACAGAAATGGAAACATCACAAGATATTCTCATTCCTGGCAAGCCTGTGCTGGAGGAGGGCTTAAATTGGCCTTCTGTCTCCTGTAACCCCAGGAGATTTGATTAATGAAAAAAGCTAATTATCTGTATTGCTATAACACAATTCACAGGAAAAGAAATTAATTCTACATGTTTTTTGAAACTGTATATAACCATACTTAATTCTCAGCAAGCAGCTAACATCTTCCTCGGATGAAGGGAATCTCTGCCTGCATGGTGGGAGATACCAGTTTATGATCTCATTTATTTCTTGAGACAGTTCTACATGAACACTTTGGCACTTTGCTCTTCAAGAACTGATGAACATGATATGTCATCACTGATGGCTGTTCATTGAACAAAAATAGGGATTTTTTATCATAAAAGAATTTCTTTTTCATACAAAATAAGTTTGCATGTTATGCTGAAGTCATTATTCAAATTCACATGCTTGCAAGTGATTATCACACTGCCTCAGACACAAATTTATGCAAGCATTTCAGTTTAAGTGATTCAGGGGAACCAAAGAATAAATAGTGCCATCACCGTTTTTTGATACAGGAGGGCAATGGCCATTTCTTGTGTGGAAAGTATGAGCAGATGAGGAGATCTCTGTTCTGTAAATCTGGGCTTGCATTTCACAGCAACCAAACTTGCTCAAGAGAATGAAGAAATCCCTGCGGAAAGTCTTGGTGAAAATGGCGTAGAGGAAAGGGTTTGCGCAGGAGTTGATGGGGTAAAACAAAACCAGGAGGATCTTGGAGTTGGACACTGTGATAAGAGGAACCTTGAGCGAGGCCGATATGGCAAAGAAAGATATTGGTGCCATGCAGAGGAAGTCGGTGAAGATCAGTATGGCCATGCGCTTGGCAATCTTGGTGTCACTGTTGGAAGAGACGACGTTGGGGTTGCGCACGGTGAAGTAGATGCAGGTGTAGCAGACGCAAATCACGACGAACGCGAGTACATTGAGCACTAAGAGAAACATAACGTAAGCCTGGGCAAACGGTGTCTCTATATCCATGGGCAGACAGATGCTGACCTTCATGTAGCTGCTGACCCCAAATATGGGAAGGAGCGCTACTGTGAAGGCAAACACCCAGCCAAAAATCATGACGATCACGGCATGACGCAAGCGCAACTTGCGGTGCAGCTGCATGGCGTAGGTGATGGTGTGCCAGCGCTCCACGGTGATCACCGTCAGCGTGTAGACTGAGAGCTCGCTCGCAAACACTGTGAAAAACCCTGCAGCGTTGCACCCTGCCCCAGTCTGCCAGTCTATGGCGTAGTTGTAGTACTGGCTTTTGGTCTGGATGTCCACAGAGGCGATAAACAGCAGGTAGATCCCTATGCAGAGGTCTGCAAAGGCGAGATTGCACATTAGAAAGCGAGGAACGGTGAGTTTGTATTGACTGCTTATTAAAATGATGAGGACAACAGTGTTCCCAGTAATAGCTAAGATGTTGATGAACCATATCAGGACTCTCAGAATGTTGTATCCCATGATATCTTCACACGGGTTGAAAGCATCAGGTTTAGGAGAGCAGGCTACATTAACTACTTCATTGCATAAACCATAGTCAAATTCATTCTCTGCTGGGTCAAATCCTATGCCGTAGTTGGAAATGTAATCTTCAGCTGCAGACCTTCTCTGTAGTTTTTTGCCAGGTTTCTCCTCAAAGTCTTGCTTCACGTGAGATATGCTACATATCGGATGTAATTCACTCCTGAAATTGTAAAAAGAGTAGAGTTGGAAGCTAAGAGACACAGTATGAGGCAAAAAAAAAAAAAAAAAAAAAACCCACAAAATTCTCCAGTTTCCATTAACAGCTCAGTTTTTCTGGTTAGCTGATTATATAGATTACCCTGGAGCCTGAAATTAATAGTGTGGCTGGTCCCTATTTATAAAATACTGCAAGAACATGTAAATGACTTGGAAACATCATAAACTGCACAGGAAAGGAAAACCTAATGTTTGCCTAATGCTCACGATGCAGTTATCCACCTGGATAACACAGTCTGTAAGAAGCCTCCCTCATTTGAAATGAATCTCTCACCAAAGCATGGGGGAAATGCATGACAATGAACACCACTGTAAGACTGGGCTTTGAGGAATGAGTCAAGCCAGCTGGGAATGCTCAAATTCCCTTTTTCCTAAACGTTTTGACCATCACCATCTTGTAACTCTGCCAGGGCACAAAACTCCATTTTGTGCTGTTCATTTTTAGTACCTCATATTGTATTAGTGATTAGCCAGTAACACAAGCAAATAGCACAAATAAATTCATGCAGTATTCCAGATAATCTCTAGAGGACAGATGCCAACAGAAACACAAGGCACAGGAAGCCATTTTTGCTTGAAAACTTTTTTAAAAGAAGTCAATTAGAAATCAAGTGAAGTGAAGCAAAATCAAACCAAACCAAACCAGACCGAACCAAACCGAACCAGACCAAATCAAAGCAAAGCAAAGCAAAGCAAAGCAAACCAAACCAAACCAAACTGAACGTTTTAATGGAAACAGTAGTTGCTTCTGTTTCTGTCAGAAAGTATTTTTTAAACATTTTAAGATTTTTTAGTAGCACAAGTAAATACTAGCATTTTTCATAGTTTTGTGTTTGGCTTTATTTTGTAGAATATTACCTCTGTACCCTTCTCCATGCATAGACCTACAGAAGAAACAAATATTTTGGCTGATGATAGAAAGATGATCAGCTCCAACAAGATCATAAACATCAAGAAATATCAAATATAAACATTAAATGAATGGTGACTTTTTTACAACAGCTCTTCGGCTGCCTTAGAATTTGGCTGTCCCATGAACTTGCCTCCAGAGTTTTGGATGCAGACCTAAACTGAGTTATGGAATAAAACAGGTGACATTTTATTGTAAAACCAACTCAGTTCAGCTCTGCCTACATTCAGCTACAACCCAGACTACAGTTTAGGTGTGTAATTTCTAGGACAGGACCCCAGCTTATTTTCCACCCTGACTCTGAGTACAGTTGAGAGAAGAACTCTCTAGGCAAGTAAAGTTAAAATTTTGAACAACTGGTAGCAGCCTAAAAGGGAGAATTCTTCTTTGTAACCTAATTTTACCTTTTGACTTTCTGCACTCACTACATCTTCTGAAAATTGAGTTTAAAGAGTCTGCAAGAAAGGAAAACTAATGAAGGTCCAGCATCAGAAGGTGAGGGACATTTCCTATGAGATTCTGAACATCCTCTACTATTATCAATATTTTTTATCTTGCCTGTCAACGGAGTCAGAAAACTGATTTTCTGTGAGGTCAAATATTCACTATGAAGGTCACAGTAGCAATAACAAGGCATTACATTTTGCTCTCCTGTGTTCTACTCGCATAAGGATGAGTGAAGGGTCCAGGGTATTGATCAATATATCAACAGTTCTCTGGCTGAGAGGGAAGATAGGCTTCCTAGAAGCAATAACAGGAGAAAAAGTCCCTCATTTTTTAGTGCAACAGGCACTTGGGGGCACTGAAATCTACAGCAATTGGTGGTTCTTTGAAAATGAGCTGAAGGAAATGTTTGTAGCCAATCATTTCTCAGCATGAAGTAAAAATAAACGTTTTCTAAAATTTTGGAAGCACTGCCTGGACCTAAATATATACCCAGGCAAGAGTGATTAGTAAGGACAATTAAATATTTCTGATTATCACGATCCGTTAATTCTTGCCTTATTTTTACAGCCAGTGTCCCAAATAAAAGCAGGATCCCAAGGAGTAAGGTGTTTGCTCCAAGGAAGAGTAACGGGGAGTGTCCTGCTGGTCCTCTGCACTGGGGGCAGGTAAGATGAAACTCCCAAGGGAAGGAAGAGCCATCCTGTGACACTGACTGTCTGTCATATCTTTGCCCTGTGTTTCTCACCCTTTGGGCTGTGCAGTGCACTCAGAGCAACAAGTTAAAACATTATTTCCCAAGGGATGTCTGGGTCCTTGCTTCCTGTTGCAACCGTGGATGTCACGATACAGTTAATTCATTCCCTCTCTTTGTAAACTTTTCTTACTGTTTAACATTAATTTGCTCAAGTAAACTAGAAAAACAAACTGCAGAAAGGGCAACTTTGAGAACAAAATTGAAATTGGCAGAGTGCTCTGACAAAAATAAACAAAAATTGCTACCTTCGTACAAGTTGTTATTTAAGTTGTTATTTTGTGTGCCTCATCTGGATCTGGTGGCAGCAGGATTGTGTGTGCTGAGAAACATGCTCAGCAGAATAAGCAGTCTTGACCTGTGTTCTGTGATAAGTCCTATCTCAAGCCAATCATCCTCCTCAAAAGTCCTTGAGTGAGTTGTGAGCAACTGATAGTACGTTCTTGAGAGGTGAGGCCCAAACACCATTCCTGATGCTGCCACATTTTTTGAAGAAGTAGGATTTCAAATGACAGCTCCTCCAAAGAATAACTATCAAGTGTAAGGACAGAGTCATATCAATGCCATTCTTTTGGGCAGAAGGTGATCTTTATGTCAAAGAAAGCCAAAATCTTGCTGAAGTTCGTAATGGTCTATGTCAAGTTGAGGGTTTTAACATCCGGCCTCTGCCCTATCCATACTTCAAGGATATTATTTTCCAGTCACAGAAAAACGTGAGGGGAGATCAACATACTGTACTAGACTTGTCTTAAGAATGCAGCTTACCTTTTCTTAGGCCAGCACCACATTATTCAAATTACAGATAAATATTTAGCATGAAATCCTTATTGGAATGAGAAAAACCATCAAAACTGTCTCATGTTTTAATGTGTTTCTCAGACTGGCAGGGCTGTGCTTGATGTGGCATCCTCCAAAACTTAGAAAGCACTGTTGCTGTAACAGATTTCAGCTTTCTATTATCACAACAGCACCTGTTTGCTGCTGTAGACAGATTTTAGAGAGGTGACTGAGCATGATCCACTATGGAAACTTATTTTATCTAGGGTTTTGAATGCCTCAGAAGTCTCAAAAAGAGGAAATCAAACATGAACAGGCAGCCAGAAAGGGGCTGCACATCCCTGTCTTAATTCCTTCCCAGAATTCTCATGTAAACACCAGCTGCTGCTGTGATCCTTAGAAATGCACTTCTGGGGGTGATGAGGCACCCTTTTTATACTCCCTGGACAACCTGGAAGTATTTTGTGAGCCGAAAGGCCACAAGGAATGGCTGTCTCCTGCGAAGGTGCAGGACAAGCCCGGTCACACCAGGGTCCCCACCACCACAAGCAACGCCTGCTGCTCTGAGCCAAGCACAGCTCTCACCCAAGGAATATTACACACTGTGTGATCAAGCACTATGCAAACTATTAATAACTTCTAAACAGCCTGAGCAGCCTTCATTGCACACGCAGCTTGTGCCAGCTGTCATGAAAACTGCTTTGAAATGAAAGAGGGTGTAGCTACTGTATGTGTGACTAATCTCTGCTGAAGTGTATGGTAATACTTTCAGTCTTCAAACCAAACACATGCACCCACTTTCTCTCTTTAATCTGGAGAGAGGATCTCACTTTCACACCAATTTCAGTACAAGAGACATGACTGCATGAAAGAAACGGCAATTTTTAATTATGTTAAAAAAGAAGCTGACAGGATGGCTCATCTAAATAATAGGTTCTCATAATTTTGCATTTATGCCTAATGTTTGGTAGAAAATACACGTGGTAACTATTAAAGGCATGGATAAATATGTTCAATTTTGTTCTGTTGAACAGGGAGGTAGAGTTGAGACCAGACTTGCTCCAGAAGCAGCCCCACCATGGCACGGTGTTCCAGCCCAGCCTCCAACATCCGCACTGGGGCTATGTGAGCTCTTCACAGGTTTCTTGGCATTTCTTTGCAAAATTGCACTTACCCAGGCTGTGGAAAGGGCTGTGTTATGTTCTCCTTGCCTTCTTGCTAGCCAGGGAAAGGCTTCCAGAAGTGTACTAAGGGGGAAGTGAGTGCTGTGGACTTCAATTCCGTGTAGCGAGTGTGTGGCATGGAAGATTTTCAAAGCCCAAGTGAGGGGACTAGATACTGAGAGCTTACCACGGGGTCAGGACTATTTCCTCCTGTAGCTTCCCTTCAATAACAATGTTTTTGAAAAGTCCAGTTGCCTGATTTAAGGGGTGGATTCTGGGATTTGGGTCCTGATTAGGCCCAAGCAGCCTAGAAGATAAATACCTTCAAAAATATGAGTCGCAGTGATACCAGTGTTCCTTTGCGGATCCAGAACTACACACGCTTTCACCGGACTCATTGGAAAACAACACTTTGCCACCAGTTCTGGAAGGACTGGACCCATTTCTGCCCAGAAGGCACCAGGCACTGTGTCTACATAAGACTGCACAAGTGTGTGAAAACATTGCCTGCTGACCAACTGTTCTAGTGAAAACTTAGCATTTTGAATCAAAAATTTCTGTCATCACTACAGTCTCCACCATCACACTTGCACTCTTTACACAGTTTTGAGAACACATGTAGATGATATTTATTGGCTATCAGCAAACTCAGTTACCTTCCCTTGTCTGGTGACCGTACAATGCTAGAAGTAAAACAAAGGGCTATTATAAGTATTAAAATAGAAGCTACTAACAGTTTATGCTTTCTCTGCGTGGTTTTACTTTTCTTTGAAGTTTTTTCCCACTTCTGAAGATGATGTCTTGAATTGTAACAATGGTTTTTTTTTTTTTTCCTGCCATAAGTCCAAGCCTTTCAGAACTTCCAGTAAAGGAAGAATTTCAAACAATACCAAGGGTTTATGTAGGTTCCAGTTCCTCATGCTTTCCAGTGGCACAGATTCAGGAGGCTCGTCCACTACTAAACGTGAACTTTTCAAGACTGTATGACTGAGGTGGAAATACTCAATGAGAATCACTGATACCTAAAGCCTCACTGCAACTTGCCAATGGAAAATTAGAAACAGCACGGAAAATTGCCTTTGGAGTCTAAAAAGCACCTTAACCTCCCGCCCTGCTCTGTTGTGTGAAATGGATCTGCTCAGAAAACATGTCCCAGAATGCTGTGAATATGGGCTCAAGAGATAATGTATCTGTGATGCTTGGCTGGGCAGTGCTCCAACACCAATGAGGCTTTCTGAGAGAAGAGTTTGGGATCACTCAGTGGTCCTGTTGCCCTCCTGGACTGATGAACGAGTATTGATCAGCTTCTCTGCAAACACAGCCTGCCCTCCAGTTACCTTCTGAAAAAGTTATCAAAAGTTTTCTGTTTAATGTCTTCGGTGTGGCTCCAGACTGGTCCCAGTGAAAGATGGATTTATGAGAGGTGAGTTGTGTCTGGGGAAAGTGCTGATGCTATCAAAATTTAATAATTCCCTGAAATGGAGAGGCAGTGCACTGTGTAGCATGCATAAACCTGTATGTATTGTGTGTTAATTTATTTCCATCCATTTACTTACCCGCACTGAAGAGACCTTTTCTATCCACATTTTGAGGAATTTTATTTAATTCACTATCAACTGCTGAAAAGCACCAAAAAGAAAAACAAATTAAACCACTTACTTTTGTCTTTTCCAGTTTGTAAATGCACAGCAATGGCTAGGATACGTGAAGTTTGCCTCAATCAAAGATCTAAATTTGCTTAAGTCAGGAAGCTTTTTTAAATTGTATGTAGACCTTGCTCTTAGCTTCTTAATGAGTTCTAATCCATGACTTGGCAGGAAACTGATTTTCGTGCTGGAAATATCCCTTTAAGAAAACATATGAAAATCTTGGTAAAAAAAGCAAATTAACTTCTGCTCAACAATGGATATGTGTTTTAGACTGTCCTACTCATTCTCAGAGTAGTGACTGGAAACAGATCAGCTGGAAATCTACACTGAAAAGACGATCCAGTGCTAAATTGGGTGTTCCTCCAGCAAATTGAGCTAATATCCATGGCAAACAACAATCAAGTGATGTTAGTCTGTGAGAGCAAAAGAAAAACATCCCATAATGTTCTGGATAAAAATTAGCAGACATATAAACTATTACTGCAATATGATGCTGGGTTTACTAAACACCCAGAAACTGCAGCAATCATCCCATAATACTGTTAAAGGATGAAAAAAAAAAGGCTGATGAAATCAAAATAGAAGTTTGCTATAAGAACATCACATCATGGGAAGGCTGCTGTGGAAAAAGCAATAAACACAAAGAGAGAAGTTCACATGTGGGTACAGGTTGGGGATATCGGGTTTTGTACTCATTAGGAAGAAAACCATTAAAGAGAGACAGGGGTGGCATTGTTCAGGCTGTTAGGAACAAAAAAATCCCAACAAGACCTTCTTGGAGGTTTAGAAAACAAATATAGCACAGACAGAAGCAAAGAAAGGGGCATGACTGCAGGAGGTTGGGAAAGATGTGTTTATGTGAAGGCAATTACTGTGGGACAGGCTCTGAGAGGCAGTGATGGAATCTGCAGCCATGAATGAACTAAAGAGAGCATTAGAGGGGCTTTTAAAAGGAAACAAGCTCTGCATACACTTAAATCTTGACTTGTGCCATGCAAAGGAAGAAGGGAAGAAGGACCAAGGGTGCTCTATCTCCAGCCTAAGAGATACTTGGAAATCCATCCCCATAGCTCCAGACTGTAACAGCTGGGGCAAAACATCTCTGCATTTCCTTTGCTGGGACACAAACCATGTCCCTCAGATCATGACAGCCTGAGATCAACTCCTTTCTCTGAAGAGCAAAACTGCACAAAATCACCCTTCCTCCTTTAAGCCCTGTGCTCACACAGCCTGAGACTGGTCCAGGATGCAGTGTTTGTTGAGGCTGCTCTGCTCTTTATTTTCCAGGAAAAGAAAAGGTTTCTCCCTAATCAAGGAATTGGACTGACAATATTTACAGTTTTCTCCATTTCCCCTCAAAGGTACAGTTTCCAATTCATCTTTGACAGTGTGATGTCAGGACATTTTATTTGATCTCTATCACCCAACATGCACAAATTGTTTTTATTACTGCATTAATACAGGAGATTGGTGCCATGTGAGGGGGAGACCAGGTTTTAGCAGCATGTAATAAAGTTTAGACAGTTGCTATGTACCACACACACATTTGCACATTTGTACCTCTGTTCTCTGGTCCAGAAAGCAAAATTAACACCAGGAAAGGGCTCTGCTTGAGTGCCAGCCAAGCCTAAGAAGTTCATAGGCAGATGATAAAAAAGCAGTTTGTAAAATTGGTGAAGATGATCTCTGTGTCCATGCTGTGCCCACAGCTGAGGCTTTACATCCAGGCTCTGAAGGAATGTGCCACCTTCAACAGCTGGACAATGGGCTGTGGCAGCAGAGGAGCAAACACAAACTCCACTCCGCTACCCCAGCCTGGGACCGTGACTTTTACTGGAAGACAGACTGGTGTAATCCAAAGTGCTGTGAACTTCTGCAGGGCAGGCTGAGAGAAGCCACACCTCTCACAGAAGAGGTCCTGAGCTCCTGGACCTGTTTCTACAGGAGCTAAACCCGGCAGCTGATGAGAAATTTTAGGCTATTGATTTCTACCTGGGATGCTTGAAGAGGTAATTAGGCTGCAATGAGCAGCCTCAATTCTCACTCGTGCTGACTACTGCCCTCAGTGCTCTGCCTAATGAAAACTGTCACCCAGACTATGTGCTCATGACTCAAAAACTAAACAGCAGGTTGCTGCTTAAATCCACAGACAGCATCATTCAGAGGATGTGTAACTTCATAGTTCTGAACAAGAGCACAGAAAAAAAGAATGTTTTCTTTGGCTTGTTAGCTAAAAAGCGTTACTGCATCCAAACTGGTGTTACACTGTGTGGAAATAAATATGAATAGGGATAGCACTTAAAAACATCTAAAAGTTTTCTGAATCTTTCCTCATCTCAAAATAGTTTCAAAGATATTAAATAGATTTTCCACAAAAAAAAAATTTCTTCTTATTTAAGAAACTTTTCTTTTTATGCTCATTATCACACACAAACAGAAGCAAGTTAGGGAAGGTGTTTTGCATACCCCTGTGGGTTTTTTTTTCAGTATGTCTATGAGGGATAGCTATGGATACACCACTGACAAGCCCTGAAAAGCAAACACAGACATTGTGCAGGTGGTTTAGTAAATGACTGCACTGAGTTACCACACACACACGCCTCAGCGCAGGGCTTCTTTGGGATGCTGTTCTCTAGTTAGAGCCTTGATAAATTAAATAAGCCTGATGAACAAGATTATAAAGTGGCAGTAGGAAATCAAACCAGAAGGCATCAGCAATTGAAATACATGTTCTTGTGTTATCGTTGCTTGGCTCTGAGTCATCAGCCTTGACAGCAGCCAGTACAGGAACAGCAAAATGAAAAACCTTCTCTTCCAATCACTTCCCTTTCCCACTGGGAGTCTCTGTTGGATTAGCAGAAGAACTGACCGGCTGATGAGGTCTGAAAGACACCTACAGAAATGGCAAAAAATAGCTCCTGGAGCAGAAATCAGAGCAGGATAGGCAGACTGGAGAGAACAATTTTCTTTGTGCTTGTATTTAAACTGATCTCTGGCTGCACTTCAGGGGCTCAGCTGTGGAGCTGGGGATCTACAGGAGCTCTCCTGCAGCCTCCATGTGTGGGATTGCCCATGAAGAAAAATTGCAAGGGTGGGATGGGCCACAGCCACGCCTCGCCCTGCATCGATCCAGGATGCAGCCAGAGAACTAAGGACACCAGCAAAGGCTGGTGCAAGCCACTACAGCTCTGAGAGGAGCAGCAGACAATGAAATGAAACAGTGCAGCTGAAAATTGAAGCTATGAAACTCCAAGCTGGAGACAGAGCGTATATCTGTATAGAAGGAATATGTATAGTTGTGGGATTTATTAGCTATTTGATTTACTGGCCTACTGTCAATGCCAAAATCCTTTAACTCAAAATTTGATGTCTTTCCCAAAGAGAGATTCTAATTCAGCCAAGACCTGTAAGTCTGAGAGAGGAATTAATTTGTGAAACTCTGTAGCCTGCACAAGGCCTATGATTGGTGCTATTTGTGTTTGTGTTTCTTTCACATTAATATGATGAATTACAACATAGAAGTTGGCATTAATTGACTCCTTAACACTGGTTCAGGAAGTTCAAGGGTTAAACCACCTTGATATTCATTCTATTAGAACACTGCAGTCTGCAACATGGATTTGATTGCAGCAACAGCAGAAATAAGATTTGTCCCAGCAAAGATATGATTATGGGTCAATCATTTCCACAAGTGAAAGCACATCCCTGGTGATGGATGAGTAAGAAGGCTCTTCTTCCATGATCTCACCCGGGATAAAAAGGTAATTTCCCATCCACGGAATAGTGGATGTATTGGTAATGAAACAGAAAACTTTTTATACAAATAACTCAGTGTTAGAAGTTGAACTATCAAATGAATCTCAACTACAGGCAAATCAATTTGATAAACCTGCAGAATATGATTGTATCAAGTACAGCTTGCAAAGAAAATGCACTTGCTTTTCGCTACAGGAAACAATGATTTCTCAGAGAAACGCCTATGACATTACTGATTCAAAGATGCTCCAGTGTCAGTCTTTTCCAAAAAAAGAAGATGCTTTGAGGAAACAATGGAAGTGGAGCAGAATGCAATAAGCCCAGCTCTTTATATCATAGGTGCACTGACCATCACACAGTGGAAAATGAGGCCTTCAGAGGAGCTCTGGACTCAAGGTTAATCAGACATGTTTTCTCCCTCCTTTTCAGATTTGTAACCATTCTATCATCTGTCCAAAATCTTCCAATAGCTCCAATGACCCCTCTCTTTTGTTGACTTTTAACCCTCTCTGGACAACCAGGGTATATGCAAAGAGAGAAAGGTTCCAATGAATCAGTGGGATGAAAAAAGAGCCTCACATCTCTCTTGCAGCCCTTACGTGTGGTGGCTTGTGCTCAGAAACACAGGCAGCTGTTCAAACTCATACATTTTTGGAGCCTGTGGCAAACTGTGGCTTGAGGTAATGGTGGCTGAGCAACCTGCTGCTGAATTTTCTACTGCTGAGTTCTCAATTCCCAGTTCATCACCCACCCAGGACATCCTGCTGCAACTGTGTGGGATGTATCTCACACCTATCCCCATCCCAGGATAGGAATTTTGCTTCAGAATTAAGCTGCACAGATGCAGGGGCAGATCTTCAGTGGCAAGTAATTCAGATTTCAGCACTAAGAGCCACTCACCCGATCTTGATTTTGCTCAAACAGAAAACCAAAAGCAAATTTTTTTTTTTAGTGGAAAAAACAAAGCAGGATTACTCCTGTCTTGCACAGTTTAATAAACCGTGGAGAGGACCCTGGGTCTAAATCTCTCACCCTCAATACTCTTAAAAACTTGAGGACAAAGTGAAAATAAAGCTCTAGACTGAAATTTCAGTTATGCCTTCTTTTTTTTTTTTTAAATTCAGAACTAGACCTCTGGTCTTGACCTCCAAGGTTTGCAAGATGTTGAAATCCAGACTGGCATTCATATGTTCTTCTCAGACCTTTTCTAAGGAGTCAGTAATGAGAAAATTGTTATCCAACTACTACTTACAAAACAATGGGTCCATTGGCTCCCTGGAAGACCTCATTTGGTAATTTTTCTAGGTGGTGATTATCACTTAGATTTCTGAAAAACACAATATTTTATGCTGAAGCAATCTGATACTAAATAAAAAATATCTTGCAGAAGTTACTATCTTCATTTTTCAGAATTGCAAACAACAGAAATAGTTACAGCTCATCCAGGTATGTTCCATTAAATGCATGATCCTCAATATCCTGAATTCCATTTTTATTGAGCCATCTGCAACAGAGAAAAGGAAAAGAGAGTTGTGTTCTTATTTACGCTTCATGACTAAAATGTATGCAATTCAAAACAGGGAATCTCAAACAAATAAAATTGTTAAATGGACATTGAAATGGTGAAATTTCTACAAATCTTAGGTAAGATGCCAGTAGTTGGAGGAAGGCTTTGGAAGGGGCGGACATGAATAGGGTGGATGAGTGCTACCATCAGAGATGGCAGCTGGAGTAAGTTCCTGAAGCAAGGTCAGAGCTGCTGAAGATGCTGGTGCTGCTCATGGCTCCACTGGGAAGGCAGCAGAGGAGCCAGGGAGACCAGAATCTTTCCTGTTGGTGCTGTCAGCGCCCCTCAGTTTTACTTTTAGCAAGATGCTTTTGAAACACTGCGCCACTAGTTCACCACTGCCAGCTGTTAGGGAAAAAAGTCTGTGTGCCATGGGCTGACATCCACAGCCAGGCAGGTGGAGGAGGGGGGCTGACGGTCACTGAGCCGGGCAGGAGGGCAGGAGGGGGCAGCCAAACTGCCCAGAAAGCAGGTGATTCCTCCTACACCGCTGCCTTGACAAATTACACTCCCTGTCTGCTCTGCTGCCCAGCCCTACCTCCCCAGGCTCCTTTCCCCAGGAGGAGGCCACAGGTAGTGAACCTGGCAATTGAAGCTCCTGGGGCTCTCTGCCAGACTTTACTCCGGTGCGTTACCTAATTAACATTTAACGACCTTCCTTCTGTCCCTTCTTGGTGCTAAAAATTTACATTTAGGTCAGTTATATTTATCATCTTTACGGTGCAATCTTTCATCTCGCCTTAAACGTCACTTTGCAGCTCACGCCCTGTCTGACAGGCAGCGGCAGGTCTGATTGATGGCAGAAATGGCCTGATTTAATTAAACTGTCAGCAAGCCTGGACTCTTTTCTAGTTCCCTTTGAAAGCTGAGCATACATGTGACCCACTTATCTGAGGTCTGAGGTGGTGAGCTAAGGTCAGCATGGAAATCAGCCATGGGTCTGGCTGAAAGGATTGCTCTTTTGACCATGACAGGCAGATGCACATGGCTCTGTGTCTATAATGTCTGTCAGGCTGGGTCAGGAGAACTGTCACCGTCCCCTTCACTTGCCAGCACTATTAGACATGAGTCAGCAGGCACGGAGGAGAGACAGGTCCCTGCTTACATTTGAAACATTTATTATATTACATTGATCTTATAAATTTGTAGCTTCCAGGCTGATAGATACGTTTTTAATCACACTATTAGCACTTACTGCATTCTCTCACTGAACATGATGTTAATGCAATGAGATACTAAGGCTGTAAAACAGTCACTGTAGCCACACAGTGTGGACTATATGGTCCTGTCACCTGGCTAATAGCATCTGAGTAGTAAAAAGAGCAAAAAAAATTACCCAAATCCCTAGACCTCATTAGAGTACACATAGATGAATTCCTGTGGAAACAAATTTTCCCCTCACTTCAACCAGCATCCTTACTGACTCCACTAACTCTTGCATTAGCAAGGTGACAATGAAGGCAGAGATCAGAGCTTGGCCGTGGAGGCTTTTCCCCATCATTTCATGGCTAGAGCAGATTTTTAAAACTCTAAAATTCACCCAGTGCAAGAGGTCACTGTCCCTGAGGTACCATTTGCACCCTATTTCAGGACTGGAAAAATCTATCTTAGAGCCCAAGTTGCATGCAGACCTGGCAGCAAGGTGGATTTCTTCCATAAATTTCTAGCACTTCATTTCCAAATGTCTCTTCAGTTCCCACCTGTGCTGATCCCATGTATAGTGTAAGATCAAATCCAAATTACTGGTGGAAATATGCTTGAAGCCTTCCACAGCTAAGCCTATTAAAATGTTTCCTCCCTAGAATGTGGGGGTTCAGTGGGTCCTGAGTGATTTTAATCATCTTGATATGCCTGCTTTTGCTAAAGGATGTTGCTGTGACTCTGTTGAGTTGCTGGGACTTTAGTTTTGTATAGAAAAAATGGCAAATTTGTGGCTAAAATGAACAAAGATCGCCACAGCACAAGGAAAGCCTAATCAGGGACTCTCAAAGGGTGCATGCAGGGCCTCTGTCCCGAGTTGCTCTAGGGAGAACTAGAGTAAGGTCAGGACATGGTCTGACCAGGCTGCTGGAGGCCAGGTCTGCTCACATGGCTCTTGCTGCTCCTGCACACACTGGTGGGTGTGGGAGCCCGTGACAATTGTAGAATCATAGAAAATTTGGGCTGGAAGGGACAAGAAAGATCACTGAGTTCCAAAGCCCCTGCCATGGACAGCAACAGCTTCCACTAGACCAGCCTGCACAAAGCTCCATCCAACCTGGCCTTTTGCACTGCCAGGGATGGGGCACTCACAACTTCTCTGGGCAACCTGTTCTTCTGCCTTACCCCCTCACAGTAAAGAATTTCTTCCTGATAATAAGCAATGAAACGTTTTGGGAGAGAGGGGAAAGCCAACTTCAAGCTGCTCAAGTGCCACAGAGAGATTCAAACACAGCAAAACTCTGGGGTATTAATCTTACTCTCCAGTGGTGTTATGAAAACAGACATAGTATTTGTTGTGCAGTGCTTTGGAAACACATACTTGAGAAAAGTCTGTGTGTATATTTGTGTGCGTGTGTGTTTAAAACTTCAGATATTGAAGTATAGAGAGGTTGTGCGTAACTGATAGGGAAAAGGGAGAGATAAAGCTAAATGACTTGTTTCTGGCCTCTCTTCAGTATTGATGGTCTGACCTTGCTGCCCCCAGTATCGACATGAGCTCAGTCGATTCAAACCTCGCTTTTCTCTCTCAGTGGGCCAGGTAAACCACATGGTAGGAATTTTTTCCAATCTGGCCACTGGCTAGGTGAAAGGAAGGCAGCTTGTTAGCAAGCAAACAGTATGTTTTGATATACAGAGAGAAAGGATCAAAGAAGCCAGCTAGTTCATTAAAATACACGACTGTTCAAATCAAATGTAGAGCCATCTAACCATGCAGCTCCAAACTGCATTGTGAACCCACCCGTACCAATGCATTAACATTGTGTACAAATAAACCACATTTCCACAACATCTTCATACATTCTGCCCAACTAATAAACATCTTTGAGTGATGTGTCTGACTGTAAATATTTATGAGTCGTGCCATCCTTTTGAACACAATTTGTATCTCAGGGAATGTAGCTGTGGGTGTTTAACCCTGGCATCGGTAATTACTAAATCCGCTCTCTGATGTGCTTCTAAAATAAAGAGCAGGACTAGAGCACAACAAAAAAACCAAAAGCATTCGTTTCATGGCAGGGAAACAGAATACAGAGATCTCAGGGGCAAGGAGAAATGTAAACTCTCAAACTGAATTTGGAAGTGTATGAAAAAGTGCCCAACTCCTGCTGTCCTTGACCCTGTTCTGGAAAAGAAATGAGCTAACAAGGAGAATAATGAGTTTGCTATGTCTACTCACAGAATCACACTTTCAGAACTCAGGCCCATGAATGAATTTCTTTCAATTGTACGTATATTGATATTGTCTTGAATATCTCTGAAAAATAAAATACAATAGAAACTACACCTTTCTGTACTTCTACGAGCCTTTCAATACAATATGCTGCTTCAAGCACAGTATTTTTCCTTTATATTCAGTCTGAGGAAGTACTACAGACAGAGGGTAATATCCAAAGTTTCCAAGACACTTTTTTTCCCGCAGAGCACAAACCTTCCTGATAAAAAAGGCTGGAGCAAAGCATTTCCGACACCCCCATACTTTCCTCCCAAATAGGCTGAAGACATTAAAATGCATATAAGCTCAGCTCTATAACCCTGAGGTGGATGAAATAGCTCCTCCAGCAAACATACTCCCCAGAAAATGCAATCGGAGGGGCTGCGAGGCCATCCCTTCTCCCAGCCTCCCAACCAGAAGGAGGAAAGCCATTAGCCTTTTTGGCCTGATTCAGCAGGGTACCTACCAGCCCATGAATCATTCCCCAGCTGATGTCAACGGGGTTGCTTATAAGCTTTGCATGTGCTTAAGAACTTAAATGCAGGACTCATTTGCTGAATGGACAAATAAGAATTTCTTTCTTTTCTCAGTTGTGACTGATACACAAAAAGAAAAAAAAAAAAAAAAAGGAACGTTCTCTTGTTGGCTCAATATAGGCCTCAGAGAAGTTAAATAGTGTTACTCATAATTCAGACTTGGGATACTGCTGTTCCCATGCTGTTTCTGTTGGAAAGCAGGGAACAAAATTAATTATCTGCAAAGCTTGAAATTAAGTACGGTTCCAAAATTGTCTCATGCTGATAGCTCCATTCAGCCACAACTCTGCACAGAGTGACACATACACAGAGGCTTCATTCAGCAAACTGAGGGCAGCAGGGGCAGGAACAGGGAGGGAACACAGCACCCATGCAAGTCAACTGTATCCCTCTACTAAAGCTCTGCCCTTTATAAATTTCAAGACCTGTCTTTGGGACTTAAATATTGGCACAGCTTGAGCTGAGAATTCTCTTATTGACCTCAGAGGGTCCAAGGTTTGAACCGAGGTCTAGTTTGGGACTCAATCAATATCAAGGTCTATTTATTCTTACAGGGAAGTGAGGAGTTGCACCTAAAAGATTAAAAACTCTTGCTGGTACAGGATGCAGTAATTCCTGATGATAAACACATGGGTGTACAGGTGAAAATCCCTGTAATGCCATAGCTGTTGCATTTTCTTGATGGTTTTGAGGAGCAATGAACTGAAGTTCTCAGAATTACATACATCAAATGTATTCCTGAAATGGATTTCTTATATGTCTACATACTATATTCAGTCAAGCCTCTCTATGTTTTATATGCATTTTTATTGATATTAATGGGTATTAGTAAGATAGCCGTTAATAATTGCAGAATTAATGTTTCTGCAGGTTGAAATCTTCTAATCAAAGATCTGAAGATGCAGAAATTTGTATGTGAATTAACAATAAATCTCCAGAAGAATGTTTTCAGTTATACTAAGAACTGATTGAGAAATGTATGTCAAAATACTTTTCAGTGAAAAAGAAACCAAGTTTTTCTGATATGCATTTTTTCTGCAGAGAAAGAAGTGCTTTAGGAAATTAGAAGTCTGTTTTCATACAAAATTTTGCACAAATCTTTTTTTTCCTCATTGGCACTGGAGTTTTCCACAGTAAAAAAATTTCATTTTCTGGACAGTGTTACTGACAGGGGAAAACAGAAAAGGGTATGGTAGATAATTCCCTGAGTCTGGGTTTTGGTGTGGTTTGTTGTTGTTGTTGTTGTTATTTTTCTTTTCTTTGCGATGTGGCCACTTCTGATGGAGCTCAGCTCTGAGATCAGTGACTTATTTTCACCAGGTAACAACAAAGTTCCACTGCCACCATCCTGGTTTGGATTTCAACTTCTGAAAGAGGAGTTAAAGGCTGTTGTCTGTCCCCTGGGCCACCCAGAAACGTGCTCACACTGCAGTTAAAGGAAGGGTGGTCTGTAAAGTGCAAGTTCCAATGCTTTGTAGAAGGGAGACCTGGAGAGAACTGAGACCTTCTGACCAACAATGCCTGCAAAATCACAATCAACACGCTGCTGTGGAGCGGGTGAATGAACACTTGGGGAATCGTGCCTTGAAAGGCTTTGCTGGGGCAGAAGAACACTCAAAGACAGCTTTCAAAACATGAAAAGCAAATGTTCAAACTTACAGCAAAACCTTCTGGAAAGAGTGAACCTTGTGGACAGCAGGTAAAAACCGAAGGCCAGTGTTTGATATTAACCTGAGGGGAAGAGAAGATGAAGATTATTCAGTCTGCTCTTGGAAAGAAGGCAGCAATTAACGAAGAAGAAAGGACATTGGGCTTAGAATGGTTGTCACAAAAGGCAGAGTTTAGCCACAAAAGTGGGGTTTCCCAGTAGGAAACTTGATATTGTAATTTAAAAAGGTTCTTGTCCAAAGTACAAGCTGAATTCTTCCAACAGAGGTAAATGGAGAAAACCTACCTTAGATGATAAGACAGTCCCTCCTGATGATCTCAGTAAATTGTCCATAGTAATTTCCTAACAATATTCTAAGAAATCAGCTGCACTGACAAGGGATAATTATTTTCATGGTAGCTGTTTTAAGACAAAAGTATTAACCCACCACAATTTTAACCTTCTACTATAACAGAGGACACATTATTCCAGGGGAAATTAAGTGATGAAATTAGGAGAGAATTAGGACATTTTAGTCCCCAGCACCTTTGATACTGAGGAGCCAAAAGCACGGGAACATTTCAGCAGTTTGTGCAGCTGGAAATGGACCCAAGCCTTTGTCCTTAGATACCTCCACCCTCCCTCTGCACTGTCCATCACTGGCCTCTGCACTGTGGTTCCTGTCTGTGAAACACCACCCCAGAACTGCTGGGGTGATGTTCAGAACTGACCCTGAAGGAAAACCCTGTGCTCACAGCCAGTGAGGTCACAGGTGTCCACAGAGATGGACCAGATCTAATTTAGTCAAATTTTTTTGTCCAGAGGATAACAGGACAGGGAAAATATGATGTTGCCATGCAGTAGGAGATGACTGGTGGCCGCTGATGGCTGGAAGGAGGGCTGAGTGCTGGAGGGAGGAGCTGAACTGGATTGGCCTCTGAACATTTGGGATCTTTTTTCAGACACCAAAAAGTCTCATGTTTACCCCACCACACAAAGAGAAATTTTGGATTCTTGAAAGTTTGATTATATCTTTGTGGTTTTAATATATGAGATGGTAAAGAAGGTAACCTTTCACTGAGAATATTGGTTTCTTAAGGAACACAGGATATGCAAAGTGTTTTTTTTTTTTTTTTTTTTTTTTTTTTAAATCCTGGCACTTAGAACAATATTCTTTCATTATTAGATGTGATTTTTTTTTTTCTTTTATTTATTTATTTTTTAAACAGAATTATTCCTGAATAGCTGAATTGTGATCAAATGACTGGTTGAGACTGGAAAAAGGCAACATTGTTCATATGATGTTTTTTTATGAACCTAGGTTATTTCAGGAGAGTTGCAGTCTTTCAGGTTTCATAATTTGAATTGAAACTGAACACCTCCATGTGACAACCAAATCTTACATTTGGGAACTCAAGATGACACATAAGTCCATAAAAAATCCATTCACTTGCATAAATACTGCTCTGAGATCCCTGAGATGGTATCTGAGTATCCTCAGATGCCGAAAAGCTGACTTTGATCTGTCTCATCTTGTAACAGAAAGCAATAGTTCATATGCAGGGAAAAATTAAAGTAGTATTAGTGAATATTCAAGAATCCAATTTGGGAAAGTTGCTGAAATGTCCAGACTGTTTCGTCTCGGGATTCAGAGTGGTCTGACATTGCATTAAACTTAAAAATAGCAGCTGTCACGTGTGACCAAGAAAGCTCCACAAAAATGCCTTTGAAAGACTATTACATATAGTTAAATAGAAAGCATGATTAATGAGGCAGGTGGATTATAGAAGGCTACTTAAAAAATTTCTGCACTTACACTTCGTAAAAGGACTTCGCCAAAAAAAAAAAAAGAGAAGCAATAGGAGAAGAACCTGTAACTCCCCCTTACAATATTTTAAAATACACTCTAAATTACTGGAGATATTCAGGGTTTTAGTGGAAAGCTGCCTTTAATTTTAAATGAGTCATATGCTAAAAATTTGTGCAATCCTCTTTTACATGCCCCCTTTAAACACAAATTATGGCATACATTTCCCTTAATAGGAAAATGAAGGAGGAGACTGCTGCCAAGTAGTGAGTGGCTACTGCAGGGCAGAGAAGACATAAGAAGCTTTTCTTTCTACAGTCTTTTTCCCGAGAAAATCTCAGTCCTCATGGTGCAGCAATGAAAGGTGACATCTGCTATTCAAACACTGCTCCCAAGGGCAACTTAATCCCAGCATATCAAAATTCCACATTGGTTATCAGGGCTTTCACCATACATGTGAGAAAAAACATCTCCAATGCCTTGGGTTAGTTCTGATCTTTCCAGTAATTCCAAAGTGTTCAGGGCTCAATTTTCACTAGTGCCAACTGAGCAGCATGAGATGAAGAGGAAAGCATCTTTGGCAAATCATTCCATATTGAAGTAAATCTACAGGTGGTACAAGGCACTGATTGCACACAGGCACAGAATGGTGATTAGGAGCAGGAGAGGATGTTCTTTTAATTAAACAGAGAAAAAGAACTGAAAAAATATTTAGCTAGGCTGCAGCCTAGATCTTCCCTCTCTTTTTATTCCACCAGCAAATCTCCAGAGGCCTTTAAGTGGATAATCTTTTTAGAATGTAGATAATCCAATTTACTGAATATCTTTCCTGCAGGACAGCTTTGTCAATATATTTACCATACAATGTATACATCTTTAGTAACCTCACTTTAAACAAGTGTCCTCTTTAATCTGTGTTATAACTGAGTCCCTCCTTGCCATGCATAAACAGCTTGGTGAGAACCCTTTTTTTTCAGATGGTTGATGGCTGCTTTCCAAGGTATTAATTGTCTTTCTGAAAAGGCTTGCTGGACTCAGCACTTAAGAAAACAGAGCACCACAATCAGCAGAGAAAAAAAAAATATTTCTGAAACTAATTCCTGGAAGATTCTGGCTGCTTATCTCCAGATATAGCAACATGTCTGGTTTCTTTGTGCCAAATTGTAGGAGCTATTCTGACAAATCTGGGAACGCGGTTTACCTCATCAATTTACTGCGGGTATTTGTTAAATTGCAGACTCAAGGTAGGCAGAGATAAACACAACTTCCCTCAGGAAGCATTATCTTTGTGTCCCTTAATCACACTGGTCACTTGATGGTGCTTGTGAGCCTGATTCCAGCGGGACATTCCTCTGATTCAGGTATCCCAGGCTTCTTAAATCTGCAGCCCCCGCTCCTGGGGAAAAGGTCTTTGACTGTGAGGCTGCCACGCCAAAGGATGGATTGGACCTTCACTTCTTTTTATTGAAGAGTCAGCTCCAAGAAAAGGGTCCGGAATTCGGTGAGGTTTGCTGCACCTGCAGCAAATGCAGATTTGTGTTTAGGAAGCACCAGACAGGTACAAGTTGCTGAAAGACTTTGGAGCTGGGCTCTGCTCCTTCTGCAGGCAAAACCCATAGTTTTGGGACCTACATTTTCCCTCCTCTCCAACAATTCAGCTGTATGCCCTCAAAATTAACCTGAAAGGAGTGTTACATTCAAATCTTTGTATTGTAAGCTGAGATTGCTTAATACAGGACATGGACATCCCTCAAAAATTAACCAAAGGACATATGAGAACTAATTTTGGAAAGAAAATGAGTTTGCAAAGCCATCAGTACATTATTAAAGAGACTGTGCCACAGGTCTCCCTAATGAGAGCCAGATAAATAATCTTGTATCCATGAAAAGGTCAGTAAGTTACGATTTTGAAGCAGTCTGTCTCTCTGTCATATATCCGAGCAAACCAATTAGCAATTCTCTTCACTGCTTCTCTTCACTGGTGAGAAAGTTAAGGTTGCCTGTTTCTAGAAGGTTTAGGCTTTTCAGCACTGTGTTTTTTTTCAGCATTTTCCTCTCCTTTGTGTTTTTTTGCCATTCTGGTAATGATGATGCAGGAGACAAAGGGAGTGACAGAGGGGCTGAGGAGGAAATGTATTTGTCTCCAAGCTGACAGAGATAAAAGCATATTAATATTCAACAGCTGGTGGCCATAATGAGCCCATGAAGCCAATGAGGAGGCTGACAAGGCTAGAGCTAGAGCTTCTTGCCTGCCCATAAACATGACCCAGTGGCTATAAAACTATTTTTGTAGAAACACAGAGGAAGCCTTGCAAACAATGTGTTGCAAAGGTCATTAAACTAATGGGCTGTAGTACCTGGGCTCAATTTTGGACATTGGGACTGATTAATTTTTTTTTCTCAGTGTTTTCTGAATGAAAACCACCAGTAAATATATTTTTTTTCTGAAAGATTTTCTGCACTGTGTTTTAAGAGTTTTGCTACAGCCACAGAAATGTGTAAGGAATCAGAGCATGTGTCTTGTACCCTGCCAGACTGTCCCCATAGCTGCCATCTTCAGAAGAACCACAATGATCCAAGGATGGGCAGGTACCCAAGTCCTTGTGCTTTGAGGTGCTGGTTGCAACTTGGTCTCTCTGTACCTCCTTACAGAGTCAGACAGAATCACCTAATCTGTTACGTGACAAGATATTGACAAAACCATGTGCTATTCCTTCCTAACTTACAATTAATGCAAAAATTAGGCAGTGATGTACAGGTTTACAGGTTTCCATGTTTTACAAGTTTCCAGATTTTACAAGTTGCCTTTCATGGCCTTAAAATTTTTATCATTTCTGCAATAGCTGTTCCACATAGATGCTTTACCCTTTTATGCATTATTTTAAACTATAGTCCCACATGTTTACAACCTTTTGCTTGTGTATTGTATAAAAAACCCTGAACAACCACCACAAAATCCCCCCTAACTGAACTGAAAAACCATCAATCAATTAACCTCTTCGGCATCTTACCTTGTATTTTCAGTATTGCCTCTTCCTTCCATGTCGCAGGAAGGTGAATATGAGGACTGGGTTACCTTTATCAGATGGTTTTTTACAGCCTTCCATCAAGGTTTCTGCTTTCTCATTAAATGAACTATCCTACCCTTTTAAACAGCAAAGCTTTCTGCCTGTTCAGTTTGCACAAGGGCAAGCACCAGTCAGTGAGGCCAGGGGATGGAGAAAATGGAATCTTTCCTCCAGAAATGTAGGGGAGAACACGAAGGTGTGGCTGCACTTTGAGAGGTGATCTGAGCAGGGTGTTACTCAGCATCACGACTCACTGGATGCAGAAAGTCCCCAACAAGAACTTCGTGTCCTGCTCCCAGGCCCTGTGTTGGGAAATGATGTAGCTCCACTGAAGCCAACAATATTGCACAGATTTATACCCCCAGCACGTCTTCCTCAACCCTTGTTATTAAAACAAACCCCACATTCATCTGTTCAGAAGCTCCCAGCCACGAAACCTGCACCTTTTGTGCTCTCTATTAAGCTGCCACCATTAAAACCAATTAGTTTTAAAGGGACTTCATTGGGGTTTCATGCAAGACTGGGGGGTTTTACCTCCTTAAAATGAAGGCACAGAGGGGGTGCAGCATCAATCCACCAGTGGAGTAAACACCAAAAATGGATTTTATGAACATAAACCAGAGAAAAGCTTTGGCACAGGAATGAACATGAATTAAGGGGCTGTGAATAAACTAGAGGAAATCTTCTAGTTACCAAATCATTAAGTTTCTAGAAAAGCCTCTCCTGGAAAATGGAAGGAAACAGGAAACAGTGAAGAGCATCAGGAATTTCAATAAAGCACTTAATTAATGGGATATATGAAGTGGATCTGGGAAGAAATAGGATACAGCAGCTGGAGAGTGTCTTCTAGCCCTCCATGCTCACAAGAGAAAAAAACCTTAAAAAACGTCAAAATGCAGGTTCCTCTGATATCAACTAGCAAGTAAAACTAGCTGAAGGGGACAGGGGAATGGTCAGGTAGACAATCAAGCCTCTGTATTTTCAACCTGTTGCTTGTATAAGTCATAGGATTGCTGCTGCAGCTGAATTTTTACATAGGTGGAACCTCTAAATGTTTGAGTCAACATGCATGAGAGCGTGGCATGAGAACTGTTCAGAAGAGGCAACATCCAGTAGTGCCAAGAGAAAAACTTACACTCTTTCAGATATTTAAAGTGTGAATTTACCTTCACCTATGATTTCCGTGTCCCATATTTAAATGCTCACTGAAATTAGTATGTTCACATTTCTTCTTCAATTTCATGTGAGATAAATGTGCTCTCATTCTTTCTACCCATCTGTGCATCTGACAACTGTACTCCCCATGGCAGCTTGTTCTGGGGATTTTACATGGGATAAACAAATGCTGTGGTTTTGTTCTTAGGTGGCCAGAGCTACTCGAAGACAGCAGTCACTGCTGGATGACTCAGGCTTGGAACGGGAGGAAAAAGGCACATGATATCTCCTCATGACAATGCAAACTTGGAGCTTTATTTCCCTACTGTCAAGAGAAAACCTGTGTTCCAGTTATGCAAACACAAAAGTTAAAGTTTACCAAGCTGCCTGATGAATTTGATAAAGTGGGAATCAGTCAAAATACTGGGAAGAGCGAAAATCCTATTCCAAATCTAGACACATATTCCAGTTCAATGAGGGTGTAAACTGTAATGGCTTCTGTAGTGCTAAATACACCTTATCTCCTAAAGTCCAAATCTTAAATCTCAAATCTTAAAGTAAAAATTCAAAGCAATGCCCCCTGGCATTTTTGAGCCCGGAACCTGTCAGATACGAGCGATTTTCAGAGACTTCAAACACTCCTAGGCTTACTGGGAGCTACGTTTATCAGACCACTGACCTGATTTCATACTGCCTTTATGAAATCTCTGACCAGACAATTAAATGTTTCCTTTTAGGTACCGAAATGTAGAAACCATGACCAGGCTTCTCGCATGAGTAAGGAAAACAAGGCTTCTTGTATGGGTAAGGTTTCTTGTGTCAGTCAGGAAAATCAGATGGGGTTTATGTGCTCAGGTGGATGGACATACAAAAGTTAAGCTGGTACCCTGCTGGGTGAATAAACTGGTATCCTGCTCACCACAGGGCACCATTTGAGCTGTGTAAACTGGCACCATTAAAACCAGCTAGTGTTAAATGGAGTTCATTGGACTTCATTGGGGATTTAATGCAGAGGAGAGATTATCAGTCACGTTAAAACCATGTGCTAAAAGCTGTGAAAATATATTTGAGTAACCAGCTTACTGTAAGGATGCATCCAGTTACCACTGAATTTTGATGGCAACTCCACAGAGGCAGATGTGGCAACCACAGCAGTGCAAATCACATTCTTGATGAGGCTGGCTGAGGAAATAAAGCTTCTTGTATACAATTATTTTGTATCTGTATACAGCTTTATGTTTGTATTTTGGGGATCTAATCATCTCACATCAGGCATTTATGAAGATCATGGCTATAACACCACCTTTGCCAAAGAAAAAATAATTTGAATGCTTAACATCATGTATGTGACATATAACAGAAGGCAGCACCAGAGCCAAGACAGATGAGAAATTTTATTTTTGTCCCTAAGCTCCTGGGAAGGGGGGGAGCTTCAACCTAAATTTGAAGGGGGTAATCAACCTAAATTTGTTTATATAAATGTAAAAAAGCTCCAGCTCCTCTTCTCATCACTCATTTTCAACCTGTTGCTCAGAAAGGCTCGAGGAACTTGTGTGTGGGACTCCTCTGTGGAAGCTTTATCTTCAGCTTTTCTGAGGACTGTGCAGACATGAAAATGTGTGTTGATACTGTGCAGCTGGTAGTGAGGAGAGGGAATCATCCTGTCTTATCACCCAAAGTGCTCAGCACCAGCTGGACAAATACACAGGTGTGTAATTCAAAGTGACTCTAGGACTTGTGAAGAGCAAAAGATCTTACAAATATCTGAGGCTCGGAAGGTGTTGGAAGGCATCTTTATCGATGTACACGAGGTTGTTGGCTTTCTCAATTCTTCTGCAAAGAGGAAATGAAACATCAGAGAAAAATATATCAATATATTGATCTTAAAATTGTGTTTGTCCCATGATGCAGTGGAACAATATGCTGAGATTTTCTTTTTGACAGCAGAAGATCTGGATGATTTCAGGGGGCAGCCTACCATGGACAGGCAGACCCCATCACCTTTTGATCCTGGCAGTGATCTGAGGATAAATTTTCGCCTGAGCAGGTAAACAAAGGGACAGCTAGATAAGAAGATGGAAAAGACAAAGGGAGATTTCAAATGCTCCTATAATGTTACAAATTCTTCAGTGCTTACCTGAACCAAACTGCAAAACCTTTGATACTTGTCTATAATGAATCTTTATAATTGTCTCCTTTGCATTTAGATTGCTCATTACTTACATTTCATGTAGTTTGGGAAGGTTGGAAAACACATTTGCTTCTATGACCTCCAAGGCATCATTCTGTGAGATCTCTCTGAAAAACAATTTAGAAGTCAAGATATTTCAAGTCATGGTGAAGCAGGAAATGGAGAAGTGAAAAATTCACAAGAACTTCTCAGATTACTGATGAGTTTTGAAAACAAGGAGGATATCAGATAAGAAAACAGAAACACTGACGACTACTGCTGTGGCAAGCAACAACAACAGTCAAGAACAGAGATCTGAGGCTGGAGTTTGTATGTGCAGCATCAGCCCTGCATGTCCTGCTGCCACCATTCCCTGTGCATTAGAAGTCAGGGTCTATCCATCATGGGCTACTGGACTTCTGACATTACTAATTACTGATAGAAATTTAATGAAACCTTTTAACTCAGTGAAGAGTTTCACCCACTCAGGGGGTTTCACCCACTCAGGGGGTGAAGGTGACTGAAAACAAAAAAGTTCCCAAGAAATATGACACAGCTTCAGCAACAGGACACTGCTGTCTTGACCCAATGGGAAGAACAGAGATTAAAATTAAGCCACCAGCAGATTGTTAGCAGCTGCTGGAGACCACAGAAGTGGAGAAGTCTTCCACATCTTGGAGCAAACCCAATTTGACATGGTCTGTACAGGGTTAATGCCCACTTACAGCCAGAGAACTGCAGAATACAAATGGCCAGTTTTACTGCTATCACCACATCAGAATGCATCTCCTGCTACCCAAGAGCACATATTTCTTTGCTTCCTTAATCTGTGGGATGGCAAAGACAAGGGCTCAGGTTCTGGTGTAATTTAGAGCTCAGGAATTTCCCCATGTGAATCAAGTGGGCATTTCTGCAGTGTCCCCTGTCCCAGTCACATCACTTATCCTGGCACTGACCGGGAAGGTTGAGGTAAAGACAGCCATGCTAAAAGATTCCTCACTGCCATTTTTTTTGGAAATGATGCCAAAATGTTTTTTTCTCAGGCTGAGGTCAGCTGTAGGAAGTAAAATTTGTAATACAGTTGTAATCCAGTGATAGTGTCATGGTCTATTGCATTTTAATCATAAGGTAACTGCACACGTGTTTGGAATGAAACCTTGGATAAATAGATTGGAAACTGGATGACACTTGTTCCTGGATATCTTGTTCTTTTGAAATTATGATGGTTGCAAATATATTCAAATAGGCCTGAGGTAAAACAAGAGATTGTAATCTCAGGTGCACAGCCAAAAAATAATCACAAAGATGAATCAGAGGAATATAAATGTATTCCACTCTCTTCTAAGTAACAGCTCAACCATACCTGACAGATTACCTGCCCATTTAAGACAAACAAAACTCTTGCAAAAGAAGACGTGTTTTTCACCTGACCTTTTCAATTTTAAAAAAATGCCTTAGTGGTTTAATATTTTTCAGTTCAACAAGAAGGTTTCCCTTCTGTCTCCTCAGGATTTTTTTGATGGAAGAAATCCAACTCTGCTCTGCTCCAGGAGCTCTAAACTGGCAGGAGAATAAGAAAATAAAAGTACATGAGGACTGACAATAGGTGCTTGGCAGGATGCATTGAGGACTGGGTTTGTTTAGCAGGGCTGAACCACTAGCTCACATATGAGTGTGTTCCTCTTTATTACTTAATTTTCAGCAGCAACAAAATGTTTCAATGGAGACAGGGATTCCCCCATGCCACGTGAGATACACAGCCATTGCAAGGGATGCTCCAAAGATTTTTTTATCATCTCCCTGTTTTGTTTAAAAATAATTACAAGATATAAGTAGAAATACCCAGAAGAATAGAATAGAAGAATAGAATAGAATAGAATAGAATAGAATAGAATAGAATAGAATAGAAGCAAACACTCCCTATGAGGTATTTATATGACAGTATAAAATTCACTTGCCTAACTACAGTCTCAAAGATTTAACAATGTGGGAGGTGCCTTACACTTTTAAGGTTTGGTTTGGTTTTCCTCGTGCTCTTTTTGGGTGGTCAGGTGTATATTTTCCATTCCTCACAATCTAAAAATCACTTGTCTAGAAAAAAGAAAACCTTCAGAAAAAGCAGCATGTTTAATACCAACAAATACATTTAGCCAGAGGACACTTCATGCCACTAAGAAGTTCAGGGAAAAAAAATGTTGCAGATGTGTTGGCCTTATACAGGGAAAAAAGTGTTATTAAGAAACTGTAATACAGTTGTGACCTCACCCAGCAGATAGTGCTGCTGAGGGTAATAATTTTTTATGATCCAATCTGCTATCTAACTTTGGAACAACTTGGATGACACAGCTTTTTTAATGGATTGCTTAAAAATGAATGTTTCTGCATCAGAAGAGTGTTTTGGCTTCCGAAGAGTGTGGTAGGGTATTGGCTTTGTTTCAGCTCAAGCAATGGAAGATACAGATCTGATTAAGGTGGGGCACAAGCGGGCCGTGACACTCTGGAAGGCTTGGAGAATGCACGGTGAAGGAAAGGGATGAAGAGAGGTAGGAAGATAGGAATCTCTAAACTGTGTTTGCAAGATTAGGTTTTTAAAATAGTAAGTTTTTTCGAGACTGCTTTTTAAACAGAATTAAATAACAGCTGTGTGAGGGGCCTTTCAGAGATGTGGGAAATGCACCGGCTTTCATTCTAATATTCGCAGGTACATAGGCAACAGTCTTGGTTTTTTTAAACAGGCAATGAAAATATGGAAATATATAAATATGTCCATTTATAATGACATTTTTTTGTCTTCCAGTCGGAGCAAACATCTTTTTCAGTTGTTGAAGTTATGAGCATCTCCAGACCAGTAAAAGGAATAGAAGGGAAAACTGTCAGTGGCAGAGGGCAGCAACCCTTCTGGTGCTGGGCTGCATCCTCTGTGTTCAGGGGATTGCAGTGGTGAGGGAAAAGACCCTCTGTCCCTTGCAATGAACTGCATCCTCTGCTATATTCTCTCCAGGAAATCCTGGTGTGATGACCTTGCTCTTCGTTGCTCTTTGCAGATGAATCCCAGTTTTGGGCTGCACATAAACCTGACAGGGCTATCGTTCAGGTAAGAAGGATAAATAAAATAAAAACATTCTGTTTAGGAGATCAGGCACACACTGTGAACAATAGGCAGCACTAATCTGGGTTTTGGTTGCATAATTTGTGTGAACTATTTATTCATATCTAGCAAAAAGTGCACACCTGCTCCTGGAAATCCCAAACAACACTGTCTTGGATACAGGCTTCCATGACATTAAAAGTGCAAACCACTGCTGCTCACATCAAACAACCAACTCAGCAGACTCAGATCTTCTGCAGAGGAGAGCAAATAACACCTGAGGCAGCAGCTACAAAGAGAAAAAATGGATTGCTGGCTAGTGTTTGTGCAAGTGTTTTGTCTTGCTGTATAAATACACACAAACAGATGATTGCTCATAATGCAGACCTGATTATATGTCATCAAGAGAGAAGATAGGGCTGTTATTACGTTGTTTGTTTGGAATGAATGACACTATTAGTGCTACTGGTAGCCATGGCAGGAAACCCAGCCAGCAATCCCAGCATCACTTCTGAAACAGACAAGCCTTGGAATAGATGGTGTGCAAAACAGTCAGGGGCAATTTATTACAAAACCCCCAAATATCCAAACCACCCAGTGGTTTAAAAGTGCTTAGGCATCTGCCTGAGCTTAGTTTTCACTGCATGCAGAGTTGTACTGAAATCACCAGTGATCCTTGAAAGCATAAATTTTTTACTCAAATACAACCTAAAAGATGAAAAAAGCATTCAGTAAACGCATTTTCCAAAGGCACAAAGGACAACTGCTTTTATTTTTCTACAGAGAGAATGTAAGACTCTAAGATGTGACATCACATGATTAAGGGATCTCCTCTAATTTGCCACTAAAGCAGCAAACTGGAATCATTATTGCCCGTTCCCCAGCAACCGAGTGCAGTGGATAATTTCCACGTGTGTCAGAAGAGAGAGAGATGGACAATAATTTAATCTGCCTGCAAAGCTGCCCTTAGGCAAGGCCGGGGGTACCACTTCATGACATCTGTGGCAGAGCCCAGTGTGATCCAGAGGAAGGGTTCCTCTTCAAACCAGCTGCACCCAGGGTGCAGCCTGTAAAAATCAAGATACATCAAAATGGCTTTTTAAACAATTCTGTTAGCAAGGGACTTAGAGTTTCTCTGTAGTCCACTGAAAGAAAAGTCTCTTAGGCTAACCAAAGTCTTACAGAAAAAAAAAAGACTATATTAAATTCACAAACCAATGGTCTTGGGGACAAGTGGTCTAAAGTTTCAAACCAACAAAATAATAATAGATTGGAAGTTTATGTCTTTTATGATAGGAATTCCTTTCAGGATCAGAGTGGAGCACGCAGTGATAGGGTATAAGGTAATTTCTTCTCCTGCTTGGAAATATGACTGTTTTAAGAAAATGTGTGCTTATGTTTGTGTCCCTACATACAGATACAGAAGGTTAACAGAGATCAGTAAGTGGGAAGTTGTGTCAAAAGAAGAGCAGAGCATACACGAGGCAGAAGAGCAGCTTGGACCAGCATTAGCCCCTCACACGATGCCCAGGGATGTGTGATTTCTAGCATGAAGACCTTGTAGTCCCAGCAGCAGGAATGACAGAGAGAAACTGCTGCCCACCTGGTGAGTTTGGCTGTCTGATGGCCACAGTAGAGGCGGGATTTATGGATTCCTGCATTTCTTCTCCCCGTGGTGGACTAGCAGAGGGGACTGCCTTGTCTGTCTCTGGTCCTTGTACACCTTGTACAAGGCACCTTGTACACCTTGTACACCTTGTACACCTTGCACACGGCTGGGGCACGTGTTGTGAAGAAGGGATTTCACCCCTCTCCAGGCACACAGGACCTACTCTGTGGTGACTCCATCCCTGTAACTCCTACAGCCTTCCTCAAATTCCCTTCCAGAGCAGGCATGTACACAGGCTATACACTTGATCTGTTCACCTGGTATTTCCTGTGATACATTATAACTGGGTATTTATTGGCTATTATCCTTCACCTTTGATGCAGTTTTTTTTTTTTTTGTGGCACAGCCATCCTGTGGATTCCCATGAATGCTTTTCTTTCACTCTGTAGGTACCTGCAATCAGCAGTGATACTGGAGGTAGATTCCCAGAGCAGGTGGCCTCACTGTGCTCTCTGTACTGTTACAAATCAACAGCACTGTGTTCATTTAAGGGAAAGGAGACGGGATAAAGGCCAGCAATGCTTATTTCCCCCCCTTTCTATAAATAGAAATACTCTTTAGAGCAATTTTCCAGGTCAGTTTTACTCAGTGCTTGACTGAAGCCACAATTTATGTCAAGCTTCACAAGTAAATGTGGTGCTGCCCAGGCAATCCTGCCCAGCATTCACTGGGTGAGCCCCCACAGGACCAGCCTGAGACGTGTCTGAACTGAAAAATTAAACACCTGGCTACCTCTGTCTCCTCTGTATCTCTGTCTTGGATGGAGTGGCTCCTATTTCTTCAGCCGCATCAGAAACAAGCCGGTCTAAAATCTACTTTTGAAAACTTCCTTCTGAAGTGACAGCAAAACGCTACTACATTGATTTAAACAGGTTACAAAAGAAAAGCCATTTTTCTTAAAAATATTAGAGACTTTTGACCTTTAAAAAATAGATAGTTGACACTTTCTCCTGTCACTTTTCCTTGTGAACATGAAAAACTTGTCTCCCTGTCATGATTTATTGAACACCAGGGAGTTACAGGGTAATATCTCTTAGCAGATATTGATGTTTTGGAAATGAAATCAAGGACTGACTCTTCTCATCATCTCTTTACTTTGTTGAAGATACACACACACGTTGGACTGGCCTTACTAAATAAGTGGAAAACCCATTTAACCGACTGAACACTAATAGCAGCTCCACACTTGGAGTCAGATAGTGCATCAGTCTTTGAGGGTGATTATCAGGAGGTGCCAGTGCTTGCCTTCCTGTCTTCTCCAGAGGGCATGAAACCATGTCCTCAAAAAAATCCCTGCAGGCATGGGAAAAAAAAAAAGGTAAATTTCTCCACAGAAGACAGAAGCAAAGGAGATTTTATTTCTATCTGTGCTTTAGCACCATGCCAGCAATCCAGATGAAAGTCTGTGGAGAGTTTGGTTGCATCAAATTAATTGTCCATGTAAAGGTTTTAAATTGGTCTCTCTAATCTGAAAAAGCACACGATTAGTCTGCAGAATTGGGACTGATAACAACCAGATCCAACAGACGAAGCTACATCACTGTAAGAATTGATTTTATAATCAGTACAGTTTGCGGGGGACAAGCATCTCCTCATACTCCAGGACTAAGGGAGTGCATTATAGTCCTTTCAGTTTATTGCCAGCAATGCTGGAAATGCACGAAACTTTGTAGGATCAAACAAGAAAAAGGGTCTTCGGAGAAAATGGCAACTTTCCACAGAAATCTGGCTCCACACAGGCAGTCCAGAGAGATGGGGCTCAGAACTCAGTGCCCTCCAGCCCCTGGGCAGACATATCCGCTGCTCCCTGCTTCAGGAATTACTAAATTTTATATTTGGCTATGAAAGCTTACAGAGAAGACAGAAAAAATGTGTGTAAGATAGAAACACCCACTCAGTCAATGGCACTTCTTCCCTTCAGGCATGATGGGCTCCAAAGGATGTTGAGACCATGCTGGCAAAGATGGGTGTTCAGCTGAGGAAGGGATCTTCTCTTTCAGAGATGCTGATATTCCTAAGTTGTAACTCCTTCCATGGAAATGGGCAAGCAGCATTTACTGCCACTTATCTTTTATTACTCTTCCCTTGGCTTTAGTAGCCAGCTAATGATGAATAGTTTATTAAGATGACCTGGGGAGATGAAGAAATTACATTGGAGGCAATCATTCAGGAGAGCAGCTGAACGAGGAACTGCAGCAAATAATTTCTGGGAAAAATCAGTAGGCAGACTGTCTTGGCCTGGGAGAACATGCGGCTTCCAGAACCCAAAGTCTAGTGATAGCCTTTCCAAAGAGATCATCCTGAAGCTGATGCTCCCAGATACTTCAGCAGACAGTTTAGAAATGCTTAAAGGAAGCTCACATTCATGAGAGGCCTCTGGAGGACAGTTCATTACTAATTCAAATATGTTACAGAAACAGGAATATCCAGAATAGCAAGTGCCTCAGATAGGCACAATTAAACATTTTAGCTAAGATAGGAAATTCTAAAAAATATTTGTTCTTACCTCTCAATTTTTTGAATTAAAGATCCTCCCAGAACACTGAGTATTATTCAGCAGAGCAAATCATATAGTACATACATTCACTTCAGAGAAAATAAATCTCCATGACTTGACCCATTATAAGAAAAATATTAGCATTGCCTAATGTTAAGCCCAATTATGAATACAGACATCATCCAACAACTGCCAGCGCCATGCACTACATCTTTCAAATGTTCTCCTGAAAGGATTTAGGTTTCTCTTATTCGGTGTTAAGAGTTCTCTCTGTGAAATATTCTTTTCCAGTGCAGAGATTTCCTTGACTCCTCTTTTCTATTTGCATTCATTCTTCTCTTCCATAAAAGCAACTTACTATTCTTATGTTTTGTGTCTAACTGAAGCCTTGACCCTACAAACTCTAATCCTGGAGCTTTGGCACCGGGCTCAGCTAAGATGGTACTGCATAAATGTTTGCATGACTACATATAGCCTAACCAGGGAAAAGGATACTCTTTTATGCTTCCAAATCTAAATCCAAAAATCTGCTTTGCAGCAGACAGCCAGAGAAAAAACATGCACCACCAAGAAGCTACTAAATCAAAAGCTTTACAAAACAAGTGTGCAACGAGACTGATTTATCTAATTATGATATCATCAAGAACAGAAAAAATTACTGTTAACCCTGAATGTGCAGGTTCTGTATTGGAGGATGCAGAGATGACATGCAAACATGGGAATTGTACACAATCCCTAACCCTTTTGCCAAGTGGCAGCAAAGAGGAGCCTGAGTCAAAATGCCTAGAATCTTATTTTACAAATAACTGAGCAGCTGTCCACTATGAAACCTTGGAAAATCATATGCTTCCACCTGAGTTACAACCCTTATCAGGAAACACTGCACACAGATAAGAAAGTCTTAACAGGGGGAAGGAAAGATGTCATAAAGCTTGGGCCAAAATTCACTATAATAATATGTTTCTGTGTTTGTGTGTGTATACACACAATATTCCAATAAAAGCAATAAAAATAACAAATCCGTGGCCACAGGATGGTTCTTCCTCACTGAAAGCAGGCAGCAGCTGCCTTTCTGGACCCCTCACCCCATTTCCAAGGAGGCTGCTGCCAGCACTGCTCTGCACCCCACCCTGGAGAAGCACTAAACCAACAAAGGCTTTCTGCTCTTGTGGGGCTTTCACAAGGAAATCCTCAGGCTGGACCCAGCCCTTTGATGGGCAGCCCTCAGGAAGAACCATTCCATAGGAATGAGGCAAAACCTGAGAACCCAGAGGCAACTCTCAGCCACTTGGGAACAGCCTGCTCCTCCTGTGCCAGAGTACTTTGATCTACCTGGGAACCATTCTCCTCCTCTCTATCCCGGCTCATGTACAGCTGGGGCACAGGAGGAAGTTTGACCTAGAGATGATGCAAAAGGCCTTACTGGAATTAGCTCTTCCTTCTTCATCAAGGGAAAAGAGGGATCTTCCTCCCTAGCCAACAGCACTAAAGAAGGAGGCTGAAAAAGAAATGTGGTTTGAATAAAAAAAAATTATATTTTCCTTAGAAGTTGCTGGGTCTATTCCTTTGCTCAACAGTATTGAATACACTTCTGATATTTTTTCTGTCTGACTTCCTGTACTGTTGTAAATAAAATTGAGCTTGCAGTGTTTTCACAGCACTCAAGCCTGGCAAAACCTTTTTTTTCAGTATTTCCAGTAAAACCCTTTGAGAAAATACTACTGATAAGGGGAAAAAACAATTCCTGAAGAGATCCCAAACCACAAAAATCACCATTTGGAAAAGTCATGCGGATGAAACACACTTTAAAAATAAATAAAGAAGATTAAATCCATCATTTCTGATAAATGTAATTTCTAATAAATATTGCTTTAGTTGAGACTGAAGATGATTTCAGACCCTGCAGCAGAAGGAATGAAAATCCATTGATTTTAATAGTGGATATGTATTTACATTAGCATTCTACATTTTAGAGGAGTGCATATTTTCCTGCAATTTTGAATAAGTGTTTTCTCTAGAAAGCACACAGCTCAGTACACAGAACACAGAAGTACACAAACTTAAAGGCAATCCTGTGACAGCAAATTAGCTCAGATTTAAAGGAAAGTTAAGTACTGAATTAAAAGTAAAATAAAAATGATATACTGTTTATTTTTCCACCAGATGGGGAAAAACCCATGCATTTTTGAATTTTTTTAAGAGCAGAATGAAGAAACAAATATAATATTATGGAACATGATCAGAATTCCCTCTGAAAGATACTTTATCTTGAAATTACTCAAATTCGGACCAGATGCCTGGAGAGAAGAGCATTTTTCTTACATGCAGAATGCTCCAGCAAAATGAAAGCAACCAGCAGCACCAGCACACACCATGTCCTTCTACACAAGGGTAATAGGGTTGCATTATACTCTTTCCACCAGTTCCAAGATGGTAAAAAGACTTTATTGGTGTGCATGGCAAAAATCTTACATTTATCTACAGATGAGGCACAGCACGGCCAAAGCAATCAAACCTTCCCAGAGCGCCCCACAAAGAGTTTGGCTCTGGCTAAGAGATTCCCCAAGTGAATCCCCTGTGCTCCACGTGAAAGCCTTTGGTGAGGACAGATTATGCAGCAGCTTAAGAATGTGGGGTTTTAATTTTTGTCTGTGCCCTGGGGGCTGAGTTACTGAAACCATGCAACTGGTACTTCAAAATGGCAGGGTCAGGACAGTGGCGCCCGTTTAACTTCAGGAGCACACTAAGCCCCACGTCAGATGTTTTTGTTTTAGTTGATCCTAATGAATTCAAACATACTTGTATATTTTGATTTTTTTTTGGGGGGTGTGTTTTCTCATGTGTGTGTGTTGTTGCTTTCATCTTTTTTCAGCTGGCACACGCTTCTAATCAATTTTATAACTTATTTTCAGTTAAACGAATGAACCTCTGTGAGCATGCAAGTCCCAGGAAGCCACACAGAGAATATTTATCTGTAAGACCTGTTAAAAGAGATTAATGCTGCAAAAATGATTCCACTTCTGCTTACTTTTTTCTCTGTGTGCTGCTAAAGTCAAGTTAAGGACATTCACCCACTGAAGACTGAGAGGGGAAGAGAACCTGCCCTGGAGTTCAGGGTATGAGCTGAACTCAGGACACGACTCCCTCCCATCTGGACCTGTGACTCTCCTAGATCCATTCTGCCTCATCATTCAAAGAGTCCAGAAGGGTGGCACCAGGATCCATGCTCTCATATCCTCCTCCTTAGAGATGCACAGACGGAGCTGTTAGGGGAGCCCAGATGTCTCGGTGACATGACTGCTTAGGAAGGTGCCAAAGGAGAAGAAGCAAGGCCCCCATTAAACAGGGAGCATGCACTTGACTTTCCTTTAGGTCACATTTAGTTAAAAAGTGAGGTAAAAAGACTTTATTGATGTGGATGGCAAAAATCTTCCATTTATCCACAGATGAGGCACAGCACGGCCAAAGCAATCAAACCTTCCCAGAGCACCCCACAAAGCAGTGTGGACACCCACTGAGACCCCATTTCAAAGCCTGGCCAAGAGAGGCTGCTGCTGCTGCCAGCCAGCTGCGGCAGCCTTAGCTCACAATGAATCACCATCTCCTGAGGGCACAGGCTGAGATCACCCTCTCATGGCATGCCAGCCATCAGCCTACCCAAGTGAAAATAAAACATTCATCACACACGTGCAGATTGGATATGAACAAATGACCCAGAAATCTGGGGGGTTCCAAGTCCTATTACCCTCTGCCTGAGCTGTTCCCCTGTCACACGAAACTGGTTGTGACATATTTTGTGTGGGCTGCCGGGTGGGGGTGGAGAACAACCCAAAGCCTACTTTGTCATTTAGTCCTAAAATTATGTATAACTCATTCAACATACTAATAAAAGGAAAAAAAAAACCAAAAAACCTGCCACGAAGAGGAAAATGTGGTAGCAAGGGAAAAACTTCCTTGTTGCATATTAGGTCTTCATTTGAATTCCAGCATACATCTGAATGAATTATATTTTTTAATTTGTTTAACTATGCTAATAGCCACCATGCACTAGTGGTTTTAGCAGTATTTTCTCTATATATGTATGACTCAAGAATTGCCATAGCAACTTGCTTCCTAATTAGTCTTCAGTTCCTAACAATCAATACGATTAGACAAGGTCAGTGCTGGAGTAAGCTCCACAGATTTTTAAAAAAGGCTCCTGAGAGTGAAAAACAGCAAGAAGAGGAAGAGAAGGCTCCTGGATGGTCTTCTTCAAAGAAGGGTGGTCTTCCCCAAAGAACAATTATTGCTCTGCCATTACCCACTCTCCTGTGAACCAAAGGAGTTGTGGCAAATGAGAGATTTGCCACTTGAGTGCAGAGAGCTTTCAGCCTGCCAACAGATTCACAAAATATGGGGAATAGAAGCATCCCGATGTGTGCAGATGAAAAGATACCTTACTGTCACATTGCTGGGACTGACGCTGACTGCACATCACCAAAATCAAGAGCAATTATGTCCTAGAATTTTATCAATATGAAATCAATCTCCCTGTGTGGGAAAGGTGCCTGAAATCTGGAGACTGTCCAGTTCACAGGAAGGTGCTGCCTGGGAGTTAAGCCTGTACAGTGCTTAGCTGAGATCCCATTAGGAGGCCCTCTGTCTGGAGACCTGAGTGATTGCCCACTGCTGACACAATTCCCCCCTCATTTTTATAGCCTGTTTCAGTCGTTAACATGTTATCTGTTACCCTGAAAGCACAGTGCCTGGCAGCACAGTAGGGTGGAAATATAATGTGCTGTTCAGAGCTGCTCTGGGTCCTGGGAATACAAAACAGGATCCTTGATATTGACAGATGAAGGCTTGTGAAAAACCACTTCACTTGTTAGTGTGTTTAGGTCTGCTACCAAGAAACACAGGCAAAACCAAGCTTATTTTTAAATAAACAGTTTGTGCTGTCAATTATGCCTGGGCACATGGCTGTCGCAGATGAACTGAAATCCTTTTACTTTCCTCTGTAGAAAATCATCGCCTCTTGGCTCTGTCCTCTGTTCCTCCCTGGAGGTTACTCCTCTGCTGCAAATGTGCCTCCAGCCTCAGCTCTTGGCACTGGGTCTGTCCACAGAGGGTCAGGATCAGGGAATAGAGGAGCCAGGATGTGGCACATGGTGAAAATGTAATGACAGAACAGTCTGGACAGTGAGGGCCCTTCATGAGTTTTGAGGCAATGTGTCTTGACCTTCCTCTGCACAGGATGTCTCAAAGAAGGATGAGAGGGTTTTAAGCTCCAAAACGGCAGCTTTTATTAGAATATCAACTAGGATAATTAACTTCAAAGCAGAAAAACCTTACAGGATTTTGGAAGAGAACTAGGAAGATTTTATATCCTCCCTACCCTGACATCCAATGCCTTTGGAGGTTTGGACTTCATAGAATCATAGAATAGTACAGGTTGGAAGGGACTTTTCAAGGTCATCCAGTCCACCTTCCCGGAGGGACATCTATGAGACCAGGTGGCTCAGAGACCAGAACAACCTGACCTTAAATATTGCCAGGGTTGGCTCATCCACCACCTCTCTGGGCAACATATTCCAGTGGTTCAGCACCCAAACAGCAAAAACCTTCTTCTTTATATGTAATCTAAATCGACCTTCTTTTAGTTTAAAACCACTACTCCTTGTCCTGTTGCAACAGGCCCTGCTGGAAAGTTTGTCCCCCTCTTATGTGCAGTCCATCTCTAAACACTGATGGGACTAATTCCTCAATGGCAAGCTCTGCTCAGACCTCCTGTAAATCCTGTCCATCACCCCTGGGCTGCTCCCTGCTCCCCAGGGCAGACCTTGAGTGACACATATTCACCTCTGGCCTCTAACTCTCCTACCCCTTGCAACCCCTCAAAGCTGCAAAGCCCCTTTATCCCATAAAGGAAATAGCCAACAGCCCTTCCTCCAGGGAGCTCTGCTGCTGCCAGCTCTCCTGAAGAGCCTCATCTAATTGGAAACAGAAATAATAAATAAGCACGTTCTTTTCACTGCGTCGTGCTCACCCCTTCTCACAGCACAGATGGGAAAAGCATAAATCTTAAATTCCAGCACAAGAAGCCTTAAAAATGTGGAGAATAAAGATGAAAAACAGATCACTATAAAAACCTCATTCCAAATAAAAGATAAGATTGACAAAGGGATTAGACACGTCTAATGAGCACCTTCACTTCATAATTACACTAGGAAGGATAAACACTTCCAGATAAAGATGTAAATCTTTGTGCTCTTGAGCAGAAAAGCAAGACAGAAGTAAACAATGCTTCCAAATAACAAAAACTGGTCTAATTCTGTCCCCACATGAAATTCTGCATTATTCCTGCTTTTAGTGAAGAAACTTCCAAGCACAAGACAAAATGGAGAGACTGTTCCTGGCCTTTGTGCTGAGAAACCCCTATTTATTAAGTGCATTTCTTCTCCTCAGAGGAGGAAGCACAAAATATATTTGTGGTGGACAAAATATATTCTCCACGTGGATGAACTATCCCACAGTTGTTCCAGAAATTTTCTCTTGAATGTCCTCCTTCAGAAAGCGACATCAGCTCTCAAGGATGAGGTTCTGAAGTGGGAAAGTCAAAAGCCTGTCCCTGTCCCCCAGCTCCCAGTCTTCTGCTGACTATTCTGGAAAACTTACAGACACCAAGACTTCTCCAGCTTTCTGCATTTCTCTCACAACCATTTGTAATTTCCATCTGTGGTGTTGGCTCCCCAAGCATTCAAAATATTTTCTGGCTTAGAATCTGTCTACCATTCTAAATCCTAGCAATTTAAATGTTTCCCAGACTACTCTCTATGTATACACCAGCACACGTGCATGCATTTAAGTACATAAGTATATATATTCTGCCGTGTGGTGAGTAGTTCAGTCACAAAAGGTACACCACTCTTACTTATTTTTAAAGAATCGCACACATATATGGAACTCTCCATCCAAACCGGGTTCCTGCTCTAGAAATCAAAACAAATATTCGCAGTGTTTTGTGAGCAAGTTGTTCTTGGCTTGGTCACAACACAAACAATGGGCAAAATGAATCTCTGGTTTTACACCTGGGATGAATTAGGGCCAGCAGAGCCTTTGATAGAAAAATCAAAATGCAGCTCACTAATAATGATAAAATGCCCAGTTGCCTCTCCACTGAGCAAAGGAGCCATCAAACTAATGATTAAATCCGCATCAATCATTTGGCATAATAAAAATAAAGGCTGTGCAATATAATGTTGTCAGAGAATCAACATCTCCTGCTTAGAAAATAAATGCCTTGACTTCATCTCAACATTTGTTTTCCATAAATGCTGAGGTTTATATCAGCATTTGTATGGCAATGGGAAACACTCCTTCATTGCAGCATGTCAATTCCACCAGCATTATTCCTAATATAAACAGAAAAGCTGGATAAAATTAATATGGCAAGGTGTTTCTGAAATCCTCCTGAAATGGAATTGCCATTTCCAATCTGGTGCCAGATTTCTTCTTTCTACAAACAATATTTAGCAGTGGCAACAATAAAAATTGAGGCAAATCCCATTTAGAGCAAATTGGGCACAATTTCAACGAGGTCACACCTTTTGCATTCACTCACTGGTACAGTTACAATACACTCAACAAGATTAATAGAAAAAAAGCCTATAAAAACATTTTTAATAGTTAGAAAATACCTATATTTATCTTTTTTTTCTTAAGAAAACGTAATTTCGTATTTAGAGTTCTGTTTACAAGTCAGTACATTTTAATTCTGAATTTTATCAAGAAATTCGGGAGTTAATATGTATCTAACAAACAAAAAGGAACATTTTTTTGCAAATTACTTAGGGATATTACAATGAATATACTGATTTTATCAGGAAAAAGAGAATTACTTCATTCAGGACAATATTCTGACACATCGCATGAGGAAAAAACATATATTTTGCCATATATGAGTCATGAATTATATTTGAAAATGTAAAATATAAATAGAACCAGGCAATTCTGAGTTCTTAGCTCTGTGGTATATGCAAATAAATTCAATAAATGTACCACTGAGCCACCTTAAGAATTATTTCAAGTTAATGAATAAATATGTATTTTTATACTTACAAAGTCACTGGTCATTTATTCTAAAGACGGTCATTTATTCTACCTTGAAACACATGAATCTCATAATAAATTACAACTTGAAACTTCCTTTCTTTCCAAATAGGCCGAATCTTCTGGAGGAAAGAGAAGAAAACTGAAGAAGTGCCAGATTTTGGGGAAAAATTTCTGATATTGCCAGCATCCATCCTTCCCTCTTGGAACAAAAAGCCCACCCAAAAGCACCTGAGATGAATGTCAAAAAGCTGGCCAGAAAGCAGCCTCCTCAGCATGCAGTGACCATCCCCACGGGAGAAAAGAAGAAAGAGGATGGGATGAATTCTGCACCACAGCATGACCAGCAGTTCTGAGGCTTGCCAGTCACAACAATCATCTTCATGCCTCTAATGCAAGGACCTGGACTGGGGCTGCCTTGCAAAACCTAATGGTGCAGGGCGAGGAAACGTCTCTGTGTGATGCTGAACCTCCAGCCTGTCTGACACAGCTTCTTGCTCTAGTGGTGGCAGGGGAAGCCCAGCAAACTGTCCAAGAGCAGTGCAAGCCAACTGAGAAATAATCTTACCAACTGAGAAACAAAACTTGATAATTCACAACATTTTCAATTGCAGAGGTGGTGTTTGTTTGGTTTGTTTTTTTGGTTGGAATTTCTTTTTCCCCCACTGGGCTGAGAGCTTCTTAAAGAACTGTGCATTTCACCCCCAAATCTAATTTTGGATGAATGAGGCTACTTGAGAGCCTACATTTATATATGCAAAAAGGCTATCTGAATTTAGCATGCACTTAGTTTTATCTGTTTTGTTAGCATGGAGAAAGGCAGAAGAACACTGGATCAAAGTTTCCTCCTGAAACAGAGTGGGAACTCACACAAGCCTTTGCCCACGTTTCATGTTTTATGAATTCAGGTAATCTGAACAGTATGTCACTGGGGAGAGGCATTAAAGCATTTAGCATACATTCAGACAAGTTGGTTCCCTTCTTTTTTTTCTCTCTCTGTCTAGACAGCTGTAAAACAGGGACCTGAGATGATGTGCAAAATGACTCTCTCATTAAATACTCCAGTCTTTAATGCTGCTTCACACCAATGCAGTTAACAAATAAAGATTCTGCTAGCAGTTCATTACCACAAAGCTCATTCTTGCTCAACAAAAAGCAAGTAATGACAAAATGTATTTTCTTTCCAAATTTATTTTATCAAAGAAAGCAAGCATCAAGATAGTAAACCACATAGAAAGAATTATGGAATAGTTCTTTCTTGTGCTCTGATGTGTTTCAATTAAAATATGCAAATATTAGTGGTTTTTTATGTGACTTTTTGAATAGGAAATTTAGAATATGTTGATGTGGACACTATTAATTGATTTTACATTTCCTAGCTTCTTCTTCTAAGGGTTTTTACTTTATTTGTAATTTTGTTCCACCCAAGCATTAGAAAAATCCCGAGATCAGATTATGTTTCCCTGAAATGTAGCAAAACTGTAATTAAATCTCTGCTCTTTGACATCGGCAGTGAGTAACTGACATGGATAATAAATTTCTCCTTCAGTTTTTTTAACTGTGCAAGGGATGACAACAGTAACTGCAAGTGGGAGATCTCTTCCACAGATAAGCTTCGGCAGGGAAAAGCAGAATACCAAGTGCTGATGCAGCAAAAGGTTTACAGATTATAATAAAGCCACCCACTCTTCGTTCATTGCTTATTGTGTTCAGAATGCAAGGCATAGCTTCTCCTGGCATGAGATAAACTGAATTTAGAGCACCAGGCTTCCTATATTTTCACACCAAACACAAAAGTTTGCTGTCCAGGGGGTGATGTTTCCAAAGGCTGCAGCAATGGAGGGTTGGCACTGCCTGGAGAAGGAGAAGTGCCCGGGCAGCTGACGGAGAGACACCGGCACCGGCACTGCTCCACCCAGCTCCTCCACCACCACGGACACAGGACCCCAGGGAGAAGCTCCTGTGGCTGCTTGCCTTGCACATGCCATTTGTGGGAGCCCACCTCAAGGGCAGAGGGGGCAAAAGAAGACTGACACACCCTGAAATGCAAGTCTGGCTGAGGACAAGCTTTCTTACGTGATTTTGCAGGATCCTTTTTGGAATGGACCGGAGGCCTGAAGTGCCACCACCCCCTGCTCTGAGGAAAAGCCTTGTTCCAACCCACTGGTCACCATCAGACACAGACTGTCAGCTGGGGTGGGGACGTCTGGGACTTGCAAGTCCAGCTGCAGGGGCCAGGAAGCCTCCTGTGATAGCTCCTTGCCTGACCACCAGCCTGCTGACTTGCCCAGGGCTGCAGGGAAAGCCCCACATCACAGTAATGGCCCCATTCAAACACTTATTCTTTGGGATAACAGCCTGAATTTTGAATTTCTTTGCCTATGTTGGTTACCTGCCTTCATGGTTTTGAACAGTAGTCCTCTGTTCCCTGAGAGAAAAGGCACAGACTAATTTAAATGCATTAAGCAGCATACTTATTTTCACGGCCTGCCCTTAAGATGCAGAAAGTTACACAGAAGTTCCTGTAATGTAAATTAGAATTTAATATCCATAGAGTTGCACCTTGAGAATATACCCTGGAGTATTTGCTACCAAAGGATGACTTTTACCTTATTCAGTAGGCATTTTGGTACTCAGAATGGTCTGTGTACCACTTTCACCTAAGGCATGTAAATAAATACTTTTATAAGAGTGCACTATTTAACTTATATATCACAACAGATCCTAAAAATCTATATTTTTCCACTTCCAAAAAAAAAAAAAAAAAAAAAGCAGGTTAATCCAAATGATGCAACCAAAGGTAGAAAGCAACTCCTGTCTAGATACAATTTCCAAATGCTTTGGCTACACTGAATCGTAACCATGTTTTCAAAATAGCTTTAATGAACTCATTTAAGCCCGGTCTTTTGCATATCAGCACACCATACATGAAAAACAGGAGAAGCTGTGAAATGCTGAAGAGCTTTCTTGGTAGCAGAAGACACAGACTGCTCGTCCTTAGGTGATCCTGTGATTCCTGCCTCCCTCCCTTCCCTCCCACGTCTTTGGGCTCCATGCTGACAACTGTCACAGAGTCACGTGCAGGAGCTTAATGAAGCTGATTTTAGGAGCACATGGGATGGGTTAGCCACTTGCTAGCCCAGGCAGCCTGATGGCTACTGCTGAAGAAGGTCTGGATGGTGAATCAATTTGCCAGGTTGTTATAACTCGCTAAAGAAAGTGAAGCCTTCGCATTCCGCCAAATTTTCTAGGTGAGACTTACAATCAAGCCAAGAATTTTGGTCCTTCCCCAGCCACAGAAAGAAAGATACTCCCTGATTCAAAATTCTCTCTTCTGGTCTCTGTTGTCCACAAGTAACACCTCTGAGTTGAGATAAAACATAAAAGGTGATCTCAGTGTGATCCAACTGAGTCAAAGGAGTGGGGGACTTGCCTTCTAGCCTAGAGGGGCAAACAGGAGAGGTTTTAGCATCATCCATCAGCTTGGTTGCTGTTTATGAAATAAGCTGGTGCTTGTGTGTCTAGGTCACAGAGCAGCAATATTTGTCCTTAGGAACTGTCACTGGACCCACAGTCTCAACAAGGAGAAAACCAGAAAATCTTGAGTGCATTAAGTAATTGAGTAAATACATGATTCGGGGCTATTTTTCTCTACAAATTCATGAGGAAGCAGTAGATAGCTGCTGTCTTCCATGGACAGAAGCCTTTTGCTTCCAGGAGTGTCAGCTCTGGTGGATTCCCTCAACCCTAAAAGCTTTCCCTTAACCCTAAAAGCCTTAGCTTTCCATGATCTGCAGGGCTCGTTATGGGTTTAGCTCATCAAACTCCGTTATCCATACCATGGTTCATGCTCTTAAAATGCGTCTTTGCCAGCATCTGTTAAAGAAAAGCTTCCCTCTAATTACTCCAAAATAAACAGGGCCAGTAATGGTGTTTTTTTCCCTCTGTGGCATCTTCCAGTTCAAGAAGTACCTCACCCTCACAGCTGAGTTTCCTTAGGCTGCACACAGGTCGAGTTTGAGAGCAAATGATGAACCAAAGCATTATGTTTTAGCTTAAACCCTTCAAAAAGGACAAATAACTGATGATGAATTTTCAAGGGGATTGTGCCTCAGGGTACAGACATGAAGCCTCCTTTGCTTGCACAGGGTAATGCAATCAGACCAAACTTCCTATAAATATAGTGCCCAAATCAGGCCTTGTTAGATCAAGATTCATAAATCTGCTTTGCCACCTCATAGTAACAGCAGGAAACTCAGCAACAGAGAAAGACTTAGTGTTGCTTCTGTCTCTACTCCAAATTAAGCTCTTTCTGTGCAGGTTGAGGATGACACAGCTGCTGCTGAGCATGTCAGATTGATTTTGGCAGGTATGTGCCTGCATGGGACTGCTTTTTAATTTAGTAACTGGAGAGTTAATTAGTTCTGGGAGTGTAAACAAGTTGGTTAAGCAGAAGTCCAGAAGAACTGCCACGTTCCAGTTGACTAAGACCTAGAAGTAGACTAAACATGTAGCAAAAATAACCAATCTGCTTTCCTGAACATCTATTTGCTAAATTAAAATGAACCCAGAGTGGTGCAGAAGTCGGAGAGCTGCTGGCAACAAGATGGCAAGGTTGTTCCTCAGACCTGTGGGATTCTGAAAGGGTTTTCTGTAGGAAAATTCAAGCTGCATGTTTTTTAAGAGAAGTCTCTGATAAATAGAGCCTGTAAGTTTATTTCATAACTTTAAACATTTTATTTAAGAAGAAAAGATTCTTCTCCCAGAACATACTTCAGGAAAGTTGTTGAACCATATGACAGTCTGCAGAATGGTAATTTCATGTTTTGTCAGCAACTGAAGGAATTTAGATGGTTGAGGAGATAATGACAAACTAGAAAATGGTTCAAATGGGCTCTCAGTCTTAAAAAAAAAAAAACAAAACAAAACAAAAAAAACCACCATGGGAAAAGTATTCCAATGACAATATTGCCAAATTAAAAAAAAAAAAAAAAAAAAAAAAAAGTCAGGTGAAACCCAAAAGATTTTGTGTTGGTAACTAAAACTAGAGCTTCACCAGGGAGGTCAGATCAACACCTCCATACCAACATTTCCAAATCACACTAGTTTTTCCATTATGAATCATGGTCATTAGTGTCCATTCTTGAAAGTCCTTGGACAGTCCAAATAGAAAAAGAAAAAGGGACCTTGTCTGGATACACTGACTGAAAAGTATTTGACATTTTCTGGCAAAACACATATATTTAAAGGTCTCAGCAGCTTGAATGTTTAGGAAGATACTAAAATTCATAGCAGGAAAATATCAAGGAATTATTTTTCTTTGAAAACCAGAAAATTCAAAAGCCTTCATTCACTTTGAAGGGAAATGTAGTAGAGTTAGGATTCTTAGGGAGGACTCATTTCTGATTTAACCTAGAATCATAGAATCATTAAGGTTGAAAAAAACAGATATTTCACAGGATGGAAGGGCCCCTCAAGGATCATTGAGACCTCCAAAATCATCAAGTCCAACCTTTGACCAAACACCACCACGTCAAGTAAACCTGTGATGTCCAGTCGGTTCTTGAACACCTCCAGGGGTGGTGACTCTACCACTTCCATGGGCAGCCTGTTCCAATGCCTTAAAACACTTTCTGGAAATTCTGACATTCTCCCTGGTCCAACCCTGACCTCCACTGGCACAGCTTGAGGCCATTTCCTCTTATGCTATTTGCCTGGGAGAAGAGGCCAAGCCCCACCTGGCTACAACCTCCTTTCAGGAGATGTTCTGAGGATAACCAGTCTTTCTGTTAAAGGCTGAGGCAAAAAAAAGCATTAAGTACCTCAGTGTTTTCCTCATCCTTGGTGCCAATGTTTCCCCTTGGGTCCACTAAAGGAATGAGATTTTTCTTGGCCCTTCTTTTTTCATTAATATATTTATAAAATCCCTTTTATTTCCTTTCACAGCAGTGGTCAGATTAAATTCTAACCGAGCTTTTGCCTTTCTAATTTTCTCTCTACATGACCTAATGACATTCTTGTATTCTCCCTGAGTTGCCTGACCTTTCCAAAGGTCATAAACTATTTTTTCCCTGGGCTGCTGCGAAAGCTCCATGTTAGCCAGGTTGGTATTCTTCCCCAACAGCTCTTCTTTCAGCACATAAAGACACTACTTCTGTGCCTTTAAGATCTCCTTCTTGAAGCCTTTCTGAACTTCTTTGTTATTTAGGACTCTTTCCCAAAGGACTGTCTGAACCAGTATCCTAAATAGGCCAAAGTCTGCTATGCCCAAGATGATCTCTGAGCATCACATTTCCAGCTTGTGATCAGCTGCCTCATCCCCTATGGATGATTCCAAAGACCACCACTTCCCTCCAAATTCTAGGCTTTAACACCCACCCTGTTCTCAGAAACACACCTAAGAACGATGTATTAGTGATGAAAATCACGAGCGTAGCTATGCTGGACTGCAGAAGATGCAGTTTTTCTTCAGTGACACATTCAGGAAATGTTGTCACTCTTCATTTTTAGCCTACTCAGTTCTAGGGGAGCACACACATACACTACATTGAAGTGGCTCATTTGTATACATCAGGCCATCCACATTTTACCATATGGAGGTATCACATTATTAATAGCTGTTTTCCTTAAATAGGCTACAGTTTGCTTAATCTTTCCTTCTGTGCATGATCTTGCAAGAGTAAAAAGGCTTTCATACAAAGGCTGTGTTTCTATATGCAAATCTATTATTTGATTACCCACTTTTTTTGTCCCTACATTATCATGAATATTTCTAATGAATGTTTTATGGGTTAGGTTTAGGATTTGTGAGCTATTTCAAATTTTATCTGTTTGCTCTATCATCTGCAAATACCAGAGTTTTGTTGATGTTGATTGGCCTCATTTACATATTTATCACGCTTTTATTTTCAAGGAAATTTTGCTATAAACTGACTGTCCCAATTTCTCCTCTGTCTACTACTAGTAGATGGATGTATTTTCAAACTGAGCCCATTTCCATATATAATGTTTTTTTTGTTAACAATAAGTCACCACTTAGAAACATCCCATTGAATGCCTTCATACACATCTGACATATGGTTTCAGAGTAATTAAAGATAACAGAAGCAGTTCACAATGCACTTTGCAACCCACTTCACAGTCCAAAGTGCTCAATGATTTTCCATAAGGATGAGGCTAAAACGAACCCTCACCACCTTCTTGCTAAATCCCTTATTCATGCAAGAGTACGAGGGAGAAGGGTGGAAGTGATGCAGAGAAATGTCCTTTGGAGTTCTGTCATTGCACAAACAGCACTGAAAAAGGCACTGCATTCTAAGTACATTTCCCCACTCCCACTCAGCCTGCTCTTGGGTGAACAGCCTGTTTGTGATCCCCTCCTGTCAGGGTGCAAGTGCTGTTCTGTTTCTCAGCAAAATGTGATTTGCCCATATATGAAATATTTCAGAAAAATCCTACACGAGGCAGAATAGTTCAGGTTGGACAGTGAGGGTTATAATTTCTGGTGCTAGCACCAGCTAAGCCATAGATTTTCTGTTGTTAAAGAGAAGTAGGAAACATGTTAAGGGTTTTCCCTTCTAGTGGTGGAGCTGCAATACCTCCACAATAGCATACTAATGAATGTAAGACACATCTGTTCATCAAAGGTGCTCATAATTGTACCTCCAGGCTGATCACTAAAATTCACAGAAATGAGCTGCTTACACTCTTTGTATACTAAGACTTTTGGATCTATCACCTGTAAGAAAATTCTCTCACACATCCTGCCAGCTGCCTCTGGACATGCACTAAACAATCCTCTTTAGTTAATTCATTAGCGAAAAGAGAATTAACTCACGTATTATTAACAGGAGTTCTTTCCTTCCTAATCTTTCCAACTGTTTCATTCCAAAACCCACAAAATATTCAGTTTCCTGTGATCTTCTGCTATGGCACTGTTATTTATTCACTGCAATGACACTCCATGCTCAACCAGCCCTTTGACTGAAGACTGCCTGATTGCTGATCTGAAAATGCATTCATGACAACATTGTTCTGGAAGGCGTCAATAAAAAAAAGCATACAATTTTTTCTTTAAACAGAAAGATAAATCTATATGAAGCTCAGTGACAGGGACTTGCTCACTGGCTGTAAAAGGAGCTGCAATCAGAAAGTGCTGCTTGGAGTAAAATAGTTGTTTCCTAGTAAATATTAACACAGTACATACATTTTCTCTAGGTCAACAAGTCCTGTGAAAGCTCCTTTGGGAATGACTCTCATCTTGGTGAGGACAAATCTCCTGAAAATAGAGAAAACAGGGTGATAATTTACTATTCACAACACAAGACTGCTCAGTAGCCTTGCCAGCACAGGAGAGGCCTTTCTCACAGGCACAAGGATGGTCTCCTGGCTGAAGGCTTTGGCATCTAAATACAGCTGTAACATCCAAAATTACAGCACAGCACTGGGGCTCCTCAGGGAAAAAGCATCCCTCAGTAGGTGCCATTTCCTTGTTTGCTTCAGGTAGAAATCCAGACTTGTAGCTTCTCTGTTTGCTGAGAGGGAGCAGCATCTTTCTCATCTCAACTGCACTTTTGAGTGATGCTCAAGCACAGGATGAAGCACCCCTGTGGAGCCAGACTGAGATGAGGTGCTTACTCAAGGCTGTAAAGGGCTACATCCATGCTCAAGCAGGAAAATTCCTTAACCTGCTTGCTGCACAGATAATTTGAGGAGTCAGATATTTGAGGATATCTCCCATCATTGCAACTTTAATAACTTTATGGCTTCTCACAGACTCTCTTCTAATTAGTTCATAATGTGCCACAAAATTGGGATTTTGGAATACTCAATAACACATGTGCCAGGACAACATTTGTATCATTTTTAAAAGTCACAGAATATGATTTATGAAGAAAACCCATTTGAAATATCCATTTGAAATATTTGAAGTGTAAGCCTTTTTGTTAACCTAGAGTAGTCTCCTTTAACTGCAATGAACAAAAAGGACTAGAAAACTTCTGATAGAACTCAGCAAATGATATACAGGGTTTCTACAACTCCTCAGAGAAATAAGGTGTTATCTGCATGATTGTTTTCTTTCACACATTTAATCATTGATAAGAAGCTAGCGCAAACAAATGCATATATTAACACGACCTGCTCATCACAAGACATCAGATAACATTGGTTGCATTGAGAGACAGTTGTTAAAAGGTTTTTTTTCCTATTAAAAAAAAAACAAAACATCCCCCCAAGTGACACACATGAACACATTACGTACATACATCACACCCTGTGATTCAGTTTCTTAGTCTATTTTTCTGTGGAAGTAGAGATGAATTTCTTTCTGCATTACCATGGAACTTTTTTCCAGTGAACATATCTGCCAGACCACCCCTTATTTTCATCATTTCAGGACTGGTTTTGCATGGCTGTTTGGGATCACCTTTCAGCTCATATGCTGTCTCATTGTAAGATCTGCAGGAGGACAGGAATGGGAACTCAGCCTGCTATTACCTGCTGTGCAGTCCTGAAAATTTTAACAAAATGCCTCAAAACTAGAGACTTCCTTACCGTTCACATAAAGTATTCATGCAATCCTCATCTATGTTTTATTTCAGATGATTAGCTGAGAATTTTCATGGGGGATCATCATGTTTTAATCAAAATTTTAGGGGAAAAAAACTATTATTCTGTGAGAGTACCAGTGTGACAAGTTCAGATTTTTTAATTGTAGGTCTTTAATAGAACCTACCCCCTCATGAGTTAATATTTACTTAAGCAGGAAAAAGTCAATGCACACCTCACCTAGTTCCAGAGATGTCATAGTGATTACACCAGGAATGAACTTGGTCCCACACTTTTTTTAAACATTGAAATTTATGGTATTCTCAGTTGTGAAAGACGATGAAGTCAATTTGGCATTTCATTATTCTTGTGCTATCGTTAATGTAAATCAGAAAGAGCTTCAACACACTGTCACATAAGAATTACAGTATTGAGATCATTATGCAAATGTTAGAAGGATAAAAGAGCTTCCAGAAAAGGCCTAACCTGGATTAGGCAATTTGTAAAACCCAACTGAAAACGGGGCTGGGTAATGCATGCAAAGCTGTGGCTGTGCTTTCAGAGGGATGGGTACAATGGATCCTTGCAGAACGCCCAGCAGGCTTAGTGCTACAAAGCTGAACCATCAGGAAACCCTTTAACTTTGATCTGCTTTGAAATCTCTCTCAAACTCTGCTTTGTAGAAATGCGCGCCTAATTTCTGAGCCCTAAAAAAGGGCTTTGTCTGAAAAGCCACCTATAATTTTTTTATGGCAATGTGCTAAAATGAATCCTCTCTCTGCAGGCGCAGGTCATCGGGACATTTGCAATTTTTAATTAAACACTGGCCTATGCTGTGCTTCACCACAACAAGAAATTACAGGCTGATACAGAAATTAATGGAAAAAAGGAAACCTCGTTCATAGATGGGGTTATCAATATGAGAAAAGCCTCATCTACATAAAACTAAAAATCAGACCTTGAGTTTCTTTGTTGAAGATCCTGATATCCTCTGTTAATAAGGTGCCTGAATTCTGGATCCACGTGTCTAATGCCCTGAAGCAGTTAAAACAGAATTGAAGTTTAATAGCTGAAATCTCATATTTCACTTAAAAAAAAATTAAGGTTAATTGTTTTTAAACATCTCTGAATGAGATATAGAAAGTCAGACTTAAAGGCATAACTAACAGTGAAAATTAGAATCAGCTACTCATTGAATTATCAACTGTATAATGAATAGAACCTATTATAACTAGCCAAATTCCCTAGTGTCAATAAATCTCACCAATTAGTCTCCAAGAATCAATCTGTACTTAACATGAGGCTGTTCAGTACCAGTTCTTTCTGAGGTACATGGAGAAAATAAATAGAAAGCATTTCCTAGGTTTTGTTTCTGGCACTCTTTTAGGGTCAAATAAATGAATACAGCCCACCTTCGCTCAAGCATGTTTCATGTCAAGAAAAGCAAAGAAAGAAAAGCGTCCTTTAAAAAACATGCACTTAAGAGAGAGATGCAGTGTTTGGTCCTAAAAATTTATGTTGGCACTTAGGTACCAGCAAGGAAAGCATTGAAAGGCCTAAACATTCAGTGAATGGTGTGGAATTGCAAACCCAGAGCCAGGTGCCCAACACAAGGCATGAGAAAGCCCCAGAAAGGACTCCAGTGTTGGAGCCACCAAAAACGTAACAAATGACAGGGCAGGAAGCATGGAAAAGGAAACAAGCCTCAGATGCTTACAGGGTTATCCTGTATTGTGGGAAGGCGATATCCATAGCTGGAAATAGAAAAATGGCAATATTAACTACTGTTATTTACTATGTAAAAGGATAGATTTAAGTCTGGCCCACTGCTTCAATACATGCCATGATATCCAGGAGAGGTTTCTAAATCCTGACTCAAATATCTATTGAAAGTGATTCTTGAGGAGTTCATTGGTAGGGACTGAAGCTCTCTGCCCCAGTTTTGCAATCACACTCATACCTTCTATATTTCTCTGGACCGAACATACAAAACTCCCACAGCTTTTTTCCATTTCTCATTTTTAATTGCTTTACATTTCTCTTTATTGTATCATTTTTGTTTGTCTCATGAATGGGTGTGAGTTAACTCTTCTGTCATGAAGCTACTAAAAAATGTTAGTACCTAAATCTAGACCTGTCAAGATGAGGACAGAACTATCTCATACAGATTTGTTTTTTTTTTTTTTTTTTTTATATAGGATATTTAAACCTGATGTTTAAAACAGTAGCATTTTAGTTAATATGAAGCCACTGACACAGATGACTTGCACTTTATACCACTATGAAGAACAAACAATAGAAATGCATCTTGTTTCTGTATGGCTGTGTCCAGTATCACGGAAATATCAAGGACAAGTTAATCTCAAAGCCTATAGAGAACATGATGCAAAGATCAGAAATTAGCAGATACTGCTAAAATGTTCTGGAATAATCCCCTAACATTTCCAGTTATGAAGAGATTTATTGATCTTTTCTTGAAAATAGAGTCTTCTTCAGCTGAAGTAGTTCAGACAGAGCATAAGACACGAAGGAGAAAAAAACTTCAGAAAAATTAATGCTCTCTCATGCAGCCCCACATGATTCCAGTGACAGAAAGGAGACTGACCTCATCACAAAAGGATGGAGGACTGGATGTCATTATTCAAATATCTGATGCTCAAGGTATGGGTGATTAAAAAGGCTTGTTAAATTAGAAGATAAAAAAAGTGGACCTATACAGGTCATTTCTGCTAATTGTCTTGGAAGAAAAAGTGCAAAGGAAACCCATGAAGCTAAGCCAATGTGTTTGTGAGGTTAGACATTTGTGTTCAGAATGGTGCATTTTACATATTCATCAAAAGAATTCTCAGATCCTGGTCCCACAAGTTTTTCTTGAACAATTAATAAGGTGCTCTTTGGCATAAATTTTCCACCAGAACTTGCTCCCACACTGTTTTTGTGTTCCCTCCTCCCAGCCCCCTTCCTTGGCAAAGGCCTCCCCCTGCCACTGGCAATAACCTTGCACAACAAAGAACTGCACTGATTATCAGACATTAGACTGGGTGAAAAAAAAAAAAAAAAAATTCTGCATCATAAAGCCTGGCTGAATTTAGGCCTTTCAAAACACTCGTTAAAACACATTTCTTAGTTCTACTTAAGTCACACACAGTTAATCAGAAAAGTGTGTGCATTGTAGAATTATCTTCCCTGCCTCATGTAAATTGCAAATTCTTGACGTTAAAATGAACTATATCTAGCAGATACTATAAACTTTATAACTTAAAGACCAGAGGAAAATAAAATAAAAAGCCAAAAAGATTCAGTGACCATAATGCTAAATCACCAACTTTGGTTCCAAAGAAGTAAATGTGATAAGATTTTGAAGAACATTTTTACTTTAATCTCTGAACTAATAGACTGATGCTATCACCTTCTAATCCTCTGCAGCAATGTGCATTTTGTCAAACACAGATTTACAGTGAAATTTAATTTACTCTCTGAAATTCATTCTGGTTGTTTTTTTGTTGTCTCTTTTTTTTTTGTTTCTTGCTTTGGAGGTTCCTGCACAAGCAACAGATGAATTTTTGCTTTACATCAGGGGAAGACAGAATGATTCTATGATCTATTTAATGTGCTCTTGATTAAATGCACAAATCAACAAGATCCTGCATCCTGGTGGTTTTTTTTTTTTTCCTGTTTTTCCTTGATTAGTCAATACAACAGTGTAGTCTATTTTGCTTTTCATGCTGTAATAGGAGACAAATAGATACTGCAGACCACATCGCAGATGGTGTAAATCAATTGATCTGTGTCACTTTGGCCCTAAACTTCTGTCCTAATTCTTACCAGAATGAATCATGAGATTCCTTAGAGCTAAATGCGATTTAATTTAAATTTATGAAGAACATTTGTAAGCCTCCAGCTCACTGAAATGGGTTCACACTGTCATATGACTTCACTGTGACTAGGGTTGGTTCCAGTGAACATCTCACTGGGAAGGGGCATATGTAGGCATATATGAACATTAAAGTATTTCACCTACTCAGCTGCCTAGGTGGAAAATCTCTGGAATCTATTAAGTAGGTTGTAGGTGCTTTCAGACAAAGCTCTGTTTTCCCTTTCCTAACAGCAGGCAGAGAGGAGTACAAAAGTCATAAATTGGATGCTAAACATCAGACTTCAAAACCCATCAAGCTAAATGCAAAAAGCTTGGGTTTATTTGCTTTTTGGTTTTAAAGTCTTTAGAGTGCATTCATATCATGCTGCTAAGCTATTTTCAACACTCATGAGGCTTTAATTTAAGAATGGGAAAAGATTTGTATTAGTCACCTCAATTCCATGGGATCCTGAAGTAGGGACTTTGTAAAGCTGAGTAAAGCAGGATCATGAGGAATGGCACAGGCAGTGACAAAAAACATCTCCCACCATCCTGCTGTCTCATCTTTTCAGAGAGATATGGCATTATCTTAAGAGAAACCCAAAGCCAAGCAGAATATTTCTCTAATAATGACTATTCACGTAACTACAGATTCATTTCAGAGCGGACCCTGATAGCGCAGGCACACTTGAATAGTGGAGGAAGAGCTTTGCGCTTCTTTTGTTCAACTGAGACATGATCCATGGATTTCAGTGTCTGAGAGGCCCTACTTCACACACATGTAAATGGGTTTATGAGAGAAAGAGCATAATCCCTTGCTAGCATGCACAATCTGGATTGAAACATCTGATCGCTGCATCCACCTAATGTGCTTAAGTCAGCTCCTCATCCCTTTTAAATGCTTGGGAAATAAGTTATCCAGACAGTGCTGCTGGTTTATCTCTTGTGGGATAATAAAAGCTGGTAAAGGTGAGTATTCCAAGGGAAATCGAGGCAATGCACATTTTATGAAGAAGACAGAAAATGTAGGGTTAATCTGGGAGGAAACGTGTCCTCCTTTCAGGAAGGCTACTTGGGAATCTCTTCAGGTCTGGGAGTGATGTGAAGGGCATCTATGAGAAAGAAAATATTTTTGTTTGTGAGCTATTAAATAAAGTATTGTACAGACAAAGTAAATACAATTAGAATTTTGATTATAAAGTTATTAGTGATGTCCGTCTGCTTTGCAGGTCTGAATCTAAAAGGAATAAGAGCAGCAGCTGATGAAAAATCACTCCTTAATCTTTATCAGTGACCTTGCATAAAAATCAATTTCCTTTTCTTTTTTGGAATTAGATTAAAAGGATAATTAATGGTACTGATCGCATTCCTATTCTAAATTTAGTTAACACTTACCCAGTGTAATAATGCCCCCCAGCCACAAAAAGCTGCAGGGAAGCATTTCTAGATCACACCCCCAATGCCCTGTAGGCTTTTCACTTGCAGAGTGCCCACACCACCATAGCATGGATAACAACATGCCTGTTTTCTCAGCACAGCTGTGATGCTGCTCCCACAGGAACACAGCAAATTTGCTGTGGGATTTTTTTTTTCCCCGAGGACCTTGCTTAGGTCAGCTAATTAATTGCCCACAGTGCCAGTAGGCAGCTAACAGCTGATAAGGAGAGAGAAGGAAACAGAAAACTGTCGAGGGAAAAAAAACCCCAAAACCAACAAAACAACCAAGCATCTAAAAGACTGTAAAAGTGCCCAAGCAATGGGCTTGTAAAGCTTACTCTCTCTCCTCCCTGAGTTAGTTTTCCAAAGCCATGGCATGTTTAGTCTCAGCACTGATAGCCTTTTCATTTCTGGACAAAGCACACACTGTCCTCAGTGGCACTGTCTCATGCCCCCACAGCACAGCAGATAGCTTTCTTCTGAGGTCACACGTGCAGCCAGTTAAAAATAAAGCTCCAAGATGCTTTTAAATAGCTCTGCTCAAATAGGATGGGAGGAATCTGGATATGAAGGAACAGAAAAAAAAAAGAAAGTGAAGATGCCAAAACTCCCAATCAGAAAAAGGAATGCAACGCCAAGGCTTTTACTCGTTCTGAGATATTTAATGGTCTACATTTATTGTAGTTATTTCAATGTGTTTAGGTAGGGTTGATTTACACTGAGGCAAAGCTGGAGATGCACAAGAGTTGTGATTATTCAGACCAGCTGCCTGTGTGTGTTAACTGATTTTTGTAAAGTCCCTGACAATCAATTTTGTTGAAGATTTAGGTGCAAGCAGCAGTAGCTACACAATGACATCAGGTAAAGCAGGCAAAGCAATGCTGTCTTGGCAGTTTACCCAGAGCTGTAGCAAAGCAAAGCTGGAGCTCTGGATTCCTCTACAGTAAATTCACATACAGAAAAAAAGGGTTTGCTGCCGAGCACAAATTGCAACAAACAAGTTCTCTTTAGGCCTCTGAGCAGAATCACAGTTATCATGTTCGCATCTGGGAAGAGTTTAACTGCTTGGAATGAGTTACCACGAAAAAGGCCAGCAGTAAGCTTGAAAACAGTTAAAATTGCTTCTATTAATGTCAAAGGCACGCTGTGAAAAGTGTTCTGTGCAAGATAAATAACACAAGTGAATGAAGTTATCCCATCTTGGTTATAGAGAGGCAGGAAATAGTGATTGCTTTATTTTTACAAATAGCTATACTTTTATTAGTATTGATCATCCTGAAAGACACTGTGCTACTTTTAGAAGAGCACATCCTTGCTCCTCACAGCTTACTCACAGGGGCCTTTGAGAAATGTACAGCATGTGATGAATGTACAGCTTCCTTAAAACCTGACCTTGATATCTGCAACCATCTTTATGGTGAGGAGGAGCCATTAAAATTCATTCTCTTTGAGCAACATTCTTGGTGTTACATCTATTTATATTAATAGCTCTAAATTAATATCTCTGCATATTTTCCTAACAAAAGGAGCATTGGACAAGTACTGGATATTTTGTTCTTGCAAAAACAATGTTTCACTTTGTGTTCTTTCCCATGGGCAACTTGTCAAGGCAAATACAGTTCTGGAAAATGTCCACAGTCCAGTCAGATGGGAGGCTTTTTAGGTATTGTCTTCACAACTTTCTTCCCCTCTTTTGATGCAGTGCAAGAATAGCCATCCTGCTCACACACAGCCAGTCACTTAGACTCTTCCTGTCCCAAAAATGAGTCAAAAAAGGTCTTACTTCACAGCAGGGAGAGAACTGGGGTTAGTTCATTGTCTGAGGTTGTACCTGAAAGGTGACAAGTGTTCTTTGTGGGTAGTGTTTCTGCCTCTAAGACTTTGGGACTTTCTATGTTGGCAGGCCCACCATACATGATGTTATTTTTGTGGACTGAGACAAATCCTCCAGGGACAAAATCCCTTCAGTTCCGAGTTGGGTGCCTTAGGAAAGGTAAAAGAGAAAAGGAAGCTTTTCTGCAGAACTTCTTGCTGAACCATCACTGGATAGCAAAACACCAAATTAATTATTTGTAACTGTGTCACTTTATCTTGATAAATCCATTAGAAACAGCTAGAGTGCCTTTATCTCCTTTCCCATCTATATCTTCATAGGAACTATACCTATGCTGTTTCGTGGGACACAGCTGAAATATCTCAGAATATTAATGAAATAAAAAGAATGACAATCACTGTTATATTTCCTACTTAGCAAACAGTCTAATAAGCAACAGGGCCCCCACCAAATATTTGGATTAATTTGGATACATGCAAAGGCTTGTTTGAAGTTGTAATGAGATATCAGATACTCCCAGTGCCAGAGCAGTCAGAAACCATTCAAGAAACATCACTGAGAGACTCCACTGTACTCCTCTTTCCTATCTGAATATAAGCTTTGCAAAAGTAAATATTCTCTCTGCTATCTACTGCGTGCTGTTTTTTCCAAAAAGCAGCGTGAGTGTCAAACACAACAAACTCAACTGGAATTCTTGGGAAAACAGCCTCTCTGGAAGGAGGGGTCCCAGAGGCAAACAGCCCCTACTCTGCTCTTGCCAGGGCACCAGCCAGACTTGTGCTGACACAGCCATCCTGAAATACAGAAATGTACTGGGCCTGTGCCCCATGCTCCTGCTTCACTGGCACCATGGCAAGTGGAGAATTTACTTCTTTTTAACTACTGAAGCACACATTTAAATTTTAAATGCTTAAGTTTTGAAATAAAACTAAAAGTGACAAAGCAGAAAAAATCCCCAGCTTTGGTCACTCCAGAAGCATGCAAAAAAGGAAATCTCCTCTAGTCATACCTTCCTCTGAAGATATACCTAATACCTAATTTGAATGTCTCTGCCGACTCTTTCAGGGACTGGAATTGCTGCTGCATGTGAAAGGGGGTGAGCCAAAAAGCACACTTAGAATGGGAGTACCCAGGAGATTAAAGTGAGCAACAGGTTCCTGTAATTGTGGAAGAGCTCTCAGTCCTCACACTTCAATGCACTTTGCATATTTTATTCAAGTCCTGTAAACACTCCTGTTCACTGCCACTGCTCACCACACACTCCCCTGTCACTGGTCCTCTTCCCAGTCACAGAGCTCCCATGCCAAGAGCTTTTCTCAGCTCATGTCTTGGAGATAGCTGAGGGAAACACTCACAGGGATATCAAGTGCAGGTGCCTGGACTCTTCCAATATTGTCCTGCACTCTCCTGAGAGTATCTCCTCTCCCTCACTGTCTGTCTCTGTTATTGAGGTCCCTTCCCCATAGACATCACCAGTTTGACAGGGAATGAAAAAGCAAGGAATTTTCCTTACTTCTCCTTGTACAAAACAAAATAAATAATTACATTTTCCTATTATTTTAGCAGGAAGTACCTTGCCACTGCAAAAAGCTGAATTTATCTATCTACCTTCCATTAGCCATGGATTTATTTTCACATATTAAAATGATGCTCCTGACTAAATATAGCATGGCAGCTAGTGTGCCATTATCCTTAAAAATACTAACTGTACTATTTCCTTTAAGACTGACAGGTCTCTTCTCAGTAATACACAGGACAAAGCCTGCACTGCTGTCAAGCATGGATCTTTATTGCATTTGAAAGTGAGTCCTATTGTTTTAGAAGGAGGCCACCTTGACCACCCTGGCAACTGAAATGCTAGGCTGAGTTCAGAGTAAAGATGTTTTTCATGCTTTCACCTTCAGAGTGCTTCTCAAACACGGAGCACTTAAAAATAATAAACATACATGGTCCTCCTAAAATGGGTGACAGAAGAGTGAAACAGAGATGGGAGAAACTTGACCTGCTCATGGCACAGCTGCAGATTATGGGAGACCTTTAAGAAAGAGTTTAGCAGTTATGCCTGGGAAAATATATTCTTTGCAACATCTAACCTCAATGGATGAGACTTCTGCCCCCTTCCTACACACCCTTCCATCATATTTCTTGATTTGACTGTGATATCAGCTCTCTAAATGACTGTGATAGGCATCTCCTTGCATAAAACAGGGTAAAAAAAGGCATGTGGATGTGGCATTTGCTGATATGATTTAATGCTTTCAGCACCTCATTCCGACTCCTATTTCATTGCACAGAACTGGCTGCACAAGACACTACCAAAAATAAATGTGACAAGAACAGTTTGGTATACCTTAATAATGAAAATATTAAAAGAATGTTTCAGCTCGCCACAAATTCTTTTCCTAGGTAATTTTGATAATCTTTGTAAAATCAGGCCAGTTGAACTGCCAGTGCAAAGTCTCAAGTTGTCCCTTACTCTTCTCCCAGGCTCTCTTTGGGAGGTGGACTGGAAGGCAAATTTAGGCTCATAATACTCTAAATGCTTAAGGGTTTTGTGTCACTACTTTGCTGCACTCCTTTTCTAAAATCTTCCTCTCCCTTCTCTGCTGTAAAAACAGAGGATGCAGTTCTGATCCCTTCCATCTCAAAAAGGGTATTTGAGTATTGGGAAAGGTAAAGAGGAGGGCACTAATTAAGAGGAATAACCAATTTGACTTTTTGGCATGGAAAGTTTAAAGGGATGCTAGAGGTCCACAGAAGTCCTGGAGAGGGTGGGCAAGAACTGATGCTTCAACACAAATTCCAGGCAATCCCCTGGGCTGGAATTATTTGGAGGTTGGAGGAGTGTTGTGCTAACGTATCTTGAATGCTTGTCTGATTCTGAAGCGACCCTTAGCAGCCCCTAAGATTCCCTGCATAGGATGCTTGATTCACTTACAGCCACAGCTTATATTTTAGGGAGAGAAAAAGCAAAGGAAGGTGTCCTTTCCTACAGAAGGAAAAAAACATGATCTGCCTTTGCTGGGCTGTAACCCTGCCTGGAGACTCGGGGGCAAGGAAGTGGAAACAGGGAATAGCATGGCCTTAGCTGGAGCTGATGGGTCAAATTTGAGTTGCTGACCCCTTGCAGAATATACTCTCTGGGCTATACAACATCTCTGTGAAGGTTTGGGGAAAGATCACCTTGTAAACAAGCTGTGGGGAGTTTCTTTCTTACTGCATCTGAACAACTGTGGTTTTGCTCAAATGTTGGTTATAGCAAGTATCCCATCAATAATCCACCTGTGGCCCTCAAGTCAAAACAAAGATATCTTCCTGATGCACTACATAAGGCATTTCTAACCTACAAAGAAATATTCAGCAGCACTGACTCCATCTTGCTGTGCCCATATTGATTCTGAAGTAAAGCACAGTGTTTTCAAAGCCAGACCAAGGCTTCAGAGGATATTACTCTATATTACCTTGTGCCTGTTTACTTCATGACAATATCAAGGATTATGTTTTGCCTGATTGATTCCAGCTGATAGTCCTGACATGCTGCAAAAGAAATTGCAGGCTTTAGACTGTGAGGATGACCAAGCAGACCTCAGCATGAATTAAGAACTGTCTGTAAGGTTGTTTTTTTCACTGTGGAAAGAATACATTACAGCAGCAAACACTGAAAGATGCAGTAGGCACAATATGCAGTCCCTGCACAAGCAGGACACTCAGAGAGCTTTGAACCAGCCAAACAATTTGGAGGTTAAAGATTTAAATAATTGTGTTAAACTGGGGGAAAGGAGGCCCATTAGCATCACTAACAAAATGCATCCACAGTAAATAAAATACCACTAAGTCACTAAATGCTGAAACTCATAGCCAGTTTTGCCCAGAAACTCAAAGCCAGTTTGGTGCTGAAAAGTGTCTATCTCCTTAAAGTTCCTCTTTTAATCTGTTTGGAAAAATAAAAGCTTCATTCTATTTATCTAAGTTTGAATAAAGGTATTTATTTTTAGAGAACAATCAACCAGCCCTTAGACAAACTTGCGCTTCCCAGGAAGTACAGGGAAAAGATTTCCTCTGCTGGCCCTTAGTTTAGGAACATCGTGACTCCCATGAACTCTAAGATGGAAAGATTGAGTGCATTTAAGCAAATACTCTTTTTTTTCTAGCATAAATATAGTGCTTTGATTTAAGACAACAGAGAACAATACACAGTGGGCCACTTCTGAACAAAAACCTGCGTGAAAAAGTCAGGTAAACTTTCCTGAGTTCACTTCATATATCAGAAAAAGGAATCTAAACATCCCTGCTTGCACTGGAGGTGTGAAACCAAATGCTTTTTTCTCAGAGAGAAACAGAGGACCAAAAAAAAAAAAAGAAACACAGAAGAGAACTCTGCTTGAAAACAAAGTGAAAATAAATCAGCAATGAATGGATTAGCTTCAGATCAGACTGCCTGGAGCAGCCTGGTCTGGAACAGCAGAGCACTCAGGGCCTGTGTTTTTTAAATTAGTTTTAATAAATAGAATCAATAGCTCAGATTATGAAGAAGAACAAAAGCACAGATCAAATTGATCAAGGCTGTAGCTTATCATTATAAGCCAAGGGGTGTCTTCTCTTGTCTGAATGTGATAAGATGGCAAAAGAATCCACTTGCAGCTTTTCAGTATCTCCCCCAGAACAGCTGTACACAGAACTGGATACTGAAAATACTCCAGGTTATCCAAACATAAACAGAGACTCCCTTTCCTTTTCCCCAGAAGGAAAAAAAAAACCAAATAATAAATAAAACCCAAAAATAATACTTTTTTTCCCCCTGAAGATAAATGCAGGAATTTACAAGGAGGGCAGCACTAAATAAATAAGCAAGCACCAAGTATCCTGCATTATATACAGGATTTAATGCTCAGGTGAAGAGATTCTTGGTCAGATCACAGGAAAAGTGTATTTCCACAGAGTAGGTTAGGAAAGGGTGTTGACAACACTCAGAAGTTCTCTCTAACCCCAGTGCTCAGCCAAGGCTTATCCACTGGAGGGCAACAAGGGAGGTGTCGTTAACTTCAATCAGGCTTTGGGCAATGGGAGGGGATAGGTGCACACAGGCACCTTGTTTTCCCCTTTATCCTTTTTGTGTCTTTTGTTGGATTGTTTTTCCCAAAGGGACTTTGCTCCCGGGAAGCTGCAGTGTCTTACTAACGGGAGGACCTGGTCACTGAGGAGCTCCCCTTTCCTCACAGGGCTTTTATCCTCAACACCCCGAGCACCTGCTCTGAGGAATAAGTGCCACACAGAAAATTAAAGCACTTAAACAACCCCAGCCCCCCCTTTTTTCCCCTCCAATGAAACTTTTTGTTAAATTTAAGCCAAGTACAAACTACCAGTCCTGAATTTATTTTATCAAATAGAGTAAAACTGAAGAGGTTTTTGGCACACCATGGGATAACACCCTAGATGTGTAAGAACAATGCAAGGTGCTGATAACCTCTGCTAACTCCCATTCATCCTCAGGTTGAAAAGCTGGCATCAGTTATGTGGGCTTTGTGCTCATGAATAGCACATAAGAGTCTTTTTCATTGTTGTGGTTGAATTATAGATAAACAGCAGAAGAGGAATAGCAATCTTGTAATAATAGAATATATGACAGATGTACTACTGAAAGTCATTCACATGCTCCAGTAGTGAGCGTGGTTCAAAGCCTATCTGGAATAGACTTCCATCTTGCTAATAAATATTCAGAGACTTTATAGTCTTCAAGGACGTAATATTGAACATCTGACAGAAAATTCAGTGTAGATCCATGAACATTTTTTTATTGCATTTCGATCAGAAGTAAATTCCTTAATGGTTATAGCAAGTGGTGCCTTTGCCAGAAGAAACAGAACTTTCCTGGGCAAAGTACCCAGTGGTTAACTTCAAGTCCAACAAAATAAACAAAATGCCAATTATGATTCAAGCGTAGTGTAATTTATTTTCTATTCAGTGAGGAAGAATTGATTTTCCCAGCAGTGTCACTTACACTGTAATGATTATTGCACATAAGACAACTTAAGAAAATGATGGGAAAAGAAATTAGATGGGCTGCAGATCATTGGCTTATCTTGGCTGCTCACCTTGAAGAGAGAGTTAGGGAAACACAAGATACAGTACTGGATGTCAGGGTGCTTGAAACCCCTGTTCTCCTTCCACCTCCTTGATGTCTCATATTAAAATTAAAAAAAAAAAAAGAAAACAAAACAAAAAAAAACCAAATCAACATTGCCAGCAGGGATGAAACAGCATACCGTGCCAGTTTGAGGGCATCTGCTAAATTAAAAACAATGATAACTTGCTGTGACAGAAGGTAATTAAAGGGTATAAGTTGAATAAGAACTTGGCTATTTCTAATGCTCTCATTTTATTCTAAACATCCATTCATGAGTCACATGAGGAAAACCACGACTTGTCAAAAAATTGCCACAACTCCTTGGCTTCTGTTAGCTGACACTTCTGTGCTGATGACCAAGTGCTAAAGCAATGCAGTAAAAGACTGGGCCCAGTATTACGACACAATCTAAGGGAAATCAATAGGAATTCTTCCACCGATTTTTCAATATGCATTGGACAGACAATTTGTTGCATGCAGAAACCTGAATAATGGGAACAGAGGTTAGCCAGTCAGTGGTGCAGTGATAATCTCTTCATGCTGAGATGGAATTGTCCCAGTCAGAGTTTCTAACAAAAAAAATGAGTTGGCCCCACATTCTTCTCTGGCGACATCCACAATCAGCCAGCGTTCCGTACATTAAGTGCTGCACATCTTATCTAGCTGATAGGATTTGCTGCAAGAGGCTTGGTTAACCATGTTTGGTTTAGCTTAAGGGCAAGAAAAAAATGACAGTCAGCATCAACCACTGAACCTGAAATGTCCCTGTGAAGTTTCACACTTACCCTTCGAGAATCATTACGTGTTCCCGCAGATTTATTTCAAAGGTCTGCAACATTACTTTACTCTAATTGCAGCTTCCTTGCAGAATCTCCTATCTTTTTCCTCTGTTTTACATGGCAAAAAGTCTTTTTAAGTTTCAAAGACAAGCTGGCCTTGCAAAAAAAAAAGTGAGAATGCATGGATTTTGTAGCTGATTACTTTGTCAAGAAAATGTGCTGCTAATTTATACCCCTTGACCTGGTGGGTTAGATTCAGTGCTTGTTATTTCAACCCTTTTGATTATTTCTTCTCAACAGCCAACAGATTTTTTTTTTTTTTAGTGTGACATTCATATCTATTCTTGCAAATAGATTGTTCAAAGAGTAGGTATGATCGCAGTCATTCTCTTTCACTTTCTCAGATTAAGGAATGCTTCTGGCAATGAGAAAATGAACATTTGCTCTTAGTCTGACAGTTGTAAAGGATGTTTATTTCCCAGGGCTTTGTTTACAAGGCTGCATTGTTTAAAAAAATATTCTCTGCTGCTTTTGGACTCCCTCTCCAGCTCCTTCCCCAGCTCCATTGCCCTTCTCTGGAGTCTCTCCACCCCCTCAATGTCTTCTTGCTGTGTGGGGCTCAGAACTGGACACAGCATTTCAGGTGTGGCCTCAGCAGTGCCAAGTACAGGGCGACAATCACTGCCCTGGTCCTGCTGGCCATACTATTCCTGAGACAGGCCAGGTGCCATTGGCCTTCTTGGCCACCTGGGCACACGCTGGCTCATGTTCAGTGCTGCCAACCAGCACCCCCAGGTCCTTTTCTGCTGGGCAGCTTTCCAGGCACTCTGCCCCCAGTCTTTAGTACTTCTTGGGGTTGTTGTGGTCTAAGAGCAGGACCAGCACTTGGTCATACTGTTGGTCTCAGGCCACCTATCCTGCCTGTACAGATCCCTCTGCAGAACTTCCTGCCCTCCAGCAGATCAACACTCCCACCCAGCTTGGTGTCATCTGTGCTCGAGGGTGCCCTTGATACCCTCATCCAGATCATCAATAAAGATATCGAACAGGACTGGCCCTAGACTGAGCCCTGGGGGACACCACTAGGCACCTACTGGGTGTGGCACCATTCACCATCACTCCCTGGATCCAGCCATCCAGCCAGGTCTTAACCCAGCCAAGAGTGCACCCGTCCAAGCCATGGGCTGCCAGCTTCTCCAGAAGAATGCGGGGGGGACAGCATTAAAGACTGTACTGAAGTCCAGGCAGACTGTATCCACAGGCTTTCCCTCACCCACTGGGGATGAGGGTCACCTGGTCATAGGCAGACTGGTCAGACAGGACATGCCTTTCCTAAACCCCTGCCGACTGATTCCTTAGTTATCCTGTATGTGCTCACACCGTGAGCACCTGTGATCACACTCAGGGTGATCTGTTCCATAACCTCCCCTGGCACCAAGATTAGGCTGACAGGCCTATAGTTTCCTGAATGCTTCTTCCAGCCCTTCTTGTGGATGGATGTGACACTGTCCAACCTCCAGCTGTCTGGGACTTCCCTGGATAAGCAGGACTGATGGTAAATGAGGGAGAGTGGCTTGGTGAGCCCTTCCACCAGCTCCATTGATGCCTTTGGGTGAATCACATCTGGTGCCATAGAGTTGCGAGTTTTCAGGTGGCCCAGCATATCATTAATTACTTCCTCCTGGATTACAGGGAGTCCATTTTCTCTCCACCTCGGTCTACCAGCTCAGGGGGCTTGTTACCCTGAGGAAAACTGGTCTTACTGACAAAGAGGGAAAAAAGAAATTAAACATCACAGCCTCTTCTTCATCCTATATAGCAAGCATTGAAAGTATAGAAAGCCACAACCAAAACATATTCTGCCTTTGCCTACGCTTTTTGATTTTCATCTCCTTCACTCAAGGGTAATCTCCCAAGGCACACAGATGTTTTAGGTGATTATCCTTTATCTAGCAGAAGTAGCCTCTCAGTGAGTATTGCTATTTCAGCATGGAGATAGCAGGGAATGATTGGTGATTGGTTTGACACTGTTTTCTTTCTGGACAGTATTTTCCATCACCACTTCTTCAATAAGACCAGCAAGGGCAAAGAGCATTCAAGTTAAGCATGGCTTGGAAAGTGTGCTCCTAGACAGGCTGGCAGAGGAAACATGGGCAGCAGCTTCTATTAGGCAGCTGCTGAAATACAGGTACTGAGGTCGGAAAAAGACCTCCCAACTAGGAGGAACTCAAAACCAGGGAAACTTCTACACTGATGCTATACTTGATGTCGAAGGTCAAATTTGGACCTCCAGGTAGTCTGGGTGCACCTTTCTCCTTTTTTAGGCCATTTTTAGAAAAGTGGTTGGCATCTTATTGAAGCTCAAGGCTTCTGGGACTTTTGGGTTTCTAGGATTGAGAGCCATTCTGAATCACTTGAGTTCACACTAACAAAGCCCTGAGTGTTGCTATGCAACATAGGCTGAAGCCCAAAGCTCTTCATGAAAGTAGGATACCAGCATGTGATGTTTTACAGAAACCTATTAACTCCTTTACACAGCGGACATTGTAAAGATGTACTCTAGCTGGCAAGTCAGGCTAATAAAAATAGCAGTCTGCCACCCCACCAGATCAGAGGTTAACAAGCTTTCTGTGGAATGCAGAAAATCCTCAAGGAGACGCAAGCAGGAACTTCTGAGGCACAGCAGAAGTTGCCTCATTGCCTATTTCAGCTGATAAGCCCCGCGTGCGCTCAGCCTGGGGGACACTAAAGAGATGACTCCACACCTAGAACCAAGGCCAGCTCCTGCCAGCCTGACACAGAGAGCAAAAAAAAGGCAAAGTCTTTCAAAGCCTTGAACAAAGACCCAGTCTCCCTGATTTCCAGTGCCGCCAGAGCATCTCTTCCAGACAGCGTCCACGCCTCTCAACAGACAAACAAAATGGCAAAGCCTGAGCTGGTGCTGGTCCACAGCCCTGAGGCTACAAGGTGTCCCCACCAGACCAGGGCATCAGTACCTGCAAGGGCAAGCACTCCTCAGTGGGAGCTTCATGGAAACTTACTGGCTCCTTGTCCAGCTTGCACAGTGCTCTGTTAAGCTCAGGATGGACATGCTCCAATTTCTAGGGTAAAGTGTTCAAAAACCAACAGGATTTCTGGGGTGTGGGCCCAGGCAGTGCGCTCAGCCACACTGACACGACACAGCAATAACATGTAGAGAAATGAAGTAAGTCAAAGAAATATTGTTTGCTATATGAATACTGTAAATATATGCTAAAAATTTCCTGTAGATGCAACATTCATGCATTTATGAGGATCTTTAGCTAAGGAGAAATATACAGAGAGCAATTATACTCATAAAAGGGTGTAAACCTTCCAATTAGTGCTCCATAGGCAGCCCTACTGACCATAACGGAGCCAACCGTTAGCCATAATTGAAATACTCACAAAATCTCCACCTCAGCTGTCTTTAAATTACTGACTGTAACACTGCTGTGAAATGCTGCTCTTCTAATACACTGACAGAAACTGATACAAGAAAAGTACAGAAAGGAAGAAAGTGGAAAAGGTGATGATGCAGATGTACCAAGTCAATAAAAATGCATTTGAGGGAAAAAGCCCTGCAACTTTACACCTCACTTGACATTAGAAATGGTAGATTATAACTTTCTCTGTTGAGAAATAGTTATTAGAAGGAAATACAAATATGCAAGAGGTAAATGTTTTTGTTTGCTATTTGGAAAAGGGAAGCATTTTGCCATAGGAGAACAGTCTGGTGAATAAGGTGAGGTTAAGCCACTGGGTTAAACCCTGTACTCTTGGGAAATTGCTCGTCTCTTGCAACCCATTGCTTTGCTGTTACTGTAATGGATAAAATTACATTTACATACTTACCAGGAATGTTGTGAAATCTGTTAAGATAGAAAACTTTGTGAGCCCTAAGATAGTTTTATCAATTCCATGTGGCCCATTAAAACAATAAAAATCTCCCCAAGTAATTTAAAATAAATGCAAACTTTTTTTTTTACCTATTTCATTTGTGCTTCCAAAGCCCATTTTATTTTTCCCCACAGTGGTTTCCTGTCTATTGCAGTGGAACAAAGTCCTGAATCTGCAAATCAGTGCAGACAGGTACTTCTGCACCTGTGATTTGTCCCACTGGGAAGCACTGGAGCTGCCTGGGCAAGCAATTAGGATGTGTATGAATGCCTGTGGAATCAGACCCTGGATTTTCTTGTAGGGTATTCTCTCACAGGGGCCACTAATGCTGATTTCAAAGGACTGGGGGATGAGGTCTGGGCTTCATCTGCCATGGCAACAATATACTGCAGATAGGAAATTGCAGCTCGTGGGATTCAGACGCAGCGAGTATTTCCCCAAACCAGTAATTCCACCTAGAAAGTTGTTCTGCCAAGGCAGTTCTTGGTCTGCTGTCATTTCCTAGCACAGCCTGTGCTTCTTTTATGACTCCTCACTTGCAAAAAAGGAAAAGCAAAAATTTCCATAGCAGTGCTGTTGGCCAAAGAAAACTTATGGGACAACAGAATTTTTTTAGCACCAACCCACTGTCTTTCCATGGGTTTATAGCTCCTCTACTTATACCTTCCTTGTTCAGAAATTTATGTGTGTCTATAAATATTCTTGCTGGGAGACTGGACTCCAAGGAACGACACTTCAGAACTGATTGCTTCCCAGTAGTCATCAAGAAGGAAAAAATGGATTTGGCTGATCTGTGCACTCCTTTTTTAAAAGTTGTGGAGAGGCTGGAGATGCCAGAGAAAGCAGCACAGGTGGTGCTTCCACTGCTGGAGACAGATGTGCTTTCTTCCCTCAGTAAATGTCTGTGGCTCTCACGGGTGTGAATGTTTCCCACAGAATAGGATCCCCTTTTACGAAGCATCTGGCCCTCAAAAATGCCTACTGGGCTAAGGGCAACAGCCTAATGTGTTTATACCATGTGATGGTACAAGTGAAAAAAAAGAAATCAAAGCTTACCCTGAAGGTAAGCACTGAAATCCAAACCTCTCAAAGCCAAGTGCAGGCAGGTCTGTTACACCTGAGATTATTTCTAAGCACAAGACATAGCACAGAATATGAAACCATTAAAAAGGCTTCCAAAGGTGTGTTCAAAAGAAAACCATTATAATTCTTAGCCTGCCTCCTTTTCAGTGACGAAAACCAACCTCAGATAACCACATATCACTTCTTCCCATCCCATCCTCCTGGTTTTGGGAAAAAGGGACAGGCAGAGGGTTCCTCCTACCATCATTACTCTCTCACCTCGGCCTGGGCCATTTCAGGAGTTACAGCTATAGATCCACACCACTGTTTTCCAACCTCGTCCTCTTTGCCTTTGCCTGGGGCCAAACTGGCGTAGGAAGAAGTTAAACACAGACACCCTGTGCACATACACAGGTGTGTGGGCACACTTCTTGGGGTAGGATCTGCTTTTGGGGTAAGAGGGAGGGAAGATGTCTATAAGTATCCCATGGTATTCCAAAGTTTTGGAACATAAATATAGGACACCAGAAAAATCTCCTGAGAAATCAAACACCACTTTCTTTTCCAATCTTCACACAGTCCATCCACTTCTTCATTGCATGCCACTATTTCAAATAATAATAAAAAGAAATCTTCTGATCTTCATTTGAAAGTGTATTCCCCTCTTGCTCCACTCTCGAAAAAAAGATGAATGGAACACTAAGAACTTGGAATTTTTCCCCACAGCATGTTTATGCACACAGTGTTTTTGGAAAATCACTGAAGATTCACAGATTCCTGACTAATAAACATTTACAAATAAATTCCAATTAACTGGCTGTATTTGGACAAGGATTCATATCAGAAAGTACGTCCTCATGTATGTGCATGTGGGGAAACTTTATGTCAATAGGACCAGTCAAAGGATCATGCTCCATAGGCATTCACAGAACAGAATTTCCAGACAAATATGTTAAAAAACTGACTAGTAATAGCGTTCTTGAATAGATAAGAGAGTGAGCAGAGCTGAAAGCTTCAGCCTGCAGCTCACCCAGTGGGTATATGCTCAAAATTGAGGCTGCCCTTTCTATAGGAAGATCTGAGTATGTTACATTTAAGGACACAGCATTATTTAGTTAGTCCAGGCAAAGAGGGAGGCTCAGCAAGCTCAATATACTTATGAAAAGCAAGGATTCAGTCAGCTGATTTGGGTTGGAGGCTGTTTTCATTTCACTCAGACACATATCTCCCTCTGTATATAATAACAGTCTGTAAGTTCTCCTCTAGCTACTCAGGAGCAAATGATTGTAGGTGGCTTGATAAGGTAATGGGAGATAAAAAGCATCCCTACCTTCCAGGCTGAGCTCCTGAAAGACCTAAGGATAGTTGGAGGAAAACATTGAGCAAAAGTGAATAAACCACAAGCTTTTCTGACCCTAGACCCTCAAGATCAAAGAAATTACACTTGAGCAAAAGGCAGAAATTGGGCTCCTTATTATAGTGTATGTGAGACAATTAGAAGAAATAATTTTCTATACTCTTACGTGAAATCCATGCTTGGTCTGACCTATAATTTGAAATAAGCTTCATTTTAATGACTTAAATTTCACTGCTAATAAGAGCAGCCCAATCAAACTACAGGCAAAGTGTGTGAAGTAATTTACACATTTTTTCTGAAAAGGTCAAGGTCTTAAACAAAGAACAGTGGCTTTTCCTACCAGAGTGCTCGCCCCTCACTGTGTAAAACTAATAGACTGCTATGAAAAATAATACCTGTCTTTTGTGCCCAAACTATCTTGTTTACTGGACACACACACACACACACACACACACACTCATTCCCAATCAGCTGCTGCCAAAATGAACAACACATGGCTGAGAGAGCTCCCCATTGCCAGATGGTGAAAAGGAACAGAGTTCTTTCCACTGAAGTTAATGAAGCTATGACAAGTTAAATTAGCTGTGAGCCTATCTGTTAACTTGCTTGCACAAGGACTTGGGAAAGTTAAGCAGAACTAACTAAACTGCCAACAAGAGAGGGGACAGTGAGGCATGTTGAACTCTGCATGGGTTTCTTTGGCTCCTCAGTTGGGTGTCTCACAGGTTTGCTTATTTTTCTTTGGCAGATGACTCTGCTTGCCTCTGCAGGACTCCCTCCTGCACATAAACTGCTGGCAGTTAGAGCAGCTCTCCCTTTGGGATGTATATTCTTACTCAGTATCTCTCCTCTTGGCAACTCTTTTCCTGTTTTTGTGGCATTCCTCATCCACTCCCTTCTGTCACCCTTGTTAAACTCTCACACAAGCAGTGTTTCCAGTGACATGTCAGCCTGATGAGACCTCCTCAGCATCTGCAAAGAAAACCCTGGAGGTGCACAGCAGACTTGCTCCTGCTGGCTTATCAGGCGACACATTTTATGTGTGATACTCTTCCAGAGGAATGTGATTTGCAGCTTTCAAAGACACATCCCACTGGGGATCTCTTCTCCAGAAATCATCTCAGAAATTTATCTGGGATTATCAAGTATTTGAGAAGCTTTTTTTTTTTTTTAATTTTATTTTTTTTAATTTAAGTAGCATGGTCTGGGATATTGAGGGAGATAATAAGCTTTACTCTTCAAGACTGCAATGCTGATATGAATCTGCTAAGTGTCTGTTCTATAAAATTCTTAACTCAAGTTCCCAAGACACCATGTATAAACCTGACTGAGGAGCTGAAAGCACAACTGCATGGACAAATACAGGGATAACAGATGAATTTGGTAGCTCTTACAGTACAGCAGCTTGCACCCTGCTGGCTCAGAGCACGAGTGGCACCCACACACATACCCCTGTCTGCATCCCTCTCTTCATAAATACCATGAGCTCCCTATGTGAGGGGTGGGAAGGCAGCTCATTGAAGCTGAGACTGAACCACATAAGCACTTTAATGTCACTCAAACTCCTGAAAGCATCTCCCTGGAGCTCTGACTATGCTCTGCTCTCCCAGCTAGCAGTAGTCATCTTTGAGTGATACTCAGTAGGATTCCCTGTGCCAAAGTGTCCCTGCATGGGATGACAGATGGAGTTAATACATTGTAGTATCAGACAGGAGAAGGCAACAAAGTCTGAAATGCAGTGTTTTGCTTCTGCAGAGTGAGAACTGATGAGTTGTGAGAAACTGTCGTAAGGGGAGTAAATGAAGCCAGGAAATCATCCATATTGCTGAAGTGTTTAGCCTAACATACCATTCAGAGCAAAGGAAATTAACTGCTACATGACAACAGTGGATTCATGACTCCTCAAATCTGCTTAGTGATTCATGATCTTGTTGGAGAAGTAAAAGACAGACCTCCAACCTACTTTGCAATGTCCCCCAGGCTTACCAGCTTCTCCATTTTTACCACATTTTAGTTTAAAACTACTAACTTCTTATCTTAGTAGGGCTTTTCTTTCCTGCTGTGCCTCAACACTAACTTTGGTATTTACCAGATCCCACCTCATGAATAACATTACTGTCAAACTCTCCTGGGTTTTTAACTATATTCATGACTTGAGTGGGGAGACACACAAGATGAAGACACCATATTTGAGACAAGAAAATGTAACTCCTACAAATGACTACTTTAATCTTCCAAACCCTTTAGAAAAACATTTATTAATATCTCATTTACTAGGCACATTTTGATTCTTTGTAGGAACTGAACTAGAACATATCTAAAATGTAACAGAGAGGCTTTATTTCAGGATGTGGAGCTCATCAGCCCAGGAGCCCATTTTGCCTGGTTTCAGATGTGTGGGGATGTGACACAGGCTGGTTTTTGTGTGTGTGTGTGTGTGTGTGCGTGGAAAAAACAGAATTTATACATTGAGAGAATCTCTCTGTAGCTGACCCCAGTGAAGGGCATCAACTTGGTAGCCTCCAAGTGTTGCATGCAAACAAAATCAAGTCCTGGCTTTCACTGTTTCCCTGCAAAAATCTCAGTGATTTAGCAAGTCATTACATTTTAAGCGAATGCACTTTCATTTCAAAGATATATTTTATCCATCCATGCATACATGTATGTACATATATATATATATAGATAATTATACATCTTCAGGCTTGGCCATACCTGTCTCACACATGCATCAAGCTGCAGACCCTATAAGTAAGGTGAGAGCCATGTGCAAGTATTTCTTTATAGCATCAGGAGTAAGACAGCAGAGTGCTGCACTGCAAAGCAGCTTCCATTGTGTGCAGTATAACTCCTTGTGTTCAAAAGCCCCTGACGGTTTAGAAATGGAATGTTTCTGGAAATATATATATTTGGTCATTTATACCAGTCAAAGATCTGTCCTGCTGAGTTTATTATCCTTTTGTGTAATTTTCTTTTGTTTCTTTCTCTTTCTCTCTTATGATCTGCCTATTTCTTTTTATCCTCCCAATTAAAATGCCAAATACAGAATCCAGCCTAAGCCTTGGACCACAGCACTGATATACAGACAGCAATCTTACAGCAGCTCTGTTGCTTTCTGTTTCAAAGTAGGAACTGATCATAAATTCAGGAAGAGAAGAGAAGAATGTAACCCTAACAGATGCAAAGCTGGTTTGAATTAAAAACTAAAATAATTAAAAAGGCTTTAGCATGTAATACGTTCTCAATATGCTCTGCTGTGAAAACATTCTCACCTCATTCCCGAAAAAATGTGGGTTTATTGATTGACTGTATGATTAACCACCACAACACAGAGAGTTCAAAGCTTCATGGCTCTTAATTTCGTTAGTTTATTTATCCTCTCACACCTTGCCTTTCCTAGGTTAAGGTCAGTCCCTCAGTATAAACACCCAAGCAAGAAGTGTTGCTGTTTGCAGGTCTCAGTGAAATTTCGACTCTAAGTGTGAAAGAATAAAGAAACATCCTAATTGCAGCTGTCAGTAACAGTGTTGCAGCTACAATTCACATCATTTGCAGCTTCCTTCGCTGGGAAGCACATCTGACTCACTCAGTACACAACACAGGACTTGCTATTTCTAGGCAGCTGATGTTTTAGTGCTCAGACATCTACTCAGCCTTGACTTGATAGTCTAAAGTAAATATCCTTGAGCAATTGCAGGAAAACACCTATGCAGCGAGTAAGTAAAAAACCCCTGCTGTTTATAGTTTGCAGATGCTTGGGAGAAAACACTCTATATAACATAGCTCTAAACTGCTCTGACAATGGCTAAACTGCCTCCTAGAATCATGGAATCATTATGGCTGGAAAAAAACTCCCAGATAACTGAGTCCAACTATGAAGCCAGCAACACCTTGTTCACCACTCAACCATGTCCCTAAGTGCCACATCCACAACACTTACAGGGGTGGTGATTGCACCACTTCCCTGGGCAGCCTATCCCAATGCCTGATGACCCTTTCAGGGAAGAAATTTTTCCTAATATTGAACCAAAACTGCCCCTGGCAGAGCTTGAGGCCATTTCCTGTTTTCCTGTTACTTGGTTCTATCTAAATTTTTCTGCTTAAAGTAGTTTGTTAAACCTTAAGAAGGATCCCTTCTGAGAATGTTATTTTTGTCTGCATTAGAAAGCAAGGCCTCTAATAAATAAATGAAATCCTACTGAATCCTATGATGGATTACAAAACTTGACACTGGATTTTAAGGCTGGAATAGACCTTCAAGGAGCAAACTGCCTGCAGTTGCTACTGAGTCACTCCATCCTCTCTTCCCCCGTGGCAAATAATTGTTAATACATGACACAGGTGAGCCTGCATTTCCCATCTGAACTGCTGGTCTCTGGTTTCTAATGGATTGACTCCAAAGTTCTAAGTCAGAGACAACTCTCAGGCATTTTGGTATCTATAAAAAAATACCAAGAATTCACCTGTCCAGGCAAAGATTACAAAGCAAAGCAGCTAATAACCACAGCCTCCCTGTAAACACCGGAACATGCCAGCTGCAGAGTGCTTGGAAATCTGCAAAAATGCAATGGACAAACCAAGCTGTTGTTATCCTCTCATGAGATTTTGGCCTGTACGTGAAAAAGTAGATGTGGCAGAAATTAGAGTGATGGAAGCATGTGGATTCTGATCCCTGCTCTGTTTCCACAAGGTAAGTACAAAATGAAATCACTCACATAAGAGGCTAACACCCTTGCTAAAGCAGATGCTAATCCAGCCAGGATCAAGCTCCTGTCTCATGCACCACACTGCAGAGCTCAAGTTTCCCTTGGAGCCTAAGCTCTCTCTGTTGGGAAGCCAACCACATAGAAATCCCTCACGGCAGCACGTGTTCAGGACCAACACTCAAACACTAAAAAATAATAACAATTAAAAAATTCAGCCATGGCAAAGAGATAACTGTTAGGGAGGGCTCTATTTTTGCCTTTATCATGAGTTTTCCTACCAAGTGTCAGACCTGCTTGCCACATGCCAGTGTCCCAACTTCAGACACAGCTGGAGTGAAATAGAAACACACAGCAAAGGGAGAAGTGCTTGAGGCTGATCAGGCTCCTGTTCGCACTCTAAGGCATTCACCAGCATGCTAGTCAACATTTTAAAGGCACTAGGAAAGGACTCTAAGATAACTTAGGAAAGCTATCAAGATCACATAAGGGAAGGTGAAGAGCTGTACGTGTACTGAAGTGAACCCCTCTCCTTCATATTAAAAAAAAAAAACAGACTGCATCCAGACTCCCAGAATATGCTCTTAAGTGAAAAAAGTACCTTGCAGGAGCTCTACGTAGCAAGAAGTCTCTGCTTGTGTCCTGTACAGGGTTCTTAGACACCATGGCCTTCTGTGCCTAAGTTGGTACACTGATCAAAAAAACTCTTTTCACCCATTAAGACTTTTTGAGAAAACATAAAGCAAGATTTTCCTGCTAGCAGGAGTATACCTGCAGTGTCATCTGGAGCAGTAAAACCTATTTTAGTCACCTGAATCACCCCAATGGGCACTCAGTGGAGAGATGCAGAGGAAAGCACTTTTCTAGAGTTCCCCTTTGATCCTGAAGGAAAAAAATCTAAGATTTATTTGGCACTTGATAGCTCTTCAGCTAATGTATCTGCCTTTGGTAATGCTAAGGTTTGGTGTATTCAAAGCTACACTAGGCAGTTGTCAAATTTTTAAGGCATGCTGAAATCAGTCCCAGGGCTATACTAATGGAATGGGACCTGAATTACTTCCTGAGAAACCAAAAGCTGGTTTATTTTGAAAAAGTGAGAAGAGAGATTCTAAAGTTGAAAGCTGAGAGATTCTAAATCCAGTATTTGCACAGTGCTGGCAGAAGAAAGGATTTGTTTGCTGTTTCCAGTCACTCTAATGTTATATTCTGCCTGTTTCTGAGAATAGCACTCATGCTAAGAACCCACAAATTAGTATCCTCAACAAACTCTTGAGAAGTTAACAAGGAGAAAACAAATCCCATTTTACTAACAGGTGTTTTTCAGTGATACTCTACTTCTTTACAGAAATAATTAAAAAATACTTTTGCTTAATCCCTAGAAGGCAGACCTTAACTGTGTAATCTAAAGAAATAATCAAAGCAAAATTAAACAAAATTAGCTGTATATGCCTGGAGCACAGTTCACTCAGGATTTAGATGACCTAAATCACAGATGGATTAGTTTTTCCTCCAATAGTGAGAATGATTTAAACTTTTACTGACCTTTTCTTGTTAATTCAGACATTTCTCTCAAGTTTTCACTGCAGTCTGCTTAGTTAGTGAGCATAACAATTCCTCCTTCTGAAGAAAACAGAACTTCTGCCCTAGGAAAACTGTGGCATAATAACCAGGGATGTACCGTGGTGTGTAAAACTGGGATGGGGGTATATTTTTCTAACTACTGACACATCATTCTTCATTGTATCCTCCCTTCAGACTTGCCACTTCACTTATTAACCAAAGGCTTCATCCAGGACTACTCCTTTTGGTTTTGCTTTGGGTTGTAACAATGCCAGATGTCCGTGGGGGTGTTGGCAAAGGGTGATATTTGCCTTAAAACTATTAAAATGAAAACAATCACTTGCAGTTAGATACTTGCCATGGCGCAAGCTCGTTTGCTTGCCTGTGCTACTGACACAGAAAACAGCTGCCATACAGCTTTCATTGCTTTTATGAAAAATAATGAGAAGTTTAAGATAGACAAAACCCCTCCTCTATCTTCACATTGCTCACTCTCTCCAACCACAGCCACGCCGCTCCTCTGGTGGAGGAGGATCCCTCTCTGAATGTTTATCAGAGTCCTTTCTGCAATGCCTTTAAGATTTCAAAGGGAAAACACTGAGTTGCTTCTTGGCAAACAAGTACAAACCTTTGGAAAGCTCCTGCAGTACAAACAAACACTCATCATCGAGTTGTTTGGGGCAGACAAATCGCTCTGCACGTTCCAACAACGCTAAAGCAAAGCTGTAAAGAAAGCTTCGACTTTATGCTTCAAATTACTGTCACAGCACCAAGGATGCTCGTTTCAAATTTAGCCTGCACTTTGCATTATAACGTGCAAAATCCTTTCTTACGAGAGATCTTACAATGAGCACGATCAGAGAAACGGAGAGGAGTTTCCAGGTGTAAAGGCTGTTCTCTGCAAGCAGCTGGCATGGAGTCTCCCAAGTGACTCCCTGCAAACCTGACCTTTGCCTTGCCAAGCAGCAGCTCCTTTGGATAGCCAGCTGCCTTTTCCTGGTAAAAAAGGCATTGTTTCAAACCATACATTTAAAATGTTTAACACACTTTTGGCACGCATATGGGCTCTGATTGGATCTGTAGCATCTTATACAATATTAACTCTTCCTGAACTTTTCCCTCATACTGATCCCACACTACACACCTTAGAAACGAGGAATGAGACTGCTGTGGCATTATTCAAACTCACATTCCAGTTATGGGAAGAAACAGTACAACTGTGTATACAGTAGCTGCTGCTCCCAACTGCTCCCTTTCCCTACTTACAGCTCGGTGGTGTTGGCAGGGATGTCCCGGGGAACCTGGAGCACCTGGCTCTCCTGGCAGATGAAGACCCTGCCCAGGCAGCGGCAGGCGTGGTGCTGGCATCCCAGGCAGCCCGCCAGGAACAGCAGCAGGCAGGCGAGGGCTGGAGACATCTCTGCCTCCACATCTGTGCCCGTCCCCTTTATGGGAGAGGGAAGGACGCGGAGACCTCCCAGGCCAGCTCCCTGGGTGGAAGATCCGCCCCAAAAGCTGGGACAAACCATGTGGCTCTTAGGGGATGACTTCTCAGCAAGTTTCACTTCGTGACCCCAGATTCCTTACGACGTTGGAGTGGGGACAGAGACGAGCAATGCTTATTTTTTCATGACACAAGTATTTTGTATTTCAAGTGGTGTTGAAATCAGGGGGCCCAGCTGTGCTAACCAGGGCGCTTTTAATATGCTGGGAAAAGGTTCTTCCTTCTCAGCTACGCTATTTCTCATGTCTTGCTTGGTGAGACCAAGGGACAACAAAACATTTTTACTTTCTACAGCCCGGACCCTTTTTGTCCCTGCAGGAGAAGCACTCTATTTATGGCACTATTTATGCTCCCACTCATGGATCCAAGGGCCCCTGCGTTTGTATTTCTCCTAGGCAAAAGTAAGGTGTTCTTATTTTATATAGTCTGCTTCATGGGATAAAAGCTCTATGGACCTGAAGCCAGAGCTAAATAATGCCTTTTTTTCCACAACTATGATTATTTTTCATGTAGTTGCTAATACATCTCCTTTTTTCCTTTTGGCACCTTTTTTGGAATCCAAACAGAAGAAAACTCCACAATCCAAATTATCCCTGTGGACTGGTAAACTAATTTCATCATGTGGAACAGAAATCCTAGAAATATTGCCAAATGACTATTTGTGACACAACAGGAGGAAAACAGCCTCAAGAATATCATCAGAAGGCTTGGATGTTGAATCTTGTCTTTGAGTCCATATTTGTTTTCTTTGCTTTTTTGACTGAGCTAAATTATCTCACTACAAATATTAATCCCTGAGGGAGGTGCCCTGTGAACTCTCTGCTGTCACTGAATCAAGCTGCACCAGGCCATCAGCTAAAACCAGAGCTTGTCTGCAAGACATCTGAAATGAGCATTTTGACATAAAGGCTTTTTGTGGTGGTTTTTTGAAAATTTTTTTTGAGTGTTTTGCTTTTTTGTTTTTCTTTTAAACTGTAAATAGCTGTTTCAGACATGCAGAGTTTATAAATCGTGAGCATTTTAAATAAGTGAGGGAACCATGGGTGATTCTGCTGAACCTGACTCAAATTTATTTCTTCCCATTGCTTCGAAGGATTTCTTAGTCTTGTTAAAAGCTGATGTTAGCTTGTTTGCCATGTTTTTTTAATTGTTAAGATTTTTATTTTCTTTCATAATCAAAAAGCATTAAAAATTTAATGAGACAAAAGACAGAATCTTTTCTATGAATGATGTGTGACCAAAAATTTCCATCATTATCAATTTTAAAACAAGCCTCATAATATAGATCTCTCTTAAGGGAACTAATTAATATTTTAAAAATAATTACAATAATTCTTAAACCTAAGACTTACCCCAATTGTACCAAATATTTGTTATTTTCCCCCCAGTCATTAAAACCTACTCAAGATGAGAATTTATATTCACATTGGGAAAAAAGTAAGGAAAAATCACGACAATCTTTTTTTAACAATGGTAGGCTTATAATGAGTTGTAAGAGTATTCTTTTAGTTGTATGTGTAAAACAGAGTCCATTTTTCTAAGTTTCATGAGAATAACAGTGACTGCCAGAAAAAAAAAGAATTTCTAAAACTGTACTGACTGACTTTTTCCTTATCTCTCTCTCTTCCCTTTCCTTTGGAAGATCTTAAACCTACAAGGTCTTCTGAAATGAGTAAAACCTTCAGTCACCTTCATCCTCAGTGGGATGAAAACTGCAGAATTGCACCCTATGATCAAACAATTTCCTATTTAGTTAAATTTTTGCTGTGGCCCCCTGAAAGTTTGAATAACGACACACTTCAGGATTTAAACAAATGCCAGGAAGACAAATCATTTGAGGCTTTTGGGGTTTTGTCTTTTCCATAAAAAGTCCTTAACTCCTGCAGTCATAAACTAAAAACAGGCTGAGAAAATCTCCAAAATACAAAATTTGAAGTTTGAGGAATATAAAGGTACAAGAGTATTTGGATAAAAAGTAATTTAAGCTGTATCTCTTCATACATCAGTTAAATGGTCATGTTATACTGATGAAATGGATAGTAATATTTATGACATGGTTGAAAAAGTGGTAACACTCTCTGAATGTCAAAACAATTTTCACTCATATGAAGACATGACAATTTGATTAACTTTGGGTTTCATATATCAAAGCACGAAAGCTGTTTCAGATGATAGCAATAATTCTTCTATATACAAAAGTCAGGAGATCAAAAAATATCACAACAATTACAAGGCATTTTTCGAATTAATTAGTGGAAACCAAAACTATAATAAGTATGTTTGATTTTAGTACGACTAGTAAAACAGAGATATTTTAAAACATCAGGTCAGGCTCAGTAGCAAATCGTGAACATAATGAATAAAAATTGGAGGGAGGTTGTCTCTTTTCCATTTTTGTCTGGTGAGACCATTTTATCAGTAGAATACACACTGCTCCACTTTCACTTACATCAGTTAAGAATGAGATGGCAATTATTAAATAATATAAACCCCTTATCCAGACTGCAAGCTTCTCTTGTAATACTGCACAGATAAGATTTTGATGGAAATATGCAAGTATCATTACATTCAATAAAATCAGGCTAGTATGCTAAACAGAACTGACATTTCATTCATATTGGAACAAGCACTAAATCAAGACCACACCAAAACTCCCTGAGGATACATGAACATTCAGAAGGATCTCTGAGTTGTTTTAAACATACAATCCAAGCTCTCAAAGAATAGATTCTGGTGTCTATTAATGTTTTGAACTGGGAAACTCTGTCCTATTTCTGCACATGACTGTCAAATGGCACACAGCCACATCAGCACAGTCCCCTGCATGGATTAATCAGCTGGTGATGCTCTCACTCCCAGTTCAGGAGCACAGTTATCTCCTCATGGGAAGAAAGTTCTTGTAAAAGAGGGGGCTGGGGTGGGGGGGAAAGCCTTTCTGGTATCTTTCTGTGGAATTTGCACTCCCAATTCATTCCTGAGAGCCAGATTGGAGCTATGGCCATGCCTGAAAACCCACAGGACCTGTTGCAGGGGACCACCATCAGAGCATCATGTGCTAGGAGCAAGCATGCACTGTCATTGAGATTCATGCTGTTGAATGTGTAAATGCAGAGATGATGGTGCTTTCAGATATTTATGAGAGCCTTATCTTTGCATCCATTTGCAGAAGAACTATGCTCCAGCTGGCAAATTGGTCTTGAGAGTGTAAACTGTTTTCCTGAGTAAGAAAACAGAAATTTCCCCAAATTGAAGCACTGTAGCAACAGAGATGCAATTAAGTGAATTATGACAGATATTCAATGATGGTGCTGCAGATTATGAAATTAGATGGTGTCTGAGACAAACAGTTAATTCAAGGTTATGTAGTCAACAGGGGATCTTTTTTAAGATGGTAGTTAGGGAGTCTGGTTGATAGGACTGGCCTCTAAAGTCAGCACTGGCCTCTAAAATTAGCTCTGGTTGAATTTTGCAAACACTGAGCCTGAGGAACCAAGGGGATCTACAGACTTCATCCTCTGACCAAGCAGCAGGGCCTGTCCTGGGCCCTGCTCTCACCTGGATGGGTGACGTTAGAGTGGGAAATAAAATGAGCCAACCCAACTCTCTCTCACTTGCCGTCAATAAACTTGCTTCAAAGACAGCTCTGAGCCCTTTCACTGCAGTGTACATGCGGCCAGGTCAGCACCTGAATCCAGCTGTTGGATGTGTGGGAGCAGCTCTTTTCCTCAAGGCTGGAAGGTCACCAGGTGCTGGAGTGCATCAACCTACAGGCAAGCAAGTTCACAGCAGCATCTGCTTGTGTTTCTCTCCTCTGAAACACAGCATGACAGCTAATTAAGTAAATACTGTTTCTACTGATGTTTCCCAGCCTCAGAACTCTGTTTAATTACTGAAAGCCTCTTTATCAGTGGCTTTGCTTAACAATAAGCATTCTCTAAAAATGTGTAGGCAAATCGATCTCCTGCATGAACAGATGACAGAAAAAAACACATCCAAAAGGGGTTTATCCTTTCAGAGTGGATATTTCTTTCTCTTTTGAGGATTTCCAGCACAGAGTTTCTCCCTGTGGCTTTACAAGCTGCAATAGCCTCTATTGTCCTGACTGCCATGCTATGAGAAGAAAAAGGTGTTTTCTATCCAGAAAAGCTGGAAATGGGAGCTGGAGCAGATCCTAAAAGGAAATTAGAGGAAATTACTAAAAAGGACTTAGACACATCACTGATTTACCTTTTGTGAATGACCAAAATGGGTCTTAAAACAGCAGATCATTGAGGCAAACAGATCATTGACCTGATAAAAATATAATGTTTTAGGCTATTCCAGAAGTAGCCGTTCTGAACAGAATATTTTTAGCATCACCTTTTTCTGCGAATGGGGATTATTTTTAAATACATTTGAATGGACAGACTTTATTTGTGCCCTCGGTGCCGAGGACATAAAACGATAAAGTAGCCTAATAAAAGCAGTATTATTGCTCTCTCAGTTCCTTTAGCCATCTGCTCGAATGAAACCTCAGCTCCCAAACGGAGTGAAGCTGAGACAGTAACTCAGCCACCAGAGGGAGTGCACTGACTCGGGAATAGAACACACACTTGTAAGGCAAAGGATTAGAAATTGCATGGAATTATGCTCATGAGGATTTCCCGTGTCTGTCTGACTCTTGACTTTACAGCTTGGCTGTGATGAGTTAAACTGCACCCCTGCAGGAGCCAGAGCTGCACATCACATGTGTCCAATGCAGCAGCAAGCAGCTGCACTGTGGCTCTTACTTCCCTCCTGCTTGAAGATGAATTAGCATCTTGTGGAAACAGTCCTACCTGTCTGTTTAGCTCGGGAGGGACATTGCCCAGCATGGAAGTGTCTGAGAAACTTCTAATTGTTCTGCTGACACTTCTCAGTGAGCTTGTGCTTGTGCTATAGGCTGGGGGAGCAGGGGAGTTTTGGCTTTCTATATTTCACTCTGCCCCAATGCTTTTATGGCTTTGATGGCTAACAAGCTTCCACTTTATCTGTGTGTTTTTTCCGAGGCAATCTGAGGATATAAGCACCTCATGTATTTTCATAGCAGAGGAGACATATGCAAGAGACAAGAGTAAAGTTAGAGAATAATCTTTGTCACTCCATCTAGTGCTGCTCCTCGAGTTCGGGTCTGTTCATCCCCAGTCGATAATAAAAGACGCAGCCCATCTGCTAGGTTTCTATCACATGTCTGTAGAAGCACACTTATAGAAGTACTTTTTCTTTGCACTGTCCATGAGTGGGTTTGACTAGACCAAAATAATGCACAAGAGACACCAAAGCCTGCCTAGGATCACACTTTGCATCACATATTCTCCTCTGACGCCTTTGCCAGCCAGCAAAAGGTACCTGAAGGTCAGAGATGTGAGGCAAGGGAAGCCTTGCCTGACTGTGGAGGCAAGGAGCCCTGCCCACGGGCATCAATAACCATGCACTGCTCACGTCAGCACCAGGGGAAACCCATGGAATCCAACAGGGACGCACACAAAGCCCCAGACCTGTGGAGGATAAACTCCCTGCAGCGATGCAGGCTGGGCACTGCCTGTTCAGGGAGCAGATCTGCTGCTAAATTGAGAGATGTGATTATTCCTCTTTACTCAGGACTTCTGGACCACATGGACAGCACTGCATCCATTCTGGGATGCGCAGTAGAAGGCAGACATCATTTAACTGAGGGAGGGAAAGGAAGAACCAAGATGGCCAGGGCAGGAGCCCTTGCTCTGTGAGCTGAAGCTGTGAGAACAGGGTTTGTCCAGCCTAGGGAAGGAATGGCCTGTGGGCATCTAAAAGTAGCCCCCAGTGCCTATGAAGGAATGGGCTGTGGGCACATAAAAACAGTCCCCAGTGCCTACAGTATGGTGATCTACAAGTGGACCCAGGCTCATTGCAGAGGTGAAGGGTGGGAGAGCAAAAGGTAACAGACTTGGGTTGAAATAAGTGTCATTCAGAGTGCCTACAAGGAGATAATTTTTCACCTTGAGGACAATGAAGCAGGGCACAGGCTGTTAGAAATGTCATGTTCTCTCCTTCCATAGAAGTTTAAAAGACCAGACAGAATAAGTCCCTGAGCAGCCCAGTTTGACCACACATTGAAAAACACGTGGGACCTCCCCAGGTCCCTCTTTCACCTGAATGCTTTTGTGGTTCTATTTATGGCTCAGGGAGGAAAAAATCTCCCTAGGATGCTTAAAAGAGAGACTGAATCTTCATGCTTTTTCTCAAACCTACACTGCCACTTGCTTTTGAGCGTGGTTACAATATACTACACAGCTATTAGCCTTTAATCCCTAAAGAAAGGAGAAATGTTCGTCAGCATGAACAAAATAGGCTGGCAATGCTTTCTGTCCAGGAAAAAATTCAAAGTTCACAAACCTGCCATTCAGGACAGTTTAGTGACAAACCTGAAGTCCTTACTCATTAGAATTCAAGAGGCTATTAATTCTTTCAAGTACAATTTATTATGACATCAAATGAATTAAAGAAACTTTAATGATGCCTCCGCCACATGCCATAATTATAATCTCATATTAAAGAAGGAGAGCTGCCTGGAAGAGCATACACGAGAAGTTTCAAAGATTGAAGTGCAGAGATATCTGTAAAGAGAAAATTTGCTTAATTCCTCTCATACTTAAAATGGGCCCATAGACAGTGCTAACAACCTGTTGTTTGGCCATTTGAAAACCAAATTTCCTTAAATTCACTCAGGTTGGATGAGCATTTCCAGCATTAAAATACATTAAAGAGGTCTGAAATGGAAATACATTTACAATATACCTATCTTCTATTTTTTGACCTCATACAGCCTAAGAGAAACGATCTCTGCATAAGAAAAGGAAGAACTCAGCTGTGATTGATGCATGAAAGACACTAAATATCCTTCCGGGAAATTAATTTCATTCTGACACTTGATAAAAAAAAAAAGGCAAGACTGAAAAATTAACACTTGTTAAGGCCTCTAAAGAAGATGCAGATGACTAACTAATCCCTATAGCAGATTGAAGAAGAAGGAGAAAAGAAAAAAAAAAAGAAGCATTGTGCAATTAGAGTAGGTTATTAATATTGATAGACGGAGGTTAAAAAAAGTGGCCCAATTTCTTTGCAGGAATAGTGTTTTGTATACTTTTACCTTCATGACAGGTAGGCTAAATAAGCTGCCTGAGGTGACAATTAGGAGCCAAAGAGTCACTGAGTCTTTTTTTAGCACAGTGAGAATGAATACTGCACATTTGTTTTAAAGCATCCTTGAAGGTCATCCAAGGTTTTTCCTACTTTTGCTGCAGATTTTACAGCAAAGAAAAAATAAATTATTTTACTTCACTCAGTGGCTGATGTGGAGCAACGTTAAAACCTAAATATTGTTCCAATCTCTGGCAGCCATTTTCCTCTTTCTCTCTTCCCTGAGCTTCCTGCTGGGACTCCTCAGCTGGGGCTGAACAGTACTGTTTTCCACAAAAAGATCCACTGGAGTTAATAAGATTACTTATGGAACAAGGTTCTGCCAAACATGGCTAAAAAAATCAGGATCTTCCCCTTATCATATAAAATAATGAAAAATGACACATGCACTTAAAAGCAAGCAAATGAGCATTGAAAGGAAAGATGGGCATGTCTAAGTCTTTACTCAGCTGTAGCCCTGGAGAAAAAAAATTAAAAAGAACAGCTCCAAGTTGCTTCAGAAAGCTCACATTAGTGCTGTAAGACTGTCCAGTGATATATTCATCCTTGGAATAGTTGTCCTTTGACACTTTTTCTGTCAGGAAGCAGGTTATTGTGTGGAAGGTGACAAGGAGGAGCCTCCAATCCTTGATCTGCCTGCAATTGCCCTCAGTGCAGAGGGAGCAGGTCAGGCACAGCTCTCTGCAAGAGGAGAAGAATAAGGTCCTGACACTACTCTTAAGGCACAGAATGGAGTGGCAGGTAGGCTAATGAGATTCTGCAGATGATGAAAAAGACGCTTCTCCATATCACTGAGGTGCTTTAGAGCCCTCATTACCATGTTATCCAAGTGCTCTGCAGCTCTAATGCCCATTTTTGTCCCCACTTCTGTAGCAAAGAAAGGCCTGCAGCATCATTTTGCAGATGATGTCAGGGAAACTAATATCTACTGCCTGGTGGTGGGTAGGTCCCCTGGGGTGCAGCCAGACGCCAGAGAGGTGCAGATTTGTGCACAAGTATAACCCCAAAGAGACATGCCCAAGCTGGGAAGCTGGGCTTTGGGGTCCTGAGCTGCAGACACACACATGGGACTTGTGACTTCCCCCTGACCCACCTGCAGCCACTTTTGGCATCTGCACTGTGCTTCTCTGCACATCCTTCTCTGTGACCTGGCAATGTAGAAGCATCCCTGCTGCCTGCAGGGATTCACTGGCATCCTCCTTGGGAAGCTGAGGAAGGACGGAGAAGCACTGTGGTTATTCCTCACATCCCAGCCAAGATCTCAAATTTCCCTTGTCTCTCAAACCTCATTGCACCTGACATTTCCACAGGATTTACTTGCTCTTCAAAGGATTCAAGCAAACTTTACAAGCCACAGTTGAAGTCCTAACAGATGTACAGCTACCCAAATTGAAATCTGGCCAGTGTTCCGAAGACTCTGACCTGTGTAGGAAAAGCAAGTGCTAACAGATTTGTGTTAGCCTGCCCACCCTGACAGATTGCATGTCTTTCACTCAGAAGGGCTCCTGTGGCTGCTACCACCCTTGTGACAATGCTGGGATGTCGTTCAGTGATGGGTTAGAGAAAAAAAGTCTTAGATATTAAAAAGACATTTAAATCTCTTGAGTGCTGTAAGCTAAAAGCAGAAAAAAGGGACATACTCCACCACAGATTTCACTTTTCTTACCTCAATATATTTCTTTTTTCTTATCTCTTACTACAGTTTTCACTCAAGTGACATGGTTTAGCATGATATAATTTATCAACAATTGACACATCCTGTTGTATCAGATGAAAAAAAACAAGTACTTTTGGGACTAAGCTGACCACAGTTTAGGCATAATAACCTGAAACCAAACTGCAAGACCGTTTTACCTTTCATGGCCACCTTCCTTTGGTGTTTTTAAGGTGGACCACAAAGGTGAAACACAATCTGTTAAACACTGTCAAATGAAGACCAGACCGTGACTAATTTTTGCTTGCCGAGATGAAATTCAAAGTGCTTGGAGACCCAAAAGCTCTCAGAGGTGAGGTTTTTGTACTGTCTCTTAGAAAGGGATATGATTATATTTTACAAGTCTGTTCCGCACCTGCTCCAAGCTGAACAGAAATCTCATTAGGGCTCATTAGCTCACGCTCAGTGCTAACCAGTGTTTCTCCTGATATAACTCCTGACTGGCCCGGCCTGGGGGTAAAGTGATGTGGCCTTTGCTCACAGAGTAACATGCAGAGGCTGCATTGTCAGCCCCGGGGACATCAACGTTGTTTGTCCAAATACAACGCAAGAGAATATTGCTGTGCATCCTGCCAAACCACAGCAGCTCTGGGAAGGGGAAAGAAGGCACATGCCCTCTGCGGAATGCAGGAGGGCTGAAAATTCCCTTACAGATTCCCAGCTGAATTATCTGCTAGGCCTGGGCTTGCAGATAGTTGTGCTTGCTGCTCTGCAGGAGCAAAGGAGTTTGTATGCCCTTGGGATGTGGGGCTGCTGTTGGGGCCAGTTTAACCATCCATCCCTTCCATGCGTGGCACCATGAGTGCCAATATCAGGGAAGATTCATTTCCAAACTCTATTGACATTCACCAGACTTTCAGGGTTTTCTATGTTTGTCCTATCTCCCACAGCCCCCAAAACCATTTCAGCATCATCACGGAAAAACCATGAAGCAAGGTTGATTCCAGCGGTGGATCCATTGAGTACATGTGGACATGGTGTTTATACCTGCTGAAAATGAGTGTGACAGTAAAAGAAATGAAAAAGTGCCAGCAGGATACAGCTCTCAATACAGAATATGAAGGGATGTAAGTGAGAAGGAGCCAGGCCATGCTGTCCTTGACTTCAGTGCAGCTATGCCAGAGCAGCACTGTTGAAGGTTTGGACTGCAGCAGACTGGATAAACAGCTTGCCTCTGTATCAGAGCAGCAGCAGAGAGACATCAAAAAGGTCATAAATCTCGGAGAATGGTGGTAGGGATGTGCTGCTGGGCCCAAATATAATCAGCTTTTATGGAGAGCTTTCCATCGCTTGCTCTTAAGGCCTAATTGCAAGACATTATCTGGCCAAACAGAGTATGAAGTAGCAGGTAATAATGATTGCCTGCAGGAACCTCAGGTAGTGCAGCACACAAGATGAGGAGCTATTCTTACCTCACTTATTACCCAGGAGCTGATTCAAGGAGTAGTTACAGTTGTGCCATTAAGCCACTGGTCACCCTCATACATCTCAATTCAAATTCATTATAGGAGTGATTTTACCAAATGCTAGCAGTGACACTGAACTGTGGGAAGAGGACTGAATTTTGAATGAGGAATAAAATGACTTAGACTGTCTTTGGAGAAAAAAGAGAATTAAAATATTTAGCCTCTGCATGTTATGCATGCTTGTCATCCTGGCATTAACAGTATGCACGCTCGTGCATAAAGAAAAAAAGAATGAGTAGCAGTCAAGGTACACAAGTCAAGCCACTACAAAGGTCAATAAAGCTTTTGGGGAAACAGAAACCCAGACCAAATATGCCCTTCAGATAGGATATTTGTCCAAATCTAAAGCTACAATGGTGACAGAACACCAGAAAGTCATCCAGCTTCTGGGCAGAAAGCTTGCCAGCAGCAGCAACAAGAAAAAGTTCCCAAGGCTGATCATGGCCAATATTCACACTTTCCCATCCTACCACAAACCCTGGTTTTCATCACTGACAGACCACAGCTGTTGGAGGGAGAATTCTCCAATGTGTGTAGGAGAAGGTGACATTTCTGCCATGTATGAAGGTGACAGCACCAGAGTTAAGCATCTGTAAATAGCTCCTATTTCATCTCTTTCCTTCTTTGTCTTCAACTGATCTGTCAGTGTCAGAAATGTGGCACATTTCTGACAGCAGCAGAAGAGTAAATACTATTTGATCCTACTTAGTTTTCTGATCTTGTGAGGAGATTAGAGCTCCAGATTCATTACAGAAAAATCAAACATTTCTCAGACACTAAACTCTGAATCCACCCCATTCTGCAAAAAGCTTGGAACAATAGATCCCACAGTCCCAGCTGTACTTGATTTCTCTGCTCAACCCTAACGCTGAAGCCAGATGCCACCTACAAAGAGAAGTGACTATGGCACAGCAGGGGCCAGGAGCAGGCTGGAAGCAGAGAAAGGTCCAGTATTCAACTTTTCTTCCATTTATTTTTAAGTGCATCTTCCCAGGAAGAGGATAGGGAGAGGATTGCAGAGGAGGGGTAGCTCCAGAAGCATCATTAGAACAGGAAGACCACGCTGAACCACATCCAGGTAGTGGTAAGGATGTCCCTTAGGAAGCTGCTGGCAGTGACTGCTCTGTGCTGAGAGGAATCAGAGGGCAGATAATCCAATCACACTGGTTAACCTCAGCTCCACATGACCAGTAACCTTTGCAAAAAACAATGGCAGTCACCCAGGGGGTGTAAGAGAACTCAGATCAAGCAGTTGAGTTACTAATGGCAATTTGCAAGCAGACCAACCACTTAAAATATCCTCCATCTAAAGAATGGGTGCAATATCAATCCTTAGGGTAAGGTTCCAGGGAGAACTGAGGAATCACAGGCCTGTAATCATGACCACACTGGGCAGATTAGCAGAAACTGTAATAAAAGATGCATCTACAGAGTGTGGAAATCTGCCAGAGCTGTGAGAAACTGCTAAGGGAAATCCTGCCTTGCAGGTCCTTGCAGAAAAGAGAGATTGTATTATCTTATATTTCCATTTCCAAAAGGTTTTTGACAAAATTCTTCACCAAAGTCAAAAAGCTAAGGGAGAAAAGGAAAAGTTCTGACTGGGTTCTAACAAAAAAAAATAGCTAGAGTCAAAATGAAGAGGCTGAAAAAAAGAGCTGATCTGAAAGAATTTAGTACAAGTCTGCAAAATAAGGGCTGGCATGGAAGTAAAGGATTGGAATAATTTTTTTGCCATCTCTTTCATTCCAAGAGCTATGAGATATCACATGAAGCCAGGAGAGCTCATTTTGAACACAGCAGAGAGCAGATCTGTGCAATTCCTTGTTATTGTGGGTGCAAGAGTGGACAACGATTCAAGGAAAAATTGTAGGATTACCTGAAAAAGACATGATTTAGGGTTCAAATGAACAAGCCACAAGAGACTTAGGAAATCACCAGAAAATTATGAAATTGGAGGCTGAGAGAGCATGAGGGGAAGGTATTACATAAGTTTTCCTGCTTTAGGTGTCCATTCATGAGCACTTCTGGAGACAGAATGACAAATCCATGGTTTGAATCTTGTCACCAGCATTAAGACTCCACAACAGCCAGCCCTGGCTTAAAGAGAATTAGCTTTCTACAGTAGCTGAAGTAGCTGAAGACCTTCTACTATAATAATAGGAATACTTCATTTATGTTAGTCTCCAAAGTTTTCTCTTCAACATTCTCTCTGTTTTGTATAGACGTTGTAACAGTGAAATATTCTGGAACTGACAATTCTGGAAATGGGAGACACTTCCTAGTAGTGAGCTCTTGAGTCATAGATCTCTACTGCCTCCAGATTCATGTGAGGACAGTGGTACTTTACTAAGAGTTGAAATCATTGCTTGTCAAGTAGATGTCGAATTTTATGAATTAGAAATACATACCAAAATCACAACTCATGCTTAAACTTGGAGAATATTCCTGGGTTAGGGACTCCCACTGGCAAGGGACAGCTTGCCCTGTTCTGAAGAGGTGCAGCAAAGTATTCCTTTTTTGCTTCTCTGTTAAAGTAATTTCATTCTGGGCACTTATAGCCATCAGACCTCTGGTCTTTTGTTGCATGGAGTAAATAAAGGAGAAAAGATGTTTCTCTAATCATTGACTTCAAATTTGCTTGCAGAAGAAGGAACAAAGAGCACCTGAACTAAGAGGTAGAACAACTGCAGCCCTGCCTTAAGCAGCATTACTACCAAATTATCACAAGTACAGAAATCAGAGCACAATTCAGCTGTGAAACACCTAATTATGTGTGTTCCTTACCCTAGGTTGTCTCACAGAAACACAGGACATGGCATGATCTTTTGATGATTTCTTTTTTCAAAGTGGTAGAGAAATTATTTTGCAAATTGTCTTTGCTTTGCAGGCTTTAAAAAAAATTCACTGTTCAGTGAAATATCAATATAAAACACAAAGAAAGATGCTTTTTCTTTTTTTGGTCCTAAAAGCTATATGTGATGATGCAAAAGAAAGAGCTGTTTTTAGGAATTGCAGAATTCTCTGAAAGAAAAAGCCTTAGCAAGTAAAATGCTCAGTGGCAAGTGCCTTGCTTTGGAACTTCTGATGTATTTTAACTTAATGTTCTTTCTCCTTTGATAACGATTCCGTGGATTTTAGTGGATTTCCAAAATGATGCATTGATAGCAGCCTGTATAGAGGGAGTTTGTGAACTACTACATTTCCCTACAGACCCCAGCACTTGCCCAAGTCCTGCTATGTACCCAACAACCATGACATTTTAGCTGTGCTTAAATATGGACTGAGCACCATGCTAGACTATGGGTTTTTGTACATTAATATTTACCTTAGGTTTTGGATTTGGTTAACCTAATTTTTACTCAGGTACTTTGAGTCTGTGAGACATTTTGTCAATAAATGATATTGGTATTTTGCACATGTGGCACTCCTTGCCATTGTGTGTCTAAAAAACTGCATTAGCAGAACACTATCTGCCCACAGCCCCTGGGAAACTCTGTGAAAACAAGTTTGCAGATAAAATATTTCCCTTTCCAAGGATGCTTCTAGTAGAAGAATCCCTTGACTTGGATACATCAAGCTCTTAGTAAGAAGGTTTTTGTGTTCCCTGAAACCAAGGTGCTCAATACTTTTCTATCTATCCTATTTATTTTGATGTTTCTCTGTTGATAAAAACCAACAAACTGCCAAACCAAACACCAAAAACCCATCAAACCCCAAACCATAATTAAATTTCTAATAAAATATGTCTTTTACATTTTCAAATTTTTTCTGATTTCTCACTACCATGGATGCTGAAAGCCCTGGCCAGAGGCAATTCTCATCTCCCAGAGGCTGCAGGATCTATCTCAGGAGGCACCACACTGATGCATGCACAGCCTCTGGACTTTTTAGCTCTCCATCTTCTGCTTATGGAAAGCATGGAGCTAAACAGCACACGAAGGATCAGAGCTCCATGTTGTCAGCTCCATTTTCAGGCATTTTATTCCCTAGCTTTGCATACTCAACATTTTTATTCATAGTGGTGCCCCTCCTGAGCTGCCTTTGAATTCTGTCAGCTCATGCAGTTGGTTTGATCATGAATTGAAGCCCAGTGTCACAGAATCGCATAACAAGGGACTGTGATCAAAAAAAGATCGCATTTGACAGAGAGGCAGAAGGAAAAGGAAAGATGGTGACAAAGAGTTAATGTTAAGAGTCCTCAAAAAAAATTGCATCATTGGGGTTAGCAGTTTCTAGTGATTTTGGTTGATTCTATTTAGCACTGAAAATGCTGTTCGCTGCTTGGCATTTCAGTGCTTACATAATTTATGGTCTATTATTTGATAATGTATTGAAGCAGGTTGTTGTCTTTGGCACCATCAAAGGTGTCTGCTAATTCATTGCTTGACCTTCTCTGCATGCATGTAAAATGGAAAAGAAGCGGTGCAGGGCACACTGCAGCAGTTCCAAAAACAGCTCGGTGTTCAGACAGTTTGATTTGGCTGAACCCCACCACCAAACTACAGTTTTATTTGTCTCTGCTTGGAAAAAAATAGCAAAGAGATGGAAAAGGAGTGTTTCAAAAGATTGGTGCATTCTGTCTGTCTTCTCCAGACAAGTATCTTTTGTACCCAAGGCAATGAAAATGTCCTGACATTGGGGTGTAACTGGGCATATTGTGCTTCTACCTAACCCCGTGTCTGTGTAGCCAAAGGTGTTCTCTCCTGAGTGTCTTCTTCTCATCCCTGAGAAGAGGAGGAGATATGCTCATGGCCAGCACACACGGGGAAAGAAGGATTTGCTTGTACATAGGAACATTTATGGAGGTATTTCAGCTTTTGAATGCTGCACAAACAGTTTGCATCCAGTTTCCCAAAGAGGTTTAAAATGCTAGATAAAATGGATCTACAGAAGTCCTCGAAGTGCTGGGAAAATCAGACAGAAATATCAGTCCTGGAGAACACTTTGCTTCATGCATTCCCTGTAATGGGAAGGACAGAAGGTGTTGCTGGAATGTCACAAATGGAAGAAAGCTCCAAGGCTGTCCTCTGACAGGGGCACCCCAGCACTGCCCTGCTGCCCAGCAGACCCTGCAGTGACCAACTGGGGGACAATTTGCCTGTGCCACAAAGTCCCAGTTCTTCAAACAAGAAGCAACGATTTTTAGGCACCAGCAAACACCCATTGACTTCAGTTTGGACTGCAAAGCCGGGGACTCGATGTGGAAATATTAAAAAAAATAATAATTAATTAATACCTATATTACTCTGCTGGTGCAGGCTCACAGAAGGGAGCACATGGAAGTTCATATGAAGTGGCAGAGCTGTCACCTGTCCCTCACAGGCTTCACCCTAACAGCCCACACTACATCTGCTGCTCTCCTGCTGTCCTAAATCAAAAGCATATTCCAATATTTCTTTTTGGTTTCCATTCTGTGTCTAATATTGTAGAAAAAAAGTAGAGCAATGCACTGGGAGAGGCAAGGAAAATTTAAATAACTTCTTAGTGCCAAAGTCATTGAAAGGGTTGATTAATGAGAGATGCCTGGTAGGGGCATAAGATGGAGAAGGCTTCATTGGGGCAGGGTTTTCTTGATGCTCTTTTCCCCAAGCATGACTTTTCTTTTCCCCTGTGAGCCACTTTTACATTATGAAGAAACAGTTGTGAGCCACAAATACATGTTAGCTGCAATTGATCAAGGACAAAATGAATAATTTACTTTCTGAAGAGGAGATCATCTATATTGCTACAGACTTTTTAGGAAAGAACTTTTTTCCCTGAAGTTACAGCCATCCTGGTTCAGCTGCATTCACATGTGGCAAGAGTGCTGCTTTGTTTCTAAACTGGCACATCCCAGCAGAATTGCCCACTTTTTTTTTTTTTTTTTTTTTTTTTTTTGTTTTAGTTCTTCTGATCTTAAAGAACATGAATTATTCACAAAGAATTCCATACATCTTGAAAACATTTCTGTTAAATAAAACTGCATACTTAATTCCCCCCACCCTTGATTATCCACAGTGAGGAATAATGATTTGAATGGTTGAGGATGATGAATCCCTGGCAGCTCTCTATGTATGGCTACACCCACCCCCTTGTCTTTGTCACACCTGTTGCCAGGTCTGACAGGTTGTGCTACTTTGGCACAAAAATTTATAATTTTATAGATTGCTATATTACACCCATTTCTGTGATGGCAGTGTCAAAAGTTTTTTTAATAACCAAAATTAAAAAAAATAAAAACAACCTAGTGTAAAAGGTTGAATAAGATATGAGAATTCTCCAGGAAATAAAAGATGCAAATAGCTAAACACAAAAAACTTCACTGAACACAGAATATATATAAGAATAGTCAGAAGGCCAACAACTCTGCTATTTTCTTGATCCTCTTTTAAGCTTCTCATTTTAAGATATACATAAACTCTACAACTACAATTAAAAAACTGTGCATGCAGTGTAACTAAATTCACCATTTACTTAAAGAAACCCAACAAACCCAACAGATTTAAAAACCCATTTCCTGTTAAAAAGGTGGAGTTTTTCCAGTGGGTGGAAAAAAAGTGGGAATTTTTTTCCCAGAAGAGGAAAATGATGCACACACAGCTCCACATGACTGCCTGTCTGGCACAGACTGTTGGCTGCACAGTGAGCTGCCTTTTCTAGAAAGAGTAAGCATGCTGCTTGCAAAAGTGCTAAGCACTCATGGAAATCAAAGCTTAAACCACTGTCTGTGCCCTAGAGATATCCTCCCTGTTCAGACCTGAAGTGTAAAAAAGGAGAAAGGCTGAGGGAAGAACCATGACATTGATCTATTTATTGCAGGAGGAGTCTGCGCTGCATTTGCAGCACCCCTGAAATAAGCTGCCAGAGAAAGAGCCTCTTAGGTTTGCCAGCATGAAGCCCTCTTGCTTTATGAGCCAACGTGTGGTGTGTGAAATGTGGGGAAGGCAGGCCAGGGAGATGCTCAGGAAGGCAGGGAAAGTTATTAGCACAGAGTGACTGAGATCATTTGCCATGCTGAATTTCTAACAAAGAGAATCTGGCACAAAGAGAAATGCAGGGAAAGCAAAGTCTGTATACAGATCTGGTGATAGATGCAATAAAGATAAAGAACAGAAAGCCAGAAGGGAGATGTGTATTAGCCATCACATAGGGAAGAAAAAAGAAAATTAAGATGAAAAACGTTGCTAAGAACAATAACAGAAACACCAGACATCTAACAGAGATGCTGCATAAGCATTATGATCCCCCCCAAAAAAATAAGCCAGAAGAGACCTATTATGTACTTACAAAAAAATAAGCAGCAAGAATTTTAAACTTTATTTACCTGTAATTTTCAAGGTGACTCCCTACCAACCTAGGATCCCAGCCAGAGGAGAGTTTGCTGAGAGAGCAGTGCTTTCTCTCAAGAGAGGCACATCCAAATATTACTGCCCCATTTGGACCACACAAGTGATTAGAAAAAAAACAGCAAAATCACAGTTTGGGGGCAAAAAACCCCCTCCAAAACCACACAATAATAATAAAAAAAAACCAACCAAAAAACTTCACACACACACAAAGAAAGAGGTTTAAGTTAGAGAAAGCCGTGAGGCGTGAGAAAGGGAGAGGTGCAAGGAGAATGTGAAATAGAGCCATCTGTAATCCCCAGTGCTGCAGCTATTTCAGGAAGAAAGGAGTGAGCAGTGCATGCACAGCCCAAGGATGCAGAGGGCTTTAGTTCAGAGGATGATGTCTGCAGTGCAATTCCAGGAAAAGCCAGGAGTGCATGCACAGCCAAGGCCAGGCACCTGCCACTCCGCTGCCATATTTGCAGCTGTACTATTAAATGAATGTTTTGATTCCAGCTGGGCTGTGCTGCCAGATGTAATACTGTTAAAACAACAGTGATAAGCAGCAATCTTAGGCTGGGCAAGCGTGACCAACTGCAGGTGATGGAAAATAAGTCTTCTGAGGCCAGCTGGCAGCAGCAGGCTGTGGTTAAAAGCTGCACAAAAATGAAATCTGATCTTGTTTAGGGTTTACGCTTGCCTACAGAAGTATTGTATGAAGCAAGCAGCTTTCTGCAGAGGTGTCAATGACTGGGGACCCTGGGCAGAGCTCAGGTCTGGTCCAAATAGCTGCTCAAAACAAAGGCAAAAGGAAAACTACCAAGGGACTGGTCTATATGAGGCAGATATGGACTTTGGGCAGCAGTGAAGGCTTTAGAATCCCAGTGCTCCTTAGCTAAAAAAATTGAGTGAACGTCACCAGTGGCAAGAAAACATGGCAGAGCTTAAACTTGGATAGAAGAATTGCTACGAAAGGATGTGAATGGTCCAGAGGACCAACAAGACTCTGCCAGAGGACAAGGCACTGCTCCTACCCACTTGCTGTACAGAAGTACCTGCTGCCATCACAGAATTAAGAGACTCCAGGATGTGAAGCTGTGCCAAAAAAGGCTGTGCCCACGGTGGAGGAACTAGTAATGTTCACGTCAGCAATTAATAAAAGGCAGGCAAAAACTGGCCCCAAATGCACAAAGATTATCATGGTGAAAACAAAGATGTAGCACAGTAAGGAGGGTGGAACAACTGCTCACTGCAGAACTTTCCCGGAGGCACCAGGAGAGGCATCAGAGCCATTCCCAGGCTGACTTGCTCCAGCTGTGGCACCTTTACAAACAGATTTCTTCGCAAACAGCCCATTTAATTTTATGTGCCTAGGGACCATAATAGTATTAGAGACCATAATGGTAACAGGACCAATATTTAGACACCTAAATAGTGCAGGAGTGCTCACTGCACATCCATCTTGCACGAAGGCAGCATCATTTTGCAGTGTATCTTACACTGGTAACCCTAACCCCAAATCTCTTTTATTATGCAAGAGGATGTTATCTTAGTAGGATTCCAGAGATTTAAAAAGTTTTTTTGTTATATTTATTGACAATATATAATAAAGTTTCTTCCAGCATTCATTGGCTTTTTAACTGCCTCACTTAAACCTTGTAATTGTAGGATTTTGGGGCTTTTTCTATTTTTTTTTTCAGATTTATCTCTTTGTTGATTAAGAACCACAGGAACTGCATACCTAAGAAACAAACAAACCACAGGCCTTTCACAGAATGATTAACTAAGGGAACCATGCATTCAATTTCAAATGCATGTGAGACCTAGCATGGAGTCATAGAAAGAGGATGGTGAAAGTACTTCAGTGATAGTTTAAAGAGACTACAGAACTTAAAAGCAATGATAAAGGATGTGTAACCATAATCTCATAAGACCAAGAATAAATAATGCTACCAGTTTGCTACAGCATCTTTTCATTTTCTGAAATAGGATTTGTAGGATTCAGCCCGTTCTGGTGTCACTGTTGGAATAGTTCATAAACTCTCAGGAACCTTTCAAGACAGCTGGATAAGTACTTTCAATCTGAATATTCATGAGTTTACTTTGAGGGTATGTGTTTGAATTAAAAACCATTTTACTTTGGCTTTGTTTGCAGGCTACAGATTGGTTTTAACCAGTTTACCAAATCTCAGACTCCTGTATTAAACCATGACACCACCACAATGAAGCAGTGCTGCCTTCCTTTTGTGTGGCAGGAGGGACACCAGAGGGCAATGTGAAGCTGGCAGGCTTGCTGAAATCTGCTTCACTCTGCACTGAATTTGGACTCCTCCTCACGGTGGAACCTGCCATTCTCTTTGCTATGCAGTAACTTGTTCCTGGTAGCTGCAGCAGAAACATCTTCAAAATTCAGTTCCCCAGAGCTCTCCACCCTTGCTCAACACAGCAAACCTCTGTAACTGTGCTCTAGGACAATGAGGAATTCAAATATCTATGGCACAACAAAATGAAACAAATATATGTGAAAAACAATGAAATTCTAGTGCCTGTGGAGGTGTTCTGCATGGAGACCTATGGACTTCTGGTTCATGAGAACTAACATGACAAAGCCATTTAATCCCATGCCTCTGACAAAGCCATTTAATCCCATGCTCTTCCTTGGAGCTCAATGTGTCTTGTTAACCATCAAAGCAAAGGATGTAATGAATAATCCATATTATCCACTAAAAAAAACCAAAGAACATCAAACTCCTTGACTTTCCTCAACCACTATGCTTCTTTTCTGCCATGAATGCACATAATTCCTTATCTGAAATTTCAATTATTACAAAAACAGGTCAGGTGGAGTGAAGGGATTACAATTAATGTCTCTTTGTGCTAATGGAGTTCATAATCATTAAAGAAAAACAAGAAAAGAAAGAAAAACCTAAAGGTTTTAATCCCCAAACACACCTGCTGGACACCTGGCCACATCTGTATTGCATTTGCCAGCCCTCAATCATGGCATGTCAGAGTCTGGACACAAATGGTTTCCCTAATCAAGCCTGACCGTCCTTGAGTGTGTCTGCAAATATTTTTCAGGTAATCTGGAAGAAAATATGTTATTAAAGGACCCATGCTTGATCTGTGAGCCGTTCGCTTTGACTGTTGGCTGCTTCCTGCTGTGGGAGTGGCATGGCAGAATGGCCACCAGGAAAAGGAAAACATAACCTGTGTGAATTGAGACAGATAATGTGGCTCCCTGTATAAATGAACATTTGGCTTGAGAGTCCCTGTATTTTATAACATTTGTTAATCTTTCTACTGGACAAGGCTGTGCAGGGAATGATGTAATGGCACAAATACTGTGACTTGTGCTGATTATTTAGGCACCACTGGAAAATCAGATAGCAGGAAAAAATCCTAACAAATAACAAATATTTTTTGTTTTCTGGATAGTGTAAAAATAGAGAATTTACTGGTGGACTTCTTCATATTGATAAAACCTTCTAACAATCACCACTTTTTTCAGACAAGGGGAACCAGATCCCTTCCTGGAGCCAACAAAATGGTTATCAGCCTTTTCATTTCATCAGTTTGTTTAATGCCAGCAAAAATCTTTCTGTACCAACAGGTTGTAAGGGGAGCCTCGTGTGCAGCCACACCGGTAACAGCTGCTCACAGGTGCCACATTCCTGAGGACTGAGCCAGAGCCAAGACAGGCTCCAGGCTCTGCTAAAAAGCTGTCACACAAGTGCCCTTCCCACCAAAATGGCCAGCCAGAACCAAGGATGGCTCAGTGGGACAGGTGTCTGTGCCACAGCAACACTAACTTACTGATGAGTTTAAACTCCCAGCATCAACAAGAGTCAAGAGGCTCGAGAAATGAAAGTGGGATTTCCAAGTCCCATTGCCCAAGCACCCCATGTACCCAGAATCAGCCAGGAGCATCTTGCCCAGGTGCAGCTGGATCTGCTGGAGGATGTTTTTCAGAGCTCACTCACCATTTACTCTGAAGCTCTCCTCCTTCCCCCTCCTGCCTCTAAAGTAAATGATGTCTCGCTGCCAGAAGCAGCGCAAATAACGAGAACATAATTTACTTCACGGGGACTATGGGTCACCAATTGGCTACAGCTGTGAGAAAGGTAAATGTGCTCTTAAACTCCATTACCAGAGATATTCCAATACAGATCTAATAGAAAAGCTATTCTGCAAGACATTCTGCAAGGTAGGTTGTATATAAACAGATAGTTGCTTAACCCTGCGTTTCCAGATGATCATTAAATTGCTCTGAATCTTGCCAATATTTTGGGAAATATTTGCAATTTACCAATTCAGAATTCAAATACAAATATAGCCTCATTGTATACCATATTTCCAGTCCTGAATACATTCCTCTTATGGGAGAAATGAATAAATTGAGATTATTGGCAAATGGGGGAGCCTTACAAGGTAATAAAATGAACAACTTTTACATTTTAGTCAAAAGAGCAAACTTAGTGATGAAATGTAAGTTTCACTTCTTTTTCCCAGCAAGTCATGGGATGAATGCTTTTAAAATCTGTTTACATCTTTCCACCCCAGCCCCTACCAGAATTAACAAACAAAAAAAATCAGGTTTTGAGCATCCTATGCTGACCTGACAAAGTAGAAAAGAGAACGGGGGGAGGTGGGGGAGGTGGGGGAGGAGGGCTTTTCTGTTGTTTTGCCCTTTTTTTTTTTTAAATATATTATTAGAGGACTATAGTATGGCACTCTGGAGGCTTCAATGGGAAGGTATTAAAAAAACCTGGACAATTTAATGAACCTCTCATTCTCTCAACAGAAAATCATCTTTACCATGCAGTTACTTGCTGTAAGTTATTAGACGAGAGTGAAATAAAATTGCCTTCTTATCAGAATGTAATCATTGCTTTGGTCTTGGTGACAAGATGTGAATCAGCAGTGTACTGTGTGTATTCCGGAGCAGGTGTCAAAGAGAAAGGAAAAGCACTGGGAGAGTTGTAAAAATTGGATGTACTTGCTCCCCTCTCTGCCCTTATCCTGGTGTTTGTTCCAGTCCGTGGAGATGCTCATTTTCTGGGGGTGCTTCAGTGCCCAGAGCCCCTGCTGGCTGCCAGCTGTGGCACAAGTCACTCCACATGCTGCTGCTCTGATGGTGACAGTGGCCCATGGAGAGATAAAATATGACCAAAAAGCTAGTACCAGCTACATTTCAGATGCTGTTCACTGCATTTTTTTTTAAATCCCCTGTCAATCTGTTGATGGTGGTTGCATTATTTTTCTTTCTCCTCCCATTTTAGGACAAGCCTTTAAATTGTACTTGCCCTAATGAGCCAAATCTGCCCAGTCTCTTCAGTGCCACAGGCAGCAATACTGAATGTTGCACTGCAGGGATCACCAGGGTTTGTTAGAGCTTTCAAGCTGAATAACAGAATCTGTGTGTTCTCAGTGTTTAATTTTTCATTTCTTGCAGCCATGAGCAAGACCTGAAGGACTTTGGGAAGGAAACTTTGGGGTCAGCTTTCAATATTTGATGCTATTAACAAGCTAGGACACCTTCAGGAATTCTGCATCAGCTTTGAAAGGAAACAGACACAACTGTTAAAGTTGCTATACAAATGTTTATAGAGATGGCAAAGATATGCTGCAGAGCCAGTTTCACCAAGAAATATTGATTGTGTTGAGGCTTATGTGCTTAACTATTCCATTGCATGGATTTTATAGGTGACATTTGAAAAAGGTTAATGCATTCATCTTATTTTGAGCTAAGGGGGACCACAGACCATCATATAATAGGCTGTCTTCATATATATACTGAGTAAAAGTAGTTTTATAGAAAACTTTAAAACTATATCAAATGTTAATACCTAAGTAAAATACACATTTTAAATCAATATTTTTTTGCTATAATCCAGTTAATCTCAAGGTGATGATAACAGGAATATTGAAGTGTGATCTCTCGGAAGTTTAAAACGAATGTAGGAAAGCAAATTTCATAACAACTTGCCTCTTTTCCTCATTGAAACAACACTTTTGGGGTATATGTTCTCAGACAGAGCCAGTACACAGTGCTGAACGTTTTCCAAAGGTACAGTAAGTACCACCATTTTACAAGAATCTCATAATTTAGCTATTGACGGTACAAAACACGATCACTTCGCTTTAAAAAAAAAGCATGACACAACTCCCCAGAGAGAGCTAGGACCCTATAAAGAATCATCAGATGAATGTTATTTTCAAAGCTCATCTACTGTGCATCACACATTTTCTTGTTGTCCTTTGCAGTTTTAACAAGGTACAGAACAGCACATCCTGAAAATTGCTCTCTAGA